>NW_024424230.1:42619009-43179056 GCF_017311325.1 Ursus maritimus | reverse complement strand
ATTCCTTGCTGGGGAGGATGAAGGACAACGCTTGGTTCCCGCTGTGTAAGAATCAATGACACAACCATTTAGAGCACTACAGTGTATAGGGAGTGCACTGGCCACATTTAGCAGTCCCTCTGGCTACCAGGATAATAATCCGGTGACTTGAAAAATTTACATTTGACCAGCAACTGGTCGGGTGTTTATGATGTGCAAGGTCTAACAGTAGACACTGAAATGACTTTGTCTCTTTAGGATGAGACTATCCAGGTACAAAGTCATATAGGGACAAATAATTGGAATGTAGAGTAGAAAACGCAAGGATCTGTAGCAAAAGGACTGAAAAATAATATGGGAGCACAGAAGAGGGAGGAGTTATTCTTAGCTACATGATAAAGGAAAGTTTCATGGAAGAGGTGGTATTTAAGCTAGGTCTTGGAATATGAGTACATTTTGCATGTGCAGGAAAAGGGGTTAGAATGTTGGTGCAACAGTTTTCTATAACACACAATAGTTTTACGTAAAGTAGCAGAATGGGAAATGAATCTAGAGAAGTGGGGAGCATGCTGTTTAAAGGATTATGAGGTCACAGTGCCTTGGATTTCATACTCAAAGGTTAGGGTTTTATCCTATCGGCAATATATGAGTGAGTTCAAACTTGGCTTTTTATACGAATCCCATATTGAGTTTTAAGGCTGCAGGTGTCAGAGCAGAATCATTCCCAACACGTGTGGGCCCAGAGCGAGAGTATGAATGGAGGCCCATATACTGTGTGGTTAAATATTTAGAAGTTTCAAAGTAAGCAATACCCAGTTCGTGGCCCTCATCTCCACCCCGGGTCTGCAGCCTGTCCGGAGGGACTGCCCTGGGCCTGGAGGCTATAGGATCCCCACTCCCCCCAGGAGTCACCCTGCCACGAAAGACCTGAGTGGCCTGTGGACCTTCAGGAGGAAGATAGGGCTGAAGCCGTAGTCAGGCGGAGACCAGATCTGCCGCCATGAAGGAGGTGGGTGACTCCGGCTCTTCAGGTTCCTTGGCCGGGAAAGGGGAGGTGAGGGGAGGGCGTTCACTTGCCTCACACCTCACTTTTCTGACCTCGGGATTGCCAGGCAGTTCTAAGTACCACCCGAAAGTGTACCCCCCACGCCACCTATCTCCAAAGCAGAGGGAAGGGCAGAAGTACCCTTACCTGAGGGACGCTGTCTGCCTCCACATCCTCCCACTTCAGAGGATGCGGGCTGGCCACCCTGAAGCTACAGCAGCCCCTCCGTCCTTGGTTTCAAAGGGCACAGGCTGATTTCCTCTCCTCAGCCCAACCCCACCCCACTGGATGAGATGGCCCAACTCAGTTGCTCTGTCCTGGCCCCCTATTTTATGTGGGCTCCATTGAGTATCAAACTTTAAAACACCAGGCTCAACGCATTTCTGTGTTTGTGATGTCTGGGGTCTTCCAAAGCATATGGCCCCTTTTGGCCTGGTCTAAGGATTGTGCTAGGTCTGAACCCCAGTCCTGACCCAGCAGTTCTTGGGCTAGGGTAGGAGTGCAGTCTCAGGGTTTGTGCTAACAAGGCTCCATGTGTGAGTATAAGGCACAGGCAGGCGTCGTCATCACTGCTAAATGTGGGGAAGGTGTTTGTTTGGTTTTTGTTTTGCAGCAGAGGCGGGATACAGAGGGCTGGTATTTGAGAAAGCAAAGAGGAGCAGCATGGAAGATGAATGGAAAGGTGCTGGACAGAACCAGGAGAGCCTCAGGGAGCAAGCGAGATGAGGGTCTGGAGGAAGAGGGGCAGTGGGCTGGACATAGGAGGGGCTGGATGGAGGGGTGTTGGGAGGTCACATCAGAGGTGCTCAGTGGTCAGAGGGAGGGATGGGGTCAAGGATCACTCAGAGATCCCCAGCCTTTTATGGTTGAACTGTGTCCCCCAGACAGGAATGCACAAGTCCTAACTCCTGACACCTGTCAGTGTGACCTACTTGGAAAGAGGGTATTTGCAGACATCATCAAGTTAAGATGAGGTCATTAGGATGGACCCTAACCCCATACGGCTGGTGTCCATATAAGAAGAGAAGAGATGGGGCGCCTGGGTGCCTCAGTTGCTTAAGCATCCGACTCTTAGTTTTGGCTCAGGTCATGATCTCGGGGTCATGAGACTGACCCCCAAGTCTGGCTCTGCGCTCAGTAGGGAATCTATTTGAAGATTCTCTCCCTCTGTCCCTCCCCCTACTCACTCTCTCTTTCTTTTTCTCTCTCTCTCAGATAAATAAATCTTAAAAAAAAAAAAAAGCAGAAGAAGAGAAGAGACACGGGGAGGATGCCATGTGCCAACAGAGTCAGAGACTGAAACTGGAAGTTAGGCTGGCCGCCGCCAGCAGCCACGATGAGGCAAGGAGGGATCCTCTCCTACAGGTTTCGGGGGAAGGAGGGCCTTGTCGACCACTGGATTTTGGACTTCTAGTCTCCATAAGACAACACATTTCTGTTGTCTGGAAGCACCCAGTTGGTGGGAGTTTGTTACCACAGGCCTAGGAACGAATGCACGGCTTTCACGGCACACCAGTAGGGCTGGCTCGCTCTCAACTGGGCATTCAGTGAAGACGAGCCTTTGTCCCAGCCCGCGCCTGGGTGGGGATGTTCTCCCCAAGGTGCATGTCCTCTCCACAAGAAATGGAGCCCCTCTCTGTCACCTCGCCGTGTAAAAACAAAGTATTAATTCACAACAGGTTTCAATCAGCTACTATACAAAAAAGGCATACACAGAAGGTATTAATTTACGACAGGTCTCCCTTGTCTACTCTGTAAGAAGGCAGTTTCCAAGACGAAGTGACAAGATTTTATGTACCATATTCCCAGTCTGTATGGACCATATTCTAATCGGGGTTTCGAAGGTATTTTTGGTAGCGTTTTAAGGTATTATCTGTAATCTCCCATTGTAAAAATTACGCAGAAAACCTACAGGAGATTTCATCTCTAGAAGGAACATTTTTCAGAGAGGAAATGGTTGCAGCATTGAACTGCCAAAGAGACAGCTGAAAAAATGGGTCATGCTTTCATCCCATTCTGGGACATAAGCTGCCAAGCGGTTCACTGCTCATTTTTGTCCTGTTCTCGTAAACAAGCTGCGTTAACAAGTTACTTTAAAAAAGCATACTAATTTCCCCAGTGAATTACACAGGAAAGAATCCAGCATTCCCTCCAGAGAGCTCAAATAGTTGTTTGTTCTCAGAGCTCAGGTGTGGTAAAATCGCTGTGGGCTAAAAATGCATGCTGGCTATTGGCCAGGAGGCTGGAGCTTTCCATCCACTCCAGCCCTGATTTCTCACATTGGTGTGCAATCCGTAGCTTGCTTAATGGAAAAAAAAAAAAAGGACTCGATTTTCAATTTCAATTTAATTACACAATCTATAGTGCCCAGTGGGAAGGATTTAGGGGCAAAGATTAATGCTCAACAGTGCTCCGTTTTATATTCTTTTCTGATAAAGAACACTGTATTGATTATCCAAAGTGAGTTTTCAAATTCGTTTTTTAAAAGCCAAATTTTGGGAGGTGGCAGAGTGATTTAAAGAAGGGGTGTGACTTCATTTCTTGGTTCTTTGCCACAATCAATAAATTAGAGGTGCAAGGTGCCTCTTTGGATTGTATTGTCAGTGCGTTCTTGAGAGTGGAGCGCTCTTCTCTACTTGGGAGAAGAAAGAATCGAAATTCTATTGTAAAATTAGAAATACCAGTTGCAGACACTGATTGAACAATACAACCGTCTGTTCTGAGAATGACCGAATAACAAATATACTTAAAACCCTCCCTTCCGTAACGAATATACTTAAGACCCTTCCTTATTATGTTAAAGTTCAAAGAATTTCACTCTCTTATTGGGACTGGAAACCATCATGATTTCATCTGGCAACAAATCAATGTTTCAGATTACAAGTGAATATTTGGAGTTCTGTTTTGGTGTCTACATATTCTGTTAGTGAGCCAAACGTAAAAAAGAAGGAAAATATAGGAAATGAAAATCTGCCCGTAAGAGGTGGCCTTAATATATGTTTTGGTCAATTGCTTTACCTTGTGAACTTAATAAAGAAAACAGGTCTCTTTATAAGAAAAAGTACTCCCTACGTGATTTAAATAAATAAAAATGGTAGCAATGAACTTTACCGGTTCACTGTAGCTCAGCCTTACCAAACCACTTGAGCACATGCAAATAACTGAAAATACAGTGATCAAGAAATGAAGCTCAAAAAGCAAATAAACTATCGGAAACAGCTAACTGACAATGACAGCGGTTTCAAGTATTAAGATGGCTGCTATGGAGAGTCGACATGTCCAATTACATGCAAAAGCAAAATGGTACCTAAGCAGCATTAAATTTTGCCTACTGAACTTGCAGGATAATACATTAGCCTAAGGAGTTAACTATTTTTAGAGCTTGATGAATTACAGGGCATCTGGCACAGATTAGGTAAAGCTAGAACTTAATTGGGGTGGAATGACAACAAGGACTAGAATTAGAACTTCTTTGGGAGGGCGTTAGAAGACTTTGGAAAATGTAGCCTTGACTGGTTTAAAAGTAGACTTACCACTCTTCTCCTTGGCAAGGGTGAGTTATAATTTATGCCAGAGCAGAACAGTTAACAACAACAACAAAAAAGGACACTGAGATTTGTGTTTGTGAATGGAGCCTGTCTGCTCTCCTTGAGTCCAGTGGCATGGGCAGCCTTTGGGAAAGACAGCCCGAATCACCTATGGAAAGAGGAGGTGGGACGGGGCAAGACAGGGTTTGGTGAAGGCCTCCCTTGGTTTCACGGGTGGCTGTAGTCAACTTCCTTCGACAGTGACATGGAGTGGCTCCATCTACCAGCAAATAAAAATAAGTCTGTAACAAGACTGGGTAAGAAAATTGTGAAGCAGACAGGAAGACATTGGCTAACTGTGCTGCACAGAAATCAAAGACCAGAATGGAAAGTCAACTTGTATGTTTCTCCTGCCAGGGGTTCTGTTTTGAACTGTTTGGGAGGGAGTGACTTTCAGATGGCAAATTAAAACTTGGGAAGATCACACCTGAGAGTCACCTTAGTTAAGGGAAAAATAGACACAAGTTTCTATTTGCAGCCATGATAGTATCAATGCAGGGGTCACGATATGTTCAGAGGAATGCTTACAAATCAGAGCTGGCAGTGTCTTACTTCTCCACTGTCTCCTTCGGCGGGTGTGTGGAGGGAAGGATCGAGATCGGGAGACAAAGAAAGTGCATGATCATCCATGTCTGACCAATGTATTTGTTCTCAGAACCAACAGCATGTATAGTGCTCATACCTAATAATTAGCAAAACCTTTTTTTCCATATTTACAAATGCTTGACTATTAACATCTAAAGCACAACTCTACAATTTATGAGAAGGGAAGAAATACCTGGTCGGTGATATGTTCCTGGATTTTTTCTCTAGTCACTGAAAGAGAAAGCAAAAATAAACGTGACATTAAAGTGTGAAAATGAATAAAAAGCAGTACTGATCCCGCTCTCTTTTCACTCAAAATTCCAAAGCAGTCATGGGCTCTCTGGGCAAACACTTGTATTGCAATATGGACCTTTATAATCACTCCAATAATTGGGAGGAAAAAAAAAAGCCAAATCCTAAATAAACCAGAGAAGTGGAGAGAAGAAAAGGACCGACTAGAAACTTGAACAACAGCCAGTCAAAGGTTTCCAAACATGACAGCCTGTTCAGGTATAATACTGACACCGAGCTCACGGAAGCTTGAGGACTAGACAAGGCACTCTAAGGGGGCAGGTGGCACAAGTGCTACTTTTAAAACCTTTTCTCTTACCCATGAAGATAATAAAGACATTATTATACTTTGTTGTTATGGTGCCGCAGAGATTAAAGTGAAAACCAACAGCTTTATCAAAGGTATTTTGGTCAGGACGAAAGAAAAAATCAGACTAATGTATGAAAGGTAATGCAGATATAAAGAATAAAGATGCTAAAAGAGCAAAGCTTCATGTGAAAACAGTCTCAAAGGGATCAGTGTTGTTTATGCCTTAAATAGAAGAAAAAAAATCCTTAGTAAAAACAAATGATCAACAAACCAACAAAGCAAGAAAGAGGAGAAAGAAGAAATTTTGTGGCCCTGCAGTTATTACGTGCTTGTGAACATCTTGGTACGATACGTACTTGATTAAACATGTCCTTTTAAAATTTTAAATAAGATAACTGTGCAGTCACTTGCATTTTTAGGAAATAATACATACCGATCCTGGGTACCTTTGACCCAGTTTCCCCCAATGGCAGCACCCGGAAGATCAAAAGCACAGAATCACAACCAGGATGCTGACATTGACTTGGTCAGAATTCAGAGCATTTCCATCACCACAGTGATCCTTCCCACTGTGCTTTTAGAGCCACACCTATTTCCTCCCACCTGGTCCCTCTTCTTGGCCCCAGGCAACCACTAAGCCGTTCTCCATTCTACCATTTTGCCATTTCAAGAATGTTATATAAATGGAATCCTCCATTTTATGAACTTTGAGGTCATTTTTTTCTCACGCAGCAGGGTTCTCCAGAGATGATCCGTGTTGGCCTGTGTATTTCTGTGCGTTCATCCCTTTTCATTGCTGCGTAAAGATCCCATGGTGTGGACATACCCAGGTGTGTTTAACCGTTCGCCCACTGAAAGTCATCTGGGTAGTTTCTAGCTATTATGAATAAAGCATCTATCAACATTTGCGTACAGGCTTTTTTGTGAGTGCAAGTCTTTATTTCTCTGGGATAAGTGCCCAGGAGTGCAGTCTCTGGATTGTATGGTAGTTGCGGGTTTAGTTGTTTAACAAACTGCCAAACTGGTTTTTTTTTTTTTTTTTTTTTTGAGACATGTAGTGAATAACTGATATTACCAATCCATTAATCAACCAAAAACAAGTATATTTGAACATTTTACTAAGTATTCAGTACCAGGCAAGGTGTTATATGAGATACAGAAGAAGTATACGGAGCATAGAAAATGGAATGACAGCGTTAAGAGTGGACTACCATGCCCCTGTTACAAAATGCCAGGGGCCAATCTTAGAGTCTTCAGATAATAATGACCCATTTCCCTCCTTTCTTAATGGTATTGCCCAATGAGATTCTCTTGCTATGTTTTAAAAGTTAGATTCCTTTTGTTGGATTATACACAGGATGTTTAAAGAAGAGGCAACATGATTTGTGCAAAAAGCTTGGCCTTTTGAGTTAGATCAGCAGTTTTGCCTAGAAAAGGGAGTAGAACATCCAGGAGAAGGAAGGGCATGGGCAAAGCCATGCGACAAGGGGGAGCATAGTGGGGCCAAGGCATGGGAAGGAAGCCATGATGGCCAGAGTGGAGAAATAAGGGTGTGCGGGGTAATATGCAGCGGGGCAGCAAGTAACATAGACCACTTCTGGAGATTTCTGGTCGTTACAAGAGCAGTGGGAAGTCAGTTATTAAGGAAATTTAGACCAGGGTGTGGGTAGGGACATTGGAACGGTGTGGTCAAATGAGCATTTTTAAAAGACCACTCAACGCTTGTCGTAACTGCAGAATAGGCTGGAGGGGAGCCTGGGGTGGCAGCAGGAGTACAAAGCCTTCCTTTTGTTTCCTTAGGAACCAAGGGAAATCTGAAGGAATTCAAGAGAAAAATGAGAGCCCAAACAATCGTCATCATCTAATAATGCAGCGGCCCACTGGACTCTAGCAAACGGGGCAGACAACAACCTGGTATCTAAGTACAGCCTCGCCATTTACCAGATGCTTGATTTGGGGCCAGTTAACTAATGCCCTGCCTGTTCGGCCATCTAGAACAAAGAGTTCACAATAGCTCCTCCTCTCCAGACTTGGGAGGATTAGAAAGAAGTCAGTATGCATTCTGCCGGCAGAGTATAAGCGAAGGGCATTCTAGGGAGTGTGACAGGAAGAACAGTCTCAGAGGCAAGAAGAGGGTGTATTTGGATGAATCTCGAGATGTTGTGAGTGGCTTACAGAGTGAGAGGACGTACCAGAGCAGGTGGGAAATAGGGGGTGTGGGTCTTAAGAGGGTCAGAGAACAGCCTTGGGGCATTGTTGGCTTGCGGTGAGGTTGAGAAGGGTTCTCCCGGCTGTGGGAAGCCAGTGGAGGTTTTTTAGCAGGGAGTTGAGGTGACCAAAGGTCTGCTTGAGAAAGATGACTTTGGTGATGGCGTGGAGGAGGGGGTGATGGTGAGCCGGAGACAGGTATCAGAGAGAGCAATAAGCATGTCCGGCGATACTCAGGTAGGAGGGATGAGGGTTTCAGCCCAGCAGGGAAAACAGAGATGGAGGGATGCATGGAGCCCGCGGCCTTTACTGAGGGAGGTTCTGGAGACTGAGTGGATATGGGAGGTAGAGGAGCAGGGAGTGAGGGCAAGCCCTAGGTCTTCAGCGAGGGGAACATGTGGATACTGGTGTTACCAAACAGACAGAGGGAAAAGGAAAAGAATTTAAAGAGAAGTTATCAAGGGAGCCCTATAGGCTTGTCCCCATAATTAAAATGAAGATATCTATAGGTTATGAAAACTGACATGGCAATTATGGTATATAGAATCATGTCCCCCCATGTTCATATCCTCTCTGGACCCTGTGAATATGGTACCTTACATGGCAAAGGGACTTTACAGATGCAGTTAAGTTAAAGGTCTTGAGACGGGAAGATTATCTGGGATTATCTGGATGCGTGCAATGTCATCACAGGGCCCTTATAAGAGAGAGGTAGGAGAATCAAAGGTAGAGGAAAAGGGAGGTGACAACGAAAACAGAGGTCAGAGGGACGCCGTGTTGGGAAGAGGCCATGAGCCTGGAAGGTGGGCAGTCTCTACACTTGGAAAAGAGAAGGAAGGGGATTCTCCCCTTGAGCCTTCTGAAGGTATGCAGCCTTGCCATACCTTTCTTCTAGTCTAGTGAAACCCATTTTGAACGTCTGACCTCCGAACTGTAAGAGTAACGCACTTGGGAGAGCCCTGGCTACAGCTACAGGTAGGAACCCAAGACACCAACCTGGGTCGTGTCTTGGGATGACAAGACAGGCTGCATACAGGTTTCCTTGGCAAAAGGTCAGAGTGAGTCCAAGATTTGGGTCATTTGTCCAAATGAGGAAGAGGCAGGTGTCTGTTGGTGGTAGAAGTGACAGGACACACTTCCATGTTTTGGACGCTTAGATACCAAGGCAGGTACGGCTCAGACAACAAGGCAGGTGCCATGCTGGGGGAGTGAGGGGTAAGGCATGGGTTGATTCAGAAGATAACGGGGCAGGCTTCTAGTCACCGAGGTCATTCAGTCACTTGAGGATCACAGGGACTCAGAAGCCAGACAGGCCATTTCTGTGAGTTACAGTTATTTAAATGTAAGAAAAATCATCTTCTCCCTTGAGCTATTAAAACTCTAATGAATTAAAATATATAATTATATAATTATTTTGTGGCCCTAGTGGTTATAATTGCGGCTAATGGTAATTTTTTTTTCTTTGCTTACGGATAGTCTCAGGCTGGTGGAGACGTACATGTGCCCTGGCCAATGCAAGAAAAAAAGGAGGGAATCCCACTTAAGGAAAACCTAAGTCATTCCCAAGTTTATTCAAATCATATTTGAAAAAGAGGAATGGAATTTAGGGGATAAATTGTAACTGCATAAGCCTTTGCTAATAAAAGATTAAGAAGTATGTGGTTTAGCATCTTTTAATTATTTTTTCTAGCATCTTGAATATACAATGTTTGAAATCTCTGGTTGGATCAACATTATTTTGCTCAGAGGTTTGTGGACTTTGCATACTGATTCTTTCCTGTTTCCAAGTACATTTGCTTTTAGGCTATTTTTATTCACTTTAAAGGAATTTTAATAACTTTCTGTTGACAGCATGGACAGCTGGTCTTGAGAATTAAAGAAAATTCACTTGCTGACTGAGGAAGGAAGTGACATCAATGAGCTTCTAAAGTCAGCCCAGAGGGGGAAATTGGTTTGTGAGAGAGTGGCCTTTCATTGCACTGTATTTATCGAGCGATGCCTTGAGATGCAAATTGCTGTATCAATCAAACCCATGGTGCCTACCTCCAACCAACTTCGTGCAAACCGAAGGAACAATGCCCTGAAACACTGAGAGGAAAAAGGATGAGGGGTGCAGGAACCCAGGGGCTAAGTGAATTACGGGAGCTCATGATCCCCTCTCTCTGGGCTGATACTTCCTTTGCTGTCAAGCCTCAGTTTCTTTGTCTAGAAAATGAGCTTGATGCAATCTGTTGGCTGAAGTCAGTCTATTTCTGTGACAGATGGCTACCAAGACCATGTCCTTATATATATAGTGTAGACATGTTATCTTTCCACTCTGTCCCAAAGAATGCTATCAATTGCTTTGTATCCCCCACTGAGAGCATCTGGAAAGAGGGATCCTTAGGTAGTCATATGTACCTACTCACTTGATCTCTTGATACTTTAAAAATCTGCATTCACTGTTTATGACTCTACTGCAGAAAAAGTCAGGCACCCACTCGGGACTTTAAATAACAATGACAGTAGTAATAACAATTTAATTGTCATAATAATGAATGACTTCATTCTTCACCACCATCAGAGAATTTCCCTCTGGACCTACAGCAATCCATTTTTCAAAGGTAAGTGTGGTGCAAGTGGATTGTGCGTGTGTGCGTGGGTGTGTGTCCCGTGAGCACGCATGTGTGTATACACGCACACCAGTGTGAGGCAGGCAGGAAAGTAGCTAGATACATTTTATGGTACGAGCTGAAAAATTAGATTGCTACTATTTATTTCTTAGCTCACGTTAGAAAGTGTTTGACGTGGCTACAGTGACGGTTCAATAATAAATAATTTGAGTTTGAGTTAATGATCTAGTATCAAAGCGAATTTAATTCAGCCTAAGAAAAAGATGCATTAACATTGGTTTCTTTTCCTTGTCTCAAAGCATACTTGGGGTGTTCAATTAAATTTTCACATTTTATGAGTTAAATATGTAATCTGAACGACTCAAAAATAATACTGGTTAAGTAAAGAATGGATGAGCTCTCAGGAGCCACAGCCTTCAGACCAAAGGATTTCAGGCTCTTCCCAAGCCTAGAGATACTTTGACTCTAGCAAAGTTCATTCATCTGATCCTATAGCAATATTTTAACGAGCACCTATTCTGGGCTATATGCTTGGTGTCCCGGAGGCACAGAAGCGGAGGAAACAAGACGAGCACACAAAAAGGCAACCACGTGACATCACAGAGCTGTAAAGGATTATTAGTAAATGGCGTAAGTACGCAGATCAAAGGATACTTAAATCTTGCTATAATAGAAATGGTGACAGATTCACTTTCAGACTTTTCTGCTCTTGGCTTTGCCACTGTCAAGCTATACAGTAGTTAGCAAATAACTTTACTCCTCTACTTTTTGTCTTTGGTACATAATGACAGTGTTTCAAGGACAGAGGGTTTCTAAGTTTGTTTCTAGGTACTGAAGTTCTTTGGTTCTAAAAAGAATGAGGGAGATTGAAAATTTCGATAGAATTGCCACCCCCCCCCCCCAAAAGAGAAGAGGTCATGTTTGGTGGGGGCACCTGGGGACGCCTCATGGAGGAAATAGCATTTGATCTGGGTAGGACATTAGCAGAAGCAGATTGGAGGAGAGGCATTTTATCTAGAAGGAAAAGCATGAGCAAAAGCACAGAATCAGGAAGTGCACGGCGCATGTGCAGGGAGTCGTGAACAGTGGTGCTTAACTTCAGTGGAGTCTGTATATTAGCGAGTAATAAGAGGAGAGGCAAAATCTGTAGGATAAACCAGTGTCACGGAGGGCCCTCAAGACTCAGGGGGAGTTATTGACATTTGTTTGATAAGGGAGCTCTATAAGATTTTTGAGCCAGAAATTGATCAAAACTGTTTAAAGACGAATCTAACAGTGCTATGGCTTGAAGGCGGGGGACCCACTGGTAAGAATGAAGGTGAATGTGACACACTGGGTGAGTAGAGCAGACGTAATAATTCAGATGGGGGACTGACACAGTGGGACAATGGAAAGAAAGGAATTAAAGATGGCCAAGATCTTTTGTGTTCTTGCTTTGTATTTTTTTATTTTCAATCTTTTAATTCAAGTATAATTAACAAATGGTGTTATATTAGTTTCAGATCTAGAATTATAATGATTCAACAATTCTATACATGACTCAGTGCTCAAAGATGACCAAGATCTTAAGTTTAAGTTACTGGAGAGAAGACGTGCTTCCTGCAAAAGTGGAAGCAAGGAAATGGAGCCAGTTTAAAGCAGAAGATTTGGCAAGTAATGGTGGAGGTGGGATGATCAGCTAGGTTCAGCACTGGTTAAGCTTAAAATGCCAGTAAGACATCCTAGAGGAGGCACAGAGTGAGCTCAGTAAAGAGGTCAGTATCAGGCAGTCTTCTGCAGAGAAAGGATGGAAGCTTCAGGATGCAAGACTTGTTTTACAAGTAGTGAGAAGGAAAGAAATACCAAATTAGAACTTTGGGCAACAGCTGTATTTGAATGGTTTGATGCCTCCTCAGGTAATGGAATTCAAAGTTTACATCATCTGCAGTGATATGAAGAGCCGCTGTCTCTCTGCTAAACTAAGCTAAGTGAACATAAGGATTTACTATTAGGCACTAACAAGTTAGAACTCTGGTTTCAGAGCATATGTTCTCACTGGTCCTGGATCCGAGTCAAAGGCTATGAATTCTGACACTAGTCCAACGTGTTCTTTTCTTTAACACCAAATAGTTAACTTAGTTCTTCATGAATGCTGCCTGGGTATCCCACAAATTTAACTTAGTTTTGACACTATCTGCCTGGAAAGAGTGTCAGCTCCCATAGATTAAGGGCTCAGCCCTACAGGACGATCCCCCCCCCACTGTCCTCCACTTTAGATGCCAGTTGCTGGTCTAGGGGGGTCCTCTGTGCTTTTGACTGACCAGCTATAGATGGAAGGTGCCAATCTTGGGCTTGATTAATTTGCTGGAGAGCTTCACAGAACTAAGAAATATTATACATACTGGATTACTGGCTTATTATAAAAGGATGTAACTCAGGAACAGCCTGATGGAAGATGCATAGTGCAAGGTATGTGGGAAGGGGGGCAGAGCTTCCATGCTCTCTGGGCAAGCCACTCTCCCTGGATCTGCCTCTGTATGTATGTATGTATGTATGCATGTACGTATGCATGTATGTATGTGTATGTGTATGTGTGTATGTATGTATGTATATGTGTGTATGTATGTATGTATATGTGTATGTGTGTATGTACGTATGTATTTGTTACGGAGGCTGCTCTGCATAGCTAGGATTGATTAAATCACTGACCACTGGTGATTGTACTTAAAGAACTTTTCTTTTACATTCAAACAGGATTTTAAGTCAGACAAGATTTTTTAAAAAGAGCAACACTACACTGGAACACTGAACTGAGCTGGTTAATTCGTAGCTAACTTGTAGAGTGCTAGAAACTTCAGACAGTATATATGGATCTTCTTTCAATTCCCTAGTTTCCATACAGCAACACTTACTCACTTAAGGCTAGAACCAGCTGAAAGGATTGCTAATGTGCTGTAATTATTAGTCAATCTCGCAGCTCTTTGTACAGGAGGTAAGCATACCTCCAGAGGGTTTGTTTGGAGAGTGTAGGTCACGGTGCCTGTGGAGAGAAAAGGGGAAGGCTATGGTTTTCTCAGTGGTCCCTCTGTATCATCTGGGGTCGCGCTGTGGCGTGTGGTGCGTCTGTGGTATAGGCAATGGGACCAGGTGTCAAAGGCAGCTTTTAGGTGGCTCCATATGGCAGCATTTTCCCAGTATCAACCTACAAGATCTTATCCTGTACAATACCAACCGGAGAGGATAGACGCATGATGTTTATACTTTTATTTCATTTCCCTTATTTTTGGTATATTTTTTGGCACTTTGGGGAATGTTGCCATTTGTTAGTTTCTTTTACATTTCAGAGTTCCTAAGTATCTTCTAATCACCCCTCCTAGCCCAGGGGTGGGGGTAAAGAGTGAGGGGTTGGGGGTGGGGAGGACAGTAGGAGAGTGTAGGGAGGTGTCATAAGTCAATTCTGGGGTGGGAACCCTTTTTTGATATCCAGGAAATGGTAGAAATCACAAGGCTGTACAAGGTGAATTATGTTCATCATGGCTGTACCCTAGTGAATTCTTCTTTCATTACAGACTTTGCTTATTTTACATCATTAAAATTAATTAGGGGGAAATTATTTAATATTCGTTTAAATCCAAATTTATCCCTAGCTTCTTGCTTTTTGTAAGAAAAGATTTGGGGGTTTTAAAGCTCACTCTTTTTGTTTGTTTGTTTGTTTTTTACTTAGCAGGAAAACATGTTGATTATTCTGTTTCTCAATGGTAACAGAATAATTTTCTTTTGTTATTTCCCTTGCTTTTGGAAAATATGTATCTCTGGTTAAGTTTGGTTGGTACTGTGAAAGTAATAATTTGAATAAGGCACTTACACTCATGAATCCCTAAGCCATTTCATACATGAAGTTTCATATGATTTTTTTTTATTTTAAAATCTCTCATTCTTCGTTTTTTTTTCCTTGAAAGAATGGAGAACATAAGCGTTAGCGTTTTATGGTACAGGCAAATAATAGCAATTCTGCTAGAGTGCCACAGTGAGTGCTTACATCAATATAATTTTTCTTATGTTTAAAACACCAAATAGTATAGATAAGAACTTAAAAAGCTAATTTGTCTCCTCTCACTCTCAAGACAGTGAGAGGAGATAAATTCCATCATTCTCTGTTAACCAAGTTAACGTCAATAATATTTTGGTAGTTTGAATCACCAATCACAATCTTATATAACTAAAGAATCCCATCTTCTTGACTTTGTTGAAATTCAGTACATATAGAGATTTTCTTTCTTGTCTGTCAGAGAGTACTTGCTATATAAAAACTAGTTACAATAGCACGGTATGGTTCCAACATAACTGGATACGGTATGTTTCTTCTATAACAACACTGATCCTGGGACGGGTCTGTTTCAGAAAGCAGCCCGTGAATACTTGTCATTTTAAATTGCTACCTAAGATTTCTTCGACACACATCAGAGCATTGCCAAAATCTAGATCCGTTTGAAGGTAGCTATTCAGCAATGATCATAGAAAGTTAATTCAGGGGAGCCTAGCTGGCGCAGTCGTTAAGCGTCTGCCTTCGGCTCAGGGCGTGATCCCGGCGTTCTGGGATCGAGCCCCACATCAGGCTTCTCCGCTAGGAGCCTGCTTCTTCTTCTCCCACTCCCCCTGCTTGTGTTCCCTCTTTCGCTGGCTGTCTCTCTCTGTCAAATAAATAAATAAAATCTTAAAAAAAAAAAAGTTAATTCAATGCCCTTGACTGTAAATAAGGCAGAAATTTGAAATCCATAAAAATCTCATCATGGCCATTGTGTTGAGATGATTTTCCGAAGGACTGGGGTAGAGGCAGAGGACAAATGAGGACACCATTTCAGGGCCCTTGGGGAGAGAGGTGAGGAGGTCCTGAGGGCAGACAAGTGATATTAGGATGTAGAGGAGGGACCCATTCCCGAAATGTTCAACAGGTAAAGGCAACTGCTTGATGGATTAGAGAAAGGGAGAAATCAGGACAATTAGTGAGTTCCAAGTTTGGTGTCTACTTGGATGGTCATGCCATCCAAGGAGCAGTTGAGAGGGTAAGATAATGAGTTCTGATTTGTACATGGTTCAGTAGCTGTGGGACATCTAGGGATGAGACGTCTAGAGTGAGAAGAAACGGGGCTAGGTGTGATAAGAGGAAGAAGTGCTCAGAAAGATAAAGACAGAGGCCAGAAGGGCATAAGATACGTAACAAGGGCGTAGTATCAAGAACATTAACAAGTCAGGAAGGATCCATTCTTACGTTGCGGGCAGCAGACGCACAATGACAACCCCTTAGGGGGAGAATTTGTCAACATCTAACAAAACGTCCTAACAATTTGCCCCTCGCCTCAACCTTTTGACTCCTGCTTCTAGATCTGCCCTTGAAGATACACCCGTGCAATATAAACAGTATATGCACATGGTTGTTCATGACAGTATTGCAAGGAATAACAAAAGACAACAAACAACCCATTCGAAACAACTGTAAGTACACTCATACAAGAGAGAACTATTTATTTATAAAAACACAGTACGGAAAATCTCTCTGAGATAAGAACATGAATATATCTATATGGTTCTGTTTGCAAAAGAAACATGGAAGAAACCAGAGACTACCGAAAATACTTCCTTACGGGGAAGGGTGTGGATGGGCAAGGTGGAAGAGAATATGTTTGGGAGTAAGACCTCTCTGAGAAGACATTTTAATAGAGTCGTGACCTTGGACCATGTACATACTTCACCTATCCAAAATATGACGCCGCCAGTCTACCTCTCCATGCAGTGGACTTTCTGCTGCCTCATGTTGCCTCCCTCATTTTACCAACACATTTCGCAAAGCCTGACTCCCCTGCCACTTCCCGAGACACGATCTACTTTTACATCTTGCCTTCCTCCAGATGCACACTTTCAGTTAAGCCTGGCAGTACCTCCAAGCTTCTAGAAGTCTGCTGCCTGCTAAGTCATTACCGGGACTAGTCATAAAAGCTAATGCTGGTGCTTATTACTGAGCCGTTGGGTCTATTTTGGAGAACTCAGAGAATGAAAAGATTAGCTGCCTTCAAGCTCCCCCAGCTGTTCAAATGGAATAACTTCACGGAGCCCCAGGGTGCCGGGCGGCACCGATTCAAGCTTGTATTTTTTAAAGAGCATTAAAAAAAAAATAAGTGAAATAACTCTTGATGTGTCTCTTCAAATGTATGCACTTATTGCAACTTAAAGAATATTCTATAAAGGTAGGAGGTAGTGATTAAGAGCACAGGCCTGGGTGTCAGACATCCATGAGTTCCAAGATACATGAGCACCCCCTCCTCTGTTCACCAGCCATGATCTTGGACAATTTACTTACCATCTCTAAGCCTTGTTTCTAAACCTCGTTTCTCTAAAGTGGGGATTATCAGAACAATACCTACACCTCATGAGGTTTTCATGAGGGATGAATGACATAATGCATGTGTCAGAATTAGCACAATGCTGGCACACAGTAGGTGCTCAATAAATGTAGCCAGTATCTCTTATCATCACAATTATAGGATGGATAGTGGAAATGATGGTACAACCCAAACATTTATAGTCAGGGCAGCCAAATCCTGGTCTTAGCAGAAGAAAATTTTAGATAAATTTAGAGAGAAACCATCAATTGCATCTAACATAAGAATATTGAAGCAGGGATGCCTGGGTGGCTCAGTCATTAAGCTTCTGCCTTCGGCTCAGGGCGTGATCCTGGCATTCTGGGATGGAGCCCCACATCAGGCTCCTCCACTGGGAGCCTGCTTCTTCCTCTCCCACTCCCCCTGCTTGTGTTCCCTCTCTCGCTGGCTGTCTCTCTGTCAAATAAATAACTAAAATCTTAAAAAAAAAAAAAGAATATTGAAGCAGAACTGAGATCTTGATGTAGCTAACACAAGTTTGGCAACATTTACTAGAGTTCTAAAGTTTTATAAACATTGGAGAAGAAAGACAAATACCGTATGATCTTACTTTTATGTGGAATCTAAAACAAAAAAAGAAACAAAAACCATAGAAAAAAAGATCAGACACGTGGTTACCAGAAGCAGAGGATGCTGTGGTTGGGGCGGGGGGGTTGGAGAAAGGTGGTCGGTCAAAAGGGTCAACCTGCCAGTTGTAAGATCAACACATACTATGATGTAATGTCCAACCTGATGCCTACAGCTAGCGCTGCTGTATGACATACAGGAAAGCTGCTGACAGAGTAAATCCAAGAGTTCTCATCCCAGGAAAAACATTTTTTCCTTCTTTCTTTTGTTTTCGTTGTTTCTATTACGAGATGATGGGTGCTAGCTGAATCTATGGTGATAATCATTTCACGATATATGTAAATCAAGTCATCATGCTGTACGACTTTAACTTACACAGTAGATGTGCATCGGATATTTCTTAATATAAGCAGAAAAACACTGGAGAGCAAATCTAAATCCGTATCATGTCCTTTACTCCCTTGTTCAAGTTTAAGTTAGCCACTAAGAAATTCGTGCAAAAATTTACAGATTTACTTAGAGGCAGCTCTTGTTTTGTGTGTTTCGGTTAACTTCCTTTCCAAGATATTGGTCATACACAGTGTACATTCTCAACCACCCATCTGGTTCCTGGACCGCTGCCTAGAAAGGCCTGGCTGCCTCTGCTTTTGTCTGTTTGCACCTGTCCCAGAGAGGGGGCTGAGAGGGTTTTGTGGTTAGCACCTCAGCAAAGGACAATCACGTATTTACCTCCAGAAATAAATATGATCATTTCAAACTTCAAATTTCTTTTTCGCATTTAGTGCACATCACTTATATGTGTTTTCGTTTTCTTGATGCATAAGGGAGAAAAATCGAAACTAAGGCCAGGTCACAGCAATGGACAATCTCGTGTTCCTTATGGCCGAGCTTCTCAGAAGTGCACAGTGAAGAGGAAACAGCTGTGCCAAGTTAGTGAACCCCCCCAACCCCCAACCCCCAACCGCCAGCTCCCAGGTCTCCAGGCCCTTCACCCTGCCCCCTCCAGCCGCCTTGTCTGCTTGCCACACAAATGTACCTGCATTCCACGACAGCAACACCATTTTCTACGCACGTGATGATGTGGAAAAGACTAGAAGCCCTGTGTGGGAGAAGGAGCAGCTTTGAGAGCTGCCTTTTTAGAACGGGGCCAAAGGAAACGTGTGGGGCTGTGTTTCACAGTAGTGCACACGGAGGGAACCTCGAGGCGATTCCACACACAAGTGTGCAGTGCAAGAAGTACTATGGGAGGTCTTTCTGCCTACTGGTCAGTCAAGAAGGCAGGAGCTTTCATCTAGAAAATAAGAGGCACACCTCTTTCTTCATGTTCTGAAGCTTTAACTGCTGCTTCCCTTCATTACTTGTCCAAAGTCAACACCTCCTTGAGAAGCTTATTTAAAACAATGTAAAACTTAATACGAGGAATCATTCCAAAGAATAGCACTGGGCGAGGCATTATTTGGGTTTACAATTTTAGCTGTGACTGGCCTCTGAGCCTCAGGTGAGGAGGGCCACCTGGGGGTGGGTCACGGCCCGAAGCGGCCCTGTGCAACGTGCCCTGCGTTTCACCAAACTACTCATGTGAGGTAACCCATACTGGGGCCCAGAGAGTTATTTCCACTTGCAAGAGCAGTCCCTTTGCTGGGAGTGCAACCAGTTGATAACTATGTGAGGACTAGTGTATGGAAACCTGAGCGAACTGGCAACATATATTCATTTACTCCGTAACCGCTAGGCTTTTTACAGAGCGGAACCCCTGGGCAGCGGGCCATCTGGCTTGCCCTTTAATTTGACCCTGGCCTGTAGCATGGGCTTTGGCACGCACAGGCCTGAGTTCAAGTCTGAGCGCTGCCACTCATTAGCTGTGCACCTTAGGCAAGTTATTTAACATCTCGAAGCCACGTCTGCAGATGGGAGAGCTGTGGGTTATCATGGGATGACTACAGGGTGTTGCTAGGCCGACTGGATGAACAATGCGCCGGCAAGCGTCTAGAAGAGCTGACGCCATGTTCGCTCTTCTCTTTACCTCCTGCAACCGCAGTATAAAGCACCTGGAAAGTTAACGGTAACAGGTCTCACGTCCGTACCATCAGATGCTCAACACCTCCAGAGACATCAGAGAGGCTTTGTGGCCAGACTGGTAGGCCTAGTGAGAGACGCAGGTAGGAAACATCTCCCAGTAGGACAAGAAAGGATATTGACGAGGTGAACATTGAAGAAAAAACATCCCTCTGGAATTCTGACTCTATCACTCAGTAAGATGAGATTGGCAATTCAAACAGAACAACTGCGTATGATCTATCTCAGTCTGGTGGCAAAATTATGGAATTTATTTAGAATGCTGTTTTCATTCTTTACAAATAATTGTTTTGTTTTTTCCAAAGTCTCCAGCATTCCCAACGGATGGACCCAACGGATCATTTAATGTGGGAAGTGTAAGTTAGGAAAATTCAATATTGTTCATAATTCCTAATAATTTTTTTGGTGGGGGGCCTGGGTGGCTCAGTCCACTGAGTGTCTGACTCTTGGTTTTGGGACAGGTCATGATCTCATAGGCTGTGGGATGGAGCCCTGGCACCTGGCACCTGGCTCCTTGCTCAGCGGGGAGTCTGCTTGAAAGATTCTCTCCTTCTGCCCCTCCCCCACGTTTGTGCGCCACATACTTTTTCTCTCTCTCAAAATAAATAAATCTTAAAAAAAAAAAAGAAATTTTTTGGTAAGTTAAGGTGAAATACTTCATAGAAACTATGCTCTCTATGACCGCGATTGTAAAAAAAACAAAGATAAACTGTAATTGATAGGATACTTTGAATTTTTCTAAAGAAATTGCTTTTAAACCCTTGGAAAAAACCAGGCATAACAGAAGGGAGTCAAAGCCTTGAAAAAATATGTTCTTGTCTTACACTCTAAAACAGAAATATACATCCGTTTTAAATTGCAAGAATAATAATCTAGTCCTTTGGGGATTCAAAAACTTTCATTTCCCTGTCTTAAATTCTCTTGAAACAACAAGGTAGGAATACAAATGTTGCATTTGGTATTTCTTGATTTAAACTGAATCCTTGATAAAACACCGATGCTGGTTTAGAATCTGCTCTGCCTTACACACACATCCACTTGCACACTCGTGCGTGAGCATACACATGTACACACATGTGGTTGTTTATAACTGTTTGGCCTTATTCATCCAATGAATTGATCATAAATTTTCCTATGATGGCAGGATGTCTTCACAGCTGTCCCATCAATTTCCTACTTCTCTTGGCGATGCTGGAAAGGATCCTCAGTTGGTATGAACTAAACAGATGAAGGGCAGTTGGCTGTTTTGAGGCACATGAATTATTTTAGCATTTTGGGTTCTCCCTGCTTAGTGTTTTGGTGATCCCTGGCGATAAGAAAACAAGACTTTAATTCTTCCTCTCTGTGAAGGATTTATGGAAGTTCCTGCAGAAGTTTAAAAGATTCTGGAATGCTACATTATCTAATGCTCCAGTTGGCAGATGTCTTGGGCTAGCCTGAGGATTCACATAATTTTAATCTCAGGAATAATCAAGCAAACACTGCGGATACACTGTTTGGGGGGACAGGTCAAGAGGACAGTATGAACTAGGTGTTGAGGGCTTTATTCTTTCTTTTATGAAATTCTAAAAGTAGTCATATTCCCTGTGAAAAAAATGTCCAATATTAAGAGAGTATAAAGTGGAAAATAAAAATGTCACCTTGCTCCCCACGGGAAGCAGAGTTAATAGCTTCTTGCACAACATTCTGAAAGTTTTTGTTGCACATGCAAGGATTTTTACCTCTTTTTGTGTTTTTTTTTTTTTTTTTTTTTTTTTTTTTTTTTAAGTAGGATCCACACCCAGGGTGTAGCTCAACACGCAAGGCCCAGACTCATGACTCTGAGATCAAGACCTGAGCTGGGATCAAGAGTCAGACACTTAACTGACTGAGCCACCCAGGCGCCCCTGTCTTTTTGCTTTTTATTTTTATTTTTTTAATGATTTTTTATTATATTATGTTAGTCACCATACAGTACATCCCCGGTTTCCGATATAAAGTTCGATGATTCATTAGTTGCATATAGCACCCAGTGCACCATGCAATACGTGCCCTCCTTACTACCCATCACCGGTCTCTTTTTGCTTTTTAACAGTAACGTGCCTATGCTATCTGTGCTGTTCAGCGACTTCTGTTTTTTCTTTCATTTAACCGATATTGTAAACCTCTCTTTGTCAGTCCGTATAGATATACCCTGTCATTTATGTGTCATATTCTACTGAACAGAAGTCCTATCACTTTTTGAGCAGTTTAGAAATTTCTTAATTACAACCAATTTGTCAGTGAACTTCCTTTTACCTTTATACACTCATACAGGTATATTCTGTAAGTTCAGTTCTTAGAACTTGAATTGCTTGGCCTAAGGGTATGTCAATTTAAAATTTTGGTTCTTAAAGGACTATAAAAATAGTCACACAAATTTACATCCCCACCAACAGTGTATGATAGTATGTTTTCCCCACGTCCTCTGGCTTTTAACATTCTCGAGCTTTGAAATCATTGCCATTGCTAACTCAGGGATTTAACTGGAATTCAAAAAGTTATGAGTGAGAAAAAAAATGCCAAGAACTATCACGAGTGAGGCTGATTCTTTTATGTTTACCAATCACTGGTGATTATCTTTCGGAGAGCTGTCCATTGATCACACATCTACTTTTTATTTGTAATAGCTTATTGCACATTAAATTCATTAGATATTTGTGTGCAAGTTCTGAAGAATTTTTAACTCTTTTACGTCTTCCGACTTGGATCATGGAAAATACATTTTGTGTGAACATTTTTACAATTTGGGAGGTAAACTGATGAAATGTTCTACTATGCTACATGCATTTCATGTCGTTCTTAGGACATGTTTCTTAATCCACGGCTGTCTGAAAAAGTCAGCTATTTTCTTCCAGTACCTTTACAATTTGTTATTTTTGACCTCTTACCTTGAACTTGGATGTGCTTGGAATTTATTTTGATGCAATGCTTGAGTAAAGAGGTCAGGCCCCTCTCATCTCCACTCTGTTGGCTATCTATTCTTGTTTGAATTCGTGCACCTGTATGTTTTAATGCGTTACCCTCTAGTGTTCCTTCTTTATTCCCCCCCGCCCCGCCCCCCGTTAATTCCTAAATAATGTAAGGCATGGAAGCCTCTATGCAGGCAGAAGGTGATCTCTGGTTCGTAGTACATATTTGGCAATTTTGTTTGCAGATGAAAATGGTTTTATTCCACAAAACAGTTTTTGAAAGACTGCAGGCCAGCCGCTGTCCTTGCCTTTGAGGACAGAGCAATGGATAAGAATGAAAATGTCCCCGTTCTTACTGAGCTTACATTCCAGACAGGGGCAGGGATAGATAATAGGCAAATCAACAAATATAGAATATAATATTGTGCCAGGAAGTGGCATGAAGAAAATAAATTATAGTGGTGACGCTTAGCGAGCGAGAGGAGGGAGGTATGTTAGATCAGCTATTTGGGGAAGGTTTCCGAGTGACATTTGAGCATCGCTCTCAGTTAGTTAAGCTGCATATGTGATTTCCTTCTCAGCAGCTTGACCTTGACACTTCAGTGTCTAAAATAGAGTTTGTTATCTTTCTCTTAAAATCTGTTCCCCCCCTGGCCTTCATCATTTTGGTCAGTGCTATCATTAAATTTTGAAGTCACCCAGCCCCTGAAACCTTCGGGCCGGTTTGGCTTCTTTCTTTTCTTACCTAGCCTGCCCTTTGGGAGGTCTGCGGTGCCTTCTCTAGGACGTCTTCGACATCCATCTCTTGCATGCCATGGCCAATCCTGTGGCACGTGCTTTCAGGTTGCCACAGTGAGATGACTGAATCTGCCTCCAAACCCGTCTCTCTGCCCCGACCTTTCAACCCCTGCTCACACTGCTGTAACATTAACCGTCCACAGCTTTCTGATAACAACTTTTGAAGTGCTGGTGGAAAATATTTTGCCTACAGAATGAAACAACAGAGTTCTTCCTCTCGGATTCAAGATCCTGCAAAATCTGGGGTCTGCGCAATGTTCAACTCTTCTTTCCAAATCAACACTTACTCTCTGCCAGATACTGGTCTAGACACTGCAGGAATGAACTCATTTAGGCCTCGCGACCACGTTCTGAGGCTGGTACTACCCGTGACCGCCATGTTACAGCTGGAGGTATCCAGGCCCAGAGATGTTACCTGACTGGTCTAAAGCCGCGGAGCCATCACACACAGCCAGGATTTTAATGGAGCTAGTCGAGCTCTACAGTCTGGCCTCTGACCAGAGGGCTATATGCCGTTCTACTATTCCACAATCTCCTGCTTCTGGGTGATGGATGCTGCTCCCCTAGGCCGGGATACTCTCTCCCTAGCTCTACTTCTGCTTGTCCAAGGCCTCAAGGCCCAGCTGAGGGAGCCTGCCATCCCCCCTCTCGCCAACCTCTCCCCCAGTGGGTGCCCCCACCTCTGAATTCTCAGCACAATCCTGTGATGTCTCGCCTACTACCACATGGTGGGACACGGGAGTGTGTCCACGTGTTCTGTCTCTGCAACCAGATTGCCAACGACATTAAGGCAGACGCGGTGGCTTAGTCCTCTGGGGCCCTAAGAAAGACCGAGTTCATGCAGCAGGTACTTAATGTTGATTGTTGTCGGGGTCAGTCATGGAACACTGTGGAATCCTGTATCCAGATATTATTGGCTTTAGTGTGTTTAAATTGAAGACGTGTCATATAAAAACTGCTGAATGAGGACGGAGAAATTCACTCAGCAAACACTTGCTGAGCGTCTGCTGTGAACCAGGCTTTGTTCTAAGTGCCTGGGACGCATCAGTGAACAAACGAGGCTCAGTCAGATGAGGCCAGGTGATACGTGATAACGAACGATTGCCAGGTCACAGTGGGTTAAGATGAAAGGTTCATTTCTTGATCATGCTATATGTTTTCTTAATGGCTGCCAGGGGGATTTTGCTCAACTTCCTCACTCAGGGACCCAGCCCAATGGAGCGGCCTCCATCTTGAAAGGTGCGGGATGCCGTGTCAGAAGGAGGAGGGAATGTGGTAGAGAGTGTGGTGGCCTTGAAAGGCTCTGCCCAGACATGGCACACATTCTTCCTGCTCATATTCTGTTGGCTAAAATAAGTCAGATAGTATTTTCTGTATCCAAGCAGTCAGGAAAATAGACTCCCACGTAGACATGGAAGGAAGAGCCAAATGTCAGTGGATGGTTCTCATGGCTACACACAAAGACTTCTGCCTTTTGGAATTACTCTAGAGTCTAGAAGGGGATGCCGACAATGAGTTATAGACACAATGGTAAGTAAACCATAGACTATGTTAGAAGGTGTAAGTGATACGGAGAAAGAAGTAGAGTGGAGCAAGGGGGCTGTAGAGATGGCAGCAGGGGTAGAGTGTATACTGGGGTGCCCATCGAGGCAAAGCCATTGAACAAAGACTTGACGGAGGGGAAAGAGTTAGTTGGGGCTACCCAGGAAAGAGAGTTCTGGATGGAGGGGGCAGCAGGGAGCCCACAGTGAGAGCGTCTGTGTGTGTCTGAGGAACAGCAAGGAAGTTAGTGTGGCTGCGGCAGATGGGGACGGGCAGGAACCTAGGAGCTGAGGCCAGATCGTGTGGGGCCGTGGAAGCCACTGTAAAGATTCTTTTACTCTGAATGACGCAGGGAGCCACGGTAGGGTTTTGAGCAGAAAAACAACATATTGCATTTAACTTCAAGAACATCTGCGTTAAGAACGAACACTTGGAGGGTGAGCGGCTGGTGCAGCCATCCAGGTGAGAGCTGATGGCGGTTCACAAGGGCTGATGGCACTTGTCCTAGCTATGGGCTCTGATTGCAGATTTCCTTTCAGGTGTGTGCATGTTTTAAAACGTGGTTTTCGTTTCAAATGCTGCATGGCACTGAGAGTGAAATCCGGTTTCTTCCCATGGTCCCCGCGATGGCCTCTGCCTTCCCCTAGCCACAACCTCTGACACCCGGGTCACTAACTTCACCCACACTGGCCTCCTTTCCATCACTTGATCACCCCCCCGCCCCGAGTTCTTTCCAGCCTTGCCGACATTCCCTTCACCCAGGGCACCCTTCCCAGGTTCAGCTCAAATGTCTCACGTGACAGAGGCCTTCCCTGACCAGCTGGCTCAAGGGGGCCTCACTTGGTTGTTTTTGGTCCCGCCCCTCTGTGTACTTCCTTCATGGCTCCCTTTGCTGTCTGCAGTTCTAACACTACACTCCATCACAATTTAATTCCTTGTTAATTGTCTGCGTCTGACCACTCGAATGTAAGCTTCAACGACCAGACAGCTGGGATTGGGTCTGTCTGGTTCTAAGTGGCATTCCCAGGCTCTCCAGCAGCACCTGGCAGCATAAGGAACTGGAGCAGGGTGTGCATGAAGAAATGAATGAATGAAGAGTCCCAAAGAATAAGCTGGAATCAATGAGGCAAAGACATGGGTCAGTGCGTAAAAGGTCCTAGGGGAATTTGAAGAGATTTTCTTTTTCATTTTTTTTAAAGATAATTTATTTATTTATTAGCAAGAGAGAGAGAGAACAAGCACGGGGAGCGGCAGGCAGAGGGAGAAGCAGGCTCCCCACTGAGCAAGGAGCTCGATGTGGCACTTGATCCCAGGACCCTGGGATCATGACCTGAGCTGAAGGCAGACAATCAATCGACAGAGCCACCCAGGCGCCCCTCAAGAGATTTTCAAGTAGCTCTAAAATCTCGAGGAGGTGACACTTTAAATGGTGAAGTGTTTTTCGAACCCCAGACCGGATGCCATCGCTCTGAGCATGCTGGGCGCTTACCATATTCTGCTTTAATGATCTGTTTTTGTATCTGTTTCTTCCACCAGGGGCTATGTATTATTCTTCCTTTTATCCTGGTGCCTAAGTGCTTGACAAATACTTTTTGTACCAAACTGTACTGACTACTCATGTCTTCTAACTCTGTCATGCTGAGCCCTC
This sequence comes from Ursus maritimus, assembly GCF_017311325.1. Taxonomy (NCBI): domain Eukaryota; kingdom Metazoa; phylum Chordata; class Mammalia; order Carnivora; family Ursidae; genus Ursus; species Ursus maritimus. The sequence goes on along the minus strand of NW_024424230.1, from coordinate 43,152,462 downwards.
TAATTAGATCCTTATTAAAAATAAAATCTTATCATGAATCTTGTAGGGCCTTTGTGGAAAGAAACTTTGCATGCATGCCATGATCTTCTAGACACATTGAGATGTTTCTAATCAAGCCACCATCTGGGCCACATGTTTTATTGGCTCTATTATGCTGTGTTCCATCAATTTGTGTCAATATTACAAAATGTGAAGTATAAGAGTTGAGCTATGATCTATGACCTAGGTCTCCCTGAGATGTCTATTTCCCTCTTGAAGTTTTAAAGCCCAATACATTTTGAAATGAGAGAAATTCTGGACTAATTAAATGAAAATCAGGGCTTAGGGATAGATAGTGGATACTGGTAGGCATTAGAGCAGGCACAGGAAAGTCCTCTAACCAGGTGGAGAAAGGTTAGTAACTGAGACACAGAGGTCAATGCTGAATTTCCTACTTCCTCTAGTGTCCATGCAGAACACTGACGGGTACTTCAGAGAGCATTTAGATGAGAGAGGCCTGAGGAATGTGGGGGGATAAAGAAAGGTAGGAGGACACTAAGATATGAAGTATGTTTTCTGAATCCTAAAAACTGGTTTGAGTTGGTTTCCTTTGAAAACCTATATGTGATTTTAGCATTAGGTTAAAATATGCATTTCCTTATGATAGCGCAACGCTTGGCAGCTTTGAAACGCTTGCACGATCGTAGTCTCATCTGATCCTCCCAAGAACCCATCAGTAGGGAGAGCGGATGTTATTATTTTTCATTTGACGAATGAGGACAGAGAGGCACTGAGCTTCGGGCAACTTGCTGCAGGCCCCAGGGCTGTTAAGTAGCAGAGATGCCAGCATGAGCCTTTTGAGAACTCACCGACTAGGTCCTGCCGACTCTGCCATTCAAATCCACCGTTGTGCAGGTGCAAGTGATACAGGAAGGACGCGCTCCCAGGAGGAGCAGGCAAGGGGTGGGCGAGCAGGGTGCAGAAGGCGAAGGAGCCCAACAAGGGCGATTTCAGACATGCTAGACTCAGCTTGATTTTTGAGGGAGGGGTGCTATAGAGCATAAATTACATCTCAGAATTTATTGCACCTCCAGACAAAGGAGTTGGCCTTTTATATTCTCACACATGTCTATGTTGGCCAGTCAATAGGGGCTGCCCCCCACCACCTTGGAAGAGCATCCAGTGCTCTGAAGCAATCCTCTGAAGGGTGCCAAGCATACTTGAAGGGACTCCAACAGCATGCCCCAAATCTACGCTAATCCGGAGGATTACATGGGCTACTGTACGTGGGATAAGCGAAAGCAACTGAGAATTTTTCAAATGCTATTTGAATATAAGAAATTATTTTATTCTGGTGCATTCTTGGGGCAGACTAAGTCCTCTGAGCACCTTCTTGGAAATAAGAATTAGACAGAGATGCAGGAATCTGACTCTCTTCTTGGGGAATCTGATACAAAGACATTCATTGAGGAAATGGGGGCACGATCAAGGCTGGTTGTTGCTTCATTGAATTTATAGGAATTAATTCTATTAACTCATTCTGTTCAGACAAAGTGAAGCACAGAGGACAAGTGATGTAGACCCAATCCCCTAAGTGGTAAATGGCAGGCCTTGAATGGGAATCAGGTCCCCTGATGTCCCATCCGGGGTCCTTTCCAGGGCCCTGCATCCCAGCAGTAGGAAGGAACTCTGCTTTCCCAGCAGGTAGGGATGAGGTGAGGATCAGGGGGCCAGGGGCCAGGGGAAGGCTCTCCGACGGCCGGCAGTCCTAGCGCTTGCCCAGACACGGAGAGAAGACGGAGTCTTTGCATAGGACTTTGCAAGTCCTTCTCTACTGTGGGCAGACTCTTATAGGACAAGAGTCTTACAGGACTCTTACAGGACTTACAGGAAAAGTACCCTGTAACTCATTTCTAGAGGCTTCGTGGTGTGACGCTGTCACAAGTATACCACAAAGAGCTTGAATGGAATCCACCAGGGCCTGGTGAGGGGAAAAAGCTGGGGACGGGAGAATGAGCATCGCTCCTGGGTTTAGAAGGGGGAAAATCTCTCTCTTTGCATTCTCCACCACGCAGCCCTATCAAGTGCTTAGGCAAAGCTGCCTGAGTTGAGAGGCTGTATCCACCCCTCCCCAACCCCCCCCCCCTGCAACTTAAAAGGAATGGTCTTATTTGAAGGGAAGAAGGAGAGGGAAACATGGGATGGGGAGCCCTAGCGTACTCTGCAGGCCCTCACTATGTATGCAGGGCTGGCGTGGGCTGGGAGAACCCCGGGTAAAGTCGCAGCCCTGTCTTAGGAGAAGTCTGATACCCATACTCCACTCTATTTTCTTAAATTTCTAAGGAAAAAGCGCATCTCTAAAGAAAATATGTTACTTTTAACACATGAAGCCATTTAATTTGCACCGAAGTTTAAAAAAAAAGAAGTTTAAGCAAAACCCATATGGAAGCTGTCTAAATGCTTGGGTTAGAAAGAAGATTGGGTCAAATACAATAGCGGGTCCTAAAGCAATAGCCTGCTACAGGGAGTACAAATCTATCCGCATTTAGTCTAAATGTAGGGTGACCTTTCACTACCAAGCCTTGAGCTTAAAGTTGGCTGCAGTTATTGGAAATCATTTCCAAAGGTCATTCGTAAAAAAAAAAAAAAAAAAAAAAAAAAAAAAAAGTATATGGATTTAAAAGATGCCTCCCATATATGTAGAAAGCCAAATCTGCAAGGCCAGTCGAAAGTAATATGGGGGAAATCACTGTTGCAGTGATGAGTTTTGAAAACAACCTGAAAGGTCGAGGGTCACACAGATAGCAATTTCATTTTCTTTCCTTATCCATCAGTAGACTTGCTCCTGTGTGCATCGCTGAGCTATTTACCGCCACCACATGTACAGCAGAAAAATATTATGCAATATTATTTAGGAGCGCGTTACTAAGAACCATTTGCTTTCACTAGATCAGGGCTAATATTACACTGAAGCCAAGCAGAGAACATTCCAATGAGCTAAAAGCCTGACTCTCATTCCAAGTGGTGACATTTATATGCAGGATGTCCAACATGTCATTAGAAAATTTTCAAAGGGCATATATAGCTCAAGTCACTAGGGCATGATTCCTTGTGCCACCTTCATAAGTTTTAAAAAAATTTCAGTAGCTCAGCGGGAGTGCTGAAATGCTCCCTCAGTTCATCAGTGAATGCTAAATGAGCCCCCTTTGCAGATGCAGGCAGAAGGAGAGCACGTATGTGCATATGTAAGAAAGAAGATGTGCTTTGATGATTCTCAAAGACATTCTCTTCTCCCATCCTTCTCCCATATCAACTTGTTTTTCTTGGAGTAAAACAAAAATTAATAACAAACAATTCTTTATTTAATTAGGAATCTCTTTGTCTCAATGTTTTACTTTTCACTCTTTCTAACTGACCCCTCCCCTTCTTTCCCCTGTTTCTGATATTGGTGTTCATATATATATATACGCACACACATATACACACACACACATATATATATATGTAAAATATATATAATAGACTTTCCTTTTTGAACTTCAGCATAGACTCCTAAAGAAAAAAGATACCATCTATTTGGATGACTTATTTAGGAACTGTATGTTTATTAAGTATTAAGTTAGAGTATTAATAATTCTTTTGTTCTTTGCCCCAACAACAACAAAAAATATACAACATCTATCCTGTGCTAGAACTCTGCTGGACACTGGAGCCTGCATAGATTAAAAACGAGCCAGTCATCTGCCCTCACGAAGTTGGTCTGCTTTTGCTAATTGAAGAGCACTTGCCTACAGTTTGGTTTGTGATACAGAGGAACAAACACCATGTTCACTAAGAAATCTGGGTTCCAGTGTTGCCTTCAACACTTAGCAGTCTTGTCACTGGAGGCAAGAAACTTCATCTGAGGCTTACTTCCTTCCACTGTAAAATGACAGAATATCTGTCTTACCTACCTCACAGGGCAATGGAGAAAATAAAAAGAAAGAATGAAAATGCTTCATAAATTTCACAAGCGTTCTGTAAACTTAAGGGACTGATGCGCTAAGTTAAGGGCAGACCCAATGTCTAGCTCAGGGCTAAACAGAGGGGGCTCTCCACACAGGGACGAATCCAAGAGTCGTGTTTGGCAGACAGTACGAATTTGCTAGGTGACTTACGTGACACATCTTTAATTTGTGTGTGTGTGTGTTTTAGGAATGGGATGGTATGTTAGGGAACAGAATGCTGTCTTGTGCTACTGCGTCCTGGGAATGTGCCCATCCTGTTTTGTTGTGTCTGACCATGAATAGTTCCCCTATAAGATGTGAACACTTTGTGCCTTTTACCCTCCTACTGACAACCTCTTGCATCTTTTTCTTTCATTATAAAAGCAATATGTTCATAACAGAATATTTGGAAAAAGCCAAAAAGAAGAAAAATATAACTTGTAATACCACTGTCTTCAGAAAACCACTGTTAATCCTTGATTTTTTGCTTTCCCTCCCTCCCCCTTTTATATGTATATGCATATATATGTATATATTTGGTTGGTTGGTTTTGTATAGTTGTGGTCAAACTGCATATCCAATGTTAGAGTCTGCTTTTATTTCCTACATAACATTATAAAATAAAAACATTTCTGTGTTTCCATCTCCTTTCTCCTGCACCATCTCCTTTTGGTAGCTTAACATGTCCTGCTAATTTGATCAGATAAGCTTCAGATGCATTCTAATAACATCTGTAGGCCAGCATTGGAGTTCATCTCTCTTCTTCCTGTGAGTTAACAGAATCCTCTGTATTCCCCATTTCACCATGAGCTCCTTCCAGTAGGAAGCGTATCTATTTGACTTCATGTACACAGAGCCTAGATCAGTGCCTGACATAGATTGCTCAATAAATATTTGTAGAATACATCACCGAATGTTGTGATAAATTCTTTCACGGGTTTCTACCCTATAGTTCTTTGAGTAGATGAACCATAATTGCCTTAAAAATCTGTCTATTGCTGGTCCCAATACTGTTACTACAAATAACTATATAATTAACACTCTTAAACATAATTTTGGTCTGTATTTCAGGTTTTTTAAAATTAAAGATTCAGAGGAAGGAAATTCTAGGTCTAAACATTTTTTTATAACTCCTGTCATAGATTGACCAATTTCTTTTAAAGAAGGTGCATTTCCTTTCATCATGTCCAGCCTATCTCCCAGCATTGGTCAAGACTCCATTAAGACAGCATACATGTTTCTTCCTCCAGGAAGCTTTCTCTGTTCCACTACCACCTCTGATCTGTCAAGCTTGGGCGCACCTCCTCTGTACGTCCATATAACCCTCTACCATAGATTGATGATGCTTTATTGCATATTCTTTCTTCCAGAGAAAAGTATTAGCTCTTTGAAGGCAAAAGGCAAATCTCACTAATTTTCATAATCCTCAGTGCCTAAAAGGGTAACAGATTTCCAACACATTCTTGTTGACTGCAAGTAGCTGGTGTTCTGACGATCTAATGAAATTGATCCATGAATAGACGTGTAATAATGGCAATGATTATTATGTACCAACCAGAGAGACAGAATTAGTGGAATTCTTTGCTCTGGAAATCTTGACAGAATTACCATTCAATGCCTGCTATGTGTTCAGTTACCCAGTGATTCACACGCAGGAATCAGGAAGTTTCAGAACGATGAATTTCTACTTTTCCATCGACCTGCCTTTACTCTGTTTTATACATCAGGATTCCTTCCTCTAAAAAGTCCTAGGGTTTACTACTTCAGCATACAGATTCAATTACTGGTAGTGCTGCCTCAGGCAAGCAGCCCGATCAGCTCCAAATCTGTTAAAAAAGAAAGTCTAGACTTTTCCTGGAAAAAAAAAAGATTTTATAATTTATACCAGTTAATAATGAATATTTTACCAAGGGCAGAAAATGAGCAGAGTGATGTGAGAGAGGCCGTGGAATTATTTCATAGCAACCCATTGGCTAAAACAGAAGCTGAATGAATATTCCATGCTTAAACCCGAGCGTAGAAAGCAGATGTAAAAATGAAGTGATCGCAAAGAATACAGATACCACCCTTCACTTCTTTAGTCTTTCTTCAAAATGCTGATCAACAGTCAGCCATAAAAAACATGACCCTTATATACGTGAGGAGAACTCTGTGATGTTGTTGGAAATGGATTAAGGCCACGGGAGGGTTCCTTTTCCCTTCATTTTTGCGCCTATCCGCATAACAGAATTGGAATAGCACATTCCCCACCCCTCCCAGTTTCCCAAATTAAGAAGTGGGCTGAGAAATTGGAATTAGTTGCAGACTCAATTTTACATGTTAAATAAAGGCTTTCGGTTTTGAAAAAAAAAAAAAGCATGACATAAAATATCGGTAAGAAGCAGCTTAAACGTTCCTTTTTTTACAAGGCCAAACACATAAATACGCATGACCAGGCAACTTAATGCCAACTTATGAACAGAATCTTGCTCATGACCCACGCAGATATGCTGCATATTCTTCACGGTGAGGTACCCATCTTCATTCCATTCACAAAAAATAGCCACTCCTGTCTGGCATCAATCAGCATGTGAATTCCTGACATACTTAGCGCAGCAAGTATTTGCTAAGTGGCATGTTTAGAGCGGAGAGGCATCAATCATTCAAGTGTTACTAATTTCCATTGTAATGAGCACTTGAGAATGAACAGTAAGTTCATTGTTCAGGAGTACATGTGCAATCCTGCTGTTGATCGCCAATAAACATGAACTCATTTTCAAACTCTCAGCGCTTGCCTCTGGCACCCGGACTTTGGAGGTATGATTTCTGTGGGTAATTATCCTACTTCGAATGTGTTCAGGGCTTTGTCGTTAACGAAGGCTTCCATTACATAACCTCACAGATCCAGTAGAAGTGGAGGCCTGACAATGTAATTATTTCTATTAAATTCAAAGCTAGCTTTAATAACTTCTGACAAGCCCCCTATCTTTGTCAGCAAATTTGGTGGGTTGAGTCAACTTATGGAATATCTGCTGAACACACCGTCCCTTGGTCCTATTTACACCCCTCCCTGCCCTGTAATGGCCCTAGTTCAAGTCCTCATCAGCCTTCTCTCCGTCAGCTTCAACATTTCTTTGAACTGGTGCCCCAGTCTCCGTCCTCCCCTTCCCTCCTCCCAATCAATCCTCCACACAGCAATCAGAGTGACCTTTAGGAAAGCAAATCTATCACATTATTTTCCTTCCTTAACTTCATTCGATGGCTTACAGCTGCCTTCAAGATAAAGTACAAACTCCTACACAGAGTAGACAAGACCCACAAGCTCTTCGTGGTCTGGCCTCTGCCCTAGGGCCAGGTTCAGAGCCTCTAAACACCAAAGAGATTATGGTGTCCCACTTCCTAGTCCCTTTACCCATATGTAAATAAGAAAAAGAGAGGAAGAAACCATAAAACACAAAACACAGATGCATGCTGTAGTTAAACTAATTTCTTACAAACATTTCTGATTACAAAATTCTGGATACATTTATCAAACTGCTCTTTTTTTTTTTTTCCTTCTGCTTTACTGGTGCTCCAAAAAAATTGCATACTCAGCCAGTTGGGGGATCTAGAGCTGTAGCTGTCTCTCCAGCGAAGAAGAGTCAAGCAAACAGAACAGTAGCAATGACAAAACTGTGTATGCCATTAAGTGATTCATTCATTCATTCATGCATTCACTTATGGTGAATTCATTGTATACTGGGCACTGAACCAGCCCCTATTAAGGGCCGGGGACACACTGTGAATGGGACATGGTCACTGGCCTCAAGGAGCTCACAGTTTAGAAGAGGGAGTGGGAAAGGGGTTGCAGAGTCCTTGGAGATTTTCTAGTCTTTTCTTGAATGCCTCTTGTGACAGGTATCTCAGTGCTCCTTACTTCCTTGAAGTCTCTATTCACTGTACCTTGTTCTAGGATTCCTTTTCCACAGAAGAGTCCTTCGAATATTTATTGATTGACCAAATAAAAAAATGTAATTTTTTCAACATGAAAGTCTTTTAAGAATAAAATTGAATATAATTCATTTACTCAAAAAATTGTAAAGAAAATCTGCTATATCCCTTGCTCCGGGAATTCAAAGGCCCTTGCCTTAAGCTCCTCATGGTCTCGTGGCAGATACAGATAAGCAATGATAAAACAGTGTGGCAAGAAGAGTGACTGAGGGCCTGCATCTAGACGTGAGCGTCTGTGTGTGTGTGCACACGCAAATATGTAGGGACAGGGAGGTGCTGATCCCTGAGAAGGTATTAGCCAGGCTAAGGACCGTGATGGGAATCCAGGCAGAGGCGCCGTCGATAAGAACTCATCTGGAGGTAAGACCCGCATGGCAAGTTAGAGGAGGACCTGTAGGAGGGCTGGACAAAATGTAGACCCCGAACCAGTGTGTTTCAAATTTCATGGCCTCGAAGAAGCTGTTAAAACACAATTTTCCACTTTTTACCTTCAGAATTTTTTTTTTTTTTTATTCAACAGAGATAGAGACAGCCAGCGAGAGAGGGAACACAAGCAGGGGGAGTGGGAGAGGAAGAAGCAGGCTCACAGCAGAGGAGCCCGATGTGGGGCTCGATCCCACAACGCCGGGATCACGCCCTGAGCCAAAGGCAGACGCTTAACCGCTGTGCCACCCAGGCGCCCCTACCTTCAGAATTTTTGATTGAATGGGTCTTGGGTGAGGCCCCATAATGTGTGTTTCTAGTTCCGGGCTGAGATTGATGATACCGGACTGGGGAGTCACACTTTGGAAACCACTGCCATAGACAGGTAAGGAAAAGATCACAAAAAGTTTTGTTTATAAAAATCATATGTGCCCTACGAGTATAAATCACAAAACGCTATATTTATTCTGAAGTGGATGTTTTTTGCAACTCAGTAAATTGTTCCTGAGTTCTGCCATATGTGAGGTCTTCTTTTCTAGGGTCAATCCTTCTTCACCTTCACATTCCCAGTGGTTTCCAACCCTTTCACTCTCTTGGTTTTCACTAACAAAATGTAATTATCCCTTTTGCTAACAATGGGATTTAGGATTACCTTAAGAAAGGCTTTGAAGTCAAAAGACCTAAACTCAAAACCCAGATTCCCATTCCCTACTAACCACAAACACTTGGGAAATTAATTTAACTCATATAATTGTAATTTTCTCATTTATAAAGTGAGGAAACACCTATCTTATAGGGATTTTGTGAAGATGAAAAGAAGTATCAACTAATGCAATGCCTAAAGCATAATCAATGCTCAAAAAACTGCCAGCTCAGAAAGGATGGTCTTTTCAATTAATTATGCCCCAGAAACTGGTTACTCCTGTCTTGACCCCTACTTCACACCACAAACAAAAATTAATTCCAGCTGGATTCTAGAACTAAGTGAGAAGGATGAACAATAAAGCTTTTAGAACAAAACACTGGGTAATACCTTGATGAACTTGGAGCAAACACCACTTTCCTAAACAGGACATAAAGGAACTAACCATAAAAAATCTGATAAACTTGGCTACATTAAAATTAAGAAACTCTGATTATCCAAAAACACCATTAATTAATACAGTACAAAGAAAATTCACTAATAAGGATAAAATCTTGGCAATGCATGTATCTGACAAAAGAATATATAAAGAATTCCTACAAATCAATAAGATAGTCAACCACTGAGAAAAATAGGAAAGAACTTTCATGAAAGGGGATTCTCAAATAGCCGAAACATGATAAAGCTACTCAAATTCAGGAGTCACCGGGGAAATGAAAACTCTATGCCACACATAATATGGCAAAATTAAAAAAAAAGAAAAAGAAAAAAAAAAAAAGCAAACAAACAATGCCACGTGCTGGGGAGGATTTGGACCAAAAGGAACTCTCACACACTAATGGAGGAGTGTAATTTGCATAATGACTTTGGAAACTGGTGATAGGATTCCACTAAAGCTGAGCAGATGCCTATTCCATGAAATGGAAACATCATAGAAACTAAAGAGAATTTAAGCTTTAAATCTGAATCTCCTGGGAAGAACTTCTAGAACGTTTCAGTCTAGAAATGAAAGCAGGTATTCAACGGTATGCTTGTGCCAATGGCTGTCCCATAAAAAAATAGCAGAAGAACCCAAGAAATGTTCTTCATCTGTGAATTTCTATGCTATTACCTTAGTGCCAAGATTCCGATCAAGCCACAAGTATTGCTACCAAACCACTGTAAAGGCAGCTTAATATTATCTTAATAAAGATGAGGCAAAGACAAATGAGGAAACAATATGATAATGGGTAAAAGAAAAAAAGCTAAAGAAAGAAAGGTAAAGAGTCAATTAATTTAACTGTGTTCTTTGGAGAATTCCAAACATTCCCAAAAATAGAAGGGTTAGGACTATGCCAGAGGAAACTAAAACAAAACAAAATAGAACACTTACTTTGCTCTCTATGAGGTAGCTAGGAAATAGTGACAAATGAAAATGTACAAAGAGATTTTGGTTAAAAAATAATGGGTTGTGGGGCGCCTGGGTGGCACAGCGGTTAAGCGTCTGCCTTCGGCTCAGGGCGTGATCCCAGCGTTGTGGGATCGAGCCCCACATCAGGCTCCTCCGCTATGAGCCTGCTTCTTCCTCTCCCACTCCCCCTGCTTGTGTTCCCTCTCTCGCTGGCTGTCTCTATCTCTGTCAAATAAATAAAAATAAAATCTTAAAAAAAAAAATAACGGGTTGTATGAGTTTGTGAGGGCAGCCACAAAAGAATACCACAGACTGGGTGGCTTGAACAACTGTGTTTCCTCACAGTTCTGGAGGCTGTAAGTCTGAGATCAGGGTGTTGGAGGGCTGATTTCAGTTGGAGACCTCTCTTCTTGGCTCATGGATGGCCATCTTGTCCCTGTTTCCTCACATGGCCTTTCTTCGATGTCCCTGCATCTGTGGTGTCTCTCTTGGTGTCCCAATTTCTTCTTATAAGAACACCAATTAGACTGGATTCAAGCCCACACTAATAACCTCATTTTAACTTAGTTATGTTTTTAAGGACACTATCCCCAAATGCAGTCATGTGCTCAAGTGCTGGATGTCAGGACTTCCACATATAAATTTGTGGGGGGAGGGGACACAATTCAGTCCATAACACTAGTCTTCAGAAAAAAATTTGCATATTAAGGCATATGTTTAAAAATAATGCTAAACAGTGTTCTGTTTTTGTTTTCTCTTATACTTTCCTGAGTACTGAAGTATCCTAATTTACAAAAGCTATGATCAAATGCCTACCATGAGTGTTTTTTTGCAGGGGGAAGAGTTGACAGAGATTTTCTCAGTACCTCTTCTCAGTTTCCTTTTCTTAATCCCTTCTCTCTTTTGATTTCTGATAAACAGCAATATTAGGCAGTCCATAAAAGGTCTCTCAATGATCCCCGCCTTCTGGCATTCATGCCCTGTGTAATCCCTTCCCCTTGAATGTGGGCTGCATTGATTGATTCCCTTCTTACAAATAGCATATGGCAGAAGTGTTGGAATATCACTTCTAAGTTTAGGTTATAAAAGGACTGTGGCTTGTACCTTGGGCATTCGCTCTTGGATTGCTCACTTCTGGAGGAAGCCTGGTGCCACTTGGTGAGGCAGTCCTGTGGAAAGGCTCACGTGACAGAGCTTGGAAGCAGAGTGTGTGAGCTCTGCTCACATCAGTGAGCTTGGAAGTAGCAAGCTGTAAGAGGACTGTAGCCTTCTGGGAAACCTCCAGCTAAAACTCTCTAGCTAGGCTGTGACTGGATTCCCGGACCACAGAAACGATGAAATATTAAGTGTCTGTTGTTTTCAGCTGCTCAGCATTGTGGTAATTTGTTACGCAATAATAGATAACTAATATAAGCTCAGCCTACAAATATCAGTCAGAAATAGCCTTCTGAAGCTGTAGCTCATGAAAAAATGTTTAAAAAATCCATTTCAGACAATTTTTATTTACAACTTTAAAATCTCAGCTGAGTCTATGCCAGTTTTTAACACAACAAGAAATGTGAAAAGAGAATTGCTTTGCTCTGTCTTCTTATTATTACATGAAAATGCTTTAGCACGTCCTCGATTCTTTTTAATTTAGTTCTAGAATTATCTAGTTTAGGTTGTGTTTTCCTTTATTTCAGTTGAAATTTCAGTTTCCCTTTTAAGGGGGAACTAAAAAAAAATCCAAGAATCATCAAACACCTTGTTTTTAATAGTTTTAATAAGAAGAAATTATATGGTTAATATGCAATACCCACCTGGGGACAGAGCCGGATTCTCTATGCACTGCTTACACAGTTTTTGGCAGGGACTGGCTCTGATTCAACCTTTGGATCATCATGCTTTGGGCAGCACTGCCTCCTGGGGTGCTCCCCAGCCTGCTCTGTCCACGCAGGATTCTGCGGGCAAGCCTGGCTGACAGCTCCAAGAGACAGGTCATCCCGCTCTGTTCCTATACCTCATAGTTGGCACTTAACTGCTCTTATTATACTCAGTAAAGGTGATTCTTTTTATTGGAGGGCTTGAGACACAGGAAGTAAGGGAGAGGAAAGGTCTGTTCTTCATTGATGCTTTCAGAATTATTGGCTAACAGTTACGATGGCAAAAATTCTACATAGAACAAAACCAAACACCATGGATGAGAGGCTGAAAGGGAGGAGGGAGGACTGCTGCCCGAAGGGATGTTTGAGACTGGGCAGTTTAATAATTTCCTAGACAGATTCAAGGATAGTAACTCAAGTAAAAAGGCAGTTTAGTAATTTCTGTCCAACAGTCTCTTGTGTGTGCATGTGAATGTGTGTCTGTGTGCCCACGCGTGTGCAATCGAAAGTCAGCTATTATATCCACATTACGTTTAGGTCTAGAAACTCTGCCCAGTCCTTTCATTTGGCCTTTTGTTTACTGGAGAAAAACAACAGAAAATCAGTTGATTTAGGGCATGTTTTTCTGTTGTCAACAATAATTCTTGGTATCTATCAACAAATGTCTCACAACTTCAGATAAACATACAGTATTTTTTAGAAGTATTTTAAACATCTTCAGACAATGAGTCACTGCATGGTTCTTGAAATCTGACCACTTGAGTTCTGATTTTGCTCTACCACTTGCTAGCCAAGTGGGCAAGTTATTTAATTCTGTGAGCGTCACTTTTTTGTCTCTAAAAGGGAGCAAGAGCAGATTTTACTGACAGGATTGTAGAACAGCTTAGGACGGCACCATCCCCTCCTTCCCTACAGCCATTGCTCAATATACATCAGCAATCATTCAGAGCGTGGAAGAAATTTGCCTAAAATAAGTTCTCCACAATATAACTATGAACAAAATCCTCAGTAGAGAAAGCACTATTATTAGCAGCATAATCTTTAGCCATAAAACCAAAATGTTTCAATATTATCTATTACGAGGCACAACAGTTATAATGCAATCCATCTTTCTAGACCATCTGTGAGGGTTTGGTTTCTTATTATTACATAATGGCATTTAAATTGGTTCCATGGCATGGAATTAGAGGAGGAACCACTTTGTAATAGAGATATCTCTCTGCACGGTGGAAGATACCAGTAAAGCAGCCCGTGAAGGAATAGTCCCATTGACTTGCATCGTTAGAGAACACCTGATTCCATGGTAAAGTCCCTGCAAACGGACTTGAAAACTTTTGAGGAGGAAAAGATTAAGATGGCTGCCATCCTGTAGCCTGCTGGCCATTCTAATCCTCAAACAGTATCACCTGAAATTAACTCTAACTGTGAATTATTTTATGTTAGCACATTACCGCGTTGCTATGTTCCCGTCACGGTCTTCCAGACCTGTGAGACAAGGCCCAACCAGCATCTTTCGGATCTAATCGAGATTTGAGCACACTGTCTGGAAGGGCAGCCTGCATACTTCCTGCCATGAATTTCCCCCATGACACACACAGTTCTGCACTGTAGAATACACCTGAATTAGAAAATTTTGAAAAAGCTTTGTTTTTATTTAAAATTCCCATCCTGTGTTGCTAGTTACATTGTCATCATTAAAAGCATCATTAGGAGCAGCAGTACTGGAAGCAGCCGCAGCAAGAGGAAGAGCTCTCCTCCCCCACCCCCACCTGCTTCCCACCCCGCGACGCCATGTTTACAGGCACAACCCAAGTCAGAGGTGAGGCAGGACTTCACATCTTCACAGGCACATTACGAGGGAGAGCTCTACAGAGCCCTCCCAGACTCTCCGGAGTATATTCCTCTCTCTTCATTGTGCCCTCGTGGCCCTCTGCTCCTACATTTCTCAAGCCACCCATCTGCCACTGGGTCTCACCTCCTGGCTTGCCCGCCCGTCTTCCCTTCTGAGAGCACAAATCCCTATCTCTGTCCGGATTCGACACAAAACATTAAAAAATACTGGATAACTAACGAACGGACGAGGAGAATAAAGACGATAAAAGATGAAAATAAGAAAATGGGAGTGTAAAGACATCCAGAGACTCTTATGCTGTAGTCTTTCATATCGAATGTAAAGAATGTCTTATTAATGCTGGTAATCCCTGATTATCATGTGAAAATGGACAGGGAGGACTTCTGAGGCCATGCTCTTTCCCTAGGATAGTGGGGTGCACGCCGGAGGCACGGATCGGCTTTTCTCTGGGTAGCTATAGGTTCTGGCCATTCCACGGCCCCCACCCTCCCATAAGTCATGCTGGTTATCATTGCATTTGAAACAACTGGAGCTACTTTTCACTCGGGAGAACATAATAAAAATCAGTCCTTCACTGCTAAATTAGGATGGACAACCCTTCTCTTGGGAAGAAAAGCAATAACTGATCACGATAATGAGATTGTGCAACAAGCTTTGAAAATGCTTATACCACATTTATACAGAACAGTATTTGCTTACACTTCAGATATAGCCGTCGATTTACGGTTTGGAGCCACAGAGTAGGTAATAAATAGGAGTATAACAACTTATTGAAACCATTTTATTACTTTTTTTTAAAAAATAAAAATGCTATTTGCCTGTTCACTTCATATTAAACTATAGTATCCAAAATATTCCACTTTGGATTTTCAGAATCAATTCTGGCAGGCTTTAGCCCATAACACAATCATTCATTTTCCAAAGTAAATACCACCAGTGATGCAGTGTGCTCTCAAAAATTGTGTTCCAAGCATGATATTAGATTTTTGGTTCATATCATTGAAACTGGCTTTACTGGGTCTCATAAAATGCATTTCCACAAGTGATTAAATGTTTTATAAGATCAAACTCAGTATTTAATTGAAAATTTAAACAGAACAAAAAATTTTAAGAGTTTATATAAAGGAAATATTGGAAGTTAGAGAAAATTAAAGGATTTCATTACAGTATATCATTTTCTATATATTGAGAAAGTTGTGTTTTCCCCTCTAACTTCCTGCATTGTAACCAAAGGGATAAAAATGACCTACATTTCGGGGATTTTATAAGTATTATAATTTATGAAATGTCACAGAGTTGATAGCATATATTTAGGGAAATCCATTGATAAAATTAAAGTAAAAATTCAAAAACCCATACAATTAATTTAGTTGGAGACTCAGATGTTGAGGAGAACAGTGCGTAATGATGCAAAGCTAGGTGTTTAACGGCAGATTATAAAATACATCAGTTAAAATGCAGGGAATAGCATAACGAAATGAAACAGAAAATGAGATTGATGGTGTGCTCGGTTAACTCACTGACAGTATGCTTATCAAGGCAGAGAGCCAGGCTCCCTTGGTTGATTTTCTGGAGCCTAATCAGACACCTCCCTCTCTCCCCTGGCGGGATCACACTACAGACACCCCCTTTCCCAACCTCACTCCTCACCCCATTTCCAAAGGGTGTACGCAGCTAGCCACGCTCTGTGGATTCACTCCAGCCTTCTAAATTGTCTTGCCACGTCTGCCTTGCTTTTAGTTTCCACATGCAGCCTGTGAAGCTGCGGGCTTCAGCACTTGAGAAAACACTAGTCATAGCAGTGTCTTTCGAGAAAAACAGAACTGCTCACGTAGGAAGGACTTTTCAAAATTTTAGCTGAGACATGCTTTGCCTTCAGAAAACTTAAGCATAGAAAATCCAAAATAATTTATCTATTCTTCCAAAATAATTTATTGGGCAAGTGATATATGACTTGAATATACAGAGATGAGGAAATTCTATCCTAGGAGTCCAGAGACCAGAGAAGTCATCTTAAAACTTTTTCTTTGGGCAGCACTAAACTCTCCTCCCATTTATTTGTTATCTATCTATCTATCTATCTATCTATCTATCTATCTATCTATCCATCCATCCATCCATCCATCCATCCATCCATCATCTACCTATCCCTATACTACTGTGGTGGGATATTTTGATTTAATAAAATTTACTCTATACCAAAATAGAGAACTAAAAAGATAAAAAAATACGCACAAATGGAAGTTCTAATATTTTCTTCCCTGACAGATTACCTTGCATACCTCCTGAGGTATGAGCAACCCACTTTGGAAATCCCTGTCCCCAAAGGACACAAAGACATGTGAACAGATAACATAAGACATAGAGACTGAAGCAAGTAACCCACTGGGGCAACTGGCAAGACTTTGCAGACGGGGGAGATTGGAGTAGATATAAACTAGGTCTTTGAAGAATGGATAGGATACAAAACAGATGGTGTAGGATGTGATAATGTGTGTGTACTTCATGACAAATGGATTGTTTCTGACATCGGTATTTTTCGTATTCATTTATTTCCCATCATTGATCCCTTATTCTGTTAAAATCCTATGTGGAAGCCCACCATGTAATATATAGAAGAGCGGAATTGCCCTGCTGAGGTGGGCAGAGGCGTCTGGGGAAAGTACTTCCTCGATGCCGAGAGCCCTCTGTGGGACTCAGAGCTCTAGAGAGTACGGTGTGAAACGGCATTATTTTAGACAAAGGTTTTCTTAAATAATGAGTTTCTCTACTATAGTCTTAAAATTTTTGAAAAAATACAATTGTGATTTACATTTTGGGAAAATTAAATTTGATCAGTTTGTGTGCTTTGAATAGGGATGCTTTTTGTGGTTATTGACTGGCGACACGAGCTATCCGTCTAAATGCTCAGTTTCCACTGGAAGCTGAGATTTCTAAACAGAGGAGATATACTGAAAGTAGGGGTTTACGATTTAGAAGTGTATCAGATTTGGTCAAATGTTTTTCTTCTCTGCTCCAAAGAACAAGATTAAACGGAGTCATAACTGTATTTCACAGGAATCTATTCATTAAAAAAAAATTTACTAAAAAGAAATAAAAAATAAAAAAGCATTAACTGAATGCCTGCTCTGTGCCAGACATTGTGTTGGGTACTATGAATAATCTGAAACTTCACTGCGGTCCAGTGGGAGGAAGTAGATAAATACACACCAGAGTGGCAGATAAAACACACGCATAGCAAGGTTAGCAATATGTAATTGCCAAAATAGTACCACAAGTCTACGAAATTGTATTTTACATATATACTCGATTATATACAAAAAAGTATACACTGTATATTTATACATAAACGTTACTGAACAATTTTTGCTGTGTTTTATATAAAACTGAATATCAACATTTAATATTACTCATTTCATATTACTCATTTCAAACACCATTTCTTCTTTTTTTTTTTTCTTCAAACCAGCGTTTTGTTTTTTTTTTTTTCCATTGCCTGTTCCCATATCCTGTGCTCAGTTGTATTAGGGAGTTTTAACTCTCATTGATTTATAAAAAGCTCTTTATGTTAAGATTATTAACTTTCTTTTTGTCAAATATATTGTAAATCCTGTTTTTCCTAGTTTATATTTTGCCTTGTTATATGACTAAAGCATTATATGGTTTAGAGAAGATTTTAATTTTTAGAGAGGCAAGTTAAAAAAAATTGTGTGTGTGTGTGTGCATGTGCGTATGTGTGTGTATTATATGTGGGTGTGTGTTTATCTCCTAGATGAATTCATAAGAATAGTAATATGGATTGAAGAAGTGATCCAAGGAAAGAATGGCTGGCTTTCCCAAGAATCCATGCATCTTCTCTGAAGGGGACAATAGATCGTCTGGCTGATACCATGACTAGACACTAATTTCGGCTGATTAAGAGGATGAAGTGGCAGAACTTCAGCCCCTTGGGAATGAGGCTCCACGCTCAGTGCTCTCACTTCATACCCCTGACGCAGGGTGCTGAGATGCTGCAAATCCAAGGATGTTATCTGAGTAGAGAGCATTAGTGGGAGAGGTGTCTGGAAGCTGGTTTTGTGAACAATTTCTCTTGCTTTCCTATGAGTGCTTTGACTTCCAGAATGTTAAGACAAGATGAGATTTGGATATGGACCTAATTGGGAGGGGAAAGGGGGTTCCATGGCTTGACTGGGTTGGAGGCCCACTGGCCTGTCTCTAACTTCAGCTTGCAGAGACTTCATAGGGCTGGCACAAAGCATTATAAAAATAAAGAGTGTGCCTTTGCCTGATTCTGTTTGCTGTGCACACCCTTGCTCAGAAACCAGAACCAGCACGGTGAGAGGGTGGTGGTAGTAGCAGCTTTGACAGGACAGAACTGGATTCTTCAGGATCCCATTTCGGACAAGAACTACTTAATGATGGAACTTCGTACTGGGTAAACCATCAGCACAATGTGGGGGGTGGCATTCTCTTCCACCAAAGGCGGGGTATGGCATGGAATCAGAAATCCTAATCTAATGAACAGGGAAACCTCATATTACCCTGAAAGACAACAAAACATCCGCCAAGCAGACAAAGGGGAAAGGTCATTCTAAGCAGAAGGAAGAGTGTGAGCAAAGGGGTGGAATCATGAGATAGCAATCTGATCTCTCTGGCTAAACACATACAGAGCCTTTGTGCCAATTACAAAATGCTGCTCCTGTGGAAAGATACAATTTTAAAAAGGTTCCCCTTGGGGCTGACAAAATAAAGACAAGGTACTTGTTCTGGGTGGAAGAATTAGAGAAAGGTGCCCCTTCTTTTGAGCTAATTAAGCTCTGGGCTTGGAGACAACGTCACTGAGCTTTCAATCCCCATTCCCTCTGCAGTTCACAAACTGCAGAACCCCATCCGGAGGACTGCATCGTTCATTTTTTCAAGTCCGACCCTCACTTGGGAGCTTACAATTGCCTTGTTAATTCCTTTATGCCACCCACGTGTCCTGGCAATCCACCTGCTGCCAACCGCCGGATGATCTTCTAAGTGCCAATTTGATCATACTCTGTTTCCCTGCCTCTTCTTTGACCATCATAGTGGTTCTTAGACCTATCAGTTGGATCCAGCACTACCTTTTAACAAACGTTTGTGGCCAGTTGTTTGCAAATAATACAGCCATTGTATTCCTTCCCTTCCTGCCTTTGCAACCTCTCCCAAAAGATGGAGTTTATTTTCCCATCCTTTGAATCTAGGAATCTCTGTGAGTTGTTTTGGTCAACGGAATGCCAGAGGGGTGACAGTGTGACAGTTTTGAGTCCAGGCTAGCACGACTGAGATCTCTGCTTCTGCCATGTGACCAAGTCTAGGATGGCTTACAGGACGAGGAGAGACACATGGACCAGAGTGAGGCAGCCCAGTTGTCCCAAATGAGGCTCTAGAGATGGGAGGAAGTGCAGCCAGTATTGGCAACGCCTACTACCTGACCTCTGTACATTTCTGCGTTATCATGAGGAAGTCCAGCCTAAATTACCAACCCACAGAATGGTGAGCTAAATAAATGGTGGTTGTTTGAAACTATGAAGTTTTGGGGTGGTTTATTATGCAGCAATAGCTAACTGACACCGTTATCTTGAAATGAGATGCACAGATGGTGAAACTTACATGCACACACACATAATTTCAAAGAGTTAATGAAATGTCCTAATTATAATAAAAAAGAACCAAAGGGCAATAAATTTATAATAAATTTTATAATTTGTAATAAGATAAAAAATAACAAACTTCAGTATGTAAGTCTTCCTAGGTAAGACCACCAGAAGGGCATAATGAAGAGTTAGCAAGAGGGTTGAACTGAATGTATCAGCAATAATCCCAGACTGATACACACTATGTATAAGTATTCCAAATGCCCAAATCAGCAGTTGGTGGCATAATTTTTCAAAAGAATAACTCTTGGTCACGTTCTGAACAAAATTAAAAAAAAAAAAAGTTTTCCCTTGGTTTACATGGTAATTATTTTCTGGAAAATTTAGTGTCTCTTAAATAGCAATAATTTCTTTTGTTTATATCTCAAATAGAGTAACGGTCTAGATCGTCTACTTCTAAAAATGATTTCAAGAATATCCACTAGGATTTGAGGAAGCCATGTGCAATGGGGAGAGGCTCTTCGTTGGGCAGAACTGACCCATACACTGAATGATGTCTAGCAGCACTGGCTCCCATCCACTAAATGTCAGCAACCTCCAATTTCTGTGACAACAAGAAACTGTCCTCACAAACTTCCAAAAAATTCTTCCTAGGAGGTCCTGTCCGCCCTGATGAAATCACTGCTCTGTTGAATATAGTGTTAGCTCCTGTTGTTATTACACATACTATAGTACATTACATTGCCCCGCATTAGGATAGTCTGTTTACAGGCCATGAAAACGAAGCTCTTTGCATCCAGGCGCCATCTTGGTATTCCTAGGAGCCAAGAAGTTGATGTGATATAGAAAGGCAACATATTACAGTGCACAAAAAAAATCATATATTCTATCTTCCTAAGGGAAGTGTTAAGGAATTATACAATATTAATGACTGTGTAAATATATAAAATATGAAGTCAGGTCAGTGGAGTAGTACCCGGTGGGAGGAGAAGTCAAATGGCAAAAATGGAAGAAAAAATATGTTCTTTCTGAAATTAAATTGAAATTTAATTGAAATTTAACTTATTTTAAATAAGTTAATTAACTTAAAATAAGTTAAATTGAAATTAAAATTAACTTATTATCACTCAACCATGTGGGTTGACTAACTGGATAGACATCTTATGATTTGATTTAGCTTTAAATAAGTAGAAAAGTTAACATAATTCATCCTAAAAATAATTTTGAAATAATAATTTTGTGAAAACTGACATCTGAAGTAACATTTGTTGTTTGTGAGAATAAAAAGTTGACTTAAAGGTTGAGGGCAGAGTTGGGTGCTAAGGATGGCTTACAGAAATCAAATCTCTAGAGTAATCTGCATAACAATTACACTAATCATTTTCCTACCAGAGAAATTGATGATGTGTAGACTTTCCTGACCACATGGTGAGTCAGGGGAACATGGAACCAAATTCATGATTCCCAGTCCCAGACTACCATGTCATTATTCAAGAAGACCTACATCTACCACTCATGGGAGGTTAGCCCAAAGCTCACAAACTAGGTCGGTGGGTGAAGTGTTTCAATTTACAGGATGAAATGATGGGCATGGACCTGGTAAATTGTACTAGCAATTATTTTCTTAATTATAACTGCAGGGTAATTTCCGCAGATAGGGTGCATAACATAGGAAGATTTTTTTTCTCTTCACATTAAAGAGTAGGGCGATTGAAGGTCTCCCATGTTTGCTATAGGATGTTGCTAAGGTATCTAACATCCCTGAAATACAGCGCTTCATGATTTTACATAACTTACAACTTCTTCACAACACAACCAAAAGAAATGATGAATTTGAAAAAGATAATCAGTTAAACTGGTTATGTGGTGTCATGCGAACAAAAACAAGTTTTACCACACCTTTCTCTTTTCAATCTGTGGTTTTGGTTTTGTATATAACACCACGAAATAAGTTTTTCTGCTTGTTGGTGTCCTGTAAGAGACTATAATGTAAGAATGTGTTTTGGGCTCCTTTTTTCCCCCCTCCCCATTCACTTGATCAGTGAATGTGAGAAACTATTTTCCTCTGGCTTCAAGTAACATGCTATTACCATTCCGTTTAGGTAAAACAGATCCTGGAAACACATTTTATTGATTTCTTAAGGATATAGGGATGTGAATGTCTGAAAAAGGGGGAAAAAAACCCGAACAAACCAAAAACCCCCAAAACTACAAAATAGGAATAAAACCCCAAACCAGAAGTCACTATCACAGCTAATGACCACAAAGAAGAACAATAAAGTGGAAGAATAGAGCTAGAACAGAAAGAGAGAGCAGTAAAAATGAAGACCAAATAATGGAGGGACAGAAGGGGCAGGACAGATGGCCTCAGGGAAAGAGGACTGGAAGGGACGAAGACAGTGAGAAAGCGGCTCAGAGGAAGCAAACAAAGGGCCTGGGCAGGACGGAGGATTTTGTCCTGACTGTTCTCTTTTTCCTTTATTATTAGTATTACTTTCCCCTTAGCATCACGTTTGTGCTTCCAGTGGTGAGATGCAGGAGAGAGAAGACAGGACTTCTGACTTCAGCACTGTGTCCACGTTAAAGGCTCCTTCTCTAACCAACATGGCACCTAAAAATAGTCCATCAGAAGATGTCCTGAATTCTTATGTCTACACACAGGTATTTTTTTTCCTCCCTTGAAAAGACACACATCAGTAATTGCTTTATTTCAGAAAATACTTTTGGCAATGCTGATTTTATATCCCTAAGTGCCCCCTAGTGACAAGGTCCAACTTCAAAATCTCTTTTTTTGTTCTAAATGTTTCCTTTTCCCGGTTCAAATGTGGCCATCTCAGGGACAAAGCATCCGACTTACGATTAACTTATTTTAATTAGGAAAGAGGAAAGTTGCTTGGGTAGGTGTAGGACACCATCACAGTGAGTTACTTATTTGCTTTATAAATTAATTTATAATTGAAGAAATCGATAGTCTCCTATTATAACAGCAACTTTCCTTGAGTTGTACTATCACAAAATAAGTTATTTGGGAATGTCATCAGTCATATCCCCCTCGTTCTCTGTTAAGTTATATTAAAACTCACATCCTGACATCGTTCCTTTCCGTTCATCTTGTAAACAATAACATAGTAGCACAGACACGAAGAATGACATGACACTCTCCAACTCTTTTCGAGTTCTGATTTCTCTTGATCATTTCTGATATTCCCAGAAACTTAGTACAGCAGCTAAGAGGCAAAATGTTGTAATCATAAAATTTAGGCTAAAATACCAATTTAGTTACTTTTTGTGGGATATGAAGTATGCTATGTAATTTCTTGAAGTGTCAGTTTTGGGGTGCCTGGGTGGCTCAGTTGGTTAAGCATCTGATTCTTGGTTTCAGCGCAGGCCATGATCTCAGGGCTGTGAGATCGAGCCCCGAGCTGGGCTCCACACTCAGCTCAGAGTCTGCTTGAGATTCTGTCTCTCCCTCGCCCTCTGCCTCTCCCCTGACTCGAGAACGCTCCCTCTCTCTCTCTCTCTCAAATAAATAAATAAATCTTTTAAAGAAAAGGATGTGTCAGTTTTATATCTGTAAATTGGGAATGATGATAAGAGTGTTATGGGGGATTACATAAGATATTATATGTTAAGCTCTTCTCAGCCTACCTGCATATATTTAGGGCTTAATAAATGATAGTTATTATTACGGTGTGCAGCTTTATAATGGATGTAAGCCAAACCTGTGTCTTTTCTTCTCTCTTTAAAAATATTTGGTAGAAACAATCTCAATACTCTGAGGCAGAGTCATAAAGACCTTTAAATAGACTGTGGACCATATTTACTTCCAATCTATGCTATTTTTAGACTCTCTTTAGAACTGAAGTGCTCAAGAGCTTAATTAAAACATCCAACATACCCAGTTCCATTGTACCATCTTTTAACAGATTGTCTGAATAAAAAATGCAAATGGAAGATATTAAAATTTTTCTTATTTCCATTTGTAATTTACAGATTCTTGAATATACCATTTTCAGTTTATTGGGGAAACTAAAGCACAAAGGAGGTACATGAATTGGGGAAAAATGGGCCAGGAGACAGCTCTGGAGGGGAGGTATCAGAATCTTCTGCAGGGAGTGCAGATACACACTCCCTTGCTCCTTTAAACGCATAAGATGCTTAGGAATATAACAGCTTGGCCCTTGCAGCCCCAGAGTCACTATTCTTGATGGACATGTGCTGAGTCCTTTAGCCACTTCTGGGATGGAAATAAGGTTAGGGACCACTGGGTTAGTCACTGATCTTGACTAAAAACTCTGGTCAATTATGCTTATATTTACTTATACTTCCATAGCCGCAAAAGAGGAATTGCTTCTAATTCTTGTATTTAGAACTTTTAGCTTCAAATCCTTCTGGTTTTCCTTACTTCTTTCTATCCGGCCCTAGTCCTATTTCTGTCACCTATTTACAGACCTAGTTAAAAGGAAAACTGATTAGCATGAAGTTAAAAGGATCAGTATGCAATTGGAATTTTCTCTCTGATGTAATCAGAATAATAGAAAGACTTTAGCCAGTGCCCTGAAGAGAAAGAGGTTAGCTGCTCTAGGCTTTATTAATTTTTCTTATTTTTTGGGGGGCCAGGATGATTCATTGATGAATCTATTTTCAGAGATCTCTAAACCTTACTCCCCAGGCATGGGGAGGGTATGTTATATTCACAGAAGCCAATTTCAATGAATTTGGGGCAAGTAAGTACTTTCTTTGCTCTGAAAACCTCTAGCAATACATGGATCATGAACTGAGTTTAAAGTAGTATCCCCTGCCATATAAATTTTTATTGTAATTCTCTTTGGCCTGTTTTATGATTTAATTTTCATTCACTTGGTCCAGGTATGGTTGAAATCCAGAGATCTGTAGCTCTGTGTCCTCGCGGTGTCCCACAGTGTCACATAAACAGTAGTAACAATTGTTTCTAAGCACTATTTCCCATCTCCAGTGGCAGATCTGTTCTTTTGTACTAAAATTTGTTACTCCCACTCCCCCTTTCCAGATTCCAACAATGGATGTGATTACTTCTAAGTCTTCCTGGGATTGCTGCAATTTCAGAAGTTAGTTCTGTTCAATATAAAAAGGTTCATGGAATCTCACTGATCTGGACCAAGTCAGACCAGCAAAGCCAAGCTGGCTGAGCAGCTTCAGGGCTGGTGAACAGGACACTCTGGTGGATGAGCAGGACTCCTGAGTCGGTGGACTTGTCATGACCGTATCAAGCACAGGATGAAAGTAGGTGAGAGGGCCCAGTATGTTTTCAATACTCCGGTCCACACTGGGGTGTGTGTGTGTGTTTGCATGTACTCCCTGGAGCGCAGCTTGACCTCTTAAAATTCCAAGTCCAACATGCACATTCCACACCTTGGTATCAAAGTCTCAGTGAGAAACCGATTTTAGTCTCTTGCACCCCAATGTGAGTTGTTGACGATATGTTACCTTTGGACTTAGTATTTCCTTCAATTATGTCATGAAATGGCTGTCTCTTGTTAAAGAGTACTTTGGGCATCAGAGGATAGGTGCAAGAAATGCATTTGTGAATGTGGGTGCCCTGTCACAAAGAAGGCACAGACTTCCTGCATTGAGTAGGACTTTGCCTTGGAGAGATGATGGAAACTTCGCAGATCCACATTACTTTTTTGGGACACCACTGCTCAGTAGCCGGCTATACCTTTGATCTAACCATGCATCGATACTGTACTTGATTTGCTCCAAAGATGGTGCTAGTTTAAAAAAGAAAACTATTTATATAAATTTTTATTTGGTAAACACACAATACTTGTCATATAATTGACATTCCATAACTTAGAGTTAGATGAACAAATGGATGAACAAATGATTCTCTGGCTCTGTGCTACCAATTGTGTGTATATATTTTTGTGTTTAGTCCATTTGCTCAAAGCACAGTATTGTAGAGGCTACAGTTTAGGTTTACTTCCATGTAGGCCTGCTTGCTTTGATTCGTTCTATGGTGATCGGCCGTACTTCTGACTAGGCTGTCTTATACATATATCCTGTTCAACGTAAAAGCAGTAATACAAAAGTGTGTGGACTTTTGAAAAAAAAAACAACCTATCATTGTTGCAAAATTGAAATCAGGATAACACATCTATACATCTATTTATTTTGGGAGTTACTAATCTCATAAAACCAGGAGAATCAGAAGCAGAAATATCGAACTTCAATGGTGGGTAGAGGCGTCTAGGTTTTTGAGATGTACTTTTGGCTACTTACAACTAAAAACATGCCTAAAATAGAACCTAAAAAAGTAGAAGATGAATGAGAAGATGAATATTTATAGTATTGAAAATGAACTTCTCAATCTGCACCATATCTGTGAAAAGGAAAACAGGGACCAGCAGAGCTCATGAAGGGCACCCACTATAGGGAGGCAGGTTGATGAAGAGTTGGTTATGAGACCAGATACTAAGTCACATAAGCCACTGAGTAACTAAATGAATGGAAGGAAAACCCTTTGATACTCACTGTGAGAATAATGCAATGTATTAATGGGTTTGAATTCCACTTGTATTATTTATTATTCTTTTAGTCCCTCTTTGTAGTTTAGAAAAAATCAGAGGACAGATAGTCTCAAAGAGAATTAGGTTAAGACTAGGACCAAAATAGAACCAAAGCTGTTTCCATACTTCATTCCGATTTTTCCTTACAAGGTGGGAGGGAAACCTATATAAGATAAACTTGGAGTGACTGGAAAGGAGATTTTAGAAGAGAGAAAGAAAGAAAAAGAAGCTGCACATTCATTCATTCAACAAAAATTTTGAGACCTACTATGCTAGAAATATGCTAGCTGATGGAGGTTCGGGAATGACAACAGTCTGACTGGGAAGAAATGTCAAACAAAATGACTCAAAATAAGTACATAATTACAGTTGTGGTAACTGATACCATGGATTGAGGGTGTTAACTTAGCAAAGAGCAGGGAGAGCAAATCTAGTCAAGAGGCGTTGGGAAGATTTGAGTGTTTCTCTGAGGAAGTGATATTTAATCTGAAGCCCAAGACATAGCGTGGAGGTGGGAGGGGTGGGTGGAGTGAGGTGGAGAAAGAATCTCAGGGCTTCCAGCAGGAGCCTCTGTGATCAAGCTGCTGAGAGAGGTCAGTATGACTTGACCCGACTGAATGGGTCAGTACGACTGAATGGGTCAGGTGATGGCAATAGGGAGGAGGGAGAGAGAGGTCGGTGGGGAAAACGCAGATCACATACCATCAGGGAAAGAAATCTGCATTTTCTTCTAAGGATAGAGGGAAGCCTCTGAAACCTCTCAACTCTGGGGTGACACATTCAGATCTGCATTTGGTAAAACTCATTCTGGCTATGACAAGGGCAATGGAATAGAGAGAATCACAGTAGATGCAGGGAGAGCAGTTAGGAGGCTGTTCCCACAGCCAGTGAGAGATGGTGGTAGGGAGACAAACACAGAAAGAGAGAACATGATAGACATTTTGGAGCTTAAATGGCTAGGACTTGGTAACTGAATATGAGCTGAAAAAGAGGGAAAGTATAAGACCCACGTTCCCAACAGGAGCAATTAGGTGACATTAACTGAGATGGAGAATATTGGAGGAGGGGCAGGCTTGCGGGAGGCATAATAATGGCACACCCATAGCCACTTGGTTACATGGCTCTGAAGTTCTGAAGATGGCACGTGGAGCAGAGAGGCTGGTGTACAGGAGTGGATGAAATCTTTGGGGAAAGTGTGTAGACTATAAAGCAGAGTGGAGCTAGGGCCAAGCTAAGAATCTAATGTGTACAATTCAGCTGGGAGAAGACCGCTCCTTACAGGGATAGAAAAGGAACAGTCAGAGAGGGAGGAGGAAAACCCATTTTTCAAGAAGGAAAGAGGAATAAGATGAAGACAGGTCAAGTCAGATAGACCGTGAAGTGTCCTTTGAATTTAGCAACACAGAAGTCATTAGCAAGAGCAAGCCAGTGGAGTGGCTGGGGCTGAAGTCAGATTGGTGTGAACGGGACGTGAACGGGTGGGGTGTGGGGAAGGAGATAGATAACTCTTTTGAGATGTTTGGCTCAGGGAAAAAAAAAATTTTTTTTTAAGAAGAAAATAAAGCATTGTGAATGCTGATAGAAAGCAGTCATAGGGAAGAAGAGGTTGAAGATCCAGGAGAAGTGAGGAACCCATTCAGGGAGGTCCATGGGAGGATGAAATAAATGGGACCCAGAACACAAGTACAACAACTCACCACTGAGAGCTGGTGGGTCCATGTCCTCGGCTGGAGCAGAAGGGGAGGGGTGGAGGATGGGAACAGAAGCAAATCGTTTTTGAGATTTGGTGTAGGTATCCGAGATGGTTCTCAGCGGATGGCTTCTGTTAACTGCTCTGAAGCATGCAGCAAGGTCCTCCACTGAGGAGGGGACAGGTAGGAAATGGAGTTCGGGGGACGAAATTTCAAACCAGAGGAAGTATGAAATCAGTATTTCAGAGAACGACCTAGCTACAGAAATAATTTTGGAATGACCAAGGGGTCCTTTAAAGTATTTGCAACAACAGTCAATTAGTCAAAAATTCAAGTATATCACATATGAATCCTAAAAGCATTTGCCCCCCGCCACTAATAAGTCTCTCTTAAACATGTCTTAAAACCAATCATTTTAAATGTACTCCTTTGCATAATTTGTAATTCACCACAAGAAATTTTTCATCTTTGAAACAGTGTGTTTGGAGCAGAAATGTCTTTCAATGGAAAATGCTTAATTGCAGAAAGTGAAAATTAATTGCAGAAAAGGTGTTAAATAACTTTCTTGCCAAGCCAGGAGGCTCACCTTCATTCAACCTCTTCCCAACCTGGGCTCCTGGACCCATGGGTCCCCCTACATCCCTCCCTTGCTCTCTTATTCCTCAGCAGGCAGCACAGTGCTGGGCTCACAGGAAGTATCCCGTAATACCGGTCTTTCTAATTTAACTTTTATGCTACCATGAAAAGAGTGGATCTTTAATGGCCCTCCAATCTTGAGACAGGATTGTGGCAGGCTTTTTGTTTTTTCCTTCACCAAAAATACTGAAACATCAAATTGGAAACCAAGGGAATCACTTGGGAACACTCTCTCCCTCTGTTCCTGTGTTTCTCTCTCTCGCACATACAGAAACATACCTCTGTCATTTAGGTTGGTTTTTGCTCTGAACATCAAGAGAGGACGGGAGAACTTACTAGGTTCTCTACTTCATATTTTGTCGCAATTTATGTATATGTGTAACTCTGATTCAGTTGTGGACACTCAAGACTTTAATGTTGAAAAGGATCTGAGAGACCATTTAATCTCCCCTCCAGCCTGGACTGCACTCTATTTTATGGACGAGAAAACTTACAGTGGTTAAGCATATGGCCTGAGGATCCAATTCTGTGAATTGGTGGCCGTGGTGGTCTGTGACCAGGGCACAGAACTGCCTCCTAGGAGTGGGAGGAGGGGTTTTCACGTTCACCCTTTCTCTCTGCCCGTAGACTCGAGCGTGGTGTTCTGCACGCATTATTGCTTCATGTGGCTGGGTAATTTGAACTCGTTTTTCAGGACCCCTTAGTAACTAAACGAGCACAGATTTTTAGATTTAATGGAGGTTGACAGGGCATCATCAGACTAAGATGTAAGTTTTAGTGTAATTTCCCTTCCTTCAGTTAGGAATTAAAATATTACAGAGAAATGGGTGAAATACTCCCAGTGAGTATGGTAATAAATTTCTGACATGCGGTAAGCAATCTGTGAGGACATTCCTTCACTTGGTCCTGTACTTTGGGGAGTAATGGAGTGGAAAATTAAGTTAAATAAGCTTTTATTATTCTGTGGCTCTGTTGAAAAGGCTACCATCAAATACTTCTAAAAACATATCTTCCGAAATGCAACTTCTGAAGTTCTTTCACAATTGAATTGTGAAAAAGCATTCTCTCATCTCCTTTCTGTTTTCTTTCTCCTGTCTTTTTGCCGTTGGTGGAATCAAATCCATGGTAACTTACTTTGGGTTGCATCAGAAATACGCACTTAGTACCATAAGCCTCAGAGGCGAAACCTGAAAGCATGGGTTTAAATTAAACCAGCGAAAGTAACAAGGTAATACTTCTATTGTTTTCATTTATATCACCCTTGAACCTCAGATTTCTGTGCAGGCTTATACGTCTTAGATGCCGCTGATTATTTCTATGGCTGCTAGGTTTTTTACTTAAATATAATTACATCATATTCAGTAATCAGTTTCATTTATAACATGTCTGGAGATACATAATTTTCTTCTTTTCATATGAAGTAATTTATTTATGATCACAAAATGATACTTGACAGCTGGAAGCAGGACCTAGGATCCTTGGCTTTAGGCCAAGGATTTAAGGGATGTTACCTCTCACGGTCTATGATGTTTCTCCTCACTTCAACTGTCCTCTTTCAGAGGATTACAATTTTAGCAACATATGCAAAAAGAAGTCCCTCTCTCCTTGTGTACTTGCCAATGTAAGTTACCGGCTGTGATGAATGTTATATAACTTGAAGTAATTGTAAAGGTCATTCAAGACAGATGTTCTCTTACGATCACCTGGAGTAATCCTGTGATCCACAAACACAGACAGGGCATGTGGAATGGAAGGAGTGTGAAGTTTGGGGTCCCACAGCCTCAAGTTCGTATGCCAACTCCACCTTTCTACCTCTGGGGCTGTGCACAAGAAAAGTCATTCCTCTGAATGTTGGGTTAAACAGCTACAGTAGACCCAGGAACCCGAATGACACTGTTTTCAACATACTATGCAAGTAGCGCTCTTAGACTAGCACATCTTTAATACATATGTCTTTACACACTTCTCTCCATGCATTATAGCGTGGTCAACACATGCATTTAAACAAACACACAGACAGACAGACAGATCCCTTCCCCCCAGAAAACCCCAACCCTTACTACATCATCATTTTATAGAGGTACAGAAGCTCAGAGAGGGTAAACAACATGCTCTAGGACCTACAAAAGGTCAAGGCTTGAGCCCTGCTGTATCTGATTCCAGAGTCCAAAGTCTTATAATGCCCAGCAGAGGGCAAGTGGGACAGAGTCAAGCATGAAGCCACAGAAGGAAGGTTGATGATGAGAAAATATGAAACAGACCAAAATGTTGTCCATTTTTCCCTCATGTATACTTATCACGATCAGGCAATTAATCCAGAAGCAGATGGTAATTAAGCATCTGATGTGGGAAGGGCAGGGAATCATACAACATTCATGGTATAGCCCTTGACTCATCCAGGAAGACAGGAGGCTGAACAACTGTGGGACAATTAAATTCCAAACCATTCGGCATTTAGTGGCATGAGTACAGATAAATGAGAGAACAGTGTGGACTGCAATCATCAGGAAAGCTTCATGGAAGTCTACCACCGAAGTGGTAAGGACTTGCATCTTGGGGCGCCTGGGTGGCTCAGTTGGTTAAGCATCTACCTTCAGCTCAGGTCATGATCCCAGGATCCTGGGATTGAGTCCCACATCAGGCTCTCTGCTCAGCAGGGAGCCTGCTTCTCCCTCCCCTTGCTCTTGTGCTCTCTCTCCCCTCCACCTCAAATAAATAAAATCTTTTTTTTTTTTTAAAGGACTTGCATCTTATCTAGGAGAACACACGTGGCAGAGAGTGCCTTACTGGTGGAGCATGAATATGCTTAAAATTTCATAGAATTGGGAATGCAGGGCCATAAGAAGTCTGGTGTGAGTGGAAGGGAGGGAATGGGACACAGACAGAAACTGGAAAGCCAGACTCTGATCATGAAAACTTTGAGGGCCATTCTCAGGCAGAGAAAGAACATGACAAGGGCAGCTCTGAGTGGCAGCCATGTGTTAGGGACCAGCTGGGGGTTAACAGAGTGGAGGTGGCCAGAGTTGGGATATGTAACTGGAAGAGGAGAACAGCCACCCAGGGGCGGGGAAGAAAGGTAGAGCACACTGCAGGGGTGGAAACGGACAATGGAGAGCCTTTATATAGAAAGACAAAGAAGTAAACTCGGGATGCATTTTAACTGGAATGGCTGAAATCACTGTCTCTTGTTTCTATTTCTCTTATTTAAATGTTTCCAAACTTTCAGTCTTGGGGAGACAAATAGGATTGTCTGGTGAGTGACTGAGAAGGTCTCTCTGGGTTGCCAGGTGATGAGTTGGACTTGTGGCCTCTGCTGCCTACTCCCTCATGAGCAATGGCAGCTCATAGACCCAAATTTCCACAAGGCTGGCAGGTGTTAGCCATGTCTAACATCTCCTTATAATCCACTGCCCACTGGCCCCTAAGTTTCGATTGCCGGCCTTCTATCAGCAAGATAGTCTTGCCTTTACCCTCTTGAAGGACAAAGGTGTAAAAAAGGCAGTGTTCCCCCTCTCTTGGTACACAGGTCCTCATGTGTCTGGCTGGTCCTTGGCCCAGCTTTTCTCCAGGATGCTGGTGGAATGGAACACATACATCACACTTGCCTCTGACACCACTGGAGGCATCCAAGCCCTCAAACCAGAAAATATGTAAATAAATTTATATTTGTTCACTGTAATCTATATAGCTCTTTACACTTTAGAGAGATCTCTGGCATGGAAATAGAAACAACAAACTAACAAAATGAAAACAGAAGCCTGGAGCTCAGAGAGGTAAAGCAAGTTTCCACAAATCACACAGGGAGGGTGTAATGGGCTTAGAATTCTAGTCCAGGACATGTTTTCCAAGTTCAGAATCCAAAATAAAACAAAAGGGTGCAATGATAAATAAAATTTACCCTCAACCACTTTGGACATGGGCTGAAATCTGTAGCTAGTGGCTATCTGTCAAAGAATTGCAGACTATGAAACTGTATATTAAATTAGCTCAGTTGCACATGGCACTTTCCATTGTGCAAGATGTTAGGCTCTCCCTGTAGTTAGATGGAAGCTGGACTAGTGGAGTCCCTGGCTCATAAATCCAATTCTTCCCCTTGGAGTATGAGCTTGGGCAAGGCCACTTTAACCCTGTCATTTATGAAATAAAGGACTGTATGATCCAACTAGGAAGGACTTTCATGACACATGCAATGTATCCAATGGCAACAAGTAATGTGGTGTTCATAATTTCCCATTCCATGAATTTGTGCTGCATAGAACACTTTACCAAGACTGTGCAACAGCTGGTTTTTAGAGCATGTGATACATGCTGAATCCACTGTTCATTTCAAAGCTTTTTAATGAACATTAATACATTCATGAATTAACATGTTTATCCTTCTAATACTGACCGAATAATTGTTAATTTAAGTATATCTTTATCATGTGATTGCTCATTTGGCATAAAAAAGTTAGCAAAAATAATCACACAGACTTCTGGGGAAGATGGTGGAGTAGGAGGACCCTAAAGCCACCTTGTCCTATGGATATGACTAGAGAACACTGGCATCAGAGAAAATGACACCACATACCTAAAACCTGATGGGGGAGGGGAGTTAAGCAACCATCAACTTAATATACACTGTTCTGGGCAGAACATGTTGTACACAAAACTAATGGTAACCACAAGTCAAAAACTGCTGATAGATATGCAAAGAATAAAGAGAAAGGGATCCTATGTCACTAAAGAAACCAGTAAACCATGAAAGACAGAAAGAGAAGAAAGGATCAGAGAAAAACTACAAATATAACCAAAAAAACAAGTAACAAAAGGGTAATAAATACATATCAATAATTACTTTGAATGGAAATGGACTAAATGCGCCAATCAAAAGACACAGGGTGACAGAGTGGATTAAAAAAAAAAAAAAGACCCTTCTATATGCTGCCTACAAGAGACTCATTTTAGGTCTAAAAACACCTGCGGATCGAAAGTGAGGAGATGGAGAAACATTTATCATGTAAATGGACGTCGAAAGAAAGCCAGAGTAGCAATAAGTTTGTCAGACAAAATAGATTTTAAAACAAAGAGGGACACTATATGACCATAAAGGGGACAATCTAACAAGAAGATATAACAATTATAAATATTTACGCACCCAATGTGGGAGCACCCAAATACACAAAACAGTTAATAACAAATATAAAGGAACTAATCGACAGTAGGGACTTTAACACCCCACTTACATTGATGAACAGATCATCCAAACAGAAAATCTCTAAGGAAACAGTGGTTTTGAATGATGCACTGGACCAGATGGATCTAACAGATATATTCAGAACATTCCATCCCAAAACAATAGAATAACACTTTTCCAATGTACATGGAATGATCTCCAGATAGATCACATATTAAGCCACAAAACAAGCCTCAACATATTAAAAAAGATCAAAGTTATACCATGCATCTTTTCTGACCACAACACTATGAGACTAGAAATCAACACAAGAAAAAGTCTGGAAAGACCACAAATACATGGAGATTGTATAACATGCTACTAAACAATGAATGGGTCAACCAAGAAATCAAAGAAATCTAAACATACATTTAAACAAATGAAAATGAAAACATGATGGCGTAAAACATTTGAGATGCTGCAAAAGGGGTCTGAGAAGTTTATAGCAATATAGGCCTACTTCAAGAAGCAAGAGAAATCTCAAATAAACAACCTAATAAACATAATAAAAGAATTTAAAAAAAAACAACCTAATCTAACACCTAAAGGAGTCAGAAAAAGAACAAACGAAACCCCAAATCCAGTAGAAGGAAAGAAATTAGAAAGATTAGAGCAGAAATAAATGATATAGAAACTAAAAAAAACAACAGAACAGATCAATGAAAGCAAGAGCTGGATCCTTGAAAAGATCAACAAAAGTGATAAACCTCTAGCCAGACTCACCAAAAAAAAAAAAAAAAAAAAAAAAAAGAAAGAAAGAAAGAAAGAAGGAAAAAGAAAAAAGGACCAAATAAACAAAATCAGAAATGAAAGAGGAGAAATAACAAACAGCACAGAAATACAAACAATTTTATGATAATATTATGAAAAACTATATGCTAACAAATTGGACAACCTGGAAGAAAGGGATAAATTCCTAGAAACATATAATCTACCAACACCAAGGAAGGAAGAAAAAGAAAATTTGAACAGACTGATTACCAGCAAGGAGATCGAATCAGTAATCAAAAAACTCCCACCAAACAGAAGTCCAGGACCAGACAGCTTCACCAGAAAATTCTACCAAACATTTAAAGAAGAGTTAATACCTCCTAGTCTTCTCAAACTATTCCAAATAGAAGAAGAAGGAAAACTTCCAAATTCATTCTACGAGGCCAGTATCACCCTGATACTGAAACCAGGTAAAGACACCACACACACAAAAAAGAAATACAGGCCCATATCTCTAATAAACATAGATGCAAAAATCCTCAGCAAAATACTGGCAAGCCAAATCAAACAATACATGAAAAAAATCATTCATCACAATCAAATGGGATATATTCCCAGGATACAAGGTGGTTCCATATTCACAAATCTATCAATGTGATACATCACATCAATAAGAGAAAGGATAAAAATCGTATGATCATTTCAATAGATACAGAAAAAGTATTGGACAAAGTACAATATCCACTCATGATAAAAGCCCTCAACAAAGTAGGTTGAGAGGGAATATATCTCAACATAATAAAGGCCACATATGAAAAACCCATAGCCAACATCATACTCAACGGGGACAAACTGAGAACTTTCCCCCTAAGGTCAGGAACAAGACAAGGATGTCCACTCTCACCACTTTTATTCAACATGGTACTGACAGTCCTAGCCACAGCATTCAGCCAACAAAAATAAATTAAAAGCATCCAA
The DNA here is from genome assembly GCF_017311325.1 of Ursus maritimus. Classification (NCBI taxonomy): domain Eukaryota; kingdom Metazoa; phylum Chordata; class Mammalia; order Carnivora; family Ursidae; genus Ursus; species Ursus maritimus. The sequence goes on along the minus strand of NW_024424230.1, from coordinate 43,116,958 downwards.
ATTGGTAAGAAAGAAATAAAACTTTTCCTGTTTGCAGACAACACGATACCATATATAGAAAACCTAAAAGACTCCACCAAAGCACTACTAGAACAGATAAATGAATTCAGTAAAGTCACAGGATGTAAAATCAATGTGCAGAAATCTGTTGCATTTCTACACCCTAATAATGAAGTAGCAGAAAGAGAAAACAATGCCATTTACAAACACATCAAGATAATAAAATACCTAGGAACAAACCTAACCAAAGAGGTTAAAGACCTATACACTGAAAAATATAAAATACTGATGAAAGAAATTGAAGATGACACAAAGAAATGGAAGGACATTCCATGCTCATGGGTTGGAAGAACAGGTGTTGTTAAAATGTCCACACTACCCAAAGCAATTCACATTTAATGCAATCCCTATCAAAATATCAATGGAATTTTTCACAGAAATAAAACAAATAATCCTAAAATTTATATGGAACCACAAAAGACTCTGAACAGCCAAAGCAATTTTGAAAAGAAAAACAAAGCTGGAGGTATCGCATTTCCAGACTTCAAGTTACATTACAAAGCTGTAGTGATCAAAACAGTATGGTACTGGCACAAAAACAGAGACATAGGTCAATGGAACAAAATAAAAAAACTCAGAAATAAACCCATAACCATATGGTCAATCAATCTTTGACAAAGCAGGAAAAAATATCCAGTGGGAGAAAGTCTCTCCAACAAATGGTGTTGGGAAAATTGGTCAGCTATATGCAAAAGAATGAAACTGGAGCACTTTCTTACACCATACACAAATATAAACTCAAAATGGATCAAAGACCTAAATGTGAGATCTGAAACCATAAAAATCCTAGGAAAGAGCACAGGCAGTTTTGTCTTTGACATAGGCTGTAGCAACATTTTTCTTTCTTTTTTAAAAAATATTTTATTTATTTATTTGAGAGAGAGAGAGCGAGCCCATGCATGAGGGGGAGGAACAGAGAGAGAGGGAGAGAAGCATACTCCCTGCTGAGCAAGGAGCCCGATGTGGGGCTCAATCCCAGGACCCTGAGATCATGATCTGAGCTGAGGGCAGATGCTTAACCTGCTGAGCCACCCAGGTGCCCCAATTTTTCCAGATAAGTCCTCTGAAGCAAGGGAAATAAAAGCAAAAATAAACTACTGGGACTATATCCAAATAAAACGCTTCTGCACAGTGAAGGAAACAAATCAACAAAACTAAAAGGTAACCTACTGAATAGGAGAAGATATTTGCAAATGACATCCAATAAAAGGTTAGGATCCAAAATGTATAAAGAACAATTACAACTCAATGCCCCCAAAACAAATAATTCAATTAAAAAATGAGCAGAGGACACAGACATTTCTCCAAAGAAGACATCCAGGTGGCCAAAAGACACTCAAAAAGATGCTCAGCATCACTCATCATCAGGGAAATGCAAATCAAAACCACAATGAGATACCACCTCACACCTGTCAGAATGGCTAAAATTTAAAACATGAGAAACAACAGGTGTCGGTGAGGATGTGGAGAAAAAGGAACCCTCTTGCACTGTTGGTGGGAATGAAAGCTGCTGCAGCCACTGTGGAAAACAGTACGGAGGTTCTTCAAAAAGTTAAAAGTAGAACTGCCCTACAATCCAGTAATTGCACGACTGGGTATTTACCCACAAAATACAAAAGCACTAATTCAAAGGGATACATGCACCCTGATGTTTATTGCAGTGTTAGTTACAACAGCCAAAGTGTCCAAGCAGCCCAATGTGTCCACTGATAGATGAATGAATAAAGATGTGAGATACACACACACACACACACACACACACACACACACACATATATAAAGGAATATTATTCAGCCATAAAAAGGAATAAAATCTTGACATTTGCAACAACATGGATGGAGCTAGAGAGTATTACGCTATGCGAAATAAGTCAGTCAGGGAAAGACAAATACCATATGGTTTCACTCATGTGGAATTTACGAAACAAAAAAAAAATGAGCAAAGGAAAAAGAAAGTGTGTGTGTGTGTGTGTGTGTGAGAGAGAGAGAGAGAGAGAGAGAGAGAGAGAGAGACAAGCCAAGAAATAGACTCTTAACTAGAGAAAGCAAACTGATGGTTACCAGAGGGGAGGGGGGGCGTAGGGATGAGGGAAACAGGTAATGGGGATTAAGGACTGCACTTGTTGTGACGAGCACTGGATGATCTGTGGAATTGTTGAATCAGTATATTGTATACCTGAAACTAGTATGACATTGTATGTTAACTATACTGGAATTTAAAAAAAAAAATAAACAAGAAAACCTTCAAGCTTTAGCTTGAAGTTGTAGATATATGACATGAAATTTAAATACAATTACAAGAATCTGAGCATATTTCACTCTTCTAACAACCACTAAAGACTTAATTCAAGACTCTGTTTTAAAAAAAATTAGCAAAGGGTTTTACTCAAGGTACTGTACAATTAATATTATATTAATATCATTATTCAGAATTTCCCTGGTTGCTCCTCTCTTTTGTATGTATTAACAGCAAGTGTTGTTTAGTATTTAACTTATTATATACATTTTATTATAGTCACTGGCACTGAAGACTAAAAATTTCATTTTGAAGCTTTAATTACCTAGATGACTTGTTTATTCTTTGAAAATTAATCTCCTGGCACAGTGCCTTTCAAATAATAGTCATGTAGTAAATGTCAGCTAATTTGAATTTAATAAATTGGTTGCCAACTCTTGCTTTTATGTAAAAATAGGTTGGGCACACCCTCGGTAATGTCAGTCCCTTGGAAAAGTTGATGAAACAGAAATTTTAAGTTCAACTGTGTTCATAAAATTTAAAAAGTATGATTGTGGTAAGTAGTATCATAAATATAATATGTGAGCGCAGCCAATATTAAACAGTAAGATTCAAGCATTGTGCTACCATGCCATCATTCACAAGCCTGCAAGAACATGTGCACTTCATTAAAGTCAATGGAGTGTACCAGTTCATCTTGGCATTATTCATAATCGAAACATTTCAATTTTAGTTAACGCACACAAAAAACTAATTTAAAAGTCAAATGAGGAAATTAGTTCTATGTTCCCCTGTTCCAATTCCACAGTGATATCAACTAGCCAAATTTAGCCTTAGGAGGTATGAAAAAAATATCTAATACAATGAATGGAAAACCTAAAGAATCATAGATCTGTTAAAACTAATGTTTTTGCAACCAATTCAACAAAAATGTATTTAGTATTGTTAAGAGGGCCCTCGGACTACTCCATTACAAAATAAGCTTATCTATAGATTAATTTCTAGATATCAAAAGCAGGGAGTCAAGAACTAGAGGATTTAGTTATTTATAAAGATTTATTTATTTAAGAGAGAGAGAGAGAGAGGGAGTGCGCACAGTGGGGAGGAGCAGAGGGAGAGGGAAAGAGAAAGTCAAGGAGACGCCACACTGAGCGTGGAGCCAGAGAGAGGGCTGGATCCCATGACCCATGAGATCATGACCTGAGCTGAAACCAAGAGTCAGATGCTCAACCAACTGCGCCACCCAGGTGCCCCAAGAACTATAGGATTTATGTAGAAAATACAGTCCATTTCCTGAAAAAAAAAATTTAAATTGAACAGTGATCAACTGAAAAATAATTTCTGCAGACACATTATAAAGACTGGGGGAAGCTTTTCCTGTTTTAAATCTCTTCGATTTCTCAATTATAGTCACCACTGTTAATAGCACATTGTAGACATTCTTTTGACCTTTATTTCTGTGATCCTCTTCTTTTTTGCTTTTCTGGTTTTCATCAGAGTCTCTCCCTCTTTTCCACTAAAATAATTTCTTCATCAATCCCCACTGTGCGTATCACCAAGGACTCTGTCCTTTATCCCTAAATCGTTTATCTCTACATCTACTCATTTGTCTCCCACTGATGAAATTCACTGTTCTTGAATATTCCCATCGGAGCGTCTCCCAAAAACTGTTATTTATTGTCATTTCCAGATATCCATCTAGACCCTAAAGCTCAACAAAAACAACAAAAAGGTACTGAAATTCCTTGACTTTCCTGGTAAAACATTTTTGAAATTATTGCATTCTGGCTCTTCTGCAGGCTCGCCATCCTGGTATTTTATTCATTTTTAGTCTTTCTGATACCTTTCTTTCAGAGGGCTCCAGTCTCTTCAGTGTGGGTGAATGTGGTTTTTATTTTCCCACGATTAGATGATCACCAGAGAGGGTGTTGTGTGTATGTCTATGCAGGCACTAGGCACCCTTGGGAGAGGGCCAGAGGATTCTTATCTGAGAAGAGGAAGGGCTAATGCTGCCTGGCCAGTGATGGGGGCACAGAGGCAGGGAAAGGATTTTGACTTTCACCTTGCACCCAGCCCACTCCTCTGCCTGCCCGGAGCTGTGTTGGCAGCTTCCAGCCACACCCCTGCCGCTCTTGAAGACTCCGTGGGAAGGGATATATAGCGTATTCTGTCCATACTTCTCAATGGCCAGAGACAGCTCTGAGTCACAGAGAGAGTCATGTAGGGGCTCCTATATCTACACAGACTTGGCTGGCCTTGAAAATTGATAGTTGTCAGCAAACCAGACCAACGGATAGAGGTTTCTGCACAATGATTCTTGTCTTTCACGTCTTTCATGTCTTCCTATTCTTTACCATTCTGCATAAGTTACACAAACTCTTTCAAACTCTTTTTAGTGGAATTTCCTGTTTCTGATTTCTCTCCATTCAGTCCACTTTACCGGCATGAGAATCAACTCCAAATGGTTGGTGTACATGAGGTCTGTTGTCCCTCACATGGTCTTATCCTAAATCCAGGACATTATTTCAAGGCTTTGCCTCAACCTAATCTGACTCCTGGCCTTCTTCCTACTTCTTCAGAATGTTCATGCACGGGCACCATATATCCCTTACGTGGGTTCTAAATTCAAATCCACCTGGTTAGTAACCCCCTCTCTGCTTCACACTTTCATGGAGCTCTTGTCATCAACGAACACCAGTGAGTGACTCTAGTCATCTCGGGCCATGTACTGTCAGCCATCACTTATAAATAAATATGAGCTACTTTTCAGGGACTCTAAAACAAAATATTAATTAATACCCCTTTTCTAACTATAAAGACCTTGTGCATATTTTGTGAGAGATGTGGATCTTGCTTACAAGGTCCTGAAAGGTAGGAGAGTCTTCATCACCTTAACTCTTGACCAAGGTCAATAAGGCCCTTCAGTGATCGCACTGCTACCTCTCTCTCCTACCTCACCTTACCTCAGCTGTCCCCTCTGCTCACTACACCCTACCACCCTCAGCTGGATCACACCGGCTCTTACCTGTTCAAGGATTTCACCTCGGCTGCTTCTACACACACTGCTCTTCCTCCACTGTTATATGGCTGGGTTCCCCTCAACCCAAGTTTCTGGTTAGAGGTCACCTGCTGAGGCAGGCATCCCTAACAGAGATTGTCCCTGTTACTGTCTTTCACAGTGTCCTGTAATATCCTGCAGGGGATCTAGCAAAATCAAAACAATACCTTTGTCTACCTGACTAACTCTTCTCATCTAGATAGTAAGCCCCTAGAGGTCGGTACCTGGTCTGTTTGCTCACTACAGCATACCCAGGGCCTAGCACACAGTATGGATCAATAAATATTAATCAAAGAATAAATATTATCAGAGCTTTCCTTAGCTCTACGTGATGTGAGAGCATCACCTTAGTAAAGGTGATGAGAATTTTATACATATATATTGCATATATATTTAAAACATTAAAATTTTTGTATATTTAAATCAATGTTTGCAGCAAATGATATTATTAGGAAAGTCTGGTAATTTGCTCTCATCCTCTTGATGCAAAGATGAGGCAAAAAAATAGAAATAGCATGGTCTGGCTCCCTGGAATTGAAGTCATTGCTCAAGGACAGTGAATAATGCTATAAAATCACTTGTACTATAAAGATCATTATCTAAAGTCATTATCATACATAGGACATTCAAACTTCACATTGAGCTTTCTTTCCTAGTACTTCAATCTTGACAATTCACAAAACACCCAAATTTACTTTCTATCTCTCAGAAAAAAGAGGATAAATCAAGGAGACACATGCAAATTAACAAGTAATCACAAATTTATAAAAGTGCAGAGACAGCCCTGTGTTTCAGTCATTATAAACATGCCTCTTTATTTGCCTGCAAACTGCTCTTCTTATTATTATTCCCAATTTAAAAAAATTGCTATCACCACTTTTTTGAGTAACAGCAGAATATCTTCACAACCTCGGGGTAAACAAAGGTTTCTCGGGACACTACAAAGTGTTAACCACTAATGAAAAAAGTAATTTATAGTTCTTTATCAAATTCTAAAATTTAAGCTCATCGAAAGGTACTTTATTTTTTTTTTTTAAGTACTGCCTACACCCAATATAGGATTTGAACTTAGAATCCCAAGATTAAGAGTTGCATGCTCTACTGACTGAGCCAGCCACATCCCCCAAAAGGCATTTTAATAAAATAAACAGGTAACCCACAAACTGGACAAATATTTATAATACATGTATGTGACAAAGGACTTATATCCAGACTGTATGAAGAACTACCATCAACAATAAACAAGTGATTGGGCAAAAATCTGAAAAACTTGAACAGCCTCACCAAAGAAGATATAAATGGGCCAAGTACATGAAAAGATGATGGACATCATTAGCCATCAATGGTATGTAAATTAAAGCCTCTAGAGATACCATTTCGTGCCTGATGTTGCTGAGGGTAAGGAGCCGCTAGAACTTTCAACATTGCTGGTGACGTGCTGGACGGTTACTTACGAAGTTAAACATTTACTTTATGATCTAGCAATTCTACCCCTTGGTCTTTATCCAATGGGAATGAGAACAGATATTCACAAACAGACTTATACTAGAACTTTCAGAGCAATCATATTCATAATTGTCCCCGACTAGAAGCAACTCAGATGTCAAAAAGAGGATAATAGAGAAATAATTTGTAATTCAGTCACCTAATGGAACATTACTCAACAATAAAAAAGGAATGAACTCCTGATACACGCAACAATCTCAGAAATGTTAGGGTAAGTGAAGGGAGCATTTATAAAGTATATGTTGTATGATTCCTTTCAGATGAGGTCCAAGAATAGGCCCCACTAACCTACTGCGATAAAGATGAGAAAGTGATTGCTTAGAGAGCACATGCGAGATGAGGGGGTGAGAAGGAAGCGGTGGGGTCATGGATTGGAATTGACTGGCCACGAGGGAAATATTTAGCGTATGCGATTTCATAACTTATTTTGGCTGTTATACAGTTGTCAAAACTCACTGGATTAGAAGTTTAAGATATGTGCATTTTATTGTATATAAATTGTACCTCAATTCAAAAAATTAAGGGATTCTACTATTAAAGAAACCTTTAACACCAAACGTCATTCAGAATATTTCTCTACTTTCTATGGGCATGAAAAATATTTAAAAATTCTCGTTCTATTTAATATACCTGGTTTACAATGTAGGATGGCAATATTAATTTATCCAGTGCCATCAAATTAAGCCGCCATTTATTATGACGTTCAAAAACGTAAAGATAAAAATTACTCAGAGGAAGAGAAAATGCTGAAACACAACTACAAAAAAACCCCCTGCTCTGAATCGGGACCTTTTCGAAGATGGATGTCATTGCCACAGTACACCAGCAAGTGGAGTAGTTACACTTTGAGAAGAATTCCGTCTTCGTAACCACTGAATTATTCTACAGGGCACTTTAACCAGACCAAAAATTGACTTTTGGGTGTAGCCACAATGGAAATGACAGATCATTTTAATGCAAGAGAAAAAGATTGGAAACCTTGACCCTCTAGATTACTTTGCACCTCAATGAGAAGGGGAAAAAAACACTTGCAGATCAGCTTATTAAAATACTATGTTCATGTAATTCAGGTCCGAGGAAAATATTTAAAAGAACAGCTACATTAACTGTGGGATGCCACTTTTTCTTTGTTAATTATTTCCATACAAGCATAATAACGTACATCCTTTCTCCCACAAAAAAAAAAGACCCCAACAATGCCACCGTTTATTTTTAGAGATGTGGGAATAATAGCGTCAGTTTGTGCAGAATTTGCAAGCTCTTTGAATACTGGAGTCTGTCTGAGAGTAGGTAAAGCTGGCAAAGAGTGCTTTTTTTTTTTTTTTTTTAAATCCTGAAGCATAAGGGCTTTTCAGTTGTGATGGTTAGGCCATGCATTTGAAGGTTTATGCTGCATTTTAAAAAATATCACGATGTTCATAAATTCTTATAAGATTTGTAAGGCTTAATTCTCACATAAGCTCAGGAAGGCTGTAGAAAAGTCTCTAACTATCTCTTCCAACCAGCTTCTGTAATCCTGGGTTTACAGAAAGGAATGTTCTGGCTGACAATGGGAAGCATGTCCCAGGCATACGCAAATGCAGGGCTGCTAGCTAGGGGCACATACAATATGGGTAACTACCTTCTCTAAGCTCTGACCTTAACAATATGCCAACCTTGATGCTAACACCATAGCACCTCTTCTCAGTTCTCCTCATTCCCCAGGGAGGCTAAGTGCAGAGGAACCAGCATGGTGTGCCCTAGAAAATGCCCTGAGCCACGCCCAGGGTGCGACTGGAGTCCCCACCTGTACAGAAGCCACACCCCTGCAACGGCGTGCTCATGAATACGAGAGGTGCTTCCTTCCCTTGGAGCTGAATGAGAACAAGGACACTGGGTACACATAAGCGCTAGTCCCTTCCAGGAACTGGGCCTATGAGAACGCACCGCAAAATACAAAGGTCTAGGCGTGAGCACAGGCTGTGTGGGCTGACTCTCGAGGGGCACCTCACTGGTGACCAGAAGCAACTCTTCTTTAAAGTCACACACCACTGCAGCTTTTCCACAAAGGTGGCCCCTCTACTCCGGGAGACGGTCCGCTATCAATACATAAAAAGGTATTACCCCCGAATGTGTGTATACCCTTTCGCTGGGACATAAACCTTGCCTGAAGATTTTCTTCATGAAAATCTAAGCAACATTTCTCAGTTCAATGACCCTAAGAGATGATTTTGAATTATTTCCACTAGTGAAATAGAAGGAAAGCATTTCCCCTCAGTACCTATAAATGGAGGCTGAAGGAAGTTTAGGATCCAGAGTAAGAGGGTTGAAGTTTGAAACTCTGCCTTGAACGTTTTATCAGGGTCCCCAGTCTGTGATGTTATCATCTGGACTGTATTCTCGCTTCGCAGGGATTCATGAGATTGTCCCACAGTGAACATCATCATTTCACTACACAGCAAAGGATTTTTAAAGAACAATGAGAAAAATATGTAAATGAAATGCTGCCGCACACATACTCCTGATTTTGAGTTTGCCACAAAACCGACACGAGGCTGTGTTCTTCCAACTAAGGGGCAAATAAGCCAAAAAATTTCATTCAGGGTTCACGAAACTCTGAGATACATAAAGGGTAGAGATGAGGTGTAAAGAGGAAAATACATAAAGAACCTAGAAACTGGAGACACGCTGATTACAAAGGAGACAGAAGGAAGGTGTACCTGGGGCTAAAGAAATGAAATGGAGAGAAAATGTCTGCGTCTGTTTTAATGAGAGGTGAGTCGTTTCCTCTAGCATATCTAGAATGAAGACTGCATACAAACCAGGCAGGAATGAAGTGGTGGTTGTAGAGGGCACCGGGCCCTGAGAGCACATTCAAGAAAGGGCTGACGTATGTCTGCGGCGAGGTGGGAGAACCCGGTCTGACCCCGAGTCAGCAGAAGCAGTGCAAGGCGCTCCCTGGGGAGGGCAGAATGGGCTGCATTTCAGCAGGGCTCCTGACATGTAGGGAAGGACGTGTGGGGAGTGAGGATGTAATGTGTTTTGGAACAATCTACACATTCACAGATTACCACAGCTGCCTGAAGCGAGAATATAGGAAGCCAGGTACTTAGAGGTGAATTTTCTGTGATCCCTGTTGGTATTCACTGCAGAGTGGACTTTGGGAACCAAGCCTGAGGGAAAGAGAAGAAAAAGCTCTGGGGTTTCCCAACCCCTAATGAGTCTCTGCAGTTGTCCATTCACAGTAACCTAGAATTTTGTCTGAATGTTTCAAATGTTATCCATGGAAGATGCTTGTATTCATTATCTTCAAAGATCTTGGATAGTAGTACCTTGAATTTAATATATCCTTAATGAATAATTACCGAGTGAATGAATCAACCATGCTCCCAAATGAGGAATGTGTCTTATATTAATTAAAATAGGAGTCAATAATGTGCACAATATAGCCTATATTTTCTTTATTACTGCCATTTGGCAAATTGAGGACACGCTCTAGCAATTCAAATCTCCCTCTGAGGTAAGTTTAGTAGCTATCATGATAGATTTTGGCAGCTTTCTCCTGAGGTCCCCAAGGTTCACTAAACATTTTAGGAGGACACTGGACATTATCCTAGTAGCCGGTGAGAGAACCAACTTCCATGTGTGGGAGACGAAGTGTGGTCTTGCCGGTTGTAACCAGTGAATTCTGTACTGAGGTCTAAATGGGTGCCGATGGCATGAGGGACCGAGGGCACGAAGCCTGGCTCCTTTTTACTAGGTTCTAACTCCAGTTTTTTATTCCAGAGGAGGTGGAAAACTTTTCACTGCCATATATGCTAGGGAAGAACTAAAACTCAAGTGGAAGGGGAAGCTGGGCACAGGCTGGGGGAGACTGAGAACCAAGGGTTCTCGGAGCAGTAGCCCATGGCTGGAGCTTAACCAAAGGGGGAGTATTTGACCTTAGGGTACTTAGGCGACGCATTCGTTTCTTAGTAATGACAAGAGCCTTAGGATCACAGGCAGCTGACCCTGAATAGTAAAGGCAGTATTCTGCTAACTCAACGTGGAGGCTGGAGTACAGGTCTTGCAGAAGGAGGCCGGCAAGCTTCTGGGATCTTCACTGACCAACATTTCCAATTGTTCCCTCCATCGCACAGTACCTGCTTTGACCTTCCCCAACTCCAGCCCATCACGTCATCTGTTTTGGCTGCTCTGGAGCTCATAGGTATAACTATACATGCAAAGTCATGTTTTCAGAATGGGCTATTAATTCTGCTGAAAAACATTTTTATACGGCCCCTTCTTGTTTTCATTTCCCCTTGCATTTTTCTTCTCTTTCCCAGGGGAAAAGCTCCTCTTCACAGATGAGAACCATCTAGCAGCCCCCATGGGTAGAGCACATTCATGTGCATACGTCATGCAAAACTTATCTTTATTAATCTCAGTAACCCATACAACCTATGTATTGTTATCCCCACTTTCTATAGACAAGAGCTCAGTGAGGTCACTCAGTATATGTGTTTGGGCCACTCCATCAGTCAGGCTGCTTCTCAGTATAGAGGGCTCTACAGTTTAGACCATGCTTTCACGTACATTATAGAGTTCTCCAACCTAGGAATTACAGGTTATTATTGCCTTTGTTTTACAGAAGATAACACTGAAATGTAGATAGGTTATGTGACCTGCCCACGATAGGTCATTCATGGCAGCTGAGCTAGGATGCAAACTTGTGTCCTCCTACTCTACACCTCATGCTTATCTAACCGTATAGAAAGAAATGGAAGCTCCCAGACATAAACTTCCTTGAATTTCTTTACATTCACCTTCAAATTTATTTTTTTTTCCTTTTACCCTCCTCCCCTATCTCAGGGAGAAGTTGATTCTATTCTACGTTCTTTTTTTAAGATTTTATTTATTTATTTGACAGAGAGAAAGCACAAGCAGGGGGAGCGGCAGGCAGAGGGAGAGGGAGAAGGAGGTTCCCCGCTGAGCAGGGAGCCCAACGCGGGGCTCGATCCCAGGACCCTGAGATCATGACCTGAGCTGAAGGCAGACGCTTAACCAACTGAGCTACTCAGGCACACCACTGTTATATGTTCCTAAAAGTTCTCTCAATTGTCCATGAATAGCCTTATCTTGTTCCATTTCTTCACCTTTCAAGTCTCAAATCTTTCTCTCACCTCAGCTGCTGTTTCTAATTACCAAGCACGGGCACATTTTCTCAGCACCATACCTATCTATATTCCATATACTGCTCTCCCGCCCCTCAACTCTCTGCAACTCATTATGTCTGTTCTGTTTTTCTGAGCACTCCGTGTGTTTCCTTATCTCCATACTTCTGCTTATATTGATTTGAAATGTTGTCCTATTTGCAGAAATTCTACTCATTCTTGGGGCGCCTGGGTGGCTCAGATGGTTAAGCGTCTGCCTTTGGCTCAGGTCATGATCCCAGGGTCCTGGGATGGAGCCCTCTCGGCAGGGAGCCTGCTTCTCCCTCTCCCTCTGCTGTTCCCCCTGCTTGTGTTCTCTCGCTCTCTCTGTCAAATGAACAAATGAAAATCTTAAAAAAAAAAAAAAAAAGAAATTCTACTCATTCTTTAAGAATGAGCTCAACTGTTGTACCTGCTACGCATATTTCCCCAATTACTCCAATCAGATGTAATGGTATGTTCTCTGTGTTCCCAAAGCACTTTGCTGACAAGGAAAACACATCACTTATCACATCAGAAAATTATTTGTCTTCATCTCTGTTTCAGCTTATGGGTGTCAGCACAATGGAGACAAGAAGAAAATTTTATTTATCTCTACACACCTTGAAGCAATAAGCATGGCCTTTGACTAAACGTTTCTTGAATGGATGCATGGATGGATGGATAGTGAGTCAGTTACTATTCCAATTTTTCAACAAGCCTCAAGGGGGGCATGATTTGATTTCAGGCTTTTCCCCCTCATTTTAAATCTCCACTATTATCCTGAGAATTTGTCTTGCCTGCTTTGTGAAATTTTGGGTTTTAAATTTTTAAAAAATGACCTGCTGTATGAAGTCATGGAAAAGGAGAGGGAATGATAGATCATTTTTCTTGTAAAAGTAAATATACTTCTGTCATCCAGGTGATCAATGTTGCAAATAAGCATCCCAAAAAATTAAAAATTATATTTGTAAGTTTAAAAAGTAAGATGATTGGAATTGATCTTCTATTAATAAGTGCTATATTCACATATAACACAACAGTAAACTTCATTAGATTGGAATAATGAGTTTGGGGAGGTAGGCAGGAAAAGGGAGAAGCTAGCCTGAATTATGGAAGTCAGAATTTATTGAAAGCAATGCAGTTTTATTACTTTCAATACTATAACCTGCCAATAAAGTCTGTCTAAGGAGACATCTACTTAATGACATGGATCCTTACTTTATAGCTGAATCTTTTTGCCTAAAGACCACTGTATATGCAAAAATTGAAAACAATTATTATCTTTAAATAAGTTAGAGGTGTTCCTTTTATTTCTCTTATCAAATCCATTTCTTGCAGACAGTTTAAAGGTAAATTTCATCTTAGTCTGGGTCAAATGGTCAAAGGCTGTGTATCAGCAATATCTGAGTTAATGAGGTTTTACTATATTCATAGAGGAACATATTTCTGGGAAATATAGTCCAATGTCCCAGAGAAGTGTAAGATGTTTTAAATGTAAAAACAGAGAAAATGTAAAATTTTTCAAATAAGATGAACTGTAATTATTCATTAGGCTAGATATAACTGAAATCTATCTTCAAAACCTTTGGTTTCCTTTGTAAATCCTTGGGGCAAGGTCATTGTTTGCTTGCTTCTCTTCCCCACCTTCCAGGATGATATACCCCAACAATGGCACCTCGGCTTTGCTTTCTGGTGACAGTTATTATTACTGTAAGAACAGGTGTTTAAGAGTGACACGATGGGGTTTTCAGATATTCTTGTTGTTGCTATGCTTATCTATAGCTACCCGAGACTCAAACATAGGTAAAGTTGACTCACTGATTCTGGGTACAGGCTGCAGGTAATTTACTGGTTCCCATCCTGGAAAGGAAGAGAAAGGGAATTCATATATGACCATTATATCCAAACATATTTTAAACATTTCTACATAAAGATGCCTCAATGCCTCTAGTATTTTATTTCTAGCGAAGAAAATCATGAAGCGAGGGGGCGAAGGGTCATGAAATAGAATATCTCCCCCCCCTGTGTTTCTGGGCTACTGAAGAGGTGACAAACTTGGTGTCACTTATCAGGAAACAGAGCATTACCTTCAAACTTTGCCATAGAAAAGACGGAGTCTTATGCCTGTTTTCCCTGCATCGGAGAAATGGAGCTGGGGCCTTGGGGGGGGGGGTACGTGTAGCTGGAATATGTCCACTGAAGGGAAGAAAATTTCCCTGGATTCTTTGCATTCTACTTCATTATGTGTCAGTATGTTAACATCCAATTATATTTCCTGCTTAGAATCTTTGTGTAAATCTTTGTTTGTATCCAATTATATTTTCTACTTAGATTCTTTGAGTCCTTGGGACAGATCTCTTCGAACAAAATTGATATTCGGAATAGATACGCTCTGTGCATCTCCTGGTGTGGAGTATCCATGGCTCACTGTTGGATACCTTGATCTGTGAAGCTTGGAAGAGTAAATGAACTAAAATCTAGGATGAAAGAAAAAAGGCTCTTTGAGGGAAGTGATCCCATGGATATTAAATCATCCAGAACTAATGTTCGTTTATTCTGTAGTAAAGAGCCCTGAGAAAGAAATCTTTGCGTTTTCCTTGAGCCAATGATTGTTCATCTTGATAATCAAGAAGGACCTCTTTCTGCCAGATGAAGTTGCTGAATGTAACACAGTAAATTCCTTCTGGCTTAGTCATCTATGGGGAGAGGAGAGCCTCAACTCATTCGGAAAATAATTCCAGGGAGCTGCAAGATGGTAATTATATGACTCTTTAGATCTCCGCTTTCTAGATTACATAGTTCCAATTCTTCCCTCACATAACATATCACACATACATAATATATGATAAATATTATACACTGTATGCCATACCTCATTTTTAGATAATATATAATTTTGATATGTTATATAATATATAATTTTACATAAATATTAAATAACATATTATATGCCAAACCATATATTTATATATTATATATATTACATGCCAAACTATATATTAATATATATCCTATATTAAATACATGTATACATAATGTCTCGCTCTTTGTATGCTGTCTTTTTAAAAATATCCCCTTCAAAGTACGTTGATAAAAACTTGAACAAGTACTTAAGAATGGTGAGGCTTAAGCAGGGATAGCAGAAAGTCTGTTTGCTATCCCCTGCCACTTAAATAACCTGCTCTCAGTTTAACTCATTTATGATATTCATTTTCTAACCCTAATTGTGACAAAGGTCTTATTGGCATTTGCCTTTTTAACAATATTTCACTAAATTTCACTCGTGTTAAAATATACAGTTTATACATATGTCAATTAAAAGCGGTTCTTCCTTTAGAATGACTTAAAAAATACACCCAAGGGCATTCTGAATTGTATTGTCATGAGTTTCCTGGTATAAAGTATCAGCAGCTCCGCATGATTTAGAAATTTCTGCATTTTGGATGAAGGCATTTATAAGTCATTCGTATAGTTCATCAATAAGTTATAGGTCCTACAGTACAACTGATCCCTATGGGCTGGAACTTGATATGTAATCCATGCTTCAACCCACTTTGATGTAATTGCAACTCTGTATTTACTCGTTCACCCATGTAACAGTAGCATGATTAAGATCACACTTTTATGGCTTGGCGATGAGAATATGTTTAGGCTAGAACCCCAAATCTTCGTCCATACAAAACTAATTTATTCAGCACATTTTCATTGTTTATATAATCTGTTCCATAACCATGGGAGGAAATTAAATTGATGTGGAAAAAATGGCTATTCCAAAAGTCAACTGTGGCTGCTGCCTTATCTCTCATGATATTCTGGTAAGTTGCTTATTGATTGCATGAGGAATTGTTCTCATCAGGTATTGCTTTTAAGCGCTGGCTTATAACGATCAAGTCATTTCCTTAAAAAATGTGAACACAAGAGGCTCTTTTCCCCATCTCCATGATCACTCAAATATAAAGGTTGTGCAAGGTCATCTGCTAACTTCCTTTATTCTTTTTTTATGGATTGTGGTAAAAAACAGACAACATGAGACCTATCCTCTTAACACATTTTGAAATGTGCAGTACAGTATTATTGACTCTAAAGCACAATGTAGTATAGCAGATGTCTAGAACCTGTTCATCCTGCCTGACTGAACTCTATACCCACTGAACACTAACTCCGGTTCCCCTCTCCCCTCCCCAGCCCCAGGAAACCACGGTCCGCCAACTTCTTAAGGGTCTCAAGAAACCTGACATTAGGGCATTATAATGAAGTACAGTCAGGGACTGGATATTCTTCCCTGGTCCACTTTGGATCTCCACACATCACAGACTGAAGTATATTAGATGAACGCATGTCTCTGACCCTTTATAGTAAATTTGCTGAACACAGGGAGGATCTAGTCTTACTCCTCTTTATAACTTCCCTGAACCTAGTTATGTGTCATGTATAAATATGTATTGAATTAAATTAGATTATAAAATTTCTTTTCTTTTTAAAGATTTTATTTATTTATGACACAGAGAGAGAGCACAAGCAGGCAGAGCAGCAGACAGAGGGACCAGACTCTCCGCTGAGCAGGGAGCCCAATGTGGGGCTCGATCCCAGAACCCTGAGATCACGATCTGAGCCGAAAGCAGATGTTTAACCAACTGAGCCACCCAGGTGCCCCTAAAAATTTCTTTTCTGATAAAAAGGACAGAAAGTAAATTATGCGTATTTGTTTTTAAGTTATTCACTTATTTTAAGTTAATGATTTGTCTCATAAAGAAAAGCATTCTCCCTCACCACTCAATAATAGTGTATATAGCTCTTAAAGGCTTTCAGTGTATCTTCTAAATCATTGCTATTCCTATATATATTTGTAATGTAATGGCTACCTCAGACGTTGGGCTCAGTCCATACAATCAATATAGACTGACTTCCTTGCTACATGATCATATATTAAATAACTATAAATGTTCTTCCATAGTCAGCCTGTGAAGATGACTTTCAATGTCAGCATTCAGGCTTGTTTCACATAGCAGAAATTAATTGGGTTTTGGCTACAGCCCCTAAAATGAAAAAGAGTTTAAATCTCACCTCCAGTGTACCCCTTCTTATATCGTGCTGATCAGATTGATTATGATATTAAAGACTTAATTTAGTGGTATAGACAACCTAATGAAACAGGATCTTTCCCATCACTTTCCCATGACTTTCTTCTGAGTTATTTTTGGTTTGGGTAGCAAAGCACGTTTCACCTGTTGAAACTTGGCATAAGCACCATACTCAGTGAATAGACCTAGGGCTTTGATGGGAAATCAATAAAAAAAAAAATAGCATTTCGCCAATCCTTTTCTTCAGGGTTTGAGAGCTCCATGCATCATAAAGAGCACACTGAGCCAAACAGGGCTCCCACTCAAGGGAGAGAACACAAATATGACCACGGTGCACTTTTCTCAAAGTAATTCCTCTGGTCACAGTGAGAAACTAATCGTGTTGTTTACCATCATCCTTACCTAACAGAGAATACAAAGATAGGAAAAGCCTAGACAGTTTCCTAAGACTGTGTGGCAATTTGTTGTTAAAACTGAGTAGGGTGTCCTTTCATGAATGAATCAGGTTTTTTTCCCGTCCAGCTAAACCTTTCAGAAAGGCGATTATCGATACCTTCCATTTTACATACTGGTATTCTGATACAAAAGCGATCACGGAGAAGTTTAGGTTCTCTGCTGTCTAATATTCCGTTGTTGGATTTTAGAGGTATCACGGTATTTTCTTTTGAAATATTAATTTGGTCTAAAACTTTACCTTCTTTTCTGTTTTCTTCTAAAATTACTCGGATGCACAATTATTAAGTTAGTAATAACCACAATAATATCTAGTATTTTATGAATTGTTATTAAATATCAGACATGCTGCCAGCATTTTATGTGAACCTTATCTAATTTAATATCAGACTTGTTATGATGAGCCGTGGGTGTTATATGTAAGTGATGAATCACTAAATTTCACTCCTGAAACCGATATTACACTATATGTTAACTCACTAGAATTTAAATAAAAATTTGAAGCAGAAAAAAAATTAATACCAGGAGAATCGCATGGGACTATGACCTGGATTTCTGTATATGGAATATAACTACATATTTCAAGTTCTGCACTTTTTTTTTTTTTTACATAAACCATGCCCATAATCATCTATATTTTCTAGTTTTGGTTCCATTAAAGTGTATTGAGAACTTAAAGACACAAAACAAAGTCCTTTTAGATTTGAGTCTTTTCCTAACAATTTACCATTATATTTTAATACCTTATTCTACAGCATTTTATTTTTAATGACTCAACATCATTGAGTCTTTCCAAAGCATTTTTATGGAAATAGCAATTCTTTTATGCACCCATATGTCCTTGGTTTACATATTTTATAACTGAGTTGAATAATTATATGAACAAGTATAATTGGCACAGCAGGATTGGGAACAAACACAATTCACTCTTGGTTCACATATATCCCCACAGGTGGGGTCAGAAGTTGACAGGTAGGCTATAGGGACAGCAGGTGATGCCCTGGTGTTCAGCTGGCTGTGAGCGTTGGTCAGTAGGTCACCACTAGGGAAGGGAGAGCATTGCTTAACTAGGCAAATTATTTAAGAGGGCTGGTTAAAAAAAACTTCTGTTGTATTTGATACTTTAACTGTGTATGCACTACTTTGATAAAGTTTAAAAAATATATATATTTTTAAATGGAGAGAGAAGGAGAAAGTGACAGTGAGTTTAGGTATCTTGCCCAAGACCACAACACTAGAGGTAGAACAAGTATTTGGCTTCAGAATTTTGCCTCCCAGTCTACCCCTCCAGTATTCTTTCCTTCCATCCCATGAGCCTTAGGGCAGAGAAGGCTGTGGTGGGGTGGGTGGACTGCTGCCACTCAGGAAGGGGGCTTGAGATAGCTCAAGAGTGGTCATCAACAGAACACAGTAGCAGACGAGAGAAGACAGAAAGTAATGAAATAGTCTTAGAAATCTGCAAATAAGAACTCTGCAGTTTTGGTTCCATTAAGTTGATCCAAGTATTTCTTGACTTTGGGCCTCAGTGGTTCAAAACAAAAGGGGCTCTGCAAACCCATCTGGCCAACTGACACTGCCAACTACTTTCAGAACCGGTTCTTGCAACTCTGAAATTAAAGACACTCTGAAAAGGCATCCCTCCTCTCCAGCAAACAATAATCAACACAAGAACCTCTGACTCAATGGTCCCATGGGGAGCCAGGGGCGGGAGCAAGCTTGGTGGAAATCTGTGATGACAAATAGCAGTGACACTGAAGCCATTTGAACCTCACCATCCACTTGCTTCTAATCTTTGGGTCTTACGGGTTCTATTTCTGTCGAGTCCTTCTTTGAGTAAGACTAGAAGCACCAGTTTTGAAGAACTTTCCAGCCTCCTAGAAGGGATGATCTTATAGCAGCTGTTTTAAAATGCCTCAGAATGGATTATTGTTTTTCCATTAAGTATTAATGATTTCAGTTTATGTTAAATGCTTTCTATGTTTCTTTCCTTGGCGTTTTCCAAACTATTTTCTTTGAGAAGCAAATTAGAAAGGCATTACGATTTCTATGTCTTCATAAGGAATTCATAAAAAAGGTTAAGATCTCAAATGGGTATCCCTTCAATAAAATTATGTTAAATTGTGCAAGATGTTCATACGTGGGACATCAGTTTTATATACTTTCAAAAATTGCTATTTTGTTTTTAAATGATCTGGTTTCAAAAAATAATTATTGCAATCATTTGGCTATAAATGTGGTTGAGATTTAAAGCCTCCTTTAAAGCAGTTCTCATTTCAACATGTTTTTGGAAGCATTATTATAAATAATGGATTAATTATTTAATTAACGTGAGTACAAATGTAAAGACCGTATGAGCACACCCGTTTATTTCATTTTCTAAAGACTGCAAAATCAGTTACCTAATTTTTAGTTAGTTAACAAAATTAACTGAAAGGAAATACAAATGAAAAAGAGAAACAGGGCAAGATCCAGTGCCATTGTGTGCACTGAGTGCTCTTTGCACTGAGCTGCATTCTCACTGGACCAGCCTCTGCTGGCTGAGTGCACCTGTGCCCGTGCCAGGCTCCCTGGGCAGGGGGATCCAGCGCTTGATGGCATGCTTTGTATAAAACAAAGCACAGACTATATCGAGTGAGGTGCTGACAAGGCTAGCCCAAGCAGCAGCCTCTGAAGTCAGAACAGCACTGCAAAGGGGCAGGTCTGATTCTACAATGATCTCCAGGGAAACCAATGCACCCAGCCTCCCTGGGTCCTAATTCTCTCATCTACAAAATGTCTTAATGTCCATTTCAGCTTCGAGATTCTAACAAATGGGGCAAAAATAAGTAAATAAATAACTAAGTAGGTTTTCATTATCATGCAGTCCCCATGCTTTTCCTATTTATGTGGTATTTTTCCTATTCATGTTCCTATTTATGTTGTATTGCTTCCTTCGAGAAGCAAATTCGAAGACAAAGCACAAGCGGACACCCTGCAACCTCCCCCCAACCCCCACCCCTGAGTGGGACATGTGTGATAGTCTTCCAGGAATCTCCCAACTATCTTAATGTTAATAATACCTCTCTAGAGGGGAAAACAACCTTAACTTGACAATGGCCAGACCTCAGGTATCTTATAGGTGACTTGTAAGTCAGTCCTCTTTAGCACATGAAAGTTCTTTTGAAACCGCCCTTTTCCTTACTTCCCCCGACTCCCAAGTATATAATCACCACTCCTCCAGACCCTGGGGCAGCAGCTCTTTCTGCCCACGGGCCCTGTCCCTGAGCTTTAATAAACCACCATTTTGCACCAAAAAAAAAAAAAAAAAAAAAAAAAAAGGAAGCAAATTTGAAAGGTATTAAGATTTTCTGACTTTATAAGTAATTCATAAAAATGTTTGAGATCTCAAGTGGCTGTCCCTTCAATAAAATTATGGCGAACTGTGCAAGGTTGCCAAGTTCTGGAACCAAACTCAGGGGGTCTGACCATGGGGTCCATGGTCCTAACCTTACACCACATGATCTGTAGAAGCTTCACCTGGCTCTGCCGCATGCAAGCTCACTAAGGGAAAGCACTTTGTCTCTGTCCTCTCTGTGCCTCTGACCAGCACACACAGACACTCCATCAGAGCCATGTACGAGGTACAGGAATCAGGGTTAGCAGTAAAAACAATGGCAAACCTCTGAAATTGTCTGCCATGTTTAAAACACACAGAGACACACCCCTTCCTTCTTGATCTTTTCCATACCATGTGAAAAATGCTGGCTGTGTATTTTACAGGTCAAAAAAATGGGTAATATCAATAATAAAAATAGCTTCTACATTTCCACGTTTCAGAATATGAGCCAGACAATGAAGAAAGATCTTCCAGTGCTAAGTTCTCCCTTGCTCACTTTCTTCCTTCTTTTCTTCCTTCTTTTGTCACTGTCTTAACAAATACTTGTTTTATTCCCACTACATGGAAATAAACCTCTGGGTGTCTGTTATTAACGTTTCCATCCTAGATGCTAAAGGACAGAGGCAAGTAATATAAAGTAATATCAAGGGCAATAAAAACAATTGCTAAAATTTATTGTGAACATACCATGAGCTAAGTCTTAGGCCCAGGGCTTGACAGGTATTACCTCACTCAATCCTCATTACAACTCTATGAGATAATTCTAGTATTATCTCCATTTGACAAATACAGGGAGTAAGTCGAGAGAGGCTGAGGTCATATGACTCCTAAGGGACAGAGCAGGGACTCCAGCCCTGAGAGTCTGAGACAACGGCTGGAAATCTTAACCTTTACACCCCACTCTCTCCAGAAGGAGATTCGGCCACGAGGCATACAGAGGGCATACATGACATTGGTTTCATTTCCTTTGAAAAAAGTCTTACAAACGGTATTAGAGCACAACAGGAATGCTTCCAATATCCTCACAGACTGCACCCAAGAGCAGGTGTGTGACTTTTAATAAGCTACTGTCTCATGGCTTCAGTCAATCCGTTTGTAAAATGAAAATTAGCACCAAATAATCTCCAGGGTTCCTCCCAGACACAGACCTTCCATTATTCTAAAGAGGCAGCTGTGGGGCAGGCAGTGTTCACTGATTTTGGAGCCAGAAGAACTGGGTTTATTTGGATGGCCAGCACCCTCCTTGCAGCCCGGTCACGGGGTCTGCCTCTGTCATTTCCTGCTTGTCTTCTGCTGACCTCAATCGCCTGGAAGACAATTGCTCAACCCGAATATCATCTGCAAATACAATGATCCACCCTCTTGACAAATTTTAAAGTGTACAATGCATCATTGTTGCCTATATGTACAATGTTATACTGCAGGACTCCGGAGCATACGCATCTTGCTTGACTGAAACTTTTATGCTTATTGGTTAGTGACTCCTTATTTTTTCCCCTTCCCCTACTGCCTGGTAACCACTTTTCCATTCTTTGATTCTATGACTTTGACTATTTCAGATATCTCCTGTCAGTGGAATCTACAATGCTTGTCTTTTTGGGTCTGGCTTATTTCACTTAGCATAATGTCCTCAAGGTTCAACCATATTACCATATGTTGTAGAATTTCCTTTTGTTTTTAAAGGTTGAAGGGTATTCCATTGTATGTATATATCACATTTTCTTTATCCATTCACCTTTCAATGCACATTTACATTGTTTCCACATCTTGGCTATTGTGAATAGTGCTGCAGTGAACACAAGAGCGCAAATATCTCTTCTAGATCCTGATTTCAATTCTTCTGGATAAATGCCCAAAAGTGGGATATGCAGGACTATATGGTGGTTCCATTTTTAATTTTTTGAGAAACCTCTATACTCTTCTTCCACAGTGGCTATAACATTTTGCATTCCCATCAACAGTATGTATGGAACTATCCAAGAATTCAAAATCGAAGTCTTAACTTCCAAATTCTTTATCATCTTGTTCTACGGTCGTAGGTTTTGCTCTTTGGATAGGACACTCATGTCCAATATTGACTCATTGTAAGTTCTGGAAGAAGAGGAGCTTGAAATGACACATCTCATGTGGAAGGGTATTTATAGTATTCCCTTCCTTCTCTGCGTTTTGGGGATTGTTTTGCTAACCATCATGATGCACATCAAGCTTTTTCTTTTCATCTGAAATACAGTCTCTTTATGTTTTTGCACTACTGGCTCTTTCTGAGTATTCTATCCACTTTGTTGGCATTAATAACAAGTATCTTTATAACACTGACTCCCAGGTCTCTAACTGTGTCTTTCACTTGAGCTCCAGACTCAAATAAGAAGACACTCAGTGTGGGGATGCCTTGGTGGCTCAGTGGGTTAAACGTCCGCCTTTGGCTCAAGTCGTGATCTCTGGGTCCTAGGATCGAGCCCCACATCCCTTTGGCTTCCTGCTGAGCAGGGTGTCTGCTTCTCCCTCTCCCTCTGCACACCCCCCAACTCATGCTTGCTTTCAAGTGCTCTCTCTCTCAAATAAATAAATAAAATCTTAAAAAAAAAAAAATAACACACTCAGTGCCCATGGCTTTGGGTCTCCTATAAGCACTAAAACCATGCCTATTTAAATATGGAGTCCTTCTCTTCTCTTCCAATCCTACTTCTCCCCCAGTGCTTCCTCTCTGGGACTGGCACCCCTCAGTCATCCAAATCAGAGGCCTTGGAATTCCTCCTGTATTCTCTCATGGCTCACCTGTCATTAATAATCAAGTTCTTGTTTATTTTTTCTTCAAACATTTCTCGAATCCATCACCTTCCCACAAGCCCCACTGCCACTTCCTTAGTTCAGGCCACTATTATTTCTCACCTAGATAACTGCAATTGATATCCAAGAAGCGTCTTTGCTTAGGTAGGGAATAGTCATCTCAATTTTAACGTATCTAAAATAGAAATCTCCTTTTATTCCCAGCTCCCCAAACTGGCCCTCTCATGTTTGGTCACATCCCAGCTAATAGTATTATTACGAACCTGCTCATGTCAAAAACCTAGAGCCATCCTTTATCCCCCTCTTAGCCACTCACATCCATTTCTACCACAAAAATATACCCTAAATCTGATAATGTGTCATTATTTTCACTGAAACTACCCTATTGTTGACCACTTCATTTTTCTCCTGGCTTACTATAATGGGTCTGTAAAGGTTCTCCGGACCTCTATATTTTCCCCTCTAATACCCCTCCCAAGCCAGAGTGCTCAAAACAAAACAAAACAAAACAAAACAAAACTCATTTCCTTACATAAAATTCTGCAGTGATTTTCTGTTGTGATCATCATAAAACTGAAACTCTTCACTACAGTCTACATGGCTCCACATAAGCTGGACACTGCCTACATATTCACCCTTGCTCACTCTGCTCCAGCCATGCAGACTTTCTTTCCAGTTTCTTCAATCCACTAAGCTTGTCCTGCCTCAGGGCCTTTGTACTCGCCATACCCTCTTCTGTCAGAATTGCTCATGACTGGTTCCTTCACATCACTCTTGATTCCGTTCAAATACCAGCTCCTCAGAGAGATCTTCCCTTACCATTCTAGCTCAAGTGGTATCCCAGTATTTAAATTTATCTTTTCTCATGGATAAAGACCAACTGAAAAAAAGAAAAATATGAGCCTACTGAAGCAGATGATGTATAATTAGAAAGACCAGTTAAAAGGCTTAAAATAAAAATGTGCAGTATTCATGGGCAGAATTCAAAAGTGCATATACTTCATGGCAATGTCTCAGTGTCTATGATGTAATTGTGAATGCAGATTGAGTACACACACTGGATGATTCAAGTTGGTGATAAGAGGACAAGAAGCAGCATCAGTTAGTCTGAAGGATATAGAAGAAGTAGGAATCCCCCTTTGAGGTAAGTTCCCAAAGCTGAAGAAGACTGGCCTTCATTTCTTCTTTCTCTCCAGTTTCAGGGATGAAAGAAGAGGGAAGAAATCCTTCTTCCTTCATCTGCTTGCCTGAAGCGTCTGGAAGACATGATCTGACTGCCCAACCCAACAACCACTTTTGGAAATATGATATGATTAGAGTTGCACCGTATGGTTTCAACAGGAGGAAAAACAAAGGCACAGTTGCCATGTTTTCCTTATTTCAGTCTTCCTACATTTTATTATGAAAATTTTCAAACATCAAGAAAAATGGAAAAGCTTCATTTCTTAAGATCATATTTCTCCCCACTTCAGATGGAGCCAAGTGGTCTCAGAACTCCCCAACTACTGGGTGGGACCAGTATTTTCTAAACCTTGAATTGCCTGAGCAAAGGTCTGGACCATTGTATGATCAGTTTTGACATTTTGGTTACCTTGTTAGTGTCATTATACCTAGAGTTAGTTAGTCAATGCCTCCTCCTACTATATAGAACTTGACTGTTTATTTTAATTAATTTATTTTAAATTTTATTTTATTCTGGTAAGAATAATTAACATGAGTCTACCCTTTCAACAAATTTTTAAGTGTACAGTACAGTAGTATTGTTTAGGATGGTACAATATTGCACAGCTGATCTCTAGAACTTACCAGGGGCTGGCGGGAAGGGGGGAGTGGGAGTTGGTAAACAGCTGCTTTGCTTTTGCTGGTTTATGAAGCTCTGAACTATTTCACCTTTAAGTTTTCCATCCCAATGCTCTGGAGAAGATCTACATGCTTCGGGGACACATTTGCTGTCTGTCCGTTAGATAGGCCCTTTATTAAAGAGTACTGATTAGAGTGTCATTTTGAGTACTAAACTAGACGGTATTACACTACTTACACAAGTTCTGAAGTCGAATATCAAAAAAAAAATCTAAATTAGTGACATCCTAGCCTTGGTGTTTACATTTCTATCAGTAACTATGAACTAAAGTTCAATCATATCTGCCATCTTACAGGCAAAACTTCTATTTTTCTCCCAGAACAAAGATCTTCCTTGATATTATTTCATGAGTGACAATGTTACAGTTGATAACTTACTAGTCAAAAGAGTATGATGCCTAAGTTACACTGTGCTAGATACTGGACCCAGTGTGGTAGTCTTTGAACAGAAAAATCTGCAAGCTGACCCAAGGCATCTATTTGCTTTATCTATTTCTGCCAACAACCACTATACATTACTTAAAAACAAGAGGTAATGAAATCCATCTTTCAGGCCATTAAGTTTTTGTTTGATTTTTAAAATCTCTCAAAGACTCTGACTAATGCCAACTTAAAATGCTCTCTGAAAAGTTCAGTGAAATTCAAACATTGCAACTATAATCAGAACACTAAGAAAAGGACATTACTGGTACTTGATGTGGAACCAGGACCCAACCCAGTTGTGTTAGGAAGTTGTTACTCAAATCTGCTATAGAGTTAAAAAATATTCAATTGGCTCTCTCTCTTTTGATTTCTCCCTCATGTGGAGGAGGAAAATGATTTTTTCTTGTTTTCTCCATAAATGCCAGAAAGGTAAATTAAATTCCAGTGATGAATTTACATTTTACTTTTCAAAAAATATTCTGCACATTGGCATCAGGTTAAATCAAGAACAAGGATGCTAACTTTTTCATATATTCAACAATCAAAAAATATCATAATATTCCAGTTATGGAATGAATGAGTCACAAGGATAAAAGGTACAGCATAGGGAATATTGTCAATGGTACCGCGATTGTCTGGTGACAGTTGGTACCTACAGTTGTGGTGAGCATAACATACACACTTGTTGAATTGCTATGTTGCCCACCCAGGACTAATGTAACATTGTGTGTCAACTACACTTCAATAAAAAAATTTTTAAATTATAATAAATTATATAGTCATAACCTTTTATGTGTATTTTAGACCAAAAATTGCTTTAGCTAAACTACTGTAATGATTTTTAATGTTGCCATTTATTAATATTTAAAAAAACGATAATTACATATGAATTAAATACAAATTACATATTTTGAATATGACACATTTATTTTAACTTTATAGAAGTAACGCTACAAACATGTTGATGAAGGATACTTTGAATGCTCTGGCTTGGCTTTTCACAAATGCCCTTAAAATTCCCAGGAAGTCAACACACAGCTGTCCCATTGGCACACAATGACCACTACTGTTCACTGTTGACAAGGCCTGGCTAGCAGCAAACACGGGGAAGGCATGTAAACTCTTGTTCGGTTCGTTTTGCAACAGGAAAAAAAATCGAACATTCCTTGACACAGAGAAATCGTCACTCATATCCTATTATTTTCCAAAACTTAAAGACCCCTATATTAATGGCAAATGAGTTACTGATACATGTGTTTGATTGCAATTAAAAGAGATGCATTAAAGGTGGGAGATGTGAATGATATTCTGCAATCCCTTCTCAGTTCAATCCCCCAAATCACTTCTAAACGTTGACTCCCATTTCCACTAGCATGTAGGCAGGTAGGAGAGAAATACTGTATGCAAATAATAGTCTTTCCTTGTAGTCACATACATATTTTTAAAATAATAGCAGAATACTGAAAATCAACAAGTGCAATAATGACAGAATTATTAAAAAAAAGAGTGATTTTTGTTCTTTGTTTATAATGCTGCAGTGACACTGAAAACGTAATATTCATTATCTCTTCAGGCAAATAGGCTCATTCCAGGGCAATCAAGATTCATCAATCATGGATCTAAAGGCAAAATTCAGAAAATATCGTCGAATCCTCTATTTCTCCTAAACAATCAAATCAAAGAATTTTTTTATATCTCTGAGATGTCTCTCCATCTCAAATATAACTTTGGTGCTTTTGCCCTTTACACAAAGTAGCAAATAATAAATATTCTTTTAATAGTTCTCCAATAAATGAATGAATAAATGAGTGACTTCCCTTCCAAACTGAACTAGGATGCAGAAATATATAGGCAGAATTAATAAGGTTTCTGGTGTAATTTATGGACAAGGAAATGTTTACAGCTCTGGGGTTGGTTGGAGAGAATTCTTTGTGCTATTTCAAAAGCACGGTCTAGGTGTCCATCCCCTTCTCAGGTATGTGGCCATTTCTCTGGGTTTCTCCTGTCCTATCTTTGCAATTCCCTCCTAGCATTCTTAGGGGCTTCTTTCCTTAGGAAACCCACAAGGACAGTTTCTGCGTCTGATGATTTAACAAAGCCACTTGCTCCGTCGTTTGTTGAACCAATACTTCCTGAGAGTCTGCTTCTTCCAGGCCCTGTGGGAGGCACTGGGAACAAAACAGAACCACACAAGCAACTCCTGTTCTTGTTTTCACTCCATTTTTCGATGTCATTAAAACCTAGCTCAGAAACGAAGCAAATAGAACCTGCAAAGACAACAGTCTCCAAAAAGGCATTCCAGGACCAGGCATGCTGCTGATGAAGGCTCACTCTGCAGGTGCCCAGTGTACTCCATTAATCTTTGCTGTACCACACGTCTGCCACATGCATCCTTTCTAGCATCTTATTTATAATTTTTTATATTGATTATATTTTGAAATAATATTTTTAATATACTGGGTTAACAAGCATATTATTAACATAATCTCATCAATTTCTTTTTAGTTTTTAAAAGGTGACTACTCAAAAATTTAAATTTACATGTATGCTTTGCATTATATTTCTACTGAATTACTGATCTAGAGGAAGGCAAGAGAGAGAGAGGAAAAAAAAAAACCCAAATAAGCAATCCAATAAATTATTATGAAATTGAATGTGGTGTTTTGTTTGTCTCAGTGTATCAAAGAAACACAGAGCTGTATGTTTTCAGAGAACGCATGGGTAGAACTGCATTTTAGGGATCTTTTGGACGAGGAAAGGACCACGTCTGGCTGAGAAATGCAGGTGATTCCTGTGCAGTGAGAAATATATTAGCGATTTACAGTCATGCTAATAACTAGGGCACAGTAAAGATGTGTAAGCAAATACAGAGAAGCAAGCAGAGACAGCATTCGAGAGACGTTCTGAGAGGATTCTAATAAGGCAAAGATGTTCAAGACATGGACCATCACGACCATCCTCTCTTATAAATGGTTCAAATGGAAGCCAAGACAGTGATGATCACATCGAACAAAATTTAAATATGCTATCGGGAATCAATAATGTATGAATTCATGGCCATTTATTAGCCCCTCAGTATGCATTAGTTGGCCATGTCACACAGCTGCTTCTGAAAGTCCCCTGGTGCTGGTATTTCCCACACTGTGTAAACCCCCCTCCCCTCTGAAAGGCTCCGCCCCTTTCAGAATTCCTCCACTCAAGTCATAACCTCATTTCTGGGGTAAGCAGTCTTGCTTTTTGTCTCCTTACAGTCTCATGGCTTCTCTCCTGCCCTGCCAATCCTCTTATCTGGGAATTTGCAGTGAAATAATAGGACAGTTTATATGATCGATTCCTGTATTACTCAGCTCGAATGACTTACATTCACTTTAGAAGGTTTTCAGTTACACAGTGTACAAGTATATCATTTACAGTTGATTAAAATGTTTGTGGTCATTTCTATGAAAAAAAAAAAAAGTTGGGCATCTGTTCCTTGGTTAGAAATACAAGTTCATTGTTTTCTCTGTGGGAAAATCAGGCATGACTTAAGACTCCTTTCACAAGAAAGCCTAAGGATCAGCTATATTCAATTTCTGGGGACATTTTTAATCCTTTGTTAGTATAAGTGCCATTTTTAATTAATCAAAATACACATTTACCCTGAATGCTCATTCCCAAACCGTGTCAGATTAAAGTGTAATTACTATGACATTGACTGATATATACACACAGAATGCCCTTTGATGCAACTTCCACAGGACATTCAAACTAGCATGAGCCTGATGTTGTGGGGACCTGCTTTGGTCTGTGTTGCCTGAATGAGATCTATTAGATAGCTCCCGAAAGTCCGTTTGTATTTATGTTACTTTCCATTTTAATTGGGAATTCCTTGTGGCTCTTTTTTTTAACAGAATATTTAATTTAAGATGAAAGCCTGAAGTAATTTTTGGCTAACGAAATTAGCAAACTCTTCTTCATTTCCTCACCTGAGTGAAAAGAACACATAGGCTGTGTAAGAATCAACTCAGGTAAGTTTCACTTTTTCAGTTTTACAAGAAGGCACACCGCTTGAAGGTGAAATCTATTATGATGCCCTTAAAGATAATAGTTCTCCCCCGCCACCTAAAGAAACCATGTTTCAAGTCTCTACTGTGTGCAAATAAAACCTGCTCCAGATGATGTAATAGCAATCCAAATAAAACAGGTGGAGAAAATTTCAGGGGTACGTTTTCCCGTTTGCACTTTGGTGTGATTTCTCCCCCATTAGCTACTAACCATTTCAGATTTGGTTAGTTTGCATCAAGGCACACTGTTTTAAATGCAGCGTTATACAATGGAATTTAAGGTATTTTCGAAATAATGTGGCACAGCTGTGTTGTTATTCACTCTCTATCATAAATTCGACTGGCTGGAAAATGAAGTTTGTTTAAAAATAACCTCTTCAGGACTTCTTTTAATGAACAGCCTGGATGTAAGTCTTCCATTTTGTGGGTGGAAAAACGCATCTAAGATACTTTATTTCGCTCAATAATAAATATTGTTGTGAAACCATAAACCCAGAGAAAATTGGTTATTTTTTTAAAATAGAATTCATTAACATAGTTCAGAGAGCCAGTTCTTCAGGAAAGCTATTTAAAAAAGCAAACACACCAGAGATGGATTGCCTGGGAGGCCGAAGCAGAAAATTGGTACCTTAGAACCGGAGGACAGACAAAATATGAGGCTTCATTTATACCAACCTGGACCATCTGGGGATAGAAGATGAGGAAGGAATATTCACTTATCTTTTCGGCAAAGCCCCAGCGCCCCTATTGGGCTAGATGTGGGTCCTGCAGGTCTGGATGCAATCTCAACTCTTGTTCTCTTTTCGCTAACCAAGTGACCTTGGCCAGATCACACATGTGGGCAGTGGGAGCTGCTTTGGCTTTGCTGTCGCACAGACCCACATCCGGCCGTGCACTGCCCATATGTGACAACTGGCTGCCCGTATGTAACAACTTGGCCCGGAACAAGCAAACAAATCAGCCAACGCTGGTTTGTAATGTTCGCCAATTTCTGTGGTGTAAATGCTCCCGCCACAGCCAGTGTAAGCTACGTACATGACCTCACGGGAAGCTGAACTGGGAAGAAAAGCGCACCCCCATTCTTTCCAAATGACCTCCCAGATAGTACCAGCTGGCTTCAGCAAGCCACTGCCTCGATTCCATTTCTGGCTCCACCAGTTAATATGGGGTGGGGGACTAAGGCAAGTGAACTGACTTCCCTAATCTCAGTTTTCTAATTTTTAAAATGTTGACCATATACAAGCCTTATAAGGTCGTTTTGAGAGTCGAAGATACCGAGCCCAGAGCCAGAAATAGCAGGTCTTCGATAAACATCAATTCCCCGACTTGACGATTTCATGATTATGTCTCTGTCTGTCTCTGTCTTCCTGCCTTCCGCTTGATAGACAAACTTCTCTGGGAGGGCCAGTCTGCATGTGCACTCCTTTGTTTCTAACTCCCTCATTCAGCCCATTGCTATCTACATTTCATTTACAGAACCTCTGAAAAATCATTTCTCGGTGGTGACCAACACATTTTTTCTCCAATTCCAATGGACATTTTTCAGTGCTTATTTTATTTGATTCCTCTGTGGCCTCTGTCATGCTTGACCAATCCCTCCTTCTTTTGAAGCAAGATGTACTATTCTTCTCATTTCTTAGGTTGGAAACCGAGGAGTCATCTCCTTTACTTCCTGTATCCAATTAAACACGTGAATTCTATTTTTAAAACATATCTTCATGTCGCTCCCTCTCTAATGCCACTGTCTAGTAAAGGTCCCTCAGAACTTCGTCTTTTCATTCTTATGTAATTATAGTGGCATACCACCTGATTTCCCTGCCCCCATTGAATTCCCCTTCCAATCCATACTTCCTCTGGAAGGATTTCTATAAAACGCAAATAGATCGTGTAATTCCTTGCATTTCATTAGCTTCCAACATCTTCTGCATAAAGTCCCAACTCCATGGGATAGCATGATGGCCCCTGCTGATTCTGGCTCATGTCAAATTTTCTGGCCACAAGTCCTGCCTTTTGTCTGCTTATAACTGTGCTCTGGTCCTATTAAACCACTGACCATACCCTCAATGGGCCAAGCTTTTTCTTGTCTTTGTCTCTCTAGACAGCCAGACCTTTCTCCTTTTCTACCTGGTAAGCTCCACTTTCTTTAAGGATCAACTCAAGTCACCCCTCCCCCTTCCATGAAGCCTTCTTTGACAACCTCATGGCACCCAGTAATTCTCTAAAAGGCACTCTCCACACTGTATTATAATCATCTGTCCTTGCTTTTCTTCCCCAGCTGAAAGTGAATGAAGCGAGGACATGAATGCTGTCTCTTATTCACCATCACATCTATAATATCAAACACAAAGCCTGGACTGAAAAAAATGTTTAGCAAACTGAATATATCAGCTTACAAATGCTTAGTCAGATTCCTTCTCTGCCCACTTTGTAGCACCAAATGAGATGAGGTCAAGACAAGAGCCTTTTTTTAAAAATTGAGATATAATTAGCATACAACATTGTATTAGTTTCAGGTGTATATGACATAATGATTTGATATTTATAAACATTGCAGAATGATGACCATAAGTTTAGTTAACATCTGTCACCACACATAGTTACAATTTTTTTCCTTTTTTTCTTATGATACGAACTTTTAAGATCTACCCTGTTAGCAACTTTCAAATACACAATACAGGATTATTGAGTGAGCAGAGATTTTTATAAGCTATAAGCCAGTTAGGATGATATACATTTTCAAGACTTGATTCTAACTGGAATAATGATTCTCATTATTCTGAAATGATGGGCTTTTAAATAATGATAATTTACTTAAATGTATTTGTCCCAACATGATTTGCCTGCTAACTTCATAAGCTTAATGTTGGTCATCAATAATTAAAACAATAACAAATTAGGCCTTCTCGTGCTTATTTTTGAAGGTTTTCTTGGTAGTGTATAGGAATCAAGGTAAAAACCACTGCAAAAATAGCAATAGTATAGACAGAAAAAATGCTATATAAGAATCCATTCGAAAATTTGCATTTAATAAATGAGTAACATATAAGAAAGTGAACATGTTATTACTATACAGATGGAAGAATTTATTAAGTATCTTTTTAACTATTTTTTTATCCTGAATGACTGCATGTTAAATATGTGTTAAAAGTTTTAAAATTGAGGTGCTATTGATGCTTTAGAACATTTCAAAGAAGGGAAAAGCACAGTCAAAATGTAAGCAAGGGACTGAGCTTGCAAAGCAGATGTCCTACCATTTGCTGAATTTTCGTTAATAAATCTCACTTTTTGAGTTGAGAAAAAAATAACATTGCTCTTTACCGGTAACTTTTCACAAATAATGCAAATGAACAAAACCTCTCCAACTTCAGGGATGATCTACTGTCATAAATGAAAACAATGCAACTTCATTTTAAAATACGCATTATCATCTCTATCTCTAACTCCATTCTCTGGCCCACTGGGACTGTTCTTTACTTAATACTTGACTAGAGTTGAAAGTGTTCTCCTTCTCTAAAAAATTGGAACAATATATATTCACCAGATGGTGTCTCCATAGTCTACCTTAGTAAGCCTTCTAATTAATATATCTTTTTCTAAACAATGATTTATGAAGCACTTTTTCTGTGAGAATTCTGTATTTTTTGCTGTATTTTTTTTTTAATATCAAGAGTTCCTTGACTAGAAAAGGGGTCTTTCTTCTGATTAGTTAAAATTCTTCAAATTAAATAGAGTTTTTATATAAAACCTGTGGAATACACCTGGTCATTTTTTCCTGTTTTTCTGGTCAGGAAATTGGGTCCTTGAAAAAAATCAAGGGCAAATAGATAATTGATGATATTGGGAACTTGCCTCCTGATATTTGCCTCTATTATCATATCACCATATATTTTTAATATTCTTTGCCAACCCAAATAGCCAAATTCAGCTTTGATCTTACTGGCCATGTTATATGAATTTGAGACGGGTTTCCAAGCTCAGGATCGAGAGACATATGCTTTGAATTATTTTTCCCAAATGGCTAAGCTTACCAGGCTATGCATATTCTTTTCTGACTTATTCCTGGCTTATCAAGAAGAGCATCATATTTGAAATTACAGCCATGGTTGCAATCAGAGTCGAACAACTTTCTCCCCAAAAGAAGCTAAGTCGACTCTGGGACAATATTTATTCTATAGTCTTAGCCCCATTAACTATATGCTCTCCTGAGCAACTCACTAAACTGACTTAGTTTAAGCTTTGGAACATGATTGACTCACTTATATAATGAAATGCAAACCACTTAGGAGTGTGTGTGTTGATCCAGATACACAGAGCAAAGCCATTTCAATAAAGTAATAACAGTAAGTGGAATCATAGACACAAAATTGGAAAGCACTTTAGGAATGATCAAACTCTTCATGAATCTCTTATCACCATTCCTTACAGGTGACGGCCCAACCTCTGTACACTTTTACTAACATAATCTCATTCTTTCCGGTCCTGGAGAGGTTTCCTTGTTAGGAAGTTATTTCTTACCCTGAATAAAAATTCACTCTGTAACTTTCAGCTTAGTCCAAGATTCCATACAGAAAGCATTAACCAATCTTAACCAATCTTAACCAGAAAGGGAGGGTCCTGGAAGTCCCTGTTGTAACGGGTAATATTTTTCTCTACGATATTTTTTCTATATTCTTTGGTTTCCAACATGATTTGTGCAACAAGATGGAGTAGATTAAAAGAGTCCCAGAACTAACACTGATCTCCCTGGCGGGGAGATGGACCTGCTATAAACAGGAGGGTGTGGGAGCATGGTCTAATTCAGCAGGCAGGACACAGAATCTGAGCAGAATGAACACCAAGTGATACAAAGAAGTCCTGGCAGGACTTCAGAAGCTGGGATGCCCATGACACTCTTGGTGTCTGAAGATGCATATATTCAGACAAGCCTCACAAACTGAAGGTAATGCTATTTATGACTACATTGGCAAAGGTTAGATCCCAATTCAGGAAACTCAGACTATCTTTACAAACACAGATTTTGTGAGGGCTGAATTTGTGTTCTTTGAAGTGATGAGTCTCGAAAATTTCCCCACTAATTTAAGCACTGTCGATTAGCTATCTCTGACTTCACTTTCCCATAGAAAGTTTCCTTCACATTCTCATAAAAATCAGACACACTTTCAAACTGTGAATCAGTTGAGGGAGATCAGCTCCATTTTAATGAAAGGAGTTTCCTCATAACCCTGGTGACTAGTGTTCCCTGCAAAGACCTTGTTGCCTTAAAAAGATTTCCCAATTGTTGAAAAGTATTTTATCAAGCTAGAAATTCAACAGTATCAAAATGAGTAGCATTTCGATTTGAAAAGAAAGGTTAGGATGATGAGACCTGGGAAAGAATGAGTCAGGGAACCAGGGTTCTTGTCCTGCCTTTGTCTCTAGCTCTTTGTGTCACCTTTGGTCACGCAGAATATTAGAGTCCATGAATACAGAGGGAACTTAAAGAGGCATCTGGTTTACCACTGTGGCCAATTTAGCTTTCTCTCAAACTATAAAGTTTCTTTAAGCCAGTACCTATAGGATCATAACAACAACATTTTAGAAACAGTATAAATAATCTTCCCCCAAGGAGCAATTATGGAGGTAATCACATCTGTGAGGAGAACAGACATTTTCTTGCCTTCACATTTTTTTTTTTTTGTATTAATGATCAGGCTTTAGAAGAATGCAAATAACATTTAAGAGGGAAGTCGTACAGGTAGTACATTGCTCAGTTGTCTGAGATGAATACTAAGGTTGGGAAGGAGAAAAGGGATAGGGACATAGGTTGTTTACACAATTTTTGATTAATTCATATTTTTATCTTCTACTGACTCCACGCATTACAAACAAACAAACAAATTTTGTCTTGCTACCAGACAAAAAAAATGCAGTGAAAAGAAGATAGCGGTCAGGAACAATGTGTCTTTTCGTTGGCAGCTCTCACATATCATAGAATAATGGGTTGGTGGATACTTGGGAAGGGTGGTAGGCACAGGTGTATATGCCAAATTAGAATTCTCTAGGATTACTGGCAATTTTAAAGCACTGGAAGCTGGAAGATTGCCCTTATGCAAAGATTTACTTGGTAAATGAAATTTCATCTTACCTCAGGACTTTAAGCTAAAAGCCAAGTAATAACAATATGGAAATTTAAAAACTTATTTTTGTATTAGTCAGCAAATATTGGCCCCTACTATGCGCGATGGTTCTGGGTTAAAACATCATTCACTTCTGGGTATATACTAAAAGTTAGGAATAGAATAATTCTTAAAATCCCTCTGAAATGTAAAGTTTCTTTTTGGTTAAGTAGTCAACACTGTCCTGAAAAACATCAACTCCACAAATGGTTTTAAGAAAGAGAATTAAGATTCATAGATATTTGGGAAAATAAAATGGTTGTCAACTGCTACAACCTGAATTTTTTTTAACAACTTGAAATTTTTGAAGTCAGTGGTTGTAAAACTTACCTTTTAATAGGTAACAATGGAAAAAATCACATTCTATCTTATCTTCTTTAGAACAGAATGACAGAATGAGGACATGATTGATGTGAAAGTGAAAAAGCTAAATGTATTAATTTATTTTAATCAATTTAATAACAATCAATTGTAGGACCATAAACTATTACTTTTTAATGTGACTTTTTGAATATTAAGCTGCAAATAGATTTTTTAAAAGTGAAAGTAAAAAGGAAATAATTGGAACTAATTAGTCCAAATCTTACCTGAAGTTGCTTTTTGTTCTCTTTTCTTCTCCACTCTCCCTGAAATGAGAAGTGGCAGGTCAGTTGCAGAGTGTTCATGAGAACAAGACATAACTAAGAGGAAACTCCAGTTTATGGCAATTTCCAAACGCAATCACTGTTTCAGCTGTGTCCACCATGCTTCTAGAGATGACTGGGAACAGTTGAAAGGGGTGAAAAATGCTCTCAAACCAATTTATGCAAGTCAAAAATAAATGAGGATGCATTAAATATGCTATTGGGTTTTTAAAATCTTGTTAGTAAGAGTAATTACTCAAACAATAAACTTACAAGGTATAAATCCCCACAGAATGAACTGTGGGGATAAACACCCAAATAAAATAAGACCAAGGCCTCTTACAACCTACCTGGGAAGATAAAGGACAGAAAATACAATATGAAATGGGATGTGCCCCAAAAGGTACAACATATTTAAAGAATATGAGAGGATAAAGTGATTATTTTAAGAAATGAAGGGATGCCTACGAAGTTATGGAGAAAATGATATTTGATTTGGACCTTGAAAGATACATGTGATCAGGGAAATCTGAAATAGGGAAAGTATTGATTCTTGGCAAAAGAAATAGTATGGGCTATGTAGTACAAGGCCTTTTGAGCAAGAGCCATGTTTAAAGCTTGCTTCAGGAACTATAGTTTTGCATAGGAAGAGGGCTATTCTAGAGTTCAGGTAAGAGGTAATGGATGGAGTATGGCAATGGGAATGGGGAGGCAGGAAGGCAGGACTTACAAGGCCCAAGGATTTACCAAATGTAAAGTGCAAGGGAAAAGGAAAGGTCAAGATGAGTGGTTTTATAGGTGACTTTGGACATGGTGGTATAATTTGGGGGAAATGGTAAAAACGTGATGGGGGCATGGGGATGACGAGTTCAGTTTTAGACTTAACTGAGTTTAAAGTGTTACAGGGACATGGAGCATGGGACAGAGATTGGAATCAAAATTACAATGTGGAAAAGGTCCATCTTAAGAAGACAACTGGGGCTGAGGCGGGGAATGGGAACATAAAGGCAGGCAGCACAGACGGCTGGGGTGAAGAGAGTAGCCAAGAGAACAAAACTGCTACTTCTACTTTGTGAGGTAGGACCACGAGAAGACAGAAGAAGCAGAGATCCACAGACATCCACAGAGCCCAGAGTCGTGTGCCACAGACAATCTGAGGAAGTATGGTGGGTACCCACAGCCCCCGAATCTGCTGGGTTCACACGGTTATTGCTCTCCTGAGAGAGAGCGGGTTTAGCAGAGCAGGGGTGGGGAACACAAGAGACGCTGTGCCAGCCTGAAGAGTAGTGAGCGGTGAGGAACATGAGGTTGAGGAAGTGGTTTCCTGTTCATGAAATTTGGCAGCCCGCAAATGAATGAGACAGGGCGACACCCTAAGCGGGAGCAAACCCCCACTTCTGCTAGGCTATGGGCCACTTCGGCGTGCTTACCGGCTTAGATTAGAAACTCTGCCCCGGGGCACTGGTGTGTGGAAACTCCACTGTGGAGGTGAGAGCCTTGGTTTTGTGATGGGTAAGCGCGGGCGCCCTTCTGGCCATCACGTTCGCGTCAGCTTTCAACATTTCACGGATGGAGCTAGTTAGGGCGAGTTTATGCAACGCATGCAAGCTGCATGTAAACTTTATCCAAGTTTTCCTACCAGCTCTTCCTATCTTTTAAAATCTTAAAATATAAGGTGGAGAATGTACAACCTTTCTCTCATGCAGCCGCCAAAAGCGTAGAATGCATCTAACTGGCATCTTGATTAATGGCACAATCTATTCATTTGGGTGATTTCCAGAGGTCTTGTTTGATACGATTTATTTCAGTGATTTAAACAGATAAATGACATGAAAAGTCCATTTAAAGGCTTCATTCGTTACCAAGCGTGACGGTGACGGGGTACCCCCTCATGTAAGTTTTTTATCAGGCAAACCACTGTTTACTATTTGATTACAAATTTTGGTGTACTAGACACCTCAAACATTTCTACAAATTTTTAAAAATGTTATTTAAAGTCCTGAATTATAAAATGTTTAAAGACAAACATCTCTTTGGGATGTCTTTAGTTTGAATGAATCATAAATCCTGCAAGTTGACAATGAAAGTACTGCAGATCAATAATATGGTATGGTAGTGAGCCCCCAAGATGCTCCAAATGACCCTTGTCATTTCTCCTCCTGGTAATTGTGTCCTTGTGGGGTCCCCTCCCACACTGATTAAGACTGACTTGTGTAATGAATGGGATTTTGCAGAAATGAGGGAATGTGATTCCCAAGGTTGGGACTTAAGAACCACCGTGGCTTCCATCCTGCTGTCTTGGATCACTCTCTCTGAGGGAAGCCACATAATATGTTATGGGGACACTCAAGGAGGCCTATGGCGAGGCCCATGTGACAAGGAACCCAGGCCTCCTGCCAGCTATCAGCATCAACTTGCCAGGCACACGAGCCGTCTGTCTGCCAGCCTCAGTCAAAACTTCCAACGGCTACGGCTCTGGCTGACACCTTGACTGCAATTGCATGGGAGGCCCTGCCCCAGAACCGTCTGGTTAGCCGCACCAGAGAAACTGTGTGAGTTGATAAATGTTTACTGTTGGCTTCAGCTGCTAAGTTTTGGGTAAATTGTTATACAGTAATAGATCATTTTATTATGGAAGTCTGGGTTAATTTATCACTTAATACACCAACAGGGATGATAGTGTGGCAAATCAATCAGTCTCCCTGACTTTCTCTCTGTAAAGTGGGGATCAGAATCTGCTTATCTGGAATGCGGTGAGGAGTAAATAATTCCATATGCAGAGCTAGCAAGAAATGGAGGAAACTCACACAAGATATTGGGGTTTGATGTTTCAGAAGGGAGGCTGGAAGGCGTTGCTGTAGTATCTTTTCACTGAGACCTTAAACAGTCCTCCACCCCTGTGTTACAGGCAAGGAATCTGTGAACTGTAGAGTGCTATATAAATGTTACTTATTAGTTTTATTATGCTGTTAGTTCTGTTATAGGAATCGATTTAGATTTTTATTCTTAGTTACATATATACTAGACTGTAAGTTAGGAAAATAAAAACTAGATAAATAAGACAATATGATATAGATTAAGGGCCACAGAATACACTGCTTAACTGGAGATGACCCTCTACATTTCTTGTTGAGTTCCTTCGTCTTGCTCCGAATAATGGTGATCTTGTCCCTCATTCTCTCAGTGTCCACCTTCATAGAAGGAGATGGTTCCAAGACCCATATTTCTAGCTCCAACAACTACTGAGATTTTAGACCTCTTGGAAATCTCTATCTGTATTTTCTACTGCACTGCAACACATACCCTTAACTTCAATCATTGTATTTCCCTGCAAAACTGCTCATCTTTTAGAGTTGCCCTTCAGTGTCTTAGGTCCCCGAGCACGAAGCCTCAGAGTCACTGGCTTCTCCCTTTCACTCAACGTCCATGAGTAATACGACCTTCAGGCCACTCCATTCTCTCTCCACGGGGCCCTTGGATCTACACTCTCCTTTCTCACAGCCCCAGCCCTAGTTCACAAACGTGATATGAACTTTCTTCCTCGGGTTGTTTCCTACATGCTCCTACCTGACTTTGTTGATTTTAGGGATGGCTTTTCTGTCCTTGAGTCAGATCGCTACTAAGGATTAAGATCCACATGCCCGAATGTGAAATTTATGCCCCTGGAAGATTTGGCCACAATCGACCTTCTCTACCATCCCTCAAGCACCATACACAACACTGACCAGTTATGACAAGAATCCCACCGCCCATCCCAACTCCCTGCGCAAGCTGTTCCTGCTTCTTGGAATGTCCTGACATGTCAGTCCTGCCTATCAAAAATCTGTTCATCCTTCAGAGCTGAGTCAGATGCCAGCCCTTCTGTGAAGCTTTCTGCTTTGTGCCACCCCCAACTCTCTACTTGCTAGAGAACCACCCTTCTGCTATGCTCGTTTACTTCTTCATACCTCAGCCACAGCACTGACTCCACTGTTTGGCTCATGATTGGTTGCAAGTTTGTTTCCCCAACTGGACTGTGGCCTCCTTTAGGGAAAGAGGTGTGTGTACCCTAGGCCTCTCTGTCTCCGCATGCCTCACAGAGCCTTGAACACAAATGCTTGGGACTGAGTCACCATATCAACTGTGAAATGTCCCAGCCCTCCCTAAAATGCTAGGGAACAGGAGGTAAATTTTAGTCCTGCTAACACGGAGTGCAAGTACAACCAAGACCAGAGCTTTTACCAGGTATTTACATTACAACAGACACCCTGGAAAACTATTACATTAGAGAAGTGGTGATAAAATAACAGAGAGGCTTTCAGAATAATGAACATGCATTTTTCCCTCATTGTGTTTTATTTGATCACAGATTCTAGTTTCAAAACAAAATGTTAATGTATGGTTTGCACCTTACTTCTCTTTAAACCTGGATGCAGCACTCCTCCTATGAGAATAAAAATGGACGGTAATTTCATAAAAATGGAATTTGTAGGGTGAAACTTTTCTTCTGAGAAAACGTATTTAATTGAACATTAAAATTCCACCTGTCATGACCACTTATTTATATAAATTGAGCATTGATATTTTTAAAAGCTATTTTAGACTTGAGGTTGTTGATATTGTTCCATGGAGGAACGTTAAATATATATCAATTTATAGCACATTTCTCTACCTCAGTACGGAAGCCGTATCTTAATCGAAATGATGGTTTCTGCTCTTTTAAAACCACAGGCACATAAATGGCAATCCAGTGATGCCTCGCCAATAATGTGGAGGGGTGTTTGTCTGGCAACTCAGTATTTTATGTCACTTCTAATGGAAAGGAAATTTTGTACATATTTACATAAATATATATATACACACATATGGTGTGTATATGCACGTGTGTATGTATATGTCTGTATGTGCATATATATATACACGCATGTACATATAAATGCCTTACACCCATGTATATGTGATACATATAAACTGTATTTTCACACTCAGATATAGTCTTCTCTCTGAAATACACTCTTTCTTCTACCTGCTTCCATCTTTGTATAATAAAGTCTGTCATGGAATCTTATCAAGCTTCCCTCACTGCACTACCAATTTCTCAGTAGCCAATTCCGAGTTTGCGTTCCCTCGCAGGCATTTTATCTGCCCTGCGCTGAGAGGTATGATTAATCACATCCCGTTGCTAGGATACCTGCGACTGTTCATTTACGTCCGATGTTGCTTTGGCAAAATGCACTATGAAGAAGGCATAGAATCATGACAAGGAAAATTACTGTGCACATGCTACTTATTTTGAAAAAGGTGGCGGGGTGGGGGTGAAGGAGAGAAACGTAACCACCAGATAATATAATGCTAACTCCCATGAATTTTTTCATACCACTTCTGTTTCACCTGGATTTTAATGGAAAAACACTGTCAGATTTTTTGGATAATGAGAATCTGTAGTACTCCTATGCTTTTGAGTTAACATGAAAAGTAGAAGGCGGTAGGGCTTTAATTCTGTTTATCTTCTAGGGTCTAAGGGAGGAAGGGGTTTTAAAATCTACTGACTTCAAATGCCTTAATTACAGACAAGGTTAAGGAGGTTACCATGCTAGTTGATTTGCTGAGCGAATCTAAAACCCAGGCCACCACTGCCATGTTTAGCTATTTTAATGCAAGACTTAAGAACAAAGTAGTCCTCGGAATGTGCTTTTGGGTAGTAAGAAGAGAAATGCCTTTATCAATATCAAGCTACTGCTGATTTGGGAACGAATATACCAAAGATTCCTGCTTACTGATTGTAATGAGA
Source organism: Ursus maritimus (assembly GCF_017311325.1). Taxonomy (NCBI): domain Eukaryota; kingdom Metazoa; phylum Chordata; class Mammalia; order Carnivora; family Ursidae; genus Ursus; species Ursus maritimus. The sequence goes on along the minus strand of NW_024424230.1, from coordinate 43,074,374 downwards.
GAGAATATGAATACACGAAGTCCACCTAAATGCAAAGTTTCCTTAGTCAGTCTCTTCCCATGGAAAACAGCATGATTTAGTGGAAGGAACAGGGACTTTGGAGTTAGATGGACCAACTTCCCATCTTCACCACAGGTACCTACGAGCTATGAGACTCTGGGATGAAGCATTGAGATCTTCTCATTATAGGCTTCTTTTTGTTCTTCATCCTCCTTCCCCCACCCCCACCCCAAACCCACCTCCTTTTCCTTCCTTCCCTACCTTCCTTCCCTGTCTCTCCTTCTCTCTCTCTCATGGATGTGTGTGTGTGTTCACAAGACACGGACATACACAAGATCTCCCCCTCCATCTCTCTGTGATATTCCAACTGAAAACAGAAACAATTGGAATTTGACTTCGATTATCATTTCTAAGTGACACTACCAGAGTGCTAGTATTATAATCATGCTAGTAATAGTAGCTAATGTTTATTAAGCGAAGTTTATATGCTTGTCATTTTTATCATATGGATTAACTCATCTTCTTCTCACAGTATTATGAGGTTTTACAAATATCCCCATTTTTGGGTAAGGGAACAGCAAAAATGGCTTAAATAACTTTGACAAAGCATTATCTACTAAGCAGCAAATAACGAGAAGACAAAAAATAGTTGGGTCAGAGGGTAGGAAGAGTAAAAATTGGGATATCCATAAATTATATACAATCAGTCCCTAGGTTTTGAGGGTTGCCTGAATAAATTATTCTGTTAAAAACAATTCAGCAGATTTTTTTCACTCGCTGTTTATTATTTATCAAGTGATTTGTTTGAATGCTCAATGGCTTATTCTAACTGCTAAGTACCTAATCACAATGTTTCAGGAGTAGGATGCCAAAAAGACCTTCAGACTGTATTTTTTTAGTAGTTTAGCATTTATTTAGTAACTTACTATGAGTTGGGCACTCTAATGACACCTAAATATTATTTAATTAAATCTTTGCAATAACTCCTTGAAATAGACGATAATTACTTCCGTTTGACAGTGGAGAAAGTAGGCTTGGAATTTTTTTTGTAATAGTCACAAGATTCTGGTGAGTGAATGGCAGGGTTGGAATACGAGCACGGAGATTTTGACCTTTTCTGAGCTCCCTGGCTGTGGTAATGAGGGTGGTTCCATAGAGTGGAGAAGAGCTCAGTTCTGTAGCTCTTGCCACTTAAATCAACGGGCACATGATTTAATCTCTCTAAATCATACCGTATTCATCTGGAAACGAGGCTAGGAGTAGTTCCCACTTGACAGGGTCATTGTGAGGGTTACATAAAATGATACATTTAATAATAACCCTCAATATTTTGAGTGCATGATGCAGTCACATGTATAATGCCCTCAGCTCAGTGCTCAGGACACAGCAACATAGAGTACTGCTGGGTACTTCTCTTCCTAAACATACCATGTCAGGTGGTCCCTAGTAACATATGATAATACTTCATATACTCAAGGTCAAAGGCTACATTTGTACACATTTTATAAAGTTCAGGCTTTGAGAGTTTCTTGATACGTTTATCATAACTTCTCTCTCTTGTTTTCCCTTAGAATTTTTAAGAAAGAAGTGGCTTTCCATTTTAGACAATTCCTTTCTTTTCTCCTTCATGTCCTCACTCTTTCCAAATATAACTTGGTTCGATGAAACACAATTTACATTGCAAACCTCTCTGCAGTTGAGTGAAACTGATATGATCTTAGAATCCAGGGTTTGTGGTTTAATCCCTGCCTGCATTTTGTAGTGACCAGTAGCTATGGAATTGTCCACAGTCTGATATGTTCTAAATGAAAGGGAGAGCTTTTCTAGAAATCATAAGAGCTCATTGCCAGTACTTACTCCTTGCAGCAAATGGTAGGGCCTTGAATAAGTACCTTGACTCTTCCAAGATCCAATGTCCCTTTTAGCTATATAGTACAGTAGATACTATACTCCAAAAGAAATCATAGAAACAGGGCTGTGAGGGGATTTTAAGTCCTGCAGAGCAGGAAACAGAGAAGCTTAACTGGGCCAATTTAAAGACCAATTGGTCTAAAGTGGTCTATAGAAGACTGCAGAAGCTGCATCGTTTCTGTTTGGTCAATAGTGCGAAAAGGCTGCGGTGTTGGTTGTATCATCTATGCCTGGATTTATGCTGATGTTGAAATAAGCCTCAGCAGACAACAGTGATGAACTTCTGTATGGTTGTGGATCCTCACCCCCTCCTGCAGGTTTAGATAAACTCCACTTGCTCTCCTGTCTGCTTCTATTTGGTCAGTTGATACGCTGCGAGGATGCTTTTGCAGAGAGAGCCATTACAAGCACGCTGCACGCTGTGAGCTCCAGACAGTGTGTACTGAGCTGCAGAGACTGGCCCTTCAGAAACATATCGCTACCGCTAGAGCTAGGCCTCCAAGTTGACCATCTGCCGTGGCAGAGCTGACACTCCATCTGCACTCCCCAGCCCTGGGGTCTGCATCCGTCCTAGCCAGTAGAAAGCCTAAGAGGAACCGGACGCTCAAAGCTTTTTCCTGCGCTGACCCCTCTGCAAAGACATGGTAAAACCAGTATGAGGAACAGCAGTTTTATGTTGTCTTGGAAAGTCTCAAGCACAGAATTTCTTCCCACTTAGATCCACCTGACAAGCACATAATTAACGTGACAAGCAACCATTCCTTTTGGATTCCCCACATTGGTCTGGGTGAATTAAATCTTAGAGCAAACCTTTTGATATTCAGAACCTCATTCTGAGCGAGCCATTTTTGGCAGAGAAGTTTTTTGGAAGACCTTTAGATGTTGAAGTCAGATTGGGGAAAAAAAAATACCCAGTGACTGCCAGGTCTTAAATCTCTCTGCAAAATGGGAATGCTAGTTTTAGTAACGTATGCTTTACCTATTGACGAAAGCGGAGATGCACATGTTTATATTCTCCATTGTGCAAGAGCATGTTTCTAGTAAGTTCAGTGTGAACAATTATTTTCAAACGACATAATATTCTAGATGTCCCTTGAAAGTTCATTACGCAAAAGAAACAGGAATGGATTATTCTGTAAAATAAAAAATCTTTTCATAATGTGTTTATTCAATCCCGTGTTAGAAAAAAAATGACCATATGTTAAGAGGTGGAGTTGAATTCCCTTCCTGTGGAATCTGCCCAGGCCTTAGTAACTTGCATAACAAATTCAGTATGCTAGAAATTGCCCGTTTTTAGGCATTGAGACCATTTGGGCCTTGAGAATCAGGTAGCTCCCGTTCCCTGCATCTGACTACTTGCTCTGGGAGAAGCTGGCCACGATGTTAGAAGTCAGACCACCCTGAGACCACCATGCTGTGAGGAAGCTCAAGCTAGCCACACACGGAGGCTACAGGCAAAGAGAGCTGCCTGAATGGAACCAGACCAGCAACTAGCTGTCCTTGCCATCCCAATCCTGGCGCCAGATGTGTGTGAATGAACAAACCATCTGGAAGTGGATCCTTCGGCTCCAGCCACCTCAGCAGATGCCATGAGGATTAGGGACCAACTGCATCGCTGAACCTTTTCCAAATTCCTAACCCATAATGCTGCAAGCAAAATAAATGTCTGCTTTATATCATTAAGTTTTGGCATGCACCCATATGCAGCAATAGAGAATACAAACAACTCCTTTTTCTGTTTTCATTGTGAGAATATTTACTGATATATATCTATCAATATAAACCAATATATATTACTGTCTTCCCCCCTAGGAATGCATAGCTCTCCTAGATTCTTTCTTTCGTAGGATGCTTTAATCAGCTATACCTATAAATATGTTCTATTACCCAGCACTTTAGCACGTACCCTTATTCCATGTCATGAAAAAGAATAAAATCTATTATTATCAGGAGTGTGGCTACAGCATGACCTATGTAGATGAACACATAGTTTGGATTTCTAAGAGTGTTACAATAGCAACGTGTGTCCAGGTTACCAGTCAAAAGGAAAGGAAGCAGAGTCTTGCCAGAGAACAAGCATCTTAGAACTTGCAAAGCATCAACGGGGGTATCCATTCAAAACGACAACATGTAAATCTTCACCCAGGCTTCAAAAAGCTCCCCGCTTATGATTAGGATGATACGGAAGCCCTCTGAACTGAAACACTGAAAAGATTCAATAGCAATTTCTGCTGAATAATTAAAAATTACCTTCTTTTCCCTGGGTAGATTTACTTTTAAAAGATAAATTAGTGGAATCTATATTGAATTAAGAGCATTAATATTATTTAGGGTTAATTTTCTGTATGAAAGCAACAAGGGGAAACATTTCATTACAGAAGGTAATGATATGAATCCAATCAGAATCTATGCTTGTGAAGTCAGAGTTTGTTCACTTTAAATGGCAATTTATTTGGCTAACAGACACACAGCTTTTCATCTGGAGGAAATAACCACATTTCATTGCTCTCTCCCCCATGCTCTTAATCATCACCTCATTAGCTCATGGAGAAAGCTGATGGAGGCCAGAGGTGAGCTGGATTTTATTCTTTGAGATGTCAGCATGGTTTTCATTTCCACTAGCCCTAAGTTTTTCCTTTTTTTTTTTTTAATCTTTAAAAAAATCCTCATCATACTCATGTTTTCCTTCACATTGACCAGCATCAAAGGTTTGGGCCTTAGACACTGGGGAAGCTCTTATTTCACAGACTAAAGGAAGAAAATAAGGAAAGTGTGCTTAGATCAGTGGGTATTGATTTACTGCTTTCAGACATTGCAATGTTCTTTGTAATCTTGTAAAACTATCCTCTGAAAACCTGGCCGACTCCCCGAGTTTACTAGAAAAGTTGTTAATTATCTAGTACATTTTATGTGTAGGAGAAGAGGCTCTGCAGCATTCGGATACTTAGGAGAAAGCACCAAGCAAGTGTTGTTGAGGGCCTATTACCTGACAGGTGGAAAAGGAGGCATTTTACATCTGCAGTGTGACTGACTGCAGAGAGTCAACGAGAAATTCACAGTCAAGGGCAGGGCTGCAGAGTCTGCAGACTGGCTCAATGGATGAGGCCTCCAGTGGTGGCTGGAACGCGGCCTTTATCTCACAACAGAGACAGAGTGGGGGATACTCAGGAGGGAAAAGAAATAAAGATCGGAACACCTAAGGCAATAAGCTATTTTCTGGCAAACTCTTACTGGTGTTCAGTGTGTGAGATGCTGATTTCAGAAAAACCAAACCACGCACTGCCCCAGTGCAGGGAGGGGCTCCTTGTGAGGCAGCCCGACTCCCCAGAGAGACAGGAAGAGGAGCCCCTGAGTGGGTGGGTGTACGTGAGCACAGGAAGGGAGGGGGAACACTGAGAAGACTCTCCCAACCGTCATGCCCCCTGGAAGCCTAGATCTGCACAAGCCTGAGTCTGGTGTTCCGGGGGAGAGGGAGTAACTTTCCAGCTTTATTGGCCGAGGCAGACATAGCTGAGTGCCTACCCCATAGTCATTTCTCCCTCATTCCATGCTGGTACCCAATGCTCCTCTCACAAGACACCAATGAAATACGACTGATGTAAACCAGTCACTGTGGTCCCATTCCCCTTGCTTTAGGTGGTTGTCGTTGCTGTTGTTGTTGTTTAAATTTTATTTTTTTGATAGAGAGAGACACAGCGAGAGAGGGAACACAAGCAGGGGGAGTGGGAGAGGGAGAAGCAGGCTTCCCGCTGATGTGGGGCTTGATCCCAGGACCCCGGGCCCTGGGATCATGACCTGAGCTGAAGGCAGACACTTAACGACTGAACCATGCAGGCATCCCGTAGGTGGTTGTTTGGCATTTCTGGCCAATGACATGAATTCTGTGGGAGAATTTCATCGAAAGGTTTTCCTTGCCAATAAAAAGAGACAGATGGGAGAAAACATCTCCTTTTCTTTCAGTGGATGTAGTCACATCTGGGTGTGATGCCTGGAACATGAGGATGAAGCCAAGATTCGGCACGGATGACCCAAGGGCACACACCCCAGGAGAATGTCACTGACGCTCTGAGCTACCATTGACCCACGGCACCTCAGGATTTCTTGTTATGGGTTATTTAACACCCCCCCGCCCTTTTTAAAAGCTAGACCTTTTAGTTACTTGCTGCTGAAAGCATCCTATATTCCACACAGTCCAACCGCAAAATAGTATTATTCTATGCCAAATAAACTGAGAATACTAAATAATTATTTAGCTAAATGTGCTTTGCTAAATAAACTAAAAATTAAACCTGAAAGAAAGAGCATTGCCTTTAAGATGGTCCCAGGAACTGTGGGGTCAAGACTATTCCCCAGCCAGGGGCTGCATTTAGAAGGGCCACTCTTGCCATCTTCCAGACACATCACCTCCATCTAGGGTGAGGAGGGCCAGGGTGTTTGCCCTTTCTTACCTAGACCATGCACTGAGTACTTGGGATACCAGAATTCTCTGGCCAATCAGCCCTGAGGCCATGCGGGGTCTGTATGGGCCTTCTTCCCAGATCAGATCTCTAGAGGCAGGTGCACCAGACCAGATTGCACTGTTGGTACGAGGCATTACAGGGTGTTCAAAGGACTCCTGAGGCTTGGATGTGTGTGCAGACTGGTCCCAGTGCATGAACATGAGGCTCCTCACAGTGCAGGAGGGGATGTGATGGAGGTAGAAAGAGAAGGTGGCCTATACTCGTTCTCTTGTCCCAGCCCTAGCGATTATGGGGGCAGGTCTGCCATGACACACATACCAAAGGTTGCCCAGAAACGACGGGCATGCATATACTGCTTAACAGGATTCTCACACTAGTTCAAGGAAAAGAAGGGGGAGGTGTTTTATCCATAGTTTATAAATGAGGTAACAACAGAGGCTCAGAGAGGTGACCTTGTCTAAGATTACTCAGTGTTAGATTCTGGATTTGAACCCAGAACTTTCAAATATCTTATTGTTTACCACATATACTCCCTCAGATTTTCTGTGATGGCGGCTTCTTTTCTGTATGAAATTGAGAGACACAGATTGATTTAAGTTCTCCTTTTTATTTGTGCAGTCTCCGGTTTCCTACCTCAAAAACACTTAGCAATGCTTACCCTGAAAAGGCGAAATACAAATAAAGTTCAATCAACTTTCTTTATAAGTGAATCACTGTTAAACTTATTTGTATAATAAAAAATGGAAGAACTCATAATAAAATACTATACTGGCATAAAGTAAATAAAATGGGTCAGCGTTAGCCTTTCTTCCTCTCATGGTATTACAGGATATAGATGATCCACTGTCATTTGTAAAAAATGTTCTCTGATGTCTTTTGAAAATGGGTCAATTCTATTCTTTTCCCTTTGTTGTGCAAAATACAAGTTTTTTTTTTTTACATAAAATTATCTGAACTGGCTGTGTAGATAGCCCCAATCTGTCACTTTGATTTTAAATTCCCCAATTCACTGTTTGCTACAGATTTAAAAAAAAAGTTGTGAGGTGATTTGCATATATATATATTTATATTTGCATAAATTTGCACATATATATTTATATATATTTGTATATTATATATATATATATATATTTTTTTTTTTAATTTCAGTTTTGTCCTCCAGTTGAACCAACTGTATTTAAATCTGAGTGAGGGCAGTGGAGGGGAGGCCAGGAGGGTTATAGACCTTCACAGCGTTGCTTTCCATTTTTTCTAGGGGTAGCTCTGGAAGGAGGCGATGTCAATCTCACATGTGTATGACCCACTCATATACCCAGGAACACCTAAGAGATTTCTCCCATACCCCTGAAAATCTAAGGGATACTCTTTGCTTGCTATGTAATATATATATATACGTACATTTTTAACTGTTGTGACATTGCCAAATATTTTGGAAAAAAAATCAAGACTGAGTGTTAACAGCCAGGTTGATCTTAGTTCTTAAGAAGCTGGTAGGAAATCCTGGAAAAGTGATAATAGATATATACAGAAAAGAGTCATTTAAAGGGTGAAGAATAATGCTATAAAATCCAGATCACACAGTTGGAGTAGCTAAGACTTACGGTGAAACTAAATACGGTTATTAGCTTTGTCATCCTTTTCACCAGGTCAGCTCGAGGGAGCTCCCGGTTGCTGTCTCTGGCTTCCAACAGTATCCACCCATCCAGACACCTCCATGGTGAACACAGGCACATAGCACTCTGTTGCATACTATTCAGAGCAGGGACTTTTTTTTTTTTTTGTAATGGAAAATACTATTTGAGCTTTAAACAGAACAGCCAGGTTATCTTCAACTCAAGATAGTTCAAACTCTAGATTTTGTTCTTGGCGTCCAAATAATGCCCCCACGGGGTGAAATGTGGTTGGTGCATATTTATATTTTTTGTCATTTTGGAAATATTTGACAGAATTGCATGTGACACTGTAAACATTTGAAAGAAGTGTGGACTGCAGAGGACTCTTCTGCTAAGCTGATCATGCCTCTGGTGGTGATGGGCACCTCGTTCTCTGGCTAGCCCCCAGAGACTTTCACTTAATCCTGTATTCAATAGGACACTGCTCGGGGTGAGGTTGGCACTCACTGGTACATGCTTCACCCCACAATGCACACACAATTTGAAATAGATTGCCAGTCGCTCGGGGCAGGAGAGGAAGAGGCCAGACCTGCTGGGCTATTTGTCATCTCAAACATTTCAAGCCTTGCGTACCACCTCCCTAGCAGGGCACATGGGAATACGTATCCCCTGGCAAGATGTTTAGTTTTGGTCCATACAAATAAGGGCTCTAAAATATAAACTTGGAGGGAGAGAAAGAAGAGTCACTAGCTGCAACTTTTCTTCCTGTGTTTTAAGTGACAGAAGACTCTTCAATAAACATCTTAACATTTCATCTTGAAGGCTGAGTGAGTCCATGTCATAGACTCAAACTACATACATATTAAGGAAGTTTGCATATTAAGAACACTTCCCAGCCAGCTACATTCAGTCTGACTTAGGTCTGTTTTCAAAGGAAAGCAAGGGTGTTTGGGTGGGTGTGTTTTTTTTTTTTTTTTTTTGATTCTAAAAAACCAAGAATTTTACGTTATGTTTGTCATTCTGTTATCTTTCATAACCACGATGTGAAAATACATGTGTATTAAAAGTACTAATGTCACGAGACAGAAAATTTGCTATTAAAAACAAAACAAATGGTAGCAACTTTTTTGCCTTCTAGGGAAGTGGCAGAATGCCATCTCCAGGGAAAGTGGTTCTTTAGGAAAATTCCCTGGTGGTTACAAAAGTGAGACTCCTGGGATAGTTTGAGGGAGTGTGGAGAAAAGGAAAGATGGATTTTTTGGCATAATGAGATAAGAGGAAACATGGAGCTGTTCTTTTTTTTTTTTTTTTTTTTTTTGAGAGGTTAAATGACCCTGAAAAAAACTAAAGGGAAAACGGTCTAGAAAGGGAGGGAGGGGCCCAGTGAATACATGAATATGTGATCAGTCGGAGCCTAAAGAAGGATACAACCAATAAGAAATCTCATTTTAGGAAATGGCCAACAAATGTTTGGAACCACAGTGACTACCTTCAATATTAAATTGTTTCCAATTCTGTGCTGAGCTGAACCCCATTCTATTAATCACCCCCATACCAACAAAAATTGGTGAGGCACCATAATGTAGGAGGGTGGCATATGAACCGTATTTGAACTGGTATGAGCTGGACAGTGTTTTGTTCTGGGAGATAAAACGTGGAGTAGGATTAAGAATTTGGCATAAATAGATGAAATAGAGGATGACCAGAAGTAATTATACGTCCCCTGGGGGACTGGGTAGAGAATAGTGGACTTTACATTGGATGAGGGAACAGTTTGTTTATTTGCATATTAAAACAATGGGGACTCAAGAAGATCTGGATCTGGGCAGAAAAATCAAAAGAGAAAAGCACTCTATAAGACTGCCATTAGTCATGTGCATGTTTTGAGTATTAATTGTTAGGACTTAACATGGTCAAGTAGAGGGAGGGCCTTCATTCAGATTCTCACTCTTTCCCTTTATAATTGTATGATCTGGGCCAATTGCTTTCTTTTTTGTATTTCCATCTCTTTGTGTTCAAGATGGAAGCAACAGGAAACTATTAGAGCTATTATAAAAATAAAAAGAAATGTTGAATATTATATTCTCAATAGATCCTGAATCTTAATTCATTACTTTTAAGCCACAGTAAAATAAAAATCAATATGATACTTTAAACCTGTCAGGATCACATTCTCCCCAATATGCCTCAATTATTCACATATCTCCTACATTCATTACGTAGTGAAGTGCCTTAACTAGTTGGGATATCATATAATTTCACATAAATCTAGTTGTCTTTTTTCATCAATTCTATCTTATTATATAATCCAAAGTATTTGGATTTCTTATGTATATTTATTTGGTTATTAAAAAGGATAATTAAAGTCGTTTCTAAAAAGATTAACTAAATAGGCCTCATTAAACTTTGTAAATAATGACTTCCAGGAAATCACCATGTTTGGTAAATATCTTCTAGTCTTACTAATGATTATTTCAAATAAAGCCTTATATTTCTATAGTGGTTTCCATTGCATGTGTATGATCTCAATTGGTCTTGATCCCTCTGATTTTTTTTTTAATTAAGACAGAATTTTCTACATTTAAAACCTTAGACTCAAGTAGTAAGACCCAATTTTCTAATTGCCTTCTTGAAAGTAAAGCGGTATCATTTGTCATTGCACTACCCGGTCAATATTTTCACAGTTAAGCCTAAGTTTCAAATTCATATACTCACCTATGGGAATGTGTGTAGTTGGTTATTTGGCTGGTAATCTGTACTGGCACGTTACCACAACAGACTTTTTCTTTTGAAATCCATTCAGCTCAATTTTGTTTAGAAGATTAAGCATCTCTTTGGAGAGCAAAATACCTAGATCAAAACTGACATTGCATTAAATTTACAGGGCGATGCTTTCTGGTTTGGTAGTTATGCTCTAATAATATTTTGTGGCAGTAACAACACACTCCTGCCTGACATTTTCCTCCTCTTTAGAAATTTAAAAAGAAAGAAAGTAAAAGGAAATAAAAAGCTTTTCTGCCACGGGTCAAAGGAATTCAACTACTAACACAATTTCGTCCATTTCCGCAGAGGGGGGATAGTACCCACGATACTTCTTTTCCATTTATCTGTTTTTAGGAAGAAATGGATTGTTTGAGTGTTTCTAGCCCAACTCCCTATTTTCATTTTTCTATGGGCCTTATGTACCCCCTGTAAAAGCAGAATTTAAAAAGGGGTCGTTACTATGAGTTTGGGGATGTTAAATCATATTTAGATTGACAGGCTATCTGATTACTCTGGGAATACCTATCCAACTTTTAGTTTATTCAAGCCTCTTTGCCCCTTCATCATTTTATTGCTACGGCATGGTATAGCTACTGAAACTCAACGTGGATTTTTTTTTTTATAATCTACGAGAAAACAAAAAGCAAGTTATAACTGTTGTGCATTATATTACTTTGGGGACTCTTTTTAAATGATCCAGTTTTCTCTCTCCTACACAGAAGACTCTCAAATGTCTCCTTCTCCAACTTTCACTGCCTACTCCCCTCTCTCCAGCCTCAGTCATATCCCTACAAGGGATAATAGTGAAATGATGACAAAATCCTATGTGGAGGACAAATATTTTGTGGAAATTAATCTGGAGAAAATAAGAGGAATAAGGAGAGGCAGGGATAATTTCTTTATGAAATACAATTCCAATCACTTAATCCTTAAATGGTTCTTGACCGAAGGCAGACCATCTAAATGCCAAAGGGCTCCTTCTTAGCAGCTTCTTGGCAATATTTACCATAGTTGATGAAATGGTTTAAGTTAGTAAGAGAACATACACGAAGCAGGTTGACGTTGCTGGCCTGGGTGCTCACGTGTGTAACCTGTTACAAAGATACAGCCTTGACACTCTGCCCCACAGATAGGTCAGTCTGCTTGTCCAGATGTTCAGCCTCACTTGGATCCAAACCCAGAAGGATGAGATCCAGGGGGTCTCACCAACCCACCCTGGCAGAGAGGGACAGCTCTTTTCCTAACAGACGTAATAGGCTTTGTTGCTCCGGCCCAAGACTTGACAGAAGACTCTAGTCTGGTTTAGGGACTTAAAGCGACTGATGGAATTAGTGGCTGGTAGTTTTCCCTAGGAAGAGCACTTACTGCTCTCTTTCTGTGTGAGAGGTTCAACCCGACTCGGCCGAGATTCCAGCAACCCAACGTATGGAGGACAAGTGGATTGTCATTACCTAGGAACTCGCCAGATGTGAACAATCCCAGATCACACTCCAGGAACTACAGAATGCAAATCGTCATTTTAGCTAGATCTAATTTGTATGCACACTGAAGTTTAAGAAGCACTGGCTTAAGTCACCAGGTGAGTAACTCAGAAATAGCACCTGGGCCTCCTGTCACTGGCACTGGGAACTCTGTGCTTGTAGGTGAGTATCTAACTGGACGAGAAGCTAGAATTCACACCACCGTGTCTCACTATGTTCTGAGAAATCCAACCAGCAGTGTCTTGGCAGAGCCAGAGCGTGAGTATTTGAAGGTCATGACCTGCCAGTTGGAGGGCAGACCTGCTTGAGAGATTTCCCATGATCTCTGGAGACTGCCACAGCCTGACAATGACATCACTGCTGGGTCAATGAGTCAGGCTAGCACCTGGGTAGCGGGTTCCACCACAGCCATTCCCCGTTCCTCCCTCTGCCACCCTCCTCCCCAGGGAGCTGTTTGTGGCTTCTGAAATTTAGCATATCTTTATGCAGTTTTTTACTGACTTTTCATGACTAAATCTATTTTGTCCAGGATAGCGAGCAGTCTATCACCCCTTCTATCTCTCTGGGTTCACATTTATTATCTCATTGTTTCTCATCTTTTTCCAATCTCCGTTGTGCTCACAACTCTGAGGAAGATACAGGTATAACTCATCCTTGGTAAGTGGAAACTGAGCCTGACCTGTGACACAGAACCACTTGTCTCACCTCAGCTAGCCTATCTGGCGACAGAGTTAAGACCAGAACACAGATACTCATATTTTATCCTAGCACTTTTGAATATGACACCGAGCTGTTTACCATTCACTTCAAATGTGGGAAAGTTGATGAGACTAACATCCTTAAGTTACAAAGCATTGGAAGCAATTTTCTCCCAAGAGGTGTGTGATTCTGGAAACTGTATTTTATTTTGCTGGCTTAGCATGAAGGATGTTTTCTCCACTCATTTCATTTTCTCTTTCATTATTTACTCCAAGTAACTGAATCCACGTGTCTACTATCTATTCAGTAACCGACAGAGTCTTTAATGGCTGGTATGTGTTTTGTTGTTTTTTTTTTTAAGATTTTATTTATTTATTTGACAGAGAGAGACAGCCAGCGAGAGAGGGAACACAAGCAGGGGGAGTGAGAGAGGAAGAAGCAGGCTCCTAGCACAGAAGCCTGATGTGGGGCTCGATCCCATAACGCCGGGATCACGCCCTGAGGCAAAGGCAGATGCTTAACAACTGTGCCACCCAGGCACCCCTGGTGTGTGTTTTTAAACAAAGACAAAACTATAAAACTGTTTTCCGGTTAATGCCAGTGATTTATGACAAATTAGCATTTAGAAATTAGTGGGGGGGGGGGTAAAGTGTTTGTGTGTTCTTTGTAGAGTCGAACAAAATGGAATCTGTAAATGTTATCCTTTCTGTGTCTGACAAATTATGACTTTCTTTGGGAGAGGATGACCACAAAAGATACTCACCCTCTTGACCTTGTTCCCGGCTGCCCAAACCTTGACACTGACATAGAGCTATCAGCCTGCCTCTGGTAATAGGATTGGGTGGTTTGTGTCCTGATGCTGGTATTCGATTTGGACAAAACATAGACAATAGGTTCTGTGCCTAGCTTTTCATAAGCAACCATTATTACAGTCCGTTTTCTAAAATATTGCTGAGGTTAGAAGACAGCACATCAATATATATGACTTAATATATATTAAATCCCAATATAAGATAAACAATATGAATATATAATAATCTATAATTTAGATATAAGAATATGACTAATACATAATTTATATAATTACATATATTATATATGTTCCCTAATATCTATAATATATATAAATCATATATTTATATATGGAGAGTGCAGCAACATATAAGACCTGACAGCTGTAAAAACAGTCATTGAATAGGAGTAATAAAAGTAATTCTTTAAAGAAAATGTTTCCCCACCACAGTTTTGTTTGTTTGTTTTTTTAAAGCTAGGAAGTATAGACTGCGGACCATTAACAAATAAAAATAAAGGCCCCCAAATTGGTGCAGCAGCTGCCTCCCTGACTACCATATATTTCAGGTCTTATAAGAGGTGGTTTTTGTCTTTTTTCCTCTGAGACATTTCAGTAGTTGCAAGGACTTATGATTGTCACACTCAGTTGACAAACCTGTCCAACCAGATAGCAAACACACGAAATTTCCACTGCTTTAGGAAGGCAAAGTACTCAACACACACACACACACACACACACACACACACACACGGAAAAAGAAATCCTTATTTCCAGAAGGATATCAAAGAAGGAAGGCTAAAACAAACTGTGGGCTGCCAACTGGTCTTATCTAAAGGTATCATTCATTCTCCTACTTGGCCTCTGATTCAATGTTGGGAAAATACTTTCCATCTGACTCCAAATGGTCTGAAGTTACAGATTTATTTCACTTATCCTTTTGTAGGTAAAATTCATGTGATCACAGATTACTGGACTGTGACAACATGTAAAATTAGTCAATACTAGGAATGCTTTTTTGTTTATAACAGAACTTACAAATCTCACTTACTAGGTGTCAGTTACTTACAGTGACGTATCTCTTCCACATACATATTCACACAAGGACAAAACTTCTTGTGCCTCCTATTATAGATGGAAAACATTCTTCTCAATGTACAGAGTAAGAATGACTTACTAAAATTAATCACCAAACAAATAGTTAAAGGTCTGCCATTTTTAGGGATTTCTTATGGTACCTACAAGATTGTCATGGATGCCTGAATCCAGGGAGCAAATTATTAAATTCCAAAAGATCAAACAATTTTAACACATGTGCAAACACCATGCCCCTTTGACCCAGGCCCTGATGAAGATGTGAAGTCCACAGCGCTGAAACCCGAGGAGCCACTGGAGGCAGCCATGCCATGGTAACATAATTTACCATGTCATTACCACTGTTACCATGTCCTCAGCTTCAAAGCACACGGTATCCAGGTGATAAATTATTAAATCTGACATTTCTCGACATTCATGAGGTACTTTGGTAAAAGGATTCTGCTCCTTTATCTGAATGTGCAATTTCAAGACAATAGGCTCTATCTGAAAAGGATTACATTTCTGAGAATTTAGTTAAATGACATAATTGGAAATTTGAGGCTCTTTCTGATGTGGGACAGATCCAGAAGCAGTAGTAGTAACTGTCTAATTTAAAATTTAATTTAATTTAATTTAATTTAATTTAATTTAATTTAATTTAAAGGGACAACTTGTTTTTAATGAATGTGTATATATCTGTGTGTGTAATATTGGCTCACTTTAGTAGACTCAGCTTTTTTGAGGCTTCAAGGTTTCACTTAAAAAGTACTTGCAAAACGGGACCTCTCTGGGATGCTTAGAACGCTTTAGTACCTTCCCAGTAAGTGAGCCCTGGGATAGGTATGGGTCGGTGTGGCAACTAAGAGCCGACTGCCAAAAAGTTCAGAATGAAGATGCCCAGCCTCCAAGTCTGCAGCCCTGTACCAACTCCCTGCTTAAAGTTAATTAGATTTTTGTTCGTATTGTACCAGAAGAAGCCCAGAATAGACTTCTTGCCTGCAGTTAACACCAGTGACTCTTGCTTTCCCCCCACATAACCTTGGAGTCTTGCAAATCTAATTATATTGAGGATATGAAACCTTTGTGTAAGCTCTGAGTCCTGTGCTTCACGCTTCCATCCATAGCCAGGCCAATAAGGTGTCTAGTAGAAAACTTAGTACAGGGGTTGTTCCATATTTTCTCCATACAATAGGAAAAAGAGACAAGAGCTACATGCCCACGGAGGGGAAAGGAGGTGAACGGGGGGAGAACCAATCATTTAACCACACATTGAGCTCTTCGGAGAGGTGATTTGTCAAATGGATCCTCCTGGCTTTAATACATAGCATAACTGCAAGCATTGATCAGGGAATTCTCACTCTATTAGAAGAGGCAGTCCCTCTATGTTTTATACCATGTTCTTATAAGGTGCATAAAATTCTGAATTTATAGCTTCACATGGTTCATTTAATCCACCAAGCTAGGGTTTATTGACTCTGCATGGAAACTTTAAAACAATTCTTTTAATAGTTGGTGCCAGTGGTGCTTTTTTTCTTCTTCTTTGCCAATATTTAGAATCAATCATATTGATAGAAGGGAGCAAAGTAATTATAATTTTGATTAGAACGTAAATGGAATCAAGGAAAATTCCAAGTGGCTAAAATTCTGATTGGCAGACTCTTCAAATTCCCTTGGAAGGCTTTAAGTTGGTGACTAAATGTATAGGTTCTAACGTACAACATATACTGTCCCTATTTGACCATATGCTTTTCTTATTCTTCTTTGTATATTCACTTATTTCACACCCCCACCCCCACCCCAGATGGTATACATGCTTTGGTGAGAAGGAAACATGACTTCTCTATCTACATCTTCCATAGCACTCAGCACAGTGCCTAATAAATCCTTGTTGAATGAGTCTTAAAAACAAAAATTCCATTTCATAACAGATAAATGTTGTGCGGGGGGAGGAAGCCTTGGTGTAGGTATTTTTATTGCCACAAAGAAATAGACTTCTTTGGGAAAAGTGGGGAGTGATAAAGTGATGACATCTCTACAAACTCTGTATATTTTTCACCTACGTCTTTGGAACGTCATACTGTAGGAAAGTATGTAACTTGCTAAAATAAATAAGCAAATAATGTATCTTGCTCATATAAAGACAGGAAAAATACATGACGTGGTAGAAGGGATTCATGATTGTGCCCCTTGTTGCTTCTATAAGTGAGAAACAGGATCCTAGAACATGGTATAGGGCTAGCCTATATCACTAACACATAATGAGCTCAGCCCGAGTATTTCCAACTGAGGTTTGTTACGGATGTCTTCTAAGTGGCAGCATGCCCAGCTCTAACCACTCTGTAAAATAATTCACATGGAAATGTACAGTTGATTCTCATTATTTATGGTAGTTCCATTTCATAAAGTCACCACAAACACTCAATTAACAAACACTGAACACTGCTCCTAGGGGAAGTGTGTGTGTGTGTGTGTGTGTGTGTGCACATATATCTTACATAGATTACACTCTTAAATCCTAAAGACATTCTGGTGGATTCTACTTTTCTTTATTTAAAAAAAAAAAAAATCAAGGTTCAGAGAAGTGTTGAGTGACTTATTTATGGCCACTCCATAACAGGTGCCAGGGTTGGGACTCAAACCTCATCCAGCTGGCCCCAGAGCCAAGCCTCCTGAACTAACCCCTGCTGGCCCCTGTCTCCATCCTCTGGTCATCTCCATAGGAGAGCTGAAACCCGAAAGCAGAGCATGGCCTTCTTTGACCTCAGCTGAAAACACATGCATTGGGTAACACACATTTTTGCCACTCTGTGCACGTCCTTATATGACTGTCAAAGTGCCATGAGTATTGATTTGGGGGTTATACATAAATTTTAGCAAGTAAGCAAATTTGCAAACCCAGAATCCACAAATAATGAGGACTGACTATATTTGTAAACCTTGCATCAGCACGGAACATTAAAGGTTAAAATTCTGGGTGGCTCAGCTCCTAGACTGATGTCCTGAATAGGTTTGAGGTCCCCCGTGTACTTGTTTCTACCACCTGCTAGTGGCGATGCCTATGGGTGTCCTCTGAGGACTCTCCTAACACCTAGTACTGAATGTTTGCACTCTATACCACATTTCATCCGATGTCATTGTCTACCAACCAACACCTATCACAATGGATTATGGATTTTCTTCTTTGAAAACACTGAGAGGATTGCAATGCACACAAAATATTGTCTTTGTACTCTAAGTTATAGAGCTGGCTAAAGATAAATGTAGAATCGTATTTTGTAGGAATTTTAGTAAAAACTCACATTTTCTGATAATGACACCCCCAAAATTTTGTTTGGAATTGTATTCCAAAGTAAAGGATATCATTAGTTGAAGAAAGTGGTTTTATCACACTGTCTGGAACTTCTTGTCAGTTTTCTTTTTAAATCCTCTCTGATGACTAAAACTTGTGTGATGAACATTTCCTATTTTACTTAAATCACATGAGCACAGTCTAGTGGCCGTTACATTTTGGATTCCCTCTACAAAGATTTAAAAAGTGACTCTACAACTGTCATGCTAATAGAGAAGAAAGTATTAAAATTCATGTCATGAATCTATACATCATTTATAACTATTAAACACTGTATTAGTTTTCTATTGCTCCTTTAACATACTATCACAAACTCAGCGGCTTAAAACAACACAAATGTATGATCTTTCAGTTCTGAGGTCTAGAATGTGGGGGCGGAGTTGTACTGCTTCTGTGCAGGGCTGAGAGAATCCATGCCTGGCCTTTTACTGTTTTTAGAAGGTGCCCACATTCCTTGACTCACAAAACCTCCTTCATCTTCACAGTCAGAAATCATATTGCTTTGACTTCTCTTTCTGCCCCCATCTCTCTTCTGACTCTGGCCCTCCTGCCTCCCTCTTAGGAGGATCTTTGTGATTATCCAGCGCCCATCTGGATAATCCAGAATAACCTCCCCATCTCAGGGTCCTTAACTTAACCACATCTGCAGTTTCTTCTGCCATGTAACATAATCTCTGGTTCTGGGGGTTTCCATATGGGCATCTTTGGGGCCATTATTTAGCTTATCACGAGAGTAAACTGGGTCCAAGTGTTATTGTGAGTTCAAAGACGATCAAGACATGGTTTCTACCCTTATAACCTGTTATCTAGGCAGGAGTTGGCAAATACTACAATCACCATTCAACAGGGCAGAGTAGCATTCAAGCCTTATGGAAGTTCAAAGAAGGAAAGGATGGGTCACTGAGAATCCTCCATCTGCAGAGATCCACAGGTAATGTACGACTTTGTGCCTATTTGTCCCTCGCCTGGAAATGCCATTTCCTCCTCTTGTGCCTGGCTTACTGCTACTCATCCTTTAAAATTCAAGAGTCAATTTTTTGGGGGGACACATTCCTTGATGCCCTAAGTGGAGATGGTACTCTTGTCACATTATTTTTTAAAAAGTAGTTTAATTCTGTGCCTCTCTCAATAGAAAGAATTCTTATCTTCTAAGAAACTCAGGTTTTTTTTTTTTATTTTCTTATTCTCAACACCTCAATACCTGATGATTTGCATATGATAGACACTCAGTAAATATTTGAATGTATAAATGTCAGTGGGCACTGTGCATAGATGCCTGACTACCTGATTTGGGGCCCTAAGGATGTTATGTACAGTGGGACAGTAAACCACATACTGGAAGCTGGGGTAAAGAGGGCTTTTGCAACTAACTGATGTTGTGGGGAGAAGAGGGGAGAAAGGCCTAGAGAGAAGGATGTAGCTCCACTTTGATGGCTGGGTGACCAGCAAGATGGTCATGGCTACAACAGAAATAACACACACAAAAGGGGAGTTTTAGGTTTGGTGCAGAGTGATCATGAATTTATTTTTGGTTTCTTGAATCTGAAGAGTTTAAGACAACAACTGACTGAAATGAGCAGGAAATAAAGAGGTGGAATTTAGGAGAAAATCAGGGTACCATTTGCAATCGGTTTCCTTAGGAGTGACAGGAAGAGCTGTAGGCATGGCTTGAAGGCAAAGACTGTCAAAAAGTAAAAAAGAGAAAAGAATCAGGGACAGAATGTTGGTGAATATATTCAGAAGGAATCAACTGAAAGGACCCTTTAAAGAATCAAATCGACATCAAATGAAAGAGCAATTTTTCTCAGAGGACTGTTTCTCTGACCACAGGAGAACAAGTGATGGCTTCCTTGTCTGAGCCTGCAGATGGCACAAAGCAGTCTATCTACTTTACATTACTGTTATTTGAGGATAGCATTTGTCTTCCCCACATTCTAGAGGGTACGCTTTCTGAGGGCAAGGGGCTTGATCTTTTCTTCATTGTGTCTCCCAGGTGCTGAACTCTGCTTTTCACACTTAATAATCAATAGGGTAACAAATTAATGAGATTAAGATATGATGGTATTTCTTGTCTTTTTTTAAGATTTTATTTATTTATTTACTTATTTGAGAGAGAGAGAGCACGTGCACAAGCGGGGTCGGGGTGGGGGAAGGCAGGGGAAGAGGAGACAGAATCTTGAGCAGACTCTCTGCTGAGCATGGAGCCTGAGGGAGGGCTTGATCTCAAGTCCCTGAGATCATGACCTGAGCTGAAACCAAGAGTCAGAAGCCTAACCGATCGAGCCACCAGGCAGGCACCCCAGTATTTATTTGCTTAATATTACATCCAGTTTCCCCTAGGTTTGCTTAAGTTTCTGGAATGAAGAAAATGTTACCAACTTGCTGAAAGACACTGTGCCCAGATCAGGGGCTAAAAGCACATCCGGTGTTAATTCTCTGCATGAAAATCGTTGGCAAGCTGTTCAACTGAAATTTCCTGCTACATGATACCTCTCAAAGGTTCAAATAAAGGACAAAGCCTGCACTTAATTAACAATATAAATGGGATCTCTCTGTCCCAAGATGAGATTGAATCCCAAAGTCACCTGCCACATGTTTATTAGTCAGTCTGACCCAGTGCTCCCCACTGCTGGTAATTGGTACTTAAGTTACTAGAAATGTAGCTCTAATAGAAGTTTGACCAAGTTTACTGTAGAAGTGGATCTCCCCAAATATCTTAAACACAAAGACATCTCATAGAACACGATTTCAAATGAATCAAGACAAAGGACGTACGCATATTTGAAATTATTTAGGTAATGAAAATACATGTTTTAGTAGGGTCACAGTAGATATTTTAAAAATTCATCGAAATGTCCATATTTTATATTTAAACATGAAAGAAATGACAATTTATTAACTTCAGTAAGTTTTCCTACTATCAGATAATTCTCAGATTTAGCATTGATTGATATAAAGGAAAATATTGCATGGGAAAACATACAGTGTGAAGACTTGTGTGTCTACCACACCTAAGTAAATGCAGACTCCTTTATAGCCACACATCCATCCTTCCAAGCATGTTCCATGGCAATGACCACACAGCTGGTCCATTAGCCCTTTTAGCTGATTCTCCCATCCTCAATGTGATACTTGCCCTGCCTCAATACTGCAAAAGACAATAAAACTGAAAAATAAAATTAATGGGTGAATTACACTACTCAGGAACTGGGACTAAATTTTTCAAGGCAAGCCAATTTCTAAGTAAAAGTTTTGGGCAAAAATTTCAAAAGCTTTTCACAGCTGGTTCCCACTGTCATTTACTTGAAGTTTTGTCAATACAGGGAGAAAAGACAACCTCGGGCATCTTTCTGCCTCAGGGAGCAAGATGACAGTGTAAGAGGCACACACTTAGGCTTTGATATGTCCAGTTGAAAAGGCACTCGAGCTCTAGAAAATGTTCTCTAAATGCTTATTTTGTGTGCTGCGTGCAATTTGTTAGGTTTAAATCCCTGTAGGAACCAGGAGATTTCCACACATCTTTTAGAAAATGGATATTTTTCAGGGTAAGACAACATTAGGCTTCATTGGTAGGTGTGCTGGCTTTAATGTTAGAAGGGTTATTAAATAATATGGTGGTGTTTATTTGCAACCCAGATGAAGGCACCATAAAGAAAAAGAGGACTAGTATGACAAGATAGCTATCAGCAGAGCTGTTAAATTTACTCTGACAAACGATAGGTCTATACACTAATCAACTCCCATTTAGCTCGATATTAAGCTCGCTTAGGTAGATATTGGAAAAGAAGTAATGCAGTGTTCTATTTACTACTTATCCTCATATCCAGAATTGTGAACAGCTTGTTATGCATGATTAAAATTTAGCATCAACTGTAACCGATTTTGTCATGAATTGTTTAAGGTGCATTCTGAGGAATATTCAAGGGCATGAAAACTTTTGTGGGGTGAACATTTATTTTTGTATTTCAAAGTTGATGTATGTGTGTTAACTCATGATTTGGTTGCTTCTGAATGTGTGTTTTTGTGAGCAAAATTAAAAATATTATTTTTTCTCTACTTGTAAAAATAGGCCTCATAGAGAAGAAGGCCAATTTTCCTACTGACTACACAAAGCCAATTCACCAAAAATCAATTTGTCAAGTGACCGATTTGCCAATTTTTTCCCAAGAGTTAGTTTCACCACATCTTTTCTACCTCTTTTCCCACTGGCTTATCAGTTGGGTTTAGGTAATATCTGTTTGGCATGTTTCAAAATTCAGATGCCTAAGATTTCTGCAACTTCTGCCTTTGGTCTTCTCGTACGTCCCCACGTCCCCTCTGCTCTTGTATCTACTCACCTCTTATTCCTGCCTCAATTCCTACCTCTGGCTGCTCCAATCCATCCTGGACCTGGTTTGAAAGATCTATATAACAGTTTGAAGTAATTTTTCTTTGACTGAAAATTTGGTGAATTGACCCTTGCCAATTGGCTTGAGGAAAATGGTTTTTAGCAAATTGACTTGGAATTCCCTAAAACTATCCCCCCAAATCTAAGAATAATGGTATTCCTTATTGAGTCCTTTCTTTATGCTTCACACTTTATAAGTATCATCTCACTGAATTATAACAGTAATCCAAAGACTTTTATATATATAAGGAAACTGAGGATTAAAATGATTAAATAATTTGCCCAAGGTTTCAGAGCTATTAAGTAGCAGAACTGGGATATGAACCCAGTCTAATGGACTCTAAAGCTGGTGTACTCTATATTTAACTAAACAGCATTCTGAAACATTATGTTTTTAATGAAGGTGGAGATTACTTTAAAAAGGAAACCCATAAAATAATTGCTGACTTATTTCCTGATGGTAGCTCTGAAGAAGACTAAAATTGGATAAAGAGTATATACAATCTTAAAGAGTCGAAGTCTTAATAAATACTCAGATAAATAAGATAAGATTCTAATGAGTTTCTACAAGGGCCTCTATAAAGTAAGGGAAGGTATTAGAACATGAGACCCAGATACTCATGCTTAACGAGAACGTGGGGTCACTTAAATGAGCTGGTCTCTTAAACTCTCTAACAAGTTTGAATGGAAGAGAAAGCAGATTTTTAAAAAATGACTCATGGATGGCAGGATGACTTTTATGGGTAGACACATGAAGCAGGAATTGAAGTGTGTGTTACACTGTCTTGAAAGTAAGTCTATAAAGAGAGTGAGAGTCCTCTATGCTTTCTACTGTATGACTCTAATCACACAATAATAAAAGTGCGGAACAGTTGCTGGGATATCGGAAAGTTAGCTTTCTTGGATTGGCTTCTATTCTCTTCCCCAGAGGCTGTTCTGAAAATTTATGTTTATTGACATCAGAAATGTCAGCATGGAGCTAGTAGGAAAAGGAGAAAAAAAATACCTCAAAAAGGTGTCAGGAAGCTTGTTTCTGTCTTGTCATGTCTGCTGTCAGTATCTGTCATTTTCAGTGCTTATCTGGACCCAACATTAGCAGAAACACTGGAAAAATCACCTTTCTAATTGAGCCTCTTTGCCCTTTTGTTGAGTACCACTGCCCTTTTGAGTGGTTTTTCCAAGAGCAGGCTGCAGCAAGTCATCCAATAGTTCATTTTTCATCTTTACCTAGTGTCTTCTTCCCTAAGGAAAATGTATTAGGTACATTTCACTTCAATATTCTTAGTAGATACTGCTTTGCAAATCTTTAAGAATTTAAATGTGCAGAACCATAACTTCATGCATGCCTGCCCTCCCCCTTAAGACCCCACCCTTAGGACCCCACTAAACTGTTAGGGACATTATTCCATAATGACTTTTGGGATTAAACTGTGAGTATCTAATAATCTTATTAGTTAATAACTACTAAGCACATAACCTTACTAGCATCTATCTTCCCAAGGAATCTAATGTACACACCAGTTCCCTAGGGATGGTTTGGGAGAGGAGACTCTGCAGAGGGAAATGGCAGCCTACCAATCCCCTTGATCCCAGACAGTGCCCGAAGTGATCTTTGTGTTAATGAACAAGCCTGACAACTTCCAGTATAACAGGACAATCATGTTAGAGGTTCTTCACCTCTTCAATTCCTTCTACTTGGTGACTCTTCAAAAAGACAAGTCTTTATTTCCAAAGACTTGGGAAGGTTTTAGAAACTTGTGTCCTTTAAGTATACTATTATCCTATAGGCTCCCACCTTATAATAGTACTAATTTCCCCATCATCTCAGAATATATGAGACCCAGAATTTTGTAGATGAGTGTGTATACAGTTTTGGACTCCACAGGAAAATGAAAGCAAGAAGGAATTTACATATGGCCACAGGAGAACTATACTAGCAATGAAGAGGTTGGAAAGGAAGATCTACTGAGTAAAGCTAAAGGGCACGGACTACTGAGAAACACCTTCTTTACCTTCAAGTTACATTTACCCATAATTTCCACCTTTGTCCCTTACCCATGGGATTTCCCATGTTGCAAATATACTGAGTTACAACCATCTGTACTGCATTTCCAGCTACTAACACCTAAAAAAAGTGTCCACACGCAGGGAAACTTCCCTTAGGAACAGAAGGGGGCTATCTATGCATGTTGCTAGGGAATTTAATTCCCTCTCTGAGATGCACAGGTTTAGGAACACACTACAGAGGAGATGTTAGGCAGGGTCTCCCAGACATGGCAGGTTTAGAATCCTCCTGAGGAACACGTAGGACAATGGGCTAGCAGCTGCACCAGCTGGCCCTGGAGAACCTGTGTGCGCCGAGATGAGAAGAGGCTACTCCTTCACCGCTGTTTGTGACAAAGCCTCATCAGTTTATTTGGCATTAAAACATTTCCATTAATAGTCGGGTTAATTTTCCATAGTTTCTAACTTCATGCTATTTGCAACACTTACACCAATATTCCATATAATTGTTAATGAAGAGCCTCTTCTTCTTTTTCTCTTTTTGCTTTTTTTTTTTATTTGACCAAAGAGGCTGTGACATGATTAAATAATGCTCTTCAAATATAAAAGGGCTGATGCCCTTACTCTTTATCTTCATGTTAAGTCAGAATCAAAGGTAAAGGAGCTTCTATTGGAACATGTAGATTTTAGGTTTGACATACAAAATGAGATTTATTATTATATTGGGAGAATTGAAAGATATCATACAAACTAATTTTTTTGCACTTTTATCTGTATGCTTTTCACAAGTATATATAGGAAACTACACACACACACACACACACACACACACACACACACACTGCCAAGTTCTTATTTGCTGTGGAAGACAGAGTGAACCTGGAGGGCTCATAATTGTCAAAAACAGACCATTCCTCAGACCTGAAACATCTCGTCACATTCACTGTGTGGGTGTGGAGCAGAGGACAAAATTACCAAACATTTGTTAAACAAAACAGAAAGTCTCATTCAAAGAAAATATTTTCACTTGTGTTTGTTTGTGTCATATATATACTAAATAAAAACCTTTGTTATATGTCAAGACTCACAATAAATACTGACATTAGAACAATTTAGAAGCCTTGTCTGCCAGATGATAATAGTGAAGTGACATCACCAAAATGCCTGTTGACTGAGTTCTCAGTTTCCATCATGAAATTGTTAAGTAAGTTTAGCAATCTCTTCTTTATAGTTATTTTTAATTATCAATGTGCAAATTTAGTGGAAAGTTAGCGATGGAAATTATAGATGACATTTTATCTTGTTTTGTTTTATTTTTATTTTAAAAGATTCATTTATTTATTTTTTATATATATAGAGAGAGTGCTGAGGGGCAGAGGGAGAGGGAGAAGGAGAGAAGCAGACTCCCCACTGGCCCAGGAGCCTGATGTACGGCTAGACCCCACCACCCATGAGATCATTACCTAAATGAAATCAAAAGTCAGATGCTCAACTAACTGAGCCACCCAGGTGCCTGAGGACATTTCATTTTAAATACACCAGATATGGAATCCAGGAAATTAAAGGCAGGAGGGGTCTATCAAGTCTTATGTTCATACTATAGGCCAGATACAACACTTGGAACTTTGAAATTTCAGTTAACCTTCATGGCAACCCAATGAAGTCCAAGCCACAATTCCAAATTTATAGATAAGGAAAATGAGACTCAGAGAGCCGAGGTGGCTTACCAAAGGTAAGCCAGTGTCTAGGACGGGTTTCACATCTCTGTTTTCTGATTTAAAACCCAAGAGGGGCACCTGGGTGGCTCAGTCAGTTAAGCGTCTGCTTTCTGCTTGGGTCATGATCTCAGGGTCCTGGGATGGAGCCCAGCATCGTTGGGCTCTCTGCCCAGCAGGGAGCCTGCTTCTCCCTCTCTCTCTCCCTCCCTGCTCCCCCTTCTTGTGCTCCCTCTTTCTCTCTCTCTAGCAAATAAATAAACAAAATCTTAAAAAAAAAGCCCATGATTATATCCAAATGCCATGTTGCCTTCTTTTTAAAGATGAGATAATTACACCCTAGTAAGATGAAGTGATTTGTACAATTTTTACAGCACAATTAAAACCCAGGTTTTCTATTTTCACCATCAGCAATCTATCTGCTACACTAACATACAAAGGTTAATAAAATATTTTGGGAGGTGGATTCCCTTTAATATAATGTTTACTAACTCACAACTTTAAGGGATATATGAAATGTGCAAATCCTGCTTTCCTGGCATTGAATAAGCATTGGATAATTAGTGGGACAGGGAGTTTTTGAACGTGTATTACATATTCACAGGAAAAAAGAGCTACTCTGAAGAAAAAGCCATGCACACTGTAAATTTCCTCATGATCCTCAAGTCTGACATGAATGCCTAGAGAATAATCTTTTAACTAAAAATAAGTTGAACAGAGTTCAGTCATGAGTGGAATGCCTGGTGTGTATTTCAATGGGCAACAAATGTGAAACCATGACATGATAAGGAAATCAATATGCTGGCCTCACATATCTATCCCACAATTTTAGATGTTAAATAATTTGAGATAAAATGAATAGTAAGAAACCATGACATGCCTTTCAGATCTCTGAGTTACAGAGTTTTAACAGCAACCAATACACCCAAACCCTTGCTGTAGTCCAGGATTCATCCTAATTGATTTTAGCATCTCCCACTGGTTGGTACAGAGGAGATTGCTGCTAACAACCTTTATCAGCCAATTCAGGTATGTTTTCTTATCTGCGAAGTACACTGCTTGCTTTAATTCTCCTCTTTTAAGAATAGTTTGCACACTTGTCAGGAGAACTATAGGAAAATTTGGTTCCCAGACACAGATAAACTCTTGTTCTACATGCCCTAATCTCTGGTGATTTATTAATGCAGAAACCTAAATCCCTGAAAAGCCAAATATAATTGATTTTCTTTGCTTTCAAGTAATTAGAAAACAGTAATCTCTAAATTATTTTTAAATCCAAAATACATCAGCATGTAAGATGTAACCCATCCCACAAAGTTTGTGACTCAAAAAAATATTTTCAGTTATAATATTTGGGAGGAAGAGCTAAAACACAATTAAGTTGTTCAGAGAAATGGGGAATCTGTACTGAAAATTCAAGAAATTATCTTATTTTGTATGAAAAATTATTTTTGAATACCAGGGAGTGAAGCTAACATGTCCACAGAGGTAAAACATAAATTATCTTTCTGGCTTTAAACACCCTCTTCTTCAACAGCTGGGCTTCTGTCACATGGGTGATCATCACTGTAAATGACACCTCTGCTATCAGGATTCCCAAGGGTTCTCGCTGTGATTGCAAAGGCTCTGAATTACCTTTCTGAGAAACTATATATTCCAATGTATTACTGCAAAATTATATTAGGTATGGCTCTTTTTAGATGGAGGGCACAAACTACTCTGAATCTTCGTGTCAAATCAAAATGCTCTGAATTTCCAAATATTTAGTAATCAGGTGTCACTGTGTTTAGAAAACTTCCTATACAGTTGGTCCTATATGACCACAGTTGGTCATAGTGATTTATTGATTAAATTAGAATCCAGTGGAAATCACAGGTGGCTTCGTGGGGGAAATTTAAGAAAACTACTGAAAGGGAGAGATGTTGAGTCATAACTGAGCTTACGTATCACCCACATGAATTGAAGAATTTTTCCAACAATACAGCTGGTACACCTGTGTCTGTACACCAGGCCACGGAGCATAGTCAGTGCTTCCCGAAGTCTGGTCCTCAAGACAATGTTAGGAGATATACAGATGACTAAGTTTTATTTGAATAGATATAAGATATTAAACTTTTTTTTTAAAGATTTTATTTATTTATTTGACAGAGATAGAGACAGCCAGCAAGAGAGGGAACACAAGCAGGTGGAGTGGGAGAGGAAGAAGCAGGCTCATAGCGGAGGAGCCTGATGTGGGGCTCGATCCCATAACGCCAGGATCACGCCCTAAGCCGAAGGCAGACGCTTAACCACTGTGCCACCCAGGCGCCCCAAGATATTAAACTTTTATACTCATTTATGGATATCTTTGTTTAGGGTGATTCTAAGTAAGCATCCTTTAAATCAACTAATACTAAAGTATTAGTAATTTACAATACAGATCATACCAGGCTAGGGCAAAATTTATGAAGGTGTTGTGATGATTAAAGCTTGAGGAACAAAGCTGTAATTTTCCCTATTTGGGGATTCGGTCTACTTCTGTCCAGTGGCACCGATTACTGGAAATGGACTACTCTCAACCATAAAAAGGATGTGAGATGATATTGTCATTTTTCCTCCATTCTAAACAGTAGTTTGTTCTATAAGTATGTGGCATTCTTTCTTGAAAAAATATAAAATCTTGTTCAGTTAATAATTAACAACTTCTTGGACAATCATTTATGAGTTCATAAAGAGTTGTTGAAAAACCCTAGACTCCTTACGTGGGAGTATATAGATGCTTTTGCTGAGTCAAGCCAAGTGGCCTTTTGTATTACAGATTTCTTTAATTCATCAACTACTAAATTAATAGACTTCAAGGCAATTAATTAATTGTAATAACACCAATCACATCACTAGAATTAATGTTTTTCTTGCTCTCACTGTTTATAATGGCTGTTTATAAATACTAGTGTAATGAGTACAAAGAAGCCAGAGGCCCTGAATTCTCTGAATATTACGTGATTTCTAGGATTTACTGAGACATTACTAATGAATACTACCTGATGCAAGGGGATGAGAAGTCAATGTATTTTAAGAAACTTTGAGTGCATATTATGTGGAACGTTCATTAAACTAGGTAACATGGCATTTAATTTTTTCAAATAGAGTTCAAATAACTATTAATATTTTCCAAAGCTAATAACTACTACCTTACCACTGTGCCACCCATCACAACCACTAGGAGCCAGGCAGTGCACTGAGTACCCAACAAAAAAGCTTCGTTACATGTAAGATAATTAAATTCCATGTCCTTCCAAGGTGGTCTTTTAGACTGCGGACGTTGTACTGAATATACTGGAATACGGAGGCAGGGCACTGCTGTGTTTCTTCACGACATCGAAGTAAGGGATTGTGTGTCTG
Source organism: Ursus maritimus (assembly GCF_017311325.1). Classification (NCBI taxonomy): domain Eukaryota; kingdom Metazoa; phylum Chordata; class Mammalia; order Carnivora; family Ursidae; genus Ursus; species Ursus maritimus. The sequence continues at coordinate 43,044,744 of NW_024424230.1, read as the reverse complement.
ACGTACAGACGCGAAATTTCCTGTGTTCTGCTGACCTCATTGCCTGCTTCTCATGAGTGAAAGTCATTCCTTTTGTTTTCTGTGAGTAACAAATCGGCTTAATGAAGACCCTTTCCTTAGGCTCTTATCAAAGTAAAATTCTGTTCAGGCAAGAGATCCTATTGGGAAGTACTAACTCAGGATGTAAGAGGGGATTCTCGAAATATGCCATGAAGACAGTCTCGAACATGATACTGGTTACTGACTCAGGTGGCTCATCTCTATGAAATAAGCAGCCTCTTTGGCAAAGCTGTTGATTCGGATTATTTAAACTTTAAAAAAATGATGGATGGTACTGTCGGGACATGCACTTTCCATAATCTTTCAAATCAAATTTTGTAAACTAGGGTGAAGCAAGGGGCAGAATAACCATATTAGGACAAATAATTATATTTCAGAAATTATCTAAAATACAGCATCCTTCTTTGCTACGTTTTCTCTTTGTTTCCTTGAAGAAAAATGAAATTCGTCTAGCATTTGAATGGCAGGAAGCAGCATACCTACTCAGTGCCTGACCCACATTAGGCCCTCAAGAAATAGTTGTTAAATGAGTAAAAAGAAGCAACTGCTTGCCTTTTTCTTTCTTTTTTTAAAGATTTTATTTATTTATTTGACACAGAGAGAGAGATTGAGAGAGGGAACAAGCTGGGGGAGTGGGAGCAGGAGAAGCAGGCTTTCCGCTGAGTGGGGAGCCCGATCCCAGGACCCTGGGATCGTGACCTGAGCCGAAGGCAGACACTTAACAACAGAGCCATCCAGGGGCCCCATGCTTGCCTTTTTAAACAGACACTTTCACCTTCCACTAATTTGTGGGAATGAGGTTTAAATAACTCTGGTTTTCAAGGTTCCCTCTCTCCTCATTTCTTCCCTTCTTTCCTTGCTTTTTCTTCTTTTTTCCTTTCTTTGCTAATAATATCTGAAAAGGAGACACCATTTGATGCCTTACTAAAATAAATGAATGTTTGAAAGAAAAAAAATAATTTATGACTGAAAATAAACACGGGTTTCCACTTCTCTCAAGCCACCAAAGTTTATATCAAAAAGACAAAATGGATTAATTCTGAGTTTTTCAAGGTCTTTTTCCTCTCTCTCTCCTGAAAACACTCACTCTACTTAGGAAAGAAAGAAAGAAAGAAAGAAAGAAAGAAAGAAAGAAAGAAAGAAAGAAAGAAAGAAAGAAAGAAAGAAAGAAAGAAAGAAAGAAAGAAAGAAAGAAAGAAAGAAAGAAAGAAAGAAAGAAAGAAAGAAAGAAAAAAGAGAGAGAGAGAGAGAGACTGGGAGAGAGGGAGGGAGGAAGGAGGGAAGGAAGGAAAGAAAGAGATCAGTTTCCTCCCTTTGCTTTGTCTCTAAGAAGAGTTCTGTCTTTGCCAGACCAATTTGAGGACTCTCTCTGATTTAGGATCTGGAGAAGAGATGGACAGCCTCATAATAAAGAAACAAAAGGAAGGTGATGGGCAGAAAGGTTATACATGTTGTCTATTGGGAGAAAGCTGTGGAGGTTTGGTGTATGAGAAACTAAAACAGCCACAAGGTAGAAGAGAAAAGAAGGGAAGAGAAGGGAGTCAGGAAAAGAATTTTTTTTTATTATGTTCAGTTAGCCAACATATAGTGCATAATTAGTTTTTGATGTAGTGTTCAACAATTCATTAGCTGCATATAACACCCAGTGCTCATCACAACACATGCCCTCCTTAATACCCATCACCCCGTTACCCCATTCCCCCACCCCCCTCCCTTGTCCAGAGTCTCTCATGGTTTGTCTCCCTCTCTGATTTCTTCCCATTCAGTTTTCCCTCCCTTCCCCTGTGGTCCTCCATGCTATTCCTTATGTTCCAATGCATTAGCACCTGTCATATTTTTCAATTCAATACTGAAGTTCTATTTTAATTTCTTTGGCTTCTCTTTTGAATATTCTGTTATTCAAAGCCAGGTCTATGTGACATGGTGCGTGCAGTTATAGAAAATCCTAAGTCTGATTATTTGCCCCAGAAATGTTCTTTAGTCCTCTACCCTCACACAGGTAATAATCTGTATATCCAAATTTCATGTGCTAGTCAGAACGGACAATTTCAAGTCAGGATGAGATTTTAAGGTACGAAAGATAGAACATTTTTCAAACGTAGGAAAATTGCAAATCATTAACAGATACAAGTTATCAAAAATACATCCGCAAATTTTAGCATTCCAACTCACTTTGTAAATTTTATATTTTACTTCAGTAGAACTTGGCTATTTTACTCATGAGACAACAACAAAAATTAAATGTCTGGAGGAAAATTTCCACTTTCATGGGTAGAAATTCAAATAGATTCCTGAAAGATTAATCAATGCATAAACTGCCAGGAAACACAGTCACACATTATTCTTAATAATTGGTGGACATCATCACCCAAAGTACTGACCGACTGAATTGTGCATTTTTTCAACTGGTTTTGTGGGCCTCTGAGGAAACAGAGACAGCCCTACACCAAGTGTAAAATTAGCTGAGCCTAAACTTTGAACAGAATCATTAACTAAGGATCATTCTTCTTAGTCTCCCATCTTAATGATCAGCTGCACTTGAAAACTAGCCCTTCCGTTTTGTTAGTGCTATATTATCGGATTTGGATAAATTCGCCTACTAGCCTAACCAATTTGTTCCCATTTTGTTGTAATTGCTGTCTTAGCAACAGTTTCTTATTCCCTAAGACTTTGCATATGACCTGAGGAAAATATGTTTATGACTTGTATAATAAAACTGGCCTCCTAAATTTTGCATATATAATAATTTATTTTCAACTACGCTGAATGGCAGTTTATTTAATATTTATAGTTTAGTTTCTAGCTAATGGTAAAAAATGTAGGGATGAAGCTTAAATTAAAGCATCTCTTATTTTCATAACACAACACATCCTTTTACCAGGCAACGTCTATGCCAAAAAACCTCAATGATATAATATGAAAATTTTCCTTTTAAGTTTTCATAAATTCTGTGATAGACAATTTATCAACTATCTAAGGGAGCTGACAAATTTGTTGACCTATTCGATACTCTATTTTCATATAATGACATTTTTTTTATTAACCTAGATCTTTCTCATAATTGAAAAGAAAAATAATAATCCTTGGACTTTGCTAGTGCACTTTATGTATGTGGGTGAGTGGATGGGTGCGTATTTGAAGACAAATACTTCGTATTTTAGGCAGTTGGTGGCTGGTATGGCTTAGAGCTGGCATTAAATGATAAAGAGGGTTTCCATGGGTGGGAAAGACCTTTCAGAAGGAAGGGCCGAGGATCCCTGATGGAATGAAGGGTCCAATGGGTAGAATAGTAGACAGTCTTGAAAGGTAAGTTGTGGCTACACTTTGAATTGTATTAAGTACTTGCCTATGGAGTTTGAATTCTATAGACAACTGAGAGTTGCTGGAGTTTTAGCCACTTTTATGATGGGGACATTTTGAATTGTATTAAGTACTTGCCTATGGAGTTTGAATTCTATAGACAACTGAGAGTTGCTGGAGTTTTAGCCACTTTTATGATGGGGACTTATTTTAGGAAGATAATCTTGCAGCAGTATCTTTCTTAGACCAAGAAAGAATAGATCTGCTCACAGCTCTTTGGCTATGGTTACCCATTTTGAGTTCATCATACAGCATTCTGCATGGGTACCATCCTGCCCCCTGGTTTTCACAAATAAATAGCATAGAAGACTCATGTTGAGAATTTTCTAAGATTTCATTGTTGATGAGTGAATTTTGTCAGTTAAACGCTTTCTGAAATTACACAAGAAGGGAGCTCTAACAGATACCATAGGTTTATAACTGATGTGTAGATTTCAGTAATGAGCTGGGATAAAAAGGCTGAAATATTTTGGATTTATAGGGTGCTTCCTAATCAAGTGTCTGTTACTGCTCTGCAGTGTACATGGTCCTGAGCCCCCACTGCTCATAGCATTGGTGAAAATGAAAGATGGCTCCCTTGTCATCTGAGAGGAAACTCCACAGAGAGAGCCAGAGATTCCCTGCTGTCAATATAAACTCACCCTGAATTGATAAAATAACTCCAGAGCTCTATACTAATTTTTTCCTCCAAAGGTGTTGTGTTTGGTAGATGGAAGTCTGGAAGGAAGGCAATGGGAGGCAAGAAGGAAGCCTGCTGTGCAGATTCCTTACCGATTGCTTTTCTGTTTAGGCTGTAGTATGCTCAAACTTCATGTTTGTATTCTCTGCTCAGGGCCCATCTCCCTGTTGGTCCCCTGCCTGTTTCTCCAGCGTTTCAGAAACTGAAGCCTTCCATTATTCTGAGCAGCTCTCTCTGAAATTTCCTGATGTCAACCATCTACCCACTTAGACACTTACCTATTACCTGTTCGCAGAGTCCACTAACCTATTTCACTTGTTTTCTGGAAAATCCACCAATTATTCCTTATTACACCTGTATGATTTGCTTGTAATCATGGTTCACCTGGCTGTTCAGATTCTCCCTCACAGCTGTGGCTGGAGCTACTTCCAAATACTTGGGTCTGCTCAGATGGTGTCAGAATCCCTGGTTTTGGTTTTTTATCATCAGTTACGTCCTAGTTCTTTATGACTTCTGAATATAACATAATGCAAACAGATATTATAAAATAAGCAAATGAGCCTTTCCTAGTGTGGGTATTTAAATTATATGTGAATAACATTATATGATGTTTCATTTTGACAGAGGGTTTTCTATGATAAATACAGACAGTCCCTTTAAGAGATTGAGGGTTTGGATTGCACATTTACATATTTACAGATATTGGAAGACAGATGAGGGAAAGGAAAAATGAAAAGACAAAAATGCATCTAAATAGCAATATGCGTTTTTCTGTTCCAAAGAATACTTTTCGTTTTCAAGATAATATTATTTCACTGTTTACCGAGAAATACTTGAGTAATTTGGGAGGAGTTGAAAGGAGAGCAAGGAATCATAGGAGGTGTTGAAAAAATTATGCCCTATAATCATGTCTTATCCCATCAAACAGAAAAATCACTGTCAGTTATAAACATGATATTATGTTATAAAGATATTATACGTAGTGCACTTCATATTGGGGTACATAAATCTTTCTTTGTTTTCAATTCTGGTCTTTATCGGAGCCTAAGGGGCAGAGACTTTATTTTTCCCAGAAAATTTTAAACTAAAATATCTTTAAAATTTTTCTTTGTTGTTTTTATATAATGATCACCCTACTTTTCTACCCACAGTCCTCACTCCATAGGACAATGATGTCATACATTCATAGCCACACCAAAATATCATGATAATTCTCAAGGCAGTGAGAGATAATTGTAGGACAAGGAGGTCACAAGTCTTGAGTTGTATTCAAAATTAGATGCCAATAGTGTTTCTAGAAAATCCCACTACACAGCAAGATTTATGTAGCAAATAAACAGAGCATGCGAAAGCAGATAACACTGCAATATCAAGACTCCGTGCCCACACTTGGGATGGCCTCCGGCCACCTGGGAGCCGGATCGCATTAAGTAAGTCCTTAATCAAGGCACCACTACCTCTTTTTCTCCTATAAACCCATGGAACATGGCCCACTGGTTCCTGGGATTTGCTGTCCCCATTTTACCCTGGAAAGTGGCATTTGTTCATAGTCTGCAGGAGCTGGGTTATTGTAAATTGTGTTAAGAAGTTGCTCATTTTTGCCTTGGGTTTGGACAGCAAAACGCTGAGCGACAGACCTGCTGTCTTCAACCTGGATAGAAATGGGCACATGACCATAGCTGAAGCGTACGCAAACCCTTTGACGAACCCAACTGAGATCTGCGGTGTGGCTAATTGTTCGGTCCCAGCGTAGCTGTGACAGCCTGTTTATTCCGAGGTAGCACGTGGCCGTGAGTGCACTCTGGCTCCACCGGTGCCAATTCCTTAATTGGGGCTGACGCCAGCTGCTTGACTTCCATCACTTTCCATCTGAATCAGTTCATCATCGCCTCTTCATTTGTCTGACAGAGGCTCCTGGTGAATTTCAAAATTGATTCTGACAACTTTTGTTTTTAACCTCAAGGCTGTGCCCTGGTTACCTAGGTGAGCCTGACAATTTGATGTTTCTCTTCATAATCAGGGACGGTTCAGGACAGTCGGCCTCTGAGCCCTTGGCACCTTCGAGAGAAGTTAGGCCTCCATGTCCTATCCATTAGCAGGAGGGGAAGCTCCCGGCTGAGCAGAAAAATGGGAAAGTCTAATTTTCTTTATTTAGGGATAAGCAGAGTCGAGTAATTTATTATCAGGTTGGTCTGGGAAGGCAGATGGAGGAAGACAGAGCTTTTGCCTCAGGGTTTGAACACATTAAAATAAATCCTACTGCAAAAGTATAAATGTTCAATGTAGAGTTCCTCACTAGAGTTTTATAGCTGAGTTTTTTGCTTTGGATTGTTTCATTTCTCCCACCTAAAAAAAGGTTTTGTTTTGGTAATTTGCGACTGGCCTTCACCTCATTGCTTTCCCTCACTTAGTCAAATGTGGGGGTTCTACTGTTTCCTGTTGCCTAATACTGTGTGTCTGACATTTCCTCCTTTGTAGGTGATGGGTTTGTTTTTCTACCTACAATTTTTCCATGTTCCCTTATAGGTTTCAGGTTCCCTGACATTTCTGTGTTAATTAGGATACTTTGCACTGTAACAAACAGCAATTTCCAACTCAAACTGGCCAAAACAATCAAGATATTTATTTATCTCACATAATTAGAAGTTCAGGCCCTAGGTGGGTACTATCGGAACCACTTGTCATCATGGGCCCAGGCTTCTCCCAGTTCCCTGCTCTGGCCAACCTTCAAGTCACGATGAAGCACGTTCCTTCATGGGCACAGATGGTCACAAGATGGCCACAGCTGTTTCTGGGCTGCATATCTAGAAACAGAATATCCCAGAGGAAAGAAGACGGGGGACAGGGAGGGAGCATTGTTCATTCCCAAATTAGGTATGTCATGTCTTTCAGCAGATATCCCTTCGTGTTGCGGGAGCTAAATTTAGATCATGTGCTCGTTCTGTCACCCATGAACAGCTAGGGCAATGGTTACCTTAGACGAGTGGTTCTCAAAATGCAAGTTACGAGCCAGCAGCATCAGCCTCACCTGGGGATTTGTTAGAAATGCCAATTCTCAGGCCAAACCTAAGACCTGTGAAATCTGACAGTCAGGTTGGGACCGTGGTCTATGCTTTAACAAGCTCTTCAGTGATTCTGATTCAAGTTCAAGTTTGATTTCCAGTAACATCTGGAGTAGAATGGATCTAGGGGTCTACTAATAAGACCTCTCCCACATCTCTTGTAGGACAAGTAAACTGCTAAGTCATTCTTTAAATACTAGTTTATTGTCAAAGTTTTGCATTTCTTTTAATAGATATATCCCTAATTATATACCTTATTCTTTTTAGTGCTACTATATATGTGATATATATGTGATTCTTTTTTAAAAAGATTTTATTTATTTATTGGAGAGAGAGAGATAGAGAACGAGCAGGGGAGAGGGTGAGGCAGAAGCAGACTCCCCACTAAGTGGGGAGCCCAACTCAGGGCTCGATCCCAGGACTGTGGGATCATGACCTGAGTCGAAGGCCAATGCTTAACCGACTGAGCCACCCAGGTGTCCCTATAAATGTGATTCTGAATTGCATTTCAGATTGCTCACTGCATGTATAGGAATACAAATTATTTTGGTATATTGATTGTATCTTGCAACTTTGCCTCACTCATTTACTAATTCTCACAGTTTTTTTGTGGATTTCCGATACTTCCGGATATCAGACTTCACTTTCCAACAAACATTTCATGACCAAAGGAAAGAAATATACCCAAATCATATACGAAAAACGTACGTTGTTTTTAAATTACCTGGATATTTAGGATAGGAAGAATTTTATCTGCCCTACGTCAGGTCTTGTGCTAAGTTACCCTGACATTATTTAATATGTTTACATCAGCCTTGGAAAAAATTACTAATAGTCCGTTTTATGGATGAGAAAACAGAGGCTCAGAGACCTCAACATCAGGGAGTAGGAACTCCACAGACCGAGTGTGATCTGAACCCAGGCTTTTGGACTTCAAAGCCACACTTAAAAACTCTTTTCAGGTACGAGTACTTATCAAAATACTTTAGAAAGAAATTTAATAAATAGAAAACAAAATAATACCAACAACCCACAGATGTGCAGTTGGCTCTGGAGAATGCAGCCTACAATTTTTGTTAAGGCCTCTGAGGCCATGATCACCTGTGTACCCCAGAGCTCACCTGTGTACCCCAGAGTCCAGATGCCATGGTCTTGGGACACCATCTCTGCTACCAGACCACTCTGCTGGCTGCCTTCACAGAGCCACTGAAGGGGCCCTCAGTTCCTCCAGAGGATTCCCACTGCCTTGTCCACTATTCCGCAGAATGGCTACTATTTCTATGGATCTTTCCATCCCCACCCTACCCATCCTAAAATCATTACTTTTCAGGTATAATGAAAATGTTAATGATTTCTGTTCAGTAATCAATGAAGTTCATTAAGAGTTATGATTTATATGCATATATGTGATAATGCATTAATTTTGATTTCACTCTCTCTATAATTTATATGTAAATATATATTTATAGGTAAATATTTATATCTAAAAGAAATATATATACACACATATATATACATATATACATACATATAAATATATATATATATACATACACACATATATACACACATACATACATACATATATACACCAAAAACTATGTCTGTCAGCACTTACACATTTTTATGAATTCTTAAAAAAATCACAGACTCCGGGTATAAGGTAAATGAGAGTTGTCTCTGGAGAAAATCACCAAACCCCATTTTGTCTCCTCTTGGACTCAGTATTTCCCAATGATTGAATCGCCAAACCAACTACATTCACTTCCTCATTTTAACCAATAACATGCACGCATAACCTCACAGAGCTCATCTGACTGGAAGAAATGCGAAGGACTTCTGTGTTCCGTTAAGTCAGTCAGCCCCATTAGAGAGAAAGAGAAACTTCATTGGCCTTTTGGAAATTTTGAACATAGTTTACACGCTCCCAGGATTCTGAGCACCTGGAATAGGGGGACCTCAATGTGGGGACCACCGGATAAGTGTTATTAAAAGTCTTTTTTAGTTCTAACATTTGTGTGAAAAAAAGCAACAACAACAAAACACTCCCAAGAGAATTAGATCCAACTTCACGGGAATTAGCTCATTTCCTCTAGCGAATGACCTGATGACGTGCCCCTTTCCAGTGGGTCCTTAGCTATTTTCATAGCTTATGGCTGTTTGCTTACGCCTACACTTTGATTGCAGGTGATAATTGCCCCCTTATCAGCTTCCGCTGCTCGTTCTCTAAGCCCTAAGTTTCTCCCAGCCTTTCTCCACTTCTTTCTTTTTTTTTAAATGATTTTATTTGATTTATTTGAGAGATAGAGACATAGTAAGAGAGAGAGAGCGCAGAGGCAGAGGGAGAGGGAGAAGTAGACTCCCTGCTGAGCTGGGAGCCCGATGTGGGGTTCAATCCCAGGATCCTGACATCATGACCTGAGCCGTAGGCAAACGCTTAACCAACTGAGACACCCAGGCATCCCGACTTCTTTCTTTTTTTGAGAAATTCCATTAAGGGGGGGTGTCTTCATAAAGACTTCTTCAGATTATCAGAGACTTCTTAAAGGAGTCTTACCTGTTCATTCATTCAACAGAGAATTCTCAAATATTTAATATGGGTCAGGCACAGTATAGCATGCTGAGAATATAGTACTAAATAATCAAATATGGTCACTAGTTTATAGTTTAGTGTAGGAGGTCAGTGCTGGGCTATCAAATGGTCACACAAGGAAATTAACATTTGCAAATTATGATAACTGGTACAAGGTGCCAACAGAGACTATATTCAGGGAACCTAACAGAGATGGGTAGGTTAAGGAAAGCCTCCTAGCGGTGGTGATACTGAACCTGAGAACTGAAGCATAAGTTAAGAGTTAGGTGGGGGACGGGTAAGACTATTTCAAGCAGAAGAAAAAACATTTAGAATCACCCTGTGGTTTTACATTTCACATTATAAGTATGATTGTTATCCGAAGAGAAAACCTGTTTTTTTCACTATGGCTGATAGAGAAAACAGTTGCCTGTATTAAGAATAAGTTTTGAATACAGGTAAAGAAACCAGTAATTGGAGGAGAATGCAGGTATGTTACCACCAACCCCCTCCCAGAATGCTCTTTTCCTGATAGAACAGATTGTCACAAATTATATCAAATAAATTATTTTTTTCTTGTTCTTTACTGTTGCTTATCCTGTAACTAAAACCCTCTGGCCCTTTGCCATTCTGCTTCTTTGTCTTGAGATCAGGGGCTCTTGGTTACTCATCAGAATAATTTTGGCCATCTTATAAGCTGTAAGGTCCCCCAACGATTCCACAACTACTGTATTGGGATGTCCCGGTGTGAGACAGAGGTGAGCCACATTTTTAGCAAAGCTTCTCAGGGGATGTTGATCTGAAAAGGATGGGAAACCCTGCTCCACTACCAGCTCTGTGTCCATGGGCAGGTGGCTTACCCTCTCTGTGACTCAGTTTCCTCCACTGTAAACTGAGAACCATAATGGTACCTATCGTATGGCGTTGTCATGAGTACGAAAAGAGGTAAACAATGCTGACTTCACGTAACATGTCTGAATAGGTAGGAAAGGGCCACTGAAGGAAACACTTGTTCTAGGGACTTTAGAAACTCAGGGTTGTCCTAGCGATAGGAAGACTCACACGGAGTCCTCTCTGGCTGTGATTTCTGAGGTCACTTTGTGAGTTCCTTTAAGAGCTGGGTGACTTCACCACCGCAGAGCTGGATGTGGTATCAAGGATGTCAGCTATAGTTTTAAAACCTGCCTTCATGGCCTCTTCTGCCACACAGCCTCCATGCTTCCTATCCCCTTTGCTGGCACGAGGCTGTCACTTGTCACGTATGTGAGACGCGGGAAGGTCTGAAACAGGCTGGGCAGTCAGAATATTTATTTTCATAAACAGACTGGTACGTGGGTTAGTAGAAGACCCCAGCAGGATGGGTCAGAGTCCATTTTCAGTAACTGATATGAGCATCAGGGGAGAAAGGGTCCCATCTTCGCAACCGCTATCAATGAGGGTGGTAAGAGCCTGGAAATCCCCCCTGGGTATCGCTGCCCTCAGACCCAGGAGCCCACAGAGGATGGCGCTGTGCAGAGGAAAGCCGAGCCAAGTGAGGAAGACGGAGGTGGAGAGAGTCCAGATGAGGACGCTGCTGGAAGTCTGGATGCAGCCATTTCTGAAACCACTGTGGACTTCCCGGAGGCTGGGTTAGGCTAAGAAAGTCTCTTGTTGAAAGTATCTATCTATTTATCTATTGGTTTAATTTCCATGGAGACGGATTTCTGTTACTTAAGACCCAAGGTTCTACACGATACCTTTAGGTGTTTTTCTGACACGTTTGTATTCAGCATGGCTTATTGCAGGGTGTTGTGAAGTTGTGTGTGCGGAGAGAGCTGAAGATTCTCTCTCTCTAACCACCCAGAGAAGTAAGAGCAGACCTATAGTCAGAGGTACAGGTGGGATCGTCACTGCGTTGGCCCTCCATGTGTTATCATTATTGAAGAGCAAAAATTTCAACATGCTGAAAATGAATGAATCAGAAAAATTTATTGTACAATGTTTAAAAATTGATCTGCCATCCCAAACTGCTCAGAAATTTTACTAGTGCCGAGATATGATCCCAGATGGGAGTGGGCCTGTCCCTTCCACTCACTGAACCAATCTTAATAAAAATGCTGCTCCCACCACTTCAGTAAGAGCCTTTGTCTTATATTAAAGCTATACAATATTGCGCTCTATTGTGAGTGGAACTCTATTCAAAGCTCTATTTCAAGACTGAATGCAAACTGGAATAGAGTTACAAACAGCATGAAAAGTTAATGAAAAATCAGCCTGGTATATGCAGAACGATAAAAAATAGTTGAAGGGGGAAAAAGTAATTATGTTATGGCTAGTTATAGTTAAGACTTAGGTGATTATTCTGAATTTGAAATTTATATCATTTCCCTCCCTCCTTGATGTAATTATCCATTAGACTTACGAATGCACATTTTTCATGTCAAGCCAGCAAGAGCTCTACAATGAAGAAGTGAGGCTTCAAGAAGAAGGGGAAACGGCGAATTTGATGCACGTGGCAACAAAAGAGTGCAGGAAACTCTCTGTGTTTATTGCACAATCGATCACTGAACATGGGCAAGCGTGCCAAGGCCATCTTTATTTGGTTAGAGAATAACTTTATTTGGTTATTTGGAAATAGATATGAACCCAATACATCTCCAGTTTGACTACTCAAGGAAAAAAATGCTGAAAGAAATGAGTTGTAAGTGAATCAAAATATCAGCATGTTAGGGCTGAAGGCAATTCAAACAACTGTGTAACTTCCGTATGTTTTAGGTCAGGAGGCACACCTAGGGGGGCCTCAGGCCTCAGCCAAGGCCACTCGCTACTCAGTGTGAGTTCCCTTGGTGGTCGTCAATAATTATTTTCCTCTCTAAAATATATATCGGTTAGGAAATAACATACAGTTTTTGGGTAAAGTTCTTTCCTGAGACCGATTTCTCGGCATCCCCAATGTGGAAATTCTGCCAGTCGTTGCTACGTCTATTCCAATGATGCATCCTGGAATCAGGGAAATAGTCACGGGATGGGCAAGGATGGCCCACTCCCTGTGACGCGGACCTGAGCTACACACGTCCTTCATCATGCAACCCCCTACTCTGACAGTGACGTTTTAAGTCTCCTGAAATTACTGTTAATTCAGGGCCAGGATCCTGTAATCTCCCCAAAGTCTGATTATCTCCTTTTCCCCAAGGCACAGTAAAAGGCTGTCGGATTCAGTTGCACCCTAGTGAATCTTTTGGAATTATGTGGGCTTTTTTTTTTTTTAAGATTTTATTTATTTATTCGACAGGGATAGAGACAGCCAGCGAGAGAGGGAACACAAGAAGGGGGAGTGGGAGAGGAAGAAGCAGGCTCCCAGCGGAGGAGCCTGACGTGGGTCTTGATCCCATAACGCCGGGATCACGCCCTGAGCCAAAGGCAGATGCTTAACCGCTGTGCCACCCAGGCGCCCCTATGTGGGCTTTTTAAAATAGAAATCACCTTTGTAGAAAAAAAGATAGTTCACAGTACTGCAAAGACAGAATATCATGTCCTGCGTTTAGTTAAATCCTACAGAAACACAGCAGAGAGAAAGGAGATGTCTGGGGGAGGGCTAAGAAGTAATGGGGAGAAATGTCAAGAACTAGGGATGATTTACTCATTTCCCCAGGACACCCTATTAGTTCTCAAGATGGCTGGTGAGCAGCTTGCTCCAAAGCCGACATAAATATTGTGGCAATAGAAGATGCCATTTTTATGCACTGACATCAAGAATGTGGTCTGTTAGGATCTGACAAAATAGCCAAGAGTCAGGCAACAAGGCTACTCTTTGCAAAGTCACCACCGCGACCGCACAGCTAGGGTCTGTGCGTTTCACACTGGGCCAGGCAGGTGAAATATCACATCACTAACCACAAACCCCGCTCTCAGGAATCCTCTCTTCTCTCTGCAGCCCTTGGCCGTCAGTGACTCACATGAATATTCAGAGAGTACAAATGCGGAGAGACGTATGCCTTTATGAAGTTATATGAGCCTTACAAGGGAGCCTTCTGGAAGGAATGGCAACACAGTTGTTTGAAGTCAATATAATGATTCATGTAGTGGTGCTATTCACTGTACACACAAAAATATAACAACCCAAAGGGTCCCCAAAGTCAGAACTGAATAAATGAATATTTAGGAATTCCAGATGCTAAAAATACACCTGAAATCTCATTTTCTTCTTAATCAGAAATTGCTTCAGGGAAGAAGGCTCTTTGCCTTCTGGAATCCAACATCAGCCAAGTTAACTTGGTATCCTGGCAGAAATCAAGGATAACCTGACTCTCGCCAATTGTAAACAGAGAGCATGAAATTTAAATGCAAGAGATACAGAAGAGAAAAGCTGCCTACCTGTTGCTGTGAACTAAAAAAGACTTAATGCTATTTAAATTTCAATGGGTACTGCCATAGTATAATTTGAATTTGTTCGGATTTTTTTTCAAATGCACACCTGCTATTACAAGCTCAATCAAGTTGATGTAAAATATTTCAGAAGGACGAGAAATAGAATTAAAACCTATTAGATTTTTCCATTATGACCCATTTCCCATTTAATTACATCACCATTTTCTCATCCAGTCTAGATAGCTCATCACTCTCTTTAGCTCTTCCAAAAACATAGCATCTCACTTTTTGAATACGGGATTTCAGGCTGCAGTTATGTCTTTTTCCTTAGCTGTAGGTTATCAGACATACCTTTGATCCAAAGCAAACTGGGAGTCTCTACCTAATTTTCTGCCAGTGGTTCAGTGAATGGACTTCTGATTTCTTGATTATTGAATTGCTTCTGGGGATGGATCTAAAATGCAGGCACTGACCCTTAATGTCAATCATAAAATTCTGAGTCCAAAATTCGGAAGCAATTTCATTGTTTACAGTGTATTTCTGGCAGCGTGATCACAAGCAGGCTGACTGCTTTATGGATTTGTCTCTCTCCTGAGCAAACTTAAAAGAAGGCTTAGTAAAACCTACATTGGTTTATTGAGTGTGTGAAAGCTGGCTACTATTCTTTTCTTCTACTACCAGATATTCTTTGGCTTTGTGCATCTGAAGATTTTTTAAACTGAGAAATTTTTTTAGTGTTACTGTGTCTGTCTTAGCTAATTATTATGTGGTGGGTCATGTAGAAATTCCTGCAAATATTTTATGATAAAAATCATTCGTATTTTTAAATATATTTCACATTGTAAGAAATGCAAAATTGTGTGAGCCTAATTTATATGAATTCATAATTCATGATAAATTGGTTATTAAAATAATATGAAAGCTGTCCCTAGGACCACACAATATATAAATATGTATGTCTATTCTTCTCCATCTGCAAACAACTACTAATTGTGACTTTCCCCACGTGGTATACGATAAGCATTCTAGAATTCTACATTTATCATTGTGATGTTTTTATTAAGAGCACATTTAGGCATTTCCACTGTGCACAGTGCACGGCCACGGCATGGAAAGCCAGACCTTTTGCCTCGCCATCACTTCCTCTCTGAATACATCTGAACCATTTTTGATGTCGATTTCTGGCCTTCTCAATTTTTGAAAAATTAATGAGGTAAATTCTCTCCCCATCAAGATTCTTAACTCTGTAGCCAGCAGCCGCCCACGCAACAGCTAAATGTCATCTGAAAAGAAGAGAACGGCGTCTGCACAGGCTCATCTTGTTCTTTCCCTGAGATGGGGTCCAAACAAATGGGAGGCGTCCAGATTCAAGAGCTGTCAGTGTCACTGATGTCAACTCTGCTCCCACAGTCTTCTTTAACGGCTTTTAAAAATCATTGATACTGTGGATAACAACTTTTTAAAAAGATTTATTTATTTATTTGGTAGGGGAGGGGCAGAGGGAGAGAAGCAGACTCCACGCTGAGCACGGAGCCCAACTCGGGGCTCGATCCCACGACCCTGAGATCATGATGTAAGCTGAGATCGAGAGTCGGATACCCAACTGACCAAGCCATCAGGTGCCCCCCGTGGATAATAATTTTGTGCTGTGGGCCACACAGATGGACTACCTAAGTGAGTGTTCTGGAAAACAAAGGAATTTCAGAGGGTGAAATTGAGAAAATAAGAGAAGTGGGGGCACTGAGTAAAAGAACAGAAGTTTAACAACTAACGTGTAAATTAAAATTTATTATAGGGAAGAGCCATAAAATTAAATTATACTAAAATTTAACCACATTATCAGTAAAATGCTGCATGATAAAGTTTTGCAGAAGCATGTCACCACGACAGAGTACAATCATGGACTTTTCCTTCCATGATATCATATGGTGGCTTCTCATACGCAAGGATGGAGAACATCATTTTCATGGTTGTGCAAGTTGAGGGGCTGACATATATGCACCTGAGAGAGAAGGATATACTGGTATTTCATTCCAAAATCCCTAACTCAATATTTTCCAATTCAGTTAGCAAAATCCTACCTATCATGGGCAAAAGGAAGCACCTGCGAGGCACAGGGGACACAACAGTGAAAGGGGCTGCTAGTGTCACCCTTACAGCTCTCATGGCTTAGTGGTTTGAAAGTGGTGTGACACACTTGATGGCCAGTTCAAGCAATGGGAAGGAATGTAACACAGCTGGAGAATAAATGCAACACGTGCAGACATGAGCCTAGAGAGTTAAGTAGGGGTCATATCACTAGAAGCCTTGACAGCCAAATTATGGAGTTTAGGTTTGTCCCAGCAGCCACTGGGAGGCCCAGAAGAGCATTCACCCAGGAGGAGGAACAAGGAAAGTGGAGGCATCCCAAAAGGCAACAAGGTCTTTCGGTGGGGCAACTGCCTCAATAATGAGTCAGGACAGACTTTGAAGAAAAATTAAGAGTTTGGCTTTGTACCTACTGAGTTGAAGGGATCTGTGGTGCTATCAAGTACAGACGCCCAGGAGGCCGGTTGGCACTATGTGAACTGTGGGGAATCGGGTTATAGATGGAATTAGACGAGAAAAGCATGTAGAGTGAGAAGAAAAGAGGGCCAAAGGTGGGGAACACCAACAGCTAAGGGAAACACATTAGTCTGAAAGGGAACTAAGAATGCAGCCAAAGAAGAGCAGGAAAATGCCAAGAGTCTGTCCTCGTGGACATCAAGGGAAGGTGGCATCTGAGGGCCGCTGGTGTCTAACGCTGCAGAGAGCCAAGATGAGGATGGGCAGGACTTAGTGGATGTTACGGCAGGCAGGTTACTGGGACCAGTGGTGGATGGAGACAGACTGCAGCGAGGGGTGGGTGAGGAGAGAGTAATCAAGCAGAGATGGTGATCACACAAAATTTTAAGAAGTTAGAGAGGAGGAAGTAGATTGGGGGAAGAGGGAAAGTATGGTTGAAAGAATAGATATCTGACTTGTGTTATTTTAGATGGGTGAGATTGAACCATGTAGAAACACAAATATGAGGAAGTGATGGAGAAAGTGATGAAGACACAGGAGAAGAGAATATATAGAGGGTGGGCAAGATCACCGAAGATGCAGATGCCTTGGGAGACAGAGTATGAGTGGGACGATGAGGAGGAAAATGGAGGAGGAGCAGGAGGAAGTAAGAAGCTGAGAGAAGAGCCAGAGATGGGGTGGAAGTAGAGAAGTATACGTCTGTTACTACTACCGTTAGCAGGAAGCTCTGAGAGTTTCCTTTGATGCTTTCTGTGAAGTAGGAGGAGGGGCATTCTGCAGAGAGACATCGGGGAGATGCTGTGCTTGGAAGGCTGAAGAGAAAGCAACATTTCAGAAACTGTCTCTCTGGAAAACAGGAGAGAAAAAGCTCAATAGGGAACAGAGGATTGCCAGACAACATTAAGAGCCCATCCATTTATCCTGTACCAAACTGTCTCATGTAATTTTCTATCACAGTCTGTAGTTGCTAGAGATAGAAACAGACAGCCAGACTGATCTTGAGGAATGACACCATGAAATGTAATCTTTTGTGAACAGTTGATGAAGCTTCTTCGTGACCTGAGCAAAACACTCCCACAAGAATATTCCAAATTCATTATGTGACTCCATGAAAAGCACATTTTCCCCCCAACACTCTGAGCCTAGAAAAGGTGTGTGTGTGTGGGGGGGGGTGGCCAGTGCATATAGCTATTCTATTAGGAAGATATAGCTCCATTAATATGATAATCATTAATTAAATGATTTGCGGGGACATACGTATATCCCTATGTGACTGTTTTGTATGAATAGTCACTCAAAAGCTGTTTAATTCTTCAGAAGAGGAAAAATGAAATATCTAGAGCTACGAAGTTCACAGACAGATCTAGAAGGTCCTGATGACACCAAAGATTGATACGTTGTGAGACCTGCATAAAAAGTCAGCTGTTCTCTGTCTCTGGAAACTCTCTCCCAATTCTCTCCACGGAGGTCTTAATTGGGGTCTCCTATGTTTCAGGCACTGTGGTCCTGACCCTCAGTGGGCTTCCAGTTGGGGAGATGAAAATGTTTACAACCTAGGCTGACTCACTTCACGAGAGATGGAGCTAAAAGCTAGAGAGTAGTAAAGGGGAGGCTAGTGATTAATTCTGTTTGATTAGCACAAACACAGTTACTTCCAATCTCCTATATACAACTCAGTACAACTTCTGGTAACCTATGACTCAGGGAAACAAGAGAGAACACGTAACGAAAACTAAATTCTTTTATTTAGAAACAATCCCTATTTACTTTTTAAGTTTTATACCTCTTTAACCTGTGATGAACTGAATACCATGAAGCTTTCCACCAAACCTCTTAGTTGTTTGATTTATTCCTGAAAGCTACATCTGAAAAGAAATGTAAAATACATTGTTTCCAAAGACATTGGTTCTGCATTGGTGAACTTTCTTTGGAAGTCTGGGGCTGTAACAACACTAAAGGTCTTCTCTGTGAAGGCAGATTTTTTTCAACTGGAGAACAGAAACCATATGCTTGCTCCTGGTGACACATCTGATTGCTAGACTTCTCAAATGGATTTTGGAATGGTTATGTTCAAGACACTTTAGGAAACAAACCAGTAATTCAAAAGTATCCTGAGTCCAAGAGGGACAGGAGGAAGGAGGAAGGCAGGAGGAATCTCATCTCAAGGAGAAGGCAGGAGGAAAAAACCATCTCAAGGGGAAGGCAGGAGGAAAACACTAGAAGGGAAAGGGGAAGAGAATTGTATGGAAAATGGGCAGTTATCAGGAAGCATGTTTTAGTGCCAGTTTTCGTTATTATTGGCTATACAAATTGAAGCCTTTCAGTTGCTTCTTTAAAAAGGAGGAGGCTGGGATTAGATGACGCTTTAGCAGTTGGGTTTATTTTTATAAGGAAAATGAGAGATTTTGGACTAGGTGGTATTACATACCAAATCAATACTAACAGGAGTTAACCTGCCTATCGCCTTGAATTATTTAGTGAGTGAGGTCTTTACACTCACACTCAAAGTCCACACTAATGATCTAGTAATTATTTTAATCGATTCTCAATGAACTGTTAGCTACTCTGTTGGCATACCAATAAGCAAGAAGTTGTGAGAGCAGACTCTGTGCTCTATATTTGTATCTTTCCATCCATAATTCTGAGTGGAAATCTGTGTATCCAAATAAGTATTTCCGTACCCATTTTACTAAGATATATCATTTAACATTTGTGGTATCTTAAGAAGTCCTAATATTTATTTGTGTGAGAAGAGGAGATATAATATGGAATCACAGACTCTTGAAGGGGATGTTATTTTGGAGAATATGCAATTTAAGCTCTTATAGAAAACTCTCAAACATGTGAACAAAGATATCATACAAAAACGTTCTGAGTAGGAAGCTGTGTGATAGCAAAAAATTAGAAACTACTTTTATGCACCCCAACTGGGGAATGGACAAATCAATGACAGCATAGTCACATGATGAAATATTACATGCTAGTTGGGTTAATGAATTAGAGGTGCAAAAATATGTGAATATAAACAAATCTCAAAAACCTAATGTTGAAAGAAGAAGCACGTTGCACAAGGGTATATACAGATAGACACCTTTTATATATAAGCTAAAAATATGAACAAGGAATACATATGTATTCAAATTATAGAGACCAGCAGGGGAATGTCACAATAAACATCAACTTTAGGATGGTGGTTACCCAAGGAGGGCAAGGAAAAAAGTGTGGAAATCAGAGAAGAGAAAACCCCATAATCTGGAGAGATTAATCAACTTGTTCAAAACCACAAAACAGGCTAGAAGTGAGTAGTGAGAGCTCAGTGCTTTCTGCTACAAAATATTACCCCCAAAATGGACGGCGCCTCAAACTGGCTTTGTTAGGCTCTTCTTCAGACACAAAATGACAGCCCCAGGGAACTTAACATTATGCGGGACCTTAAAAAGTCTTATCTTCTCCAATTCCTCACTCAAGTTTTGACTTTTCCTCACAACATGTCTGCCAAATGATGATTCAGCCTTTGCTAAAAACAAACCACAGCGAAAGGAAAAATAAGCCTTTTCTAGTAACACATTCCTAACCTCAAGGAAGACCTTCCAGGATATCCCTGGAGAAAATCCCTGCTCAACCAAACACTGTAACTTCTGGAAAATCCGAAGTTAAGTACCAGCCTCACTTGGCCTTCTAAGTTTAGTTGAGCTGAAGACTCAGAGGCTGGGGTAGAAAGGCCAGGCAAAGTCCCCTGGGTGAAGCCAGTTACCGGTGGCTGGGTGGATAAGAATAAACACTGATTTTGGAGGGCACTGGGGGTACATAGTGAGGTGAAGACTTAAGTCGGTACCTGAAAGTTGGGGAGAGGGGGTAGAGAGACACTGGTGACCAACATATAAGTTCCCTGCCCTCGAGAAGCTTATACTTCATTGAGAGAAGTAGACTGTATGGAAAAAAACATAAAGCACGACCACAGATGGGAATGAGTGCCCTGAGGTCAAATTAGGAGATGATAAAAATACGTGCAGGGAGAGAAAACACAGAGGATATCTATTTTACATAAGATGTTGAGGGAAGGTGATATTTAAACTATACTCTGAATGATAAGGAAAGCCAGCGATGAAACAGCCAAGGAAACATATTTTAGGAAGACAGAACAGCTAAATGAAAGACCCTGAGATGGGCAAAGATCACATAAAACAGGATACAGTGGCATCCAGAGGTAAGTAGAGGGAGCATGCACTCATTTGATTTAAAAAAAAAAAAAAAAAAATGGTTGCAGGGGCACCTGGCTGGCGCAGTTGGTTAAGCGTCCAGCTCTTGGTTTTGGCGCAGGTTATGATTTCAGGGTCCTGAGATGGACCCCTGCGTCGGGCTCCACGCTCCACAAAGAGTCTGTTTAGGATTCTCTCTCCCTCTCCCTCTCCCTCTGCCCCTCCCCACCACCCTCTTTCTCTCTCTCTCTCAAATAAATAAAAATAAATCTTTTAGAAAAATGGTTGCCACCCTCATCAAAAGTGGAGGAAGTAAATCAAATGGGTGATTTTTTTTTTTTTAAGAAAAGCCATTCTATTTTCCTATGTGATTGACTGTAAGCCGCAAGTCCTTCTGTGTTATAAGTGGCTTTGCTCCAACTCAGGTATACAAAGATCCTCTGGGAGAAAATACAATTTCAATATAGCAACATCACAATCAGGATGAACAGATTGATTCTGGAGGAAAAGAACATACTTTCTCATCAGAGAGACTCAAGAGAAAAGAATTATGTCAATCCAGTCTCATTGCAAAACTTTATATGCCACAAAATATACTTAGTTTGAAAAAAAAAAAGCAAGATGAAATCTCCTTAGAAATACCAAAGCCTGATGCCACAGTCTGCTTGTGAGGTTCTAAAGCAATTGCCTGAGAAAAAGCAATAAGGTGGCTTGGCTTTGCTTGAAATCAGAAGCCTGTAGCTACTACGTTTCACTTTCATACACACGTATAAGGGTTCAAATATAAACTGGGTCTAATGATGTTTATTGTGCCTTAGCAGAAGAAAATATTAAAAGTAGCTATTTGTTTTGGCTATGCTGCCATTGATAATAGCATGTAGGATCCGAATAGAACCCTGATCTACAGAAAGTCCACGTCACTGACCAGAAAGAATATACTTTTCAGGCTAAGTATATTGGGTATCAGTCCTACAGAGCCTGGATTGGTGACAATGAGTTTTATGCTAGCTATGATAAATCACATGTTAGCTATGATAATTCTTAGCTTATATGCTAGTGTTGAACCCCAAACTAAATTCAGATATCACTATTTAGTGTAAATCAGAAAGAAACTAGTAGAAATCAGGAAAACATGTCTACTTAGAGGTGTGGAATCTAAAAAAAAAAAAAAAAAAAAAAAAAAAAATTAAGAAAAACCCAAGCTCCCAGATACAGAGAATAGACTGGTAGTTGCCACAGGTTGAGGAGGAAAGGAGGGGGAGAAAAAAGTAAACTGTTTTTGTTTTCCTTTTAGTTTAAATAGATTTATTAAAAAAAAAAACAATAATGATCCTGAAAGAAAAGCTCAGAAGTTGTTTAGATAGATTTTTACACTGTCGGATAAATCCAGGGAACAATTTTAGTTTGGAACACATGAGACTAAATTTGATTCTGGAAAATCTCAAGAAAAAAAATAACATAAGCTATTTGGTGGGATCTGTTTGATTTTCACTACTCGGCATATTTAAAATATGTGTATGTAACTTCACTACATAATAGGAGATTTTATTAGAGGTGTATATTTCTAACACAGGTGTCATACAAGAATAAGGTACATCATATTTTAAAAGAAATAAAGAGTACGTGTTAATGGTTCAGAGGACAGGCACCAGGATCATCTTCTCAAAAAATGGCTTAAAAAGCTGGGGTTTCATTTGCCATGAAAATGATCTGACCATGCTATGGAAGAAGGTTGAGCCAGTGCCAGGGGCACAGCTAGGATAACTTAGGGAGGCAAGTTCTGGCTTAATATATGGAACTTTCTAAGGAGGTGGCTATACAGCTGAGTGGATGCCTCAAGGAGTAGTGGATTCTTTGCCGCCAGAAATATTCAAACACAGTCTACGCAGTCATTTGGCTGGATGCTGAAAACCCAGAAAAAGCATTATGTATCCCCCCCCCAACTCCAATACTATCGAGCACCTACCACACACATGTGGCATGTTGTAGGACAGGGACACCAAGGTAGGTGAGACAGGCAAGGTCCCTATTTTCATGGAACTTGTAAAACAGCACCCGATGCAGACAATAAATGTGTGAACAAATAATAAAACGAGGCAATTGCTGATTATGATCATTTCTGTGATGGAAATGAATAAGATGGGGGGTCTGACTGATTGGCTATGGGGGTGCTTCGCTGGTTGGCTGCTTTGATCAAAGCAGGTGACATGTGAGTGAAGGCGGGACAGGTGAGAGTTGGGAGAAGAGCAGCCCAGCTTCTGAAATGGTGAGAGGTGAGAGCTCTGAGTCAGCAAAGGGTTTGGTTTGCTGGGAGACGAGGGGTGACGCCAGGAAGCATCTTGAGGGAAGGGAGGGTGAGGCAGTGGAGGCAGGCAGAGGCTACAGCCCACACAGCTCTGTGGGTCCCAGGGAGAAGATTTGTTGGAAAGAATGAGATGTAACTGAAACATTTTAAGCAGGAGAGCAATATAGCATTGCTTTATATTTTTTAAAAAATTAGATGATATCCAAGATGATCTGTACATTCTTTTCTAAAGCTGAGATTCTGACCCTGTTTTGATAGGATTCTCATCACGCCTTACTGCACGTAGCAAACACGTACCACGCCTTTTGGTATTTGCTCTATTAAGCACGACCATTCTACCTAGAGGAAGAGGGCACCAAATTGCCAATTTCAGCAGTCGCTGGGAAAAAGTGACCCATTCTTGTGATTTAGTCCTGAACTGGCCTTCACCATTAGCGCATCTTTCCTGTAGAGCATCTGTTCTGCTCTGGGGCTCTGTGCCTACTAACCCTGCCCCCACCCTTACACCACACCCCACGCTTCTATCATCAGCTCAGCAATGCCATCACTGATTGGGCCCTTTCTTCTGGTCCCAACTCATTACTGTGCCTCAACCTGGAGGGCCCCTCTCTTCTATCACAATGGGTTGTCCTTTTGTACCAGCACGTTGGCCTGAACTCAAGACCATTTTCTCCCTTACAGTCCAGGAGACTCGAGTCTCCTTGAGAACGGGGATTACAGCTGGTTCCCTACTATATTTGGGCATTCGCCAGTGCAGAACCTACGATTGTTAAGTCTTCAAAAACCGCTATGGAATGAACAGATACCCTGAGCTTGGGGGTAGAGGTATCTACCTACCTACGCTGCCTAGACCAGAGATCTTTCTGGACACTGACTCTCCTCTCCACGCTCAACCAGATCATCCTCCTTCTAATTCCTACACTGTGAAACATGCTGGCTCTGTGCCAGTTAGACTTTCCTAACCATTTTAACTGCAGCCAGTATGGAGCCTTTTATTTTTCTTAATCAGGCAAGGCACAAGCTTAAGATTGTTGTCCTGAATTGTGGCTGAGTCTTAATAGTGATAATTCTGAAAAGCTAGTCCTCAGATCATCTCCATCATTTTCAGAATATGAATAACAGTTCAGTATTACTTGCCAGGAACTGTGCAAAGTCTCCTTTAATCCTCCCTGCCACCCTACATGGAAAACATTGTTATCCCCATTTTACAGATGAGGAAAATGCAGCACAGAGAGGCTAAGAGATTTGCCCAGGGTCACACAGCTAAGAAGTAGATATGAGATTTTCAAGATTCTTTCAAATATGAAACTTGCACTTTTAACAACTAGGGAAAAAGATTTATAAAATAAAATTCACAATAATACATCCACATTAGCATAAAGAAATGCATAATTTAATTGGTGTGGTATTGTAAAATGGGTGTGATTATAGAACTCTCTGTTGTATAACTGGATAGATTTTACTTTCTTTGTCACATATTTTTCCTCTTCACCTCCAAAAATTTTGCCTATTCATAATCTCTACTAGCATATCAGAGCATATTTAAGATTTTTTTTGTAATTCTAAAGCATTTTAACAGAAGAACCCAGGAAAACCAGAAAGGCTTAGAAAATAGTCCAGATCTTATAAGATTTTAAAGGTCTCAAATACAGGATATGAAAAGAATCTGAGAGTTTTCCTACACAACTGAAATGTATATGAGATCAAAACCATTCAGAGTTTTAAAATCTGCTCTATTTACAGAGGGTCTTAGAAACCAAAATAAACTCATCTTCCACAGTTCTTTGAGTGACAGTTCTAAAATGTCCAAAAGACAAAATTTTCATTTTTAACTCAACATCAAAGCACACATTCAGATATTTTCTGATTTAAAAAGTAACTTCTTGTAAAAATGACTGATGCTTCTGATGTTATCTAAAACACATATAAAATATACATGTACCCGTCTACCTGGAAAACTAGAGAATTACAACCCAGGGCACTTGCCTGGGATAAGGCAGAAGTCCAGATGGTTGTCTTATTGAAAAATAATAAAAACTTTTCTTCAGTGAGACAGTTATCTAAAGGAATCTTGGTTCTAACATTTACACTCACTATCATAAGTAGATTGTGAAATATTATACACTTCATTTAAGACATATAGAGAATCAGAGAAAGTACTAGCAAATTACAAATACGATTTAAGAGAATAAATAGTATTTATTATTTATTAGAGTATAAGTCCATCTTTACTGGGGAAAATAATTTCCCAACTTGGAAAACTTATGAACTTAATTAAGAATCCACCTTGAAGAAGGGGTTACACATCTATGAACTTGTGAATAGCTTGGGGTTACAAGTCAGTATCCATACTACAGCATTCATTATATGTGTATCTTACCCACCTTTTTGGTTAGGAGGTTCCTTGAGGGCACATGAGAAGTAGGAAAGTCTGGGCATGGGTCTCACTTTGGAAACTCTTTAGCTTTTGCACCTTTGGGCAAGTCACTTGGTTTCTGGGTCTCAGTTACTTCATCTGTACTCTAGGGGGCAATAATACTCACCTTTACTCATCCCCCCCCTCCCCCCAACAAGCCATGTATAGGGAAGGGCATGGACTTTGCAGAGACAAAACCAGAGCTTTCCCTCTACACCTAGACCTGCACCTGTGAGGTCTGGGATAAGTTCCTTACCTACCCAAGCCTCAGTTTCCTCATCTATAAACTGAGACTATCATACCTAGGAAGATGTCATTAGGATTAGAGAAAGTACATGTGAACATTTGGCACTTGATAAGCTTTCAATAAATGGTAGCTATTGATGCTTGGGGCCCATTTTGTAAACTGCATTATATATGCAAGGTATTATTATACAACCTGTTTCATCAGAAATCATGTAGTTTCTTACCTGACACACTAACTACAACATTTCTCCCACAGTCTGTATATATGAATCTTTTTCTTTTTAGATTAAAACCCCGTTGTGATGCTTTCCTTGTGAACTTTGTTATGAGACTATGAAATTAGCAAACAACCCAATAATGAGATCTCTTATTCTTCCTCCTTTGCTGCATTCCAGTCTGTAGTCCGCAATGCATTTTCAGTCTACTTATTCATCTTTTTATCACTCATTCAACAAACACCAACTGCGGGCTTACTATGTGACAAGATCTATACTACAAGAGAAATTAGCCTCTCTATTTTATTACAGATGGTTTCATGAAATATAAGTTAAGATAAATTATTTTTTTTTAAAGATTTTATTTATTTATTTGACAGAGATAGAGACAGCCAGCGAGAGAGGGAACACAAGCAGGGGGAGCGGGAGAGGAAGCAGCAGGCTCATAGCGGAGGAGCCTGATGTGGGGCTCGATCCCGTAACGCCAGGATCACGCCCTGAGCCGAAGGCAGGCGCTTAACCGCTGTGCCACCCAGGCGCCCCAAGTTATGATAAATTATTATAGTAATATAGCAAACTTAGAAAGTATTACAGTTCATGTAACTTATAATGGGAATTAAGGATAAGTTTTGACAACATTACATGTTCTCCAGAAAATAATTACATGCAAATGCTTTTCACAAGAGTTACTATATAAATTAAATAAATCCAAAGTGTATATGAGGATAATCCAAGGAAAGGGATTTAGAAATGGAAACAACTTTAAAAATTATCATATTTGTGACTCAGTATTGAATTATCTTTCAGAATAGTTTTTTTTTAAGATTTTATTTATTTATTTGAGAGAGAGAGAGAGAGCAGGAGGAGGAGCAGAGGGAGAGGGACAAGCAGACTCCCTGCTGAGCACAGAGCCTGATGTGGGTGGGGCTCCATCCCACGACCTTGAGATTGTGACCTGAGCCGGCCAAAATCAAGACCCCGAGGCTTAACCAACGGAGCCACCCAGGTGTCCCTCCGAATAGGATTTTACATCTAGAGTGATTTAAAAATAGGCTACAATTGGAAGTAATTAAGAAATTGTTCTTCTGTTTTTACTTCATTTCACTTAAGAGTCATAAGCCATTGGCTATTTCTATTGATGGAAAACAACTGAATTTCACAACACATACATGTATATATTTCTGGGATGTCCTAAGACATTTCCTTTAATCATTATAAACATAATCCATTCCCTATTATCATATAATCCATTTTAACAGTAACTGAGTGCTTCTAATGTGTGGCAACGGCAAACTAGAATGATGAAAGTACAAGGGTAGGAGGGATTGGCGAACTACTGGTTGTGGACCAAATCCAGCCCAATACTTATTTTTGTAAATAAAGTTTTATTGGAACACAGCCAGGTCCGTTTGTTTACATATAATCTACAGCTGCTCATGTGATACGTTGGCAGGGTTGAGGAGCTGTGCTAGAGATGGTATGGCCTGCAAAACCTAAAATATTTTCTATCTGATCTTTTACAGACAAGGTTTGTGAACTCCTACTTCATAGAGAAGGTATTCAAGAATTTCCATGCCAATTTTGAGTACTGACACACACATTAAAAAGGAATTAAGGAAGCTATTTAGTTGTATATTTCATTCCCTTTAGGCTTGTGCCCAATGCTTACTGGACATAATGGAGGTAGGACACATACTACACATGGGAGTAGACCAGTTCTCTACAAGTCATCCTTGCTGGGCTAATGGGTCATGCTGCTCCCCCACGGATATAATAAAAATTCCAAGTGTTGTCCTGTCTATGGAACAAATTCCACCTGAACTGCATAATCATCCTTTCTTTTAGGACCTGGGGATTTTAGTTTGTGTCTATTTTCTGTTGTTGGAAACACTGTGACCTTCTATAGTTCTGTAAACACTACAGCTTATTTCATTGAAAACGACCAATGCAAGTAAAATAGAGAAAAAGGATTGACTGTACCTGTATGCTGTTCTTCAATCCAGACTTGCAAATACATGAAGAGGAGCAGCCCTGCTACTCCAAATATCAGCACCGAGAGGAAGACTTGTTTGGGGTTCATGACCATTTCAGATGGCTGCCTTTCTCCTCATTTCTGAAGACTGCATGATTTGTTTTTCCGTAGAGCTTTGATCCTTTCTTGTTCTGTTAAGCGCTCCTTCCATGAAGCAACCTAGAATTTTTTAAAAATCCACATTGTACCTTGCTGATGACATTTTCCCCCAAAACAGCATAAATATGCAGCATATCAACACTAGCGAAGGCGCATGTGAACTGGAACGCTCTGAAGACAGAAGAGACTGTAGGAGATCGTCCCTAGAATGGCAATTTTCTAACCTTATCTCAAGAATGTATTATCCTACCGTTAATAAGGAACACCCCCACATTTAATTAGGTACAGGATAGCCAGACTTAAGCCACCCTATACTGGAAAGAGTAAAGCAGGTTCAGGTTACCTGAAAATGACTGCGAGGGGAGAGAAGACTATCAAAGTAGATTGTTGAAGGAGTTTTGGAAAAACAAGTTTATAGAATAAAGAGGGGGAAAAAACCACTTCCTAACTAAAAAATATATAAAAATGGAGGGTTTATCATTTCCCTCTCATGTAAAAGTAATAGATTTCTCCAACTGAAAGGGTACATTTAAAATCCGTCCAACACACAAAAGGATAAATATTAAAAGGTCAGATTGAAAGGGCTTCTCCCACAAGAACACGGGAGCGCAGAAATCAACCTCAGATAACAGAAATCTACCTCCGTAATGAAAGGTTTAAAGAAATATTGAAATTTGTTTTAGAATAGTCTCATTTAGTGTAATCTTACCCTTTTACTTTTGCTAAGTTGCATCCATTTTTGAGAATCTCATGAAAATGCGAACCCTATTAGACAAAGATAAACAGACACAAAATCTTGCATAAAGAGCAGGATGCTTAGCCACTGTCACTGGAGCCCAAGTCAAGAAGCCTGATTCCCATGAACCGCCACGCAAATATGCAGTCGCCTGCCTGGGGAGCTCACATGGTCCAGCTAATGAGGCCAAGGTCATGGCTTTGTATCTAACGCTGGCCAAAGACCTTGGCTCTGTTCTTTGGCATGGACCACAGCCCCTTTTTGGATGAGCAGAATGTTTTCTCACTGTGAGGACATCACATGAACTGCTGTGTCTAAAAATGATCTCTCTTTTTTCCTCCAAATATGCCTCAAAAACTTCTGGGGAGAGTATTGATTTAGCCTTTTTAAGAGGTGTTTGGTGAGGGGTGCCTGGGTGGCTCAGTCAGTTAAGCGTCTGCCTTCAGCTCAGGTCATGATCCCAGGGTCCTGGGATCGAGTCCCTGCATCAGGCTCTCTGTTCAGTAGGGAGCCTGCTTCTCCCTCTGCCACCCTCCCCCCTGCTTGTGTGCTTTCTCTCTCTCTGTCAAATAAATAAATAAAATATTAAAAAAAAAAAAGAGGTGTTTGTTGAGATGCTAGGTAAAAGTTAAAAACCTGCTATGGGGAATTGTTGGCTGGTTCAAGGATAAGATTTAGCTGTTCTTGGCAAAATCAATTTTCATGTAATGGTGGGCTTCAAAGGTAACTTATGAGATCAACATTATAAGGAAATGTGGTATGGTGATCCCCTGATTAGAAAAAACAAATCCAGGGGTTCCTGGGTGTCTCAGTAGTTTAAGTGCCTGCTGGCTCGGGTCATGATCCCAGGGTCCTGGGATTGAGCCCCACTCGCATCATCAGGCTCCTTACTCAGGGGGGAGTCTGTTTCTCCCTCTCCCTCTGCCCCTCCACCCACTTGTGCTCTCTCTCTCAAATAAATAAATAAAATCTTTAAAAATAAAAGAAAAAACTAATCCAACAAATAGTTAAAAGTGTGTATGCAGAACAACTAAAGAAAGTCATGTTATAAATACCTTTTTTTCTTTATATTTTAATTATTACCCAGAGGGGGTCAGAGGAAGAGCACTGATTGTTAGCATTACCTGAGGAGTTTTCTAGAATCCACTTGTCTGAGTACCTGAGGAAGGGGCCATTGTTTTTCATGAGGGCTTTTGAGCATTTCAAGCATTTTCTTGATTTTGCTAGTAGAGTAAGTTTTTAAATAAGTAGAACTGAGAGTATCATCATACTGCTATTTGTTGGGTGGTGCTTTGCTCTCATATTCATTCAAAGCTAAAATCTTACAGGCTTTCCAAATATATGCAACAAAGAACGGTTCCCGAGGGAGAGCTGCCATTTGAGGTGTTCCAAGATTGGGTCCCTCAAGGGAAACTACGAGGAGAAGCCAGCTTTCTCTTGTCTTGATGCTGCAGTTAAACAATGAACAGACATAATTCCTGGGTGCACAAGAAGATTCAGTTAGGAGAAACCAGTAAACAAAACCCAGTACCAACAGAGAAATAGCTGTTTACAAGAAGAAAGAGACTTTTACAATCTGTCTACATAATTAAAACTTATCTCAGAAGAAAGAGGATAGAAGAAAACGTATAAATCAGAACAGAGCCATGCACCTGTGGGAAAGTAGATGTGAAAAGCCAAAAGAGGTACTCCTGGAGGGTTCGCAGAGGAAAATTATTACCTACGATGCTGGAAAGAGATGAAGAATTTGCCCTTCCTCTCTTTGGGAGATGGTGCCCTACTCTGACATATCCTCCTGGGTAAGAAGTCAGGAAAAAACCCATAATTGTTATTATGGCAGACGTGAGTAGGATTGAGTGATTAAAGCCACAAGGCAGAAAGGCAATCTGGTGTAAAACGAAGAGATACATTTGATTTTCTCCCATCTCAGTCCATTAACCCAACGTTGGCATTAGGAAATGGCTCTCATTAAACAAAGGTGAGGCAGGAGGAGCAGCGGTACTGCTCTAAGCAAACCTGAAGGTCAGTTGTGATGGGAAAACACACCCATTTGGAGATCATACATCTACCTCTATGCCTGCAGGAAAAGTGCAGACTACTGGAGATTGAAATTACTTGGAATAATGCTATTTTATGTACAAGCATTACACATTTCCACGGTCAGAGGCTTCCTGAATTTCATACAACTCCTTCCTCTCCCCAGTCATAAACACAGTACCAGTACTCCACAGTGTGTGTTGCACTGAACGGAATTTGGAGCTCCAATAACAAAATACAGGCCAATTAACTAATTAACTAATTTTCTAGCTGTACTTGTAAATCCTTGGTCCTAACTTCCAAACGGAGAAATATGGACTACTGAAACCCTGAAAGAGTAATCTATGTGCTCTATTTTAAAAAAATGCATATTTATTTTCATTTGCATACCCTACTGATTTATCCCAAAGGAACACAGAAAGATATATAAAAACAATTATTTCACTACATCCTCTCTTTCCCAACACTTTAAAAAATCATCCTTTTAAGATGTTCAACATCATTAATCCTCAGGGAAATGCAAATCAAAACCACAATAAGCTATCACCCCAAGCCTGTTAGAATGGCCACCATGAAAAAGACAAGCGATAACATATGCGGGCATGGATGGGGAGAAAAGGAATCCCTTGTACACTTGTTGGCGGGACAGTAAACTGCAGCAGCCACTTAAGGAAAACTGCATGGAGGCTCCTCAAACAATTAAAAACAGAAGAACCATATGATCCCACAATTCCACTTCTGGGATTTATCTGGAGGAAATGAAAAAACTATGTCAAAGAGACTTCTGCATCCCCATGTTCATAGCAGCGTTACTTACAATAGCCAAGAGATGGAAATAACCTCTGTGAAGAATGGATAAAGAGTATTACTCAGCATATTCTTATTACTCTTTTTTTTTTAAGATTTTATTTATTTATTTGACAGAGAGAGAGAGAGCACAGGTGCACATGCACAAGCAGGGGGAGCAGCAGGCAGAGGGAGAGGGAGAAGCAGGATCCCCATGGAGCAGGGAGCCTAAGGCAGGGTTCACAGGGCTCAATCCCAGCACCCGGGATCATGACCTGAGCTGAAGGCAGGCTTTTAACCGACTGAGCCAACCAGGCGCCCCTATTCTTATTTTTCTTAAGGTGTTGTGCATCTTAAACTTACAGAGTGCAGTATGTTAGTTATAGCTCAATAAAACTTGACAAATTATTTTAAATACCCTGGTTTCCAATAGAAGCATTTAGGACTTTAGTATACTAATTATTAGATGGAGGCTATTTATTTTTTTTATTTTTAAAGATTTATTTGAGAGAGAGAGACAATACACCAGCGGGGGCGGGGGAGGGGGCGAAGGGCAGAGGGAGAGAGAGAATCTCACACTTACATAGGGCTCCATCTCACAACCCTGAGATCATGGCCTGAGCTGAAACCAAGAGCTGGACGCTTAACTGACTGAGCCACCGGGGTGCCCCTGGAGGCAATTTATTTAAAAGGAAATTATGAGCTGTCCAGTTGGGCAAAAGTCTACGATTTTAGGGAGGGAGTTATGAAATGTAGAGAGGACAGTCTGGAACAAATTGGCATAGAACAGTTTGGCACGGAAGAACCCCAGAGTCAGGAGATCACCTGTCCTCACCCTTCAGCTTAGGAGGACCTCAGGAGTCCTTGCCAGTCTCTATCTCTTCCTCATACTCTGAGCGAATAAGGGACCATCACGGGTGAACTTCCTCAGTTTACCACCTACCCTCACGAAGTTTACTACCATCTGTCCCCACGCACAATTCTTTGCCTCGATCTCTTCCAGAGTCCTGTGAAACTCAACTGCATCAATACCAGGCCAGCCTGGGTTTACCCTGAACCTCTTCCCCCCGGGACTTCCTCTGTAACCCCTCCAGCAACTGCCCTATTGCTGTCATTCCCAGACGAGCCTCAAAACAGCCCTCTGCCCCCATTGTCTCCGGTGCTTATCTCCCAGCCATCTCTCCCCACAGCTGCCCCAGGGAGCCAGATGTGAGGATGCTCATGGGTTGTGTAGGAACCGAAAATTTATAATTCCCTGGGGTTTTATTTTGTTTTGCTTTTTTCTATTCTACTTACCTCCTCTATGAATTTCCCATTTGTATCTCTTCCCCATTTTTCTTATTGATGTGTAGTTCCTTTTGCATTTTGGATGGCAATTCTTTGTCAGATATAGACATTACAAAAATCTTCCTGTCTGACTTTCCCTTTCCTTCCATCCTCCCCCGCTCCCTTCCCTTGCTGGTGGTGTGGTTGTCTTAGTATGAAGTTTTAAATCAAATTTTGTCATTCTTTCCTTCTTGATAGATCAGCTAGAGTCTTGAAGGAAAGCACAGGATATACTCAAGGCTCATGAAATTGTGCAGAGGTTAGTAATGGGACAATTTCCAAAGACTGAACGGGGTTCTGGGAAACCAACAAAGGATAGAGTGGTTCCCAAGGGTAAGATCTAGAAGTGCAGACAGGAAGTAGAGAGCTATTCTTGGAGGGGCTGGAAGGAGAGGGCTGGCTGATGAGAGCTGTCATTTATCGCACAGGGACACAGACAACATGCCAACATGCTGTATTGGGGAGTTAAGGGAACCAGAAGCATCACTTTCCCATCCTCAACTTCTTCCTGCCCTTAGGACCCTGTCAGTGACTCCTGTTTGGCAAACCCTGTTGAAACCTGAGGAGTTCCTGCCATTTGGGACAACATGGATGAAACTCGAGGGCATTAAGCTAAGTGAAAGAAGTCAGACAGAGAAGGACAAATACCGCATGACCTCCCTCCTATGTGGAATCTAAAAAAGCTCCCCGAGCCCCAAAAACCAGGGAGACTTTTTATGCAGCACATTCTGGGGAGCCTCCCCAATCACAAAGCAGGTGGGGCACAATAGAGATGGGAGGTAATCAAGTTTGCGTTCTTCATGAATTTTCCAATATTCCTTATCCTCAAATATTAAAATTCTTCTCCTGTATTTCCTTTCAAAAGTCACAAAGTTCTGCTCTTCATAGTTAGTGCTTGAATCCACCTGGAATTTATTTTTGTGTATGTTGTAAGGCAGCCCTTCCATATGGATACCATTTGTCCACCTCTTTTAATTGAGGTTATCATTGCACTACTGATTTTTAATGCTGATTTTGTTATATTTCCAATTCTTATATATGTTTGTTACTGCTTCTAGATACTATTCTGTTCTATTGGTCCAATGTCATATGTTTGTACGAACATCTGGGCCTATCTCGGAGGGATGGAAAATGAATCTGATTACTGCTTTAATTTTGTTAATGGTTATTTGTTTATTCATTCTACTTTTTTGAGTCAGCTTTAGAAAATTACATTGCCCACACAATTATCATTTCCTTTTAGTTTCCAAATGTACCAGCATAAAGTTGTTCATGGGATTTCATGATTTTAAAGACCTCTCCATTCCTAATATTATGTATTTGTGCCTTTTCTCTTTTCTTTGATCATTCTTGCTAGAGATGTGTCTGTTTTATTTAAAAGTATATTGCAATTCCTCTCTCTCTCTCTCTTTTTTTGGTTCGTTTTTTCTCTATTTCACTGATCTCTTCTCCTATCTTTCTTTCCTTCGTTCTACACCTTTTCTTTAGTCTTTTAGTTGAAAATTAATTCATGTATTTTAGATCTTTCTTTTTTATAAAACACACTTATATAAGGCCACAAATTTCCTAAAGACGTTTTTTTAAGTCTTTTAGTTGAAAATTAATTCATGTATTTTAGATCTTTCTTTTTTATAAAACACACTTATATAAGGCCACAAATTTCCTCCAAAACTACTTTAGCGGCAAATTGCTTTTTTATGTGTAGTATTTTTATTGTCATTCAGTTCTAAATATTTTGTAATTTAAATTGATTTTGTCTTTTTTTAATGCTTTTTTCTCCTCCTTGTGTTATCTTAGACTTAGACTAAGATAACTTAGTTATCTAATTTTCTCTGGTCCTTTCTGCTTTCTTTGAATCCATAGCTTTTATGCTAAGCAGTACTTTAAATTAAAAAGTAAAACTTTCTTAGCTATGAATTTTTCTAATAGTTTATAGTTTTCACAGGAACTTCAGTATGCTTTAAACAGACACTGAATTATCTCCTCATCGTGATTATGTTTGAGATTTTCTGTTTAAATTCAATTATTTAAAAGAAATGTTTATTGTTAATTATTAAATAAAGTTGCCCATATTTTATCAATTTCTGTGTTCAGTGTTAATTATTGAGTGCCACACCTTCTTAGTTCACTTTCTTTCTTGTTGAACCACAGCCTTAAATATCTCTTCTAATGAATATCTGAGAGTTAAATTATCTTTGATTCTGTATGTACAAACTTATTTTAGTCCTCATTCTGGAATGATGGTATGGTTAAATAGGAATTGAGGTTAAAAATAATTTTCTCTCAGCACTCCGAAAATTAATAATCATTCTTTTTTTTCTAAGCTATAATCTGGGTTAATTTTTCTGAGCAATTTTTCTAATTTACCAATGTCTCTGTTTTTGTCTATTCTAGTGCTCATTCTGTCTATTGTATTCTTTCCAATATTGTATACTTTTATAGGATCCCAATTTCTCCTTCTCCATATCATTTGTTCTTGTTTCATTTTGTTAGCTAGGATGCAACAGGAAGTTACTCAAATAAGAGGGGTGAAAGCTATCAGCAGAAGTGAGAAGGACAAAAGCAGGGAAAGAATGTGTTTCCTTTTGCAGAGTCAAAGGTTCCAACCAAGGAGATGCCCAAGTAGGTGTCACACTGATAGCCCCTTGCTAAATGAGCCAGTTTGAGGGGCACCTGGGTGGCTCAGTCAACTGAGCTTCCGACTCTTGGTCCTGATCTCGGGGTCATGGGATCGAACCTGCCCTGCATAGGGCTCTGTATTCAGCAGGGAGTCTGCTTGAGATCCTCTCTCTCCCTTTCCCTCTGTCCCTCCTCTCTGCGCTTGTGCTCTCTCTCTCTCTCTCAAATAATAAATAAATAAATCTTTTTAAAAAATGAGCCTGTTTGAGCTGGACTGCAGCTAAAGACCTGTGCAGGAGCCCCCCTGAGTTGTCCTTTAGTTACCTTTAGCTCATTATAATACCAAGATCTCCTACTATGGGTAAGTTTTCTGCCAATTTTTGAACACATGATGTATGCACTAGCGTGTTGACGTGCTAGGCATGCACAATTGAACTGAACTGTTTGTGTAAGCTTCTCTGTTCCCTAATACACTGAATAAAGGCTTCCTGTCCTAACCCCATGGAGAGACGGTGCTTTAAAAGCAATCTCCCTGTCTCCTTACTTCCAACAAATAGCAAAAAGTTCTCTGCTTTCAACATGTCTTTGGGTTGTGTTCAATTTGGTGCACCCAAGCGGCAAACTTCTTGAGTTTGGTTACATTTTTTCTCTGCTTTTCGAGTTTGTGATATTGTTACTTGTAATAGAAAATATATATTTGGTCTTCCCCGTTTCTCACACAGAGCTCCTAAAACCCTCAACATTTCCTCAGAGATAAGTGAGAAAGGTGTCTTTTGTTATGTTAACAAGGTGACTTGTGCAAAGCCCCTAGGTCAGGAAAGGATTGGTGCTCCTTGCCTAGGGAACTAACCTTGATGGAGAGCTGGAACTTTCCATCTCAACCCCTGACCTCTGCGGAGAGGTGAGGTGCTGGAGGTTGAATCAATCACCAGTGGCCAATGATCTAATCAATCATTCCTATGTAATATTAGAAGCCTCCATAAAACCCAAAACAACAGGGCTCAGAGAGCTTTCAGGATGGTGAACCAGACTGCATCCATATGAATGCTAACACACTCCAGTTCTGTCGGGCTAAAATTCACTGAGCTTGGGACACTTCCTTGCCTTATGTACTTTATCTGGCTATTCAACTATATCCTTTATAATAGTCTTTTATAATAAATCAGTAATCTAGTAAGTAAAATGTTTCTTTGAGTTCTGTGAGCCTCTCTAGCAAACTAATGGAACTCGAGGAGGAGGCTGTGGGATCCTTCAATCTACAGCCAGTTGGTCAGAAGCACAGGGGACAACCTGGACTTGTGACTGACATCTGAAGTGTGGAGGAGAGTGGGGGGGGGGTGTCAGGGTGAGCAGCAAGAGGGGGAAGTCTTGTAGGACTGAGCCCTTAACCTATAGGATCTGATGCTATCTCTAGGTAGACAGCGTTAGAACTGAGTTAAATTTATGTGATACCTGGTCAGTGGTCATAGAGAACTGGAGAGCTGCTTGGTGGTGTTGGACAAATCATACATACCAGAAAGATTTACACATTTTTACTAGAAATTATCCTTTACTCTTTGAATATTTCAAATGTAGTCTAAAGTTTCTGTCAGACTGTACAAAAAAAAAAAAAAAAAAAAAACCTAAATTTTGCTTGTAAATCTCTTAGCATTCAATTTATTCATGATCTTGGAATTCTTATGAGTAAGCTCATTTCGGATGGAATAGTTTTTAAATTTTTATTTTCCTTTTTTCTCTCTTTCCCCATCTTTTGCCTGCCTCTCTGTGCCATTGCTTCCCTGTGAAGTAATTTTGCAGCTGCCTCCGAATCATACCTTGGACTCCTATCCACAGCTGAGGCTCACCATTGCGGGCTTGGTGTTTTTGACCTAGGATGCTTCTGGGGCTGTTGTAAACTAGTCAATAAGACTAGCTACCAGCTCCCATGTGGGAGCCCAGCAGCTTCCACTCTCAAAGCCTCACAGACTCATAATTTCTGCCTATCTCACCAGTTTTGCTTGTTTACTTCTGTTCCTGATTTTGAATCTGGTTTTAAATTTTTATTCATTTTTTTTTTTAATTTCATCTTCCATTGGCCTGCCTGGAGAACAGACTCAGATACTAAAACATAAACATACTTCCTTCTCTTAACCAGAAATCCCCATGTAAACTTTTCAGATGTAATTTTATCTGTAAAAATGGGACAATGAAAGCTGCACTATATATCTGATGGCTTTAGAAAACATTAAGTCAAACAGAATATGTGATCCTTTGGAAAAGTATAAATATAGTGTAAAATTAGAAAGCATTTTGGTAATCTGGTTTAAGGGAATTAAATTTTTATTTGATAGGTATTGTGGGCATATAAACTCTTGAAAATTTATTGTCTTTATCAACCGTAGTGAAATTAAATTGTGATATGTAGTCAAAGGTATTTAGTCAATTATGGACAGTGTTTTACTTAAAGGGAAAAAATGTAGATGGTACCCATCTTACTTAGTTATTGTAAAATCTGCTAACAACTATAATACTGTAAATCTTGACTGAATTACTCTTAATTGAATGAGAAATGTGACCTTTATATTTATTAAACAATGTTTTCACTATTTTAGAAGTTAAATAACTATTTTAATCCATTTTATTATTGTGCAATTTCTGAAATTCTATAAGCAATTTCTATATACTTTCACTCAATCCTTAAAAATTTTTTAAAGCTATTGTTTTGAAATTAATTTTAGACTCACATAAAAGTTGCAAAGATAGGGGCGCCTGGGTGGCTCAGTTGTTAAGCGTCTGCCTTCAGCTCAGGGCGTGATCCCAGCGTTCTGGGATCGAGCCCCACATCGGGCTCCTCTGCTGTGAGCCTGCTTCTTCCTCTCCCACTCCCCCTGCCTGTGTTCCCTCTCTCGCTGGCTGTCTCTCTCTCTGTCAAATAAATAAATAAAATCTTAAAAAAAAAAAAAAGTTGCAAAGATAGAGTCCCTGTGTACCCTTTACTCAACTTCCTCCAACAATAACATTTTACATGACCATAGAACAATTTATCAAGACCAGGAGCTTGATAACAGTACATGTGGAAAGCAGAATAATGCCTCCCCCCCAAGAGGCACCACCTCTTCATGAGAGCCTGTGAATATATTACCTTACATGGCAATGGGGAATTAATGCAGATGGAATGAAGGTTTTGCTAATCCACTGACCTTAATCTAGGGAGATTATTCTGGATTACCTGGGTGGGCCCAGTGTAATCACAAGGGTCCTTAAAAGTATAAGAGGGGAGCAACAGAGGAAGTCAGTGATGTGATGCGAAAAGAACATAACGAGTCTTTGTTAGCTTTGGAGATGGTGGAAATGGAGGAAGGGAACCATGAGCCAAGGAATGCAGGTGGCCTCAAAAAGACAAGAAAGAACATAGACCCTAGACCCTATCTGGAGACTACAGAAAGGAATGGGGACCTGTTGACACCCTGACTTTAGTCTGTCACACTTCCAAACACAGACATGCAAGATCATACATTTGTGCTGCTTAAACCACTAAATTTGCTAAGATCTGTTATAGCTGCAAAGAAAACTAATACAGTACAGTGCTTTTATAAAGTAACATTTTAAAAGGAGACAGTTTGTGAAATTGCTATGAATGGGTAGAATAATACTGATCTTTTCAAATACTTTTTGCATGGTTTCTCAAGTATAGTGTTTTCTGGTCTATTTCTGTGATAGCTCAATTGTTCAAATTTTTTGTTCTGTTTTGTCATACAGAACACAGAAACATATTCCTTTACTAGACACTAATTTATAGGTGCTTCCTTATGTACTTTGTTACTTTGATTTCCTGTATAATTTATTTAACAGGTACCTTCTACTTTTAGCTGTTGTAATTAAAATTTAATTGTAATTAAAGTTTTTAACAAGACAGGGCTTTGCCCTTATATTCTTTGTTTTAGAAGAAGAAGTTTAAACTCACATTTTCTATCCTAGTGTTCAGTGTAGAGCTGTTTGTCTGTTTTTAGGCAACAACAGTCTATCTTTATAGACTACAGGAGACTAAAAGCAAAAGCCCTTGCAAACATTTACTTAATACAACCATGTGTATTCGAGAAGGGGGGGAACCCCCATAGAGATTATTGTTCAATGAATTGTTCATCTCATCCCTCATGTTTTTACCTGTGCCCCGTTCTAACGTGTTAAATACAGAGAACACAAAAATGTTGTCTTTTACATTTGTTTAAGCACTGTCACAAGAATTTGTACCATGTGTTTTACCTGCCAGTAAGGAGTCATCAGGATCATACTAAGTAACACAGAGAGGGTCGAATTCTACTTTATTAAAGGGACCTAGGAAGACAGAGGAAGGCCTGGAAATATTCTTTTGGAGTCCTGGGATTTGGCCACGGTGGTAGGAGAACACAGCAGTGTATGTGGGCCTGTCTGAGACAACATGAAGCAGTCATCGGTCATCAGCAGGGGATTATGTCAGATAAGGTGAGGGAGTTAGCGAGTCTGATGGAATGACGGACTGTTAGTGATGAGAGTAGCTAATGATGTAACCTAAGAAGTGCTATGTAACAGATGGTTTCCAGTCCACGACTGGGATCAACTGTGGTATAAGCAATGGAAATGGGTAGGTGACAAGTAAGAAGCAGAATTAAGGAATAAACTGGGTGCTGTGCCACCTGCCTAAAGTCCGTTCTGGTTCTCCGTCTGGAAGCCACACTGTTTAGAACAGAAATTCCTGCCTCCAGCTCCAGCGATGGGCCCAAAATAGTATAATCCTAACGAGAAATTAATATCCTATGTTCCTAGTCAGAACAGTTATTTCAGGAATGGCCTGGTATATTCGTTTTCTGGGGCTGCCATGACAAATGACTTACAAACTTGGGGGCTTAAAACAACAGAAATTTACTCTCTCAGTGCTGGAAGCCAGAAGTCCAAAATCAAGGTGTAGTCAGGGCCATACTCCCCCTGGAGGCTCTAGAGAATTCCTCCTTGCTGCTTCTGGCTTCTGGTGGCTCCAACCTGTTTCCAATTTCACCTAGCCACCTTCTCTGTGTGTTTTATAAGGATACTTGTCATTGGATTTAGGACCCACCCAGATAAACCAGAATGAGTTTATCTTGAGATAAATTGAGTTACATCAGCAAAGACCCTTTTTCCAGATAAGACCACAGGTTCTGGGAGTTAGGATGTAGACATATCTTTTTGGGGGTCACCATTCAACCCACTACCCCAGGTAACCCAGCTTTGCCTGGCCACAGCGATAGTTTCAGGGGTGAGCTAATCAGAAAAAAGCCTAGAGCTCTGGCTGGATGGTCATGGGAAGTGATATTTTCTCTCCCCATGAATGTGAATAAGAAAGCACGTAGTTCATACTGTTGCCAGAAGCCTTCTGGCTGCCCCGACGAAAGCCAGCCTAAAGAGCAGGGCAGCACAAAGGAAGGCAAAGTGGATGCCTATAGAAAAAACAGAAAAGCTCTGACTGGACCTTGATGGCACTCACTCGACCTCTGAATTTATAAATTAGGAGACCCAATAATTTCCTTTATTTTTCAATCTATTGCAAAGCAAGTCTAAGTATAGTAAGAGAACTAAGTTATCATTTACTGAGAGCAGTTATTATAGTCTAGGCCCTATTCTAAGCATTCTATATTGATTATTTAATTCTTATAATAACCCTCTTATCTTCCCAGACAAGAAATCTGCAGGACATGCTTCCATAACCACACAGGCTGATGAGAGAGGAGGTGACAGGTGCCGGTGGAGACACACCACAGACGGCCTTGATGTCAACCACAGTGATCACACTTGTTCTGTGGACATAGAAAAACCAAAGACAGGCCTGAAGGGAGTGGGATGATCAGGTCTGCAGTTTGGGAAGATCACTCGATGTGAAGACCGGACTGGTAAGAAAGAATAAGGACAGCCATTGGCCAAGAAATCCTCAGGCAGGGGTTGGACTAGATTACATACCATTCCAAAAATCCTCTTTTTGTTTATGAACATCCTCTTGTCTTTCATTACTGGAGGCAGTTTACTGTAGTGTAAGTTAAGTATGTAGTTACTTTGTATTACATACAAATGATATCCTATATTACTTCCATCCTATGTTACTATGTAGTGTATTGTAGTTAAGTATGAAGATTCTGCAGCCTGAATACTTGGATGCAAATCACATTTTGAGGATTTTCTAGTTCTGTGATGAAGCTTATTATGTAACATTTGTGTACCTCAGTTTCCCCACATCTAAACTGGGGATAATAAAAAGATCTACCATGTGAGGTTGCCGTGAAATAAGTTAATACATGTAAAATACTTAGAGGAATGCTTGGCCCATAGAAGTGCTCTACAATATTAAGATGTTAATATCTTTACCTTCCCCATGCCCAGCATAGGGACATGCGCACTGTAGTTAATTGATAAGTATTTGTTGAAAGATTGGGTATTTTTACTTTAAAAGGCAGTCTGTTTTTGCTGTTAGAGAGGTTTATTCTTTCAATTCCAGCCAATTCAATCCAATCAATGAACATCGATTAGGTTCAAATAAAAGTAAGGCTCCATGCCAGATATTGTATGCAAAGCCGAAATGCTAAGGTTTATTCTCTGATCTTCATCAGAGACTGTCTGAACCTATCTCCTCATAACTTGCACAAGTTGGTTCTGGTAGAGCCTTCTAGAACAACTCATAACAAATCTGTTCTCCTTTACATGACAGACTCTCCAATTATTGAAAACAATTATCCTGTCTACCCTTAATCTTTTTTACTCCAGGATAAACAATAAATATACACAATTCCTTCAGCCATTCCTTACAGGACAGGGTTTAGGAGCATTC
Source organism: Ursus maritimus (assembly GCF_017311325.1). Lineage (NCBI taxonomy): Eukaryota > Metazoa > Chordata > Mammalia > Carnivora > Ursidae > Ursus > Ursus maritimus. The sequence goes on along the minus strand of NW_024424230.1, from coordinate 43,002,296 downwards.
AATCAACTTAATCATCCTCCTCCAGACACATCTGAGTTTGTTAGTGCTTTTCTTTAAATGCAGGGCTCAGAAGTAGATACAATAATCAGAGCATGATTGAATGGATGGATAGTGTTGTGAGGATTTGTACTATAAAAGTAATAGCTGAACTTGAGTGCAGCCACAGATAAAATGGGAGAAAAAAACAGGTTATAGGTTACAGCCTTAGGGGTTTCCTTTGGTCCAAATAAAAGTGGAATAGAAAGACCTCCTAAAAAAATTCAAAGGAAAGTATTGTGAAATAAGAAATGTCATAAAGAATGTGCAATTACAAAACCAAGACAGAATATTATTATATGGTAGGCAGTAAATAAAATATTCACTTAACAAATACATATAACGAAAGGGTTAAGAAAGAGTAGGAAGAAGAATTAACTATGAAATATGGCCCTCCCCAAAAGTGGAAAAAGATGAGACCAGAAAAGATAATTGGTCAATGTGGAAATTATTGAAAGAAGATCAAAAAGGACCAAACGATTTTGAGGAGAGGAATTGCAAGATGACAATTTATTCCTCCAACCATTAGTTTGAAATGTCAGAAGAGAACAAGTATATGGACTTCAGTGCACAGTAGGGAAGGATAGTTGTTAAACATACAAGTGTTATTCATATACTCTTGAATAATAATGAATAACTCTTAAAAAATAATGAAGTACTTTGGGTATTATATAAATAAGCCATATATGCTAATTTAATTTTTTTTTCTGTTTCAATGACAGCAAGACATGAGTTTTTCACGTTGACTAATAGAGGGAGTTGCTTTTCAGGAAGACAGTCTAATGTATACAGGAAGTACATAATCTAGTGTGTATGGTGTGTCATTATGATGGGAAAAGTGATATAATCCAAAAATAGGATAATGCAGGAGAGAGGAATAAAGGGGTGAAGGAATAAAGGGAATAAAGGGGTGAAGGAAAGTGAGAGAATTTTAAAAGCTTCATAGTGACATGTCTACTTCCAAAAACCTAAAAAAAGGCAAACATAACCTGGCAGCATTTAAGGGGCAAAGGCAACAGAACATTAAGAAGGCATTTTGATCTTTCCATTTACTTCTTCTGAGTAAGTAGTAGTTCCAGTTAGTATGTTAGCTACAACGTAAAATGGAATAGATTAAACTGGTTTTGAAATGTTAGTTTTTACAGTAAAATAGCAATATTGGTACTTAACTAATGTCAAATAGTCAAAGACTACTTCTAGTACAAAAATTCTTGTAATAAATAATTTAGACAAAAGCTTGGCATTGCTCTATATTCAACAAATTGTCTAGGTAAATTTTCTCTTTTTTTTAAAGATTCATTTATTTATTTGAGGGGGGAGGGCAGAGGAGGAGGGCAAGGGACAAGCAGACTCTCGCCAAACATAGAGCCCAACTTGGGGCTCAATCTCAGGACCCTGAGATCAAGACCTGAGTTGAAACCAAGAGTGGGAGGGACACTTAACTGACTGTGCCACCCAGGCACCCAAAGACGTATTTTTAAGTAAATATTTTCATGGTAAGACAAAAAAAATAGGTAAATTCTATTGTTACTGGTTACCATTTAGACAAAATGTCTTTTATATAACATCATGTCATCGCCTTATTTCTAAATCTCTTCTGCTCATCATAGTAACAATAAAATCCCTGTAAAGGTATTATATTTATAGATTATCCTGCTTTCTATGTCAGACATATTGGGTAGTTATTCCTGTTAATGATTAATTAGCTAGACAGTATCTATTTGGAAGATTGATTTTTTCCTTCATTATATGTTACCTGGACATCTGATGTGTTGCTTTTGTATGATACCTCTTATAGAAAGGATAATACTGCTACCATAAAATAAGAAAATTCTATGGCTAACATAAAGCTCTCTAAAACACTAGAAATAAATGTATATTCTAAAAGGAAAATGATTTGTTTCTTACAGATAGTAAAGTTCGTAAGCCAAGCACTCATGGCTAGCTCCAAGCAATCTCATGCAAATATTTATTAAATTCTCCTATGTGCTCCCTCTCTCTCGTTTCACATTCTAGCCCATCTGTGCTTAGCCTGCAACCATTTAATAGAGAAATAACATGAACAAAAACAGCAGAGGTGCTAATCTACAAATCTTGCTTTAAAAAAGGAAAATAAATCTGCAAAAATATCTACTGACAAAAATCATATAGCATGCTCTTAAGGCATTTTCAGGGAACACACCACAAAAAATAGTGCTCATATTACAATATCAAAGTGACTGCCTAAGGTAGTTATTGAAATAAGTACAGATACGTTGGGAAGCCTGAAATGATGTCAACAAAGCAAAGCAGGAATTATATGTAACTGACAATTAGCATTCCATAGAAAAGCAGGAAATACAGCAAAACACGTAAAAAATATTGTGAAAAAACATTATGAAACCTCAAGGACAGTACAAAATTATGAACAATTAGTGCTGCTTTTAATGCTATTATTGTACTGGTTGATTTTAATTAATTTAGTTAATTAATCAAGGAAGAGGATTTCTACTTAAATAGGGGTGTATTGGACTCATGTATTCCCTCTTCAAACTCCTCTAAAATAAAAGCAAAGAAACTAGAAAAAAATATGTACAAAGATATAAATAAGGAATGAGAAGATGATTATGAGACAGAGAAAACATAAATTTTTAGAAAATTAAATACAGAAAGAGGAGGGATAACTAACTTAAAAAACCATAAATGCTGAGATCAATGTGTTTTCATAGATATCAAGAAGAAATAAGATGCTATGTACTATCAAACCTAGGAAAGGTGCACTATGTTCCCCGGAAGAGGAAAGACAAGAGAGAAGATAATGCATAACCAGAAAAGAAGCAAGGCAGAGAACAGGGGAAAGAACAAAGCAAAATCAGCTAAACAACGACAGCAACAAATTCAAACGAACTATAATTTATTTCCTTAGAGAGAAAAGAAAACTTCTTAGTTCCATCAAAGCGAGATAGGACTCTGTATTTAATAAAAAGAAAAGAAACTCTTACAAATGAAAAAATGTAACCAAAATGAAAACCCAACCTATAGGTTAGAAGATAGGTTAGGAGGCCTTCTTGGAAGGCAGAGTAAAAGGACAAAAAGATGGAAAATTAGACAGGAAAAAAAAAAGCCAGGAAATATGATTCATCTAAGAGATTCAACATCTGAATAAAGGAGTTCCAGACAGAGAGAACTGAGAAAACAAAGGAAGGAGACCATTAGTGATATAACTCAAGAAAATTTCAGGGAACTGAAGGATATGAATTTATAGACTTAGAGGGATCTCGGAGTACCCCAGGCACAATGGATATGAAATAAACATATCAAGGGAGATCATACTGACATTTCAGAATAGTAGGAATAAAGAAAAGATTCCATGCATTGTCAGAGAGGAACAAATGGATCACATCCGGGGGATCAAGAATCAGAATGACATACTTGTTGACAGCAACACTGGAATACAAAATAAGGCAATGGGAGAAGAATGCCTTCAAAATTCTCAAGGAAGATCATATTCACTTAAACGCTACCAAATTCTATCAAAGTCTCAATCAAAGATGTGAACAGAACAAATATTTTCAGACAAGTTCTCAAAAAAACTTACCTCTCCGGAAACTACAGGAGGAACTGATGAAGGAAGGGAGTAAGATAAGAAGAAGAAATGGGATACAGAAAACTGTAGGTCCAGAAAGGAGAGAGATGACATGAGAGAAGTTTCCGGTTAGTAGTGAAAGGATGAAAGCTGTGTAACACGTGTAGAGGGTAAGCAGTTCAAACTGGAGCAGAACAGAGACTTGGAAGAAACTTTTTAGAAAGATAAAACTAGTAGACTAGCTGATTTGTCTGAACATCTAGAGAGGCTACTTAAACAATGATGAAGACTTTGATCCAATCAGTGATAAAAACTTAGAACATTACGCAAATAAAAGAGAAAGACACTATTAACTTCAGGGAAAACAGAAAATGTAGGAAAGGAAAAAATGAGATTGAGCTGCATGGCTAGCTGTGGAAAACATACACAACCATGATAATGAATGGACTGAACATGTATGTAAACAAAATGCTATCACTACATTGCGAGGATAGGAGGGTTGGGAGGTCAAGGATCAATACATATGGTAAAACGAGGAAGGAAAAAGGACTAGAAAAGACTCCTCCATCATGGTGGAAAGTCAATGAATAAAGCCTAAAACTAAAATATCAATTCTAGGATGTAGATATTGTTTAGAGACAGGAAGTAAATACCAAAATAGAGAAGTTCACATGACTCATAATAGGCAGAACCAGAATCCAAATTTAGTTTGTCTGCCTCCAAATCACATTTTTTTCCACTAAACTTAAGTGTACCCCTCAAATGGAGTGATGCTGAACTTGTGAGATTTACTAAAATTTGCTGAAAATGAGCTCATTTACTTTTTATTACCAAAAGTTACTGAAAGTCAGAGCTAAGAAGGATATAAGGGGCTCCTTGTCTTAAGAAAATATCCTCTTTCCAACATGGGCAGATACTTTTATATCATTTACCCACATCTTAGGAACTTATAAAAGTAGACATCAAAACTGAAATGTTGTGGGGTGCCTGGGTGGTGCAGTCGTTAAGTGTCTGCCTTTGGCTCAGGGCATGATCCCAGAGTCCTGGGATTGAGCCCCACGTCAGGCTCCTCCGCTGGGAGCCTGCTTCTTCCTCTCCCACTCCCCCTGCCTGTGTTCCCTCTCTCGCTGGCTGTCTCTCTCTCTCTCTGTCGAATACATAAATAAATAAATAAAATCTTAAAAAAAAAAAAAAACACAAAAAACTGAAATATTGTGATTATCTGTTAATTGGTCATCCAGGCAACCACAGAGAACTTCCTTTATATGGCTGCAAGTTATTTCCTTCTTGCTATTGCAAAATATGACCTTTGCATGCCTGAACATTTCATGCCATTGACTTGTTGAACCATTCTGGAAAGTCTCACATCTCTGACTCCTATGGTGATCATAGCTTGTTCAACCTTTAACAATCTCACCCATTTCTTTTTTTTTTTTTTTTCTTTCTTGGAGTTCTACTTTCTCTTCTCTGTTGTCCCCCATGAAATGATCTAATTTCTGTAAAGATGAAAAGGTAACCCATGTTCCCATTCTAATATAACTCATCTATTCTGGTCTCACATTTTTTAATGTCTGCTGGATATTCCCATTATATATTCTATCATTGCTCATACTTCTTAACTGTTCCACATTTCTTAAGATGACAATCAAAGCCCTTTCTCATGTAGCTCTTGCTTACTTCCTTAATTTTATCACTCATACCTTGATCTCAAACTTTACTCTAAAGGTAGGATAAGTTATTTAAATTCTTAAGAACGAACTGCATTCACTTTTGTCCATGGGCACACAAACATTCTCTCGTTTCTTTTTCAGACCCTCTGCCAACCTCAAGCTGGTCCTTGTTTGTTCTTTAAGACCTATCTTTGAAGTGATGTTCATGGTAACACCCATACCAAACACAGTGCTTTAGACATAGTGAGTGAAATATAAAGATGTGTTGAATAAATGAACAAAGAGACTTCTGGGTAGATAACTTATCTCTAGATAATCTCTTCAATTCAACACAAATAATGCTGCTTCATCAGTCATTCTTAAGTACTGCTTATTAAATAGTTTTCCTTTGCTTAAAAAGTCATTAGATGTTGTTGTTGTTTGATCTAAAGTGGAAAACTCTTCTATCTGCCTTTTAGGCTTTTCATAAGGTAGTCTCTATAACTCTGCAAGCTAATTTCCTGCTGCCCCCCAACAGAACGCCTCTTCTCTAATCTACGGATTCCTGAGCACTCCATGCCCATCTGTACATAGACCAGTTTGTTTTTTCTTTTTATGACCTCTATCCTGAAACTTTCTTTCTTTCTGACCTCCGTCCTATAAATGAGCAGCTCAAGACTAACTTCTCTCATAAAGCCTCAGAACTACTCTAGCCCATTTTGATGATAATAGCAACATTTTAGTCATTTATCAAACATATTTTGAGAATCTGTTATCTGGCAGACATGGTTTAGGTACTGGAACACAAAAGTAAACTGGAAAAAAGCAAGAAAACAAGTTAAAACAAATTAAACATATGATTAACAAGTGTGACAAATGTTAAAGGCAAGGGGCAAGGTAACACAATATAGTGTTATTAACTATATGGTCTCACTTATGTAGGGAATCTAAAAAAACCCAAAAGCCAAAAAACAACAACAAAAAAAGAACTCATAGAAACAGAACAGAATGGGGGTTACCAGAGGCTAGGAAGTTGGGAAACTAGGGAGATGCTGGTCAGAGTATAATCCTTCAGCTGTAAGATAAATAAGTTCTGGGGATGTAATGTACTTGAAAATTGCTAAGAGAGTAGATCTTAAGCATTCTTACCACACATACACAAAAAAGGTAGCTATGTGAGGTGATAGATATAACTAACCTGACTGTGACAATCATTTCACAATGTATATTTATCAAATCATCATGTTGTACACACAAAAAAAGATAAAATATAATGGAAAGTATCTTGAGTAGGCATGACTTAATCAGGTGATCCTTTAAAAGCGGTCCAGGACTTTCCTGAAGCCAGAGATGTTCTCCTACTGGCTTTGGAAAAGCAAAAAGCTAACTATGAACTTCTTATGCAGAGGGGTGGCCTTTAGGAACTGAGGGTCTCAGTCCCATAGCTGTAATAAGTGAACTCTGTCCATATGCTCAATAAGCTTAGAAGAAGACCCTGGGCTTCAGATGAGAATGCAGCCCATCCAAGAGCTTGATTCCAGCCTTGTGATATTCTGAGCAGAGGATCCAGTTAAGTTGCTCCTGACTTCACAACAAGGAAAGATATCAGAGATATTATATCCCATAGTATAATGGTAAAGGAGTCAATTCTCCAAGAAGATACAACAATCCTTAACACGAGGGTATAACAAGAGAACATCAAACTATGTGAGGCAAAAATTGATAGAACTGTAAGGAAAAACAGATAAATCCACTATTAAAGTTGGAGATGTCAACAGCCCTCTATCAGAAATGAACAGATCCAGGGGCACCTGGGTGGCTCAGTCAGTTAAGCATTTGCCTTCAGCTCAAGTCATGACCCCAGGATCCCAGGATCAAGCCCTGCATCATGCTCCCTGATCAGCCCCTCCTCCCCATTCACGCTCTCTTTCTCTCTCCCAAATAAAATCTTAAAAAAAAAAAAAGAGAGAGAGAGAGAGATCCAGCGAGAGAAAAAAAATCAGTGAAGGCATAGTTTTACTCAATAAGACAATCAGTCAACGGGATATAATGGACAGCTATACTACTCCATCCAACAAGAGCAAAATACACATTCTTCTCAAGTGTACATGGAACATTTACCATGATAAACCACATTCTGGGCCATAAAACAGGCATTAAAAATTTTAAAAGAATAGAAATCACAGAATGTCTGTTCTCATATCACAGTGGAATTACATAAGAAATCAATAACAGAAAGATGGCTGGAAAATTCCAAAGTACTTGGAGATTAAACAACACCCCTCTAAATAACACATGGTCAAAGAAGAAAGTGCAAGAGAAATCTAAAAATGTTTTGAACTAAATGAAAATGAAAAATACAATTTACCAAAATTTGTGGTATGCCACAGTATCAGGGCTTAGAGAGAAACTTACAGCACTGAATGCATATATTATCTAAAATAAACCCTCTAAGCTCCTAACTGAGGAAATTAGAAAAAGAAGAACAAGTTAATTCCAGAGTAAGTAGAAGAAAAGAAATAATAAAAATCAGAACAGAACAATGAAATTTAAAATAGGAAATCCGGGATGCCTGGGTGGCTCAGTTGGTTAAACACCTGCCTTCAGCTCAGGTCATGATCCCAGGGTCCTGGGATCAAGTCCCCACATTTCCGGCTTCTCCCTCTGCCTGCCACACCCCCTGCTTGTGCTCTTTCTCTCTCTCTGACCAATAAATAAGTAAAATCTTTAAAAATGTTTAAGAAAATAGGAAATCAATGGAAAAAAAAAATCAACAAAACCACAAGCCAGTTCTTTGAAAAGATCAATAAAATCAATGTCTCTAGTCAGACTGATTTCCATATCCTATGGAAATTAAAAGCATAATAAAGAAATGTTATGAACTCCATGCCCACAAATTTGATAACTATATGAAGTGGACCAATTCTTTAAAAGACAGAATCTGCCAAAATTCACACAAAAAGAAATAGACAATCTGAATAGGCCAAACACTAAAGGGAGAAATTATACCAATTCTTGATATTTTCTGTCAGAAGATAGAGGCACAGGGAATAACCTCTAACTTGGTCTATGAGCTAAGAATTACCCTAATACCAAAACCGAAGAAAGCCATTACAAGAAAAGAAAATTATAGACCAATATCTCTTATGAACATAGATGTAAAAATCCTCAACAAAGTATTGCCAAATCAAATCCAACGATGTATAAAAATAATTATACACAATGACCAAGTAGGATTTATCTCACATATGCAACGCTGGTTCAACATTCGAAAATCAGTTAATGTAACCTATCACATCAACAGGCTAAAAAAGAAAAATCACACAAGTTTATCAATAGATGCAAAAAAAGCTTTTGAGAAACTCTAACTCCAATTCATGATAAAAACTCAGTAAACTAGAAATTAAGAACTTCCTCAACTTGACCAAAAAAAAAAAAAAAAGCTACAAAAACCCTTCAGCCAACATTATCCTTAATAATGAGCCACTCAAAGCTTTCTGATCAGGAACAGGGCAAGGATGTCTCCTCTCACCGCTGCTTTTCAACATCATACTGGAAATCCTGGTTAATTGGTAAGGTGAAAAAAGGAAATAAAAAGTATACAGATTGGTAAGGAGACATAAAACTGTCTTTGTCACAGATGACATAACCATCTATGCAGAAAAAAAAAGTCAATAAAAAAACCTCCTGGAACTAATAAATGATGATAGTCAGATGAAAAAATGGCTTATGGACTAGAGACATAGGTGCCAGACAAGGGGACAGGATGGTGGTGGTGGAGGGATGGGGAAATTCATCAGGCAAGCAAAAATTCAGGAAGCACAAATCCACAGGAGCCCTCCTAGAATAAATTCCCTGATAATAACATCTAGCCAAGCTCAAAATAAATCAAAATAACTCAGAAAGGGAAACAGTTATGAAAGGACTGTTCTGAGCACTGATTTCATTTAAATATGAAAATATAAAATTTGACATAATAATAAAAATGTAACAAAAGTCTAAAATGAGGGAAGGGAATTGGAAGGATCCCTCAATCTATTTTTATTTTGTTAACATACAGTAAAATTGAGTTGGGGGGGGGAGTGCATGGTTCCGTGAAGTGTTATAAATGTACCAGTTCATAAGGAGAATCCTTTTCTGTATTTTATTTTACTACTAAGGTGCTTTTTCTAAGCAACCGAGTGGATGCCACAAAAGCAAAAACCAGTTAATCAGTAATTCCAGCATGCACTGCCCGGGAGACTTCTCAGATAATGATTAGGTATTTATTTATTTCTGATAACTATGATTTTGAGCATAGTTTAGTTCACTTCTGGAGAAAGGTTTCATGGTTCTCTTTTGCTATTTCTTTCATGATTGCAGTGTTTTGAATATAGGTACAAATAAAACAACAACACTATTTTCCATTGTTTGTTTTATTTTTCCTTTCTGAGACTTTAGGTGAAATGACCTATTAAATACCATGAATGAAAAATAGTTACTTGGTCTAGAGTTCTGCATTCTGTGTGGAGGGAATTCAAATATACTTATAACATCTAGAATTATTCCCCAAGGCACAATCTTTAACATGGATTTATTATCAAAGGGTTCAATTTCTGCAAAGTCTTATTATCATATGTGTATATTCAATAAACTTGGAGTACAAATAGCTTCCAGCTAGTAACTACCTACACAAATTGTTCGCCCCGCTGTTCTCTTCTCATGCCAAATTCTATATGGAAGTCCACTTTCNCTACTGCTATAAATTCTAACAGCTCTTAACTACGTTGTTCATGGTCTTGGAACTTTTTTAAAAAATATGAAATAAAAATATATTAACAGTTTAATGAGATCACAAAATTCAATTTCACCCATTCTCTCAAGTCTTAAACTTCTCAGTGGTATGGCTATCCATTGTCTTAAGACTAATATAAATGTAAGTTATATAAGTATCTTGGGGTGGGGGAAAGAAGGACAGTGGTACAAAAGCTATTACTTCCTCTATGTGAAGATAATCAAGACTTTTAAAGAACCAACTCCCTCCCCATAATAATTTGTTACTGTTTCCCCCTTACTAAAAGAATGCCAAGTTCAAGCTGATTCTCAATATTTGTCTAAATGTAAGTGGAAGATGAATTATAACTTTTTCTGGTGAGGAGTTCCTATTATTGTGACATTTTAGCCTCAAGACAGTATATGCTAGCAGTATCAAGAGACTGGTTCTTTCGGATTTTTCAGAAACTCTAATCTCTTCTTGTTATAACTTAGAATAACTCATGAACTATCGCATAAAATATAAGGCGAAAGAACTCTTAATATTTGTATCTTTGGTTTATTGTATCTTAAGATACAAAAAGGTTTAGAAGTTCTTTTTTTTTTAAATTATTATTGTTTATCAAGAAGCACCACTCCCCTTGGTCTGGTTATATGAAAGGTACATCTCTGAAGCAGCCCTAAATGTTATCTTAGGACCAACGCAAAGTATTCTTACAGGGACTTGAGTACAAGTATTATACATTACACTTTAATGGTAGGAGAAATATTTTAAATAGTTATTTTGAAGTCAAATTTTTCTGAAGAGATAATTTATTACAAAATTTGTAAGTACTTTTAATTTAACCTCTTTTACTTTGTGCTTCATATAGAATCGGCCCTCATTTACCGATTAAACAGAGAGCTTTATTATGTGAATGTACGGTACTGCGAGTTAGGGACCTACTTCTAATCCACAAGCACTAACGGTGCTTGCCCGCCTTCCAGACAATGTACAGTTGAGAATCACACCGGATCCTAAATTTTACTGGGGCCCTGGCCATATCTATTCTACACTGCATACTACAGTCTGTTATGTCGTGCATTTTGTAGTGAAAACCATGAGTAGTTAAACTGTTTTATAGGGTACATCGTCTCCTACATTGCCTAAGAGATGTTCTTTTAAGGCTAGCTCTCCTTAAGTGTTTAAATATAACTCACAGAATATTGTGGAATGCTGAGTGAAGAAATTTAGATACGTTGGAGAGGACACTTTACTCATGGACTAACCAACTCTCAAACATGCTGGCTCACTTCCAAACAATAGGATAATGATCTCATCTGCTGCCTAGTTAGCTTAAAATCACAGGATATTTTATCCAGTTTTTATTCTGAAAAACATCCAACCTGCAGAAAAGTAGCATTAATCTAATGACTACTATACAATCTTTACCTAAATTAAACAATTGTTAACATTTGCCACACTTGGTTCTCTTTCTTCCCAGCACTTTTTAAAACAATAATTTTGCTCAACCACTTCAAAGGAAGCTGCAGAGATCATGAGATTTCACCTGTAAATACTTCCAAATATATCCTTTCCCCAAAAAAGACATTCCCCTACACAACTCCAATATGATCGTCACACTTAGGAAATGTACCATGGATGTTATATTATTCTGTGATCTACAGTCCAAATTCACATTCCTTCAATTGTCCCAGTATTAACCTTTATAGTTTTCCTCCATCTGGAATCTAATCAAGAAGGATGTCTTGCAGTTAGTTGCCACGTCTCCCAATCTCCTTTAATCCTGAACAATTTTCCTGGATTTGTGTGTGTGTGTGTGTGTGTGTGTGTGTGTGTGTGTGTGACTGACATTTTTGAAGTGTCCAGGTTGATTATATTGAAGAATGTTTCCACCCATCTGGAGTTGTCAGATTATTGCCTTATGATTAGATTCAGGTGAAACATTTTTGGCATTATAACTTCACAGGGGATTACTCCACGCTAGGGTCCTACTTCACGTATGTATCATATCAAGAGGTACAGGATGTCAATTTGTCCCACTCGTTGGTGATGTCAAGTGTGATTACTTGGTGAAATTGGTGTCTGCCAGATTTCTTCCTATCTACCCCTCTTTGTAATTAATAAGCCATCTGTGAGATGCCATTTAGAGATAGCATGGATATCCTGTCCCCAAAAACCATTCACCCAGTGCTGGATGACCCTTTGATTACTCTTGTAATAGTGCTGCAAAAAGGTGACTTTATAATTCCATCATTTTTTAAATTATTAGCTTGTATTCTTCAGGAAAACAGAGCTTTTCCTTCTACCCACCACCACCTGCATACTACACACACACTACACTCTCAGGATTCTTTTCGTAGTCAATGTGCTCTCATCCATTTCATACATTAGTACTTCTTATGTTCAAATGATCCTAAATCGGGCCTTGAAGTGGGAGTCCCTTAAATCTGGCTCTTAGGTCCGTCTGATGTCTCCATTAGTTTTGAACAATTCCTTATTTTCTGGCACAAAGGGTTCCAGGCTTAGCAGCTTCTCCCCTAAACTAGTCAAAGCAAGAAGGCTTTAAGTAAAAAGGAGACTAACTCAACTCAATTTTAATACAGCAACTGGAATTTAGGCACAAACATTAAAACTGTATCTAAACACAGTAAGTGCCAAGTAAGTAAGCTAGGTCTCTTCCTTAACTACTTTAGCCATACTTGGAAGCCTCTGTGCAATGCTTAAAAATACGAACTTTTAATTTGTAACCTAGACTTTTATGTTACTCTTTCATTTCTGTATATTTACTCTTAATTTAATTTTTATTCTCGTTCATTTCATGTATCTGCACACAGGGGCCATATGGACAGGTAACCTCGAGAAGATTTTCTTTTTCTTTTCTCCAGCATGGTACAATCTTAGATCACTGTCTAATGCCAAAATATGCACAAATGGCACAGCATAAAACTCTCATAGTTTTAAAATTCCTTTTAAAATTCCTGTAATTTAAAAATTTTTAAAAAGCCTTTTTTAAATTTAAATTTTACAATTAAACAAATTTTTAAAAAGCCTTTTAAAATTCCTGTAATTATGAAACGATCTCACATGTCAGAGGTAATAATAAAGGAATGCTTGAGCTTTTTTGGGGGGAGGGGTAAGAAATTCAATAGACCAGCTGTACTTTCTAAGCAAATGTAACACTGCACATTCATTCACCTCGAATGAATCATTGATAGGGACGGAAATTGAAGAAAGAGGAGTGTGATATTTGGAGAGGTCACAAAGAAAGAAAAAAAGTGGGGCTTTAAGCTTGCAAGTTTTTATTTACGTATTTTCACTTGAATGTAAGGGTGGGTGTGACTGGGTGTGTGTGTGTGTAGTACGTATGTATGCCTGTGCACATGCGGGGTTAAAGAGAGCAATGATCAGTCAACATTCATTTAATAAATACTTATTACACTCCCAGTAGGAGTGGGCACTGCAATATTTTCTAGGAATATAAAGACCATCAAAACTAGACAGTTCTCTACTTTAGTGGTTGATTCAATGAATACCCAAATAAATGGATTTGCAACTATCTGGGATGAGGGATATGAATACATAAATATGGATACATTTACGCATACAAATATATATGTGTATATATACATTACAAGGAGATTTGGCTCAGTCCACGGGGAAGAAATGGCTCATTTGCAGAAATGACATTTGGGTTAGTATTTGAGGTGCTAAGAGTTAACTAGGCAATGTTTGGGTATGTGTATTCATGGGTATGGGGATGGTGGGGAGCATGGCGAGCATGGTGAGTCAGACCTACTAGAAGAAAGCCAGCCAGTGGATGCAGAGGAAGAGTGGGAACATCGAAAAGATGAGACTGGAGGAGTACGACATTGTTGGGTTACAAAAGTCAGGTGCACAGCTTTGGGCTTTACCAAGCAATGGCAACCCATGGAAGTGGTGGATGTAGTTAAAGCAGTGATAATTACATTTGCACTGGAGCATGGAATAGTAGGAAAGCAATATCGGATGCCAGGAGACCAGTGATGAAGCCCCTGAGGTTTTCTACACAGCAGAGTGTGAAAGCTTAGACTTGGGTGATGGCCCAAGCCAGATTTGTAATACACTTAAAAAAAATGTTATTATTGAAGTGTAATCGACAAACAGTGTTATATTAGCTTCAGGTGTACAATTTATAACACACTTCACCCAATCAACAACTCAGTGAATGTTCTGATATGGGGTGAAGGAGAGGGAATGTCAAGGATAAAATCCAGATTCAGAGCTGGGGAATACTGCAGGTTGGGGTGAGATGGGCAGGGATAGCAAGTTTGACTTTGACATGTTTCATTTGGTATTTAAGACAGAAAAGAAGAAATGCCAAATACATAGCTGGCTCTATAAGCGGGGAACGTAGAGGGACTTCTTGAGCATAAATATGTTTTATAGTGTGCTCTGCATAAAATATGTGCCAATAATTTCAAGGAATTCTAATTGGATAGTACTCAGTGTATCTATGGTGGGAAAATTCAAGGTGAACCGAAGTTCCAAGGTACTAGATAAACAATCTCTCCTACTCGGGAGTTCAGTAATTTGCAAATCCATTTCCATTCAAGATGCTGTTATAGGGGTGCCTGGGTGGCTCAGTCCTTAAGCGTCTGCCTTCTGCTCAGGTCAGGATCCCAGGGTCCTGGGATTAAACCCCGCATCTGGCTCCCTGCTCAGCGAGAAGCCTGCTTCTCCCTCTCCCACTCCCCCTGCTTGTGTTCCCTTTCTCACTGTGTCTCTCTCTGTCAAATAAATACAATTCCTTAAAAAAAAAAAAAAAAAAAAAAAAAAAGATGCTGTTATAATTCCCTGAACTGCAAAATCTGAGAATATGACTTTGCTAGATTTTTTAGCAAGTCACAAAAATGATACCGTAAGTACAGGAGTAATACCTAAAATATTTAACAATCAGTACAACCTGGGCTCTGGCCACAGATAACCAGTAAGACCATCCCAATGCATCCAGCTGACTGCCAACCCTGTCACAGTAATGGAGTCTCATTCTTTGGTAAAAGTTCCTAATTGAAAATTAGAGTGCAAATATTAGAAAGTCAAATAATGTTAATGGTCACTGCTTTTAGTCCAATAATGTCACTCACACATAAGCATTTTTTAATACATTGGGAACACTGATTTGGGGGGGGGGAATAAATTACCCTCACTCTAATCTGTTCAAAGAAGGCTGTGGGAAAATCAAATTTATTTAGAGATATGTTTCTAAAAAATCGTGCCTGCATTTCAATTTTGCAATTTCTTTTTTTAAAGTAATCAATGCCATCATTTTATGTAAATCTTCACAGACTATATTTGCTTCAAGTAACCTGTAACAATAGGTCACAGCTCTAACTCCGTCTGTGATAAAAAAAGAAAACAATAAAAATGACTACAAAACGAAGTGAGCCTTGAGCTTCTTGCTTCTGAAACTAATGGAAAAGCAAATATTACATTCTTCATTTGAATTGACAAAATTGTCTTATTTGGTTTTCCCGTTTTCAGATATTTCTAGAGGCTTCTGAAATTTCTTTCACTACACTGACTGGGTGTATTTTTCCTTTTCTTAACTACATTCTTTAGTGTGTTAGATTTCAGTTTAGGGTAGTATTGAAGTAAAAAGGGGCACAATGAGGCTAGCAACTGGAAGAAGTCATATCTGTTTATTCTGGCAAAAAAAAGGGGGGGGTTTCTGTTGTATGGTGGAGTTAACAGTGCAAAGAGGGAGGAGGGCTTTGCTTTCACAATCTTTGCCTTATTCCATACAAGAGTAAAAAGCATAACAAGAAAAGGCAGATTTCCAATAAAATTTCACTGCCTACACAGATCTTTGTGCTCTCAAATGAAAGAAACTCCTTATTTTCCTTATCACCTCCACAATCCAACACCCTCAATTTCATCTTCTCTCAATCCCCACTGCACCACTACACTCTTATTAGAAATTGTAACAAAAGTAGACCAAATAAAGTTAGGGGTCAGTCTGAGGTTGAGCACTGGGCCATTCAATTGACCAAGATGCTTCCAGTAAGAATGAACAATATACACCAAAATAATCACAGATCAAATTGTGGTCTGTACAATTGCTGCATCCCCTTTGTAGGAAAAGCCGTTTCTCATGATTGGGTAAACCGTGCTCTCCTATGGAGAGAATCTCGTGGTTATGTCAAAACAACTGATTATTCACACTCACTCACACACACATATACCCCATGACTTTCATCTTCACTGTTAAGACTTTACATTAAAAAGTCTCCTTCTTTAAAAAGACTAAGATATACAGTGTCATAAAAGACATCTAAAATGGACTTAGAAAGGAAAGTAATCTAAGAAAAAAACACAATGCTTAACAGTTTGGTAAGTTCAAGATACTTGCTGTAGCTAATACTGAGATGACATCTCACATTAACTCTTCATTTCGAGAGCAGGTCTTACGTTACCATCTGCTAGTCCAAACGTTAGAAGTGAAAAATTTGAGTTTCCCTCTCAACTCCCTCGTCACTAGGGTCCCATGCTCTCCTGTGTGTTGCATATACAGGTCATCTTCAAAACCCTCTAATCTCTCTGCAAAAACTCTCTATTTTGCAGAGAGAAGAGATGTTGGTGTGCTTCTAGTGTCAACAGTACCCAGACTACTAAGACACCACAGTTGTCTATCCCTTCCCGCCCAGCCCAACTCCTCTATGCTAGCACAGGATGCATTTATTTTAAGCAATACAAAAAAAAAATTCTAAAACAACAGCTTATTGGCGTTGGTAACACATTTTGGTCTCTTCCGTGAGCATACTTCACAGCACTATTTTATGGTGCAACTTCAAATATTGAACCAGTGCAGTTCTTTGCTTGCATAAATATGTTTCAAGGGCATTCAAAATACAATCTCAAATAATACCTCCTTTCCTGTTTTTTCAGTGCCTGAAATTATACGTACACGCATATACCATGTGCATATATACATATACATGAATACACACACACACACATATGTGTGACTGTATATATTGTCTGTGTCTATATGAAAGCCTTCAATGCTTTTTGGAGACATGCATCTAAACAAGGTTAAGGCCTGGGAGAACTAAAATACTAGCCAGCTTGCATATTAGTTTGTCAACACTCGCAGTCACCCAGCAAAGAGGGATTTCTAAGAGAAATGAGGACCAGAAGAAGTAAACTTCTATAAAGGTGCCAGTGACAGCAAAAGATCAGAGCATGAGCTTGAGTTTGATGGTCAGAGAGTCTGTAACCCTAGCCCACTGAAGGCAGGAGACCATGGACAAGCAGGATAGTCCTACTTAAAAAAAAATAAGGATAGATGAGGAAGGGCATGAAGAATAATCCATGTCATCATAAAAATCTTATTTATCTAGTCCTATGGCTCTCCTCAGGGTCACACCGCCCCTAGAGACCATTTTGGGAGGGGCTGGCTACCACTGTGGTTTATTAGTTATTGGGACAGGGGAGTGTGGTTGGCTTTTAGTGTGAAGGAGCAGCCCTATTTAATGGAGAATTTCCCCAAATACCCCATACAACATGCAATGTCCCAATGATCTAAACTTACAGTGGACATCAACCCACAGAATATGGTACATAACTGCAATTAAGCATTTTATAAGAATTTCCACCGAAAGCCCCGAGACTGACAATTAAGGTTGCCACGGTGAATAATTTAATCATTCCATGTAATCTGTCTCCTAAGCCTAGAATTCACAGACTACAATAGTAGAAGCAATATCAGCACGAAATCAATAATTTTCATTTTAGAAGTATTTTATCTGCTATTATTGATGATATGTTGGGTAACCTGCAGAATCCCTTGAAATAGAGTTCCCACTAGTAACAGCATGAAAATGTTCCATAAAAAAGGTTTGGAATTTTAGTGGAAGTATATTATTTACTCTCTCATTTGCAAAATATCACACTTGCACATTTTCTCCACTCCGACAGTCTATGATTTGACTTGGCATATTTTCCCTGGAACGATTCCCATTATATTCTTCTTTATCACATACAAATAAGTCTGGTTTGTAACTATCCTAACATACTTACAGTCTATCCTGTTCTTTCACTTTCCTGTACTTCTTGAATAGAATGTCTTCTGATGTTTTTATTTGTCTTAAATCCACCTTCATTCATTATATATTCATGCAAGCTTCTGCTTCTTTAATATGTGCTCCAGTGAAGTCATTCCCAGACATTAGTATAGTTATTAATTACAAATTAACTTTTATTTTACTGCTCCTTTTCATTACAGATATATTCGGTAACTAAATTATTGATGAATTACATTTCAGGATATGAACGGGGAAAAACAAAAATATTTGCTGTTAAAAAAAAAGAGACAAAGAGGGTTGAGAACCACGGTTTGGTCCATGGCAATCACCCAGTGGATGACAGAAGACAGAAAAATCACGAGCCTTCTGCATCTATCTCTGTACCGTTCCATTTCGTGATTATCTTGTGGAGTTGTTACCGTGATGGCCAGAAAGAGTTAACTCCCCTGCCTCAGCACCCAACTTACTACATGGGAGCTGAATGACTCAGGAGATCAGGTTTCTAGTTTCTGCTCTGCCACTAACTACCAGTATGACCTTTAGCGGCTCACCGTGATCACTGTGGGTCCCCATTTCCTTAACTGTAAAATGAGGGCATTGGAATAAATTACTTTAAAGGTCCTTTCCATCTCTATAACAAAATGCGTAATTTTGTTTCTAAGACTTAGGCGCTGATCTGAAGAAACTGATTTCTTTAACAAATGTGTATAAAATATATCCTGTGGGTCTCAATTATATTTCCAACCACAATATTGCTTTTAAAATACTCAGTCTAAGGACTCAAGTCTTTTAAAAAAAAAATGCCATGCCCTATGAAAAATTTTTTTAAAAATGTTTCCTCAATAAAGAAGTACCTCTCCACTCGCAGTAGTGAGCACATTTATTACGAGAACATAGTCACCACTCTGAAGGGGACATCTACTCTGTTACCATTCTGCTCACTGCTGTAAAAGTTACGGTTTTACGTTTTGCTTTGAATTCTTGAAATAAAAGTGATCTTATCTGCTTTTCCAATCATATATTTTTAGCAGCTCTAACCTTCCCCACAGAGGTTTTCTAATAGTCCACAGAACTAACAATTCAACAAAATCTATATACCACTGAACAGTGACTATAAACGAGGTGTTTAACGGCCAGCGCTATGGTGTGAATCAACTTCTTGTTCAAGTAACTATTTCATCCACAACCAATTTTGCCCTAGAGCTTTTGGAAAACACAATAGAAAACTGTTAAATTACCAGTCTTGCTGAACTTCAACTATTTTATCTAACCAGGTCCACGGTAACGGTAGATACTTGAGAGCTTCTCTTCAATGAAATGTACTTTGATTTGGATTATAGGTACAGAGATGAACCCCTTACTCTGGTGGCGTCTGTTTCTTCTTTAGAAAGTACCCATGGAAGGCTGAGGATTGTCACCTTCACACATACACGTGTGTACGCGTTCGTAAAACCTCACGGTTACAGATTTGGCTTGGTAAGATTTATCAATCAGAATGTTCCTGTTTGGTTTTCAGGAGTAATCCACTATCATTTTTTTAAAAAAACGTATTAATCACCTCTCTTACATGTGAAGTGGGAATGAATTTCTCAACTTTTGATTGTAGGACTTTCACTTTTTCCAGGAATATGTCTAATTCTTAAAACATATTCATTACGTAGATATACAATCGAGTCTTGATTATGTTTCTGTGAATGACATATATTCCATTGCAAAGTTCCCATACCAGCTTCGCTTACTTCTATCACCCAGTTCCTTTCTGGGCAGGTTGCCCATCTGTGCCACCTCCCTATAAATCGGTTCTGGTGTCTGAGGTATAGAAGCTCATTTAAAAATTAACCTAAACAAAACAAAATAATTAGAAAGGCAACTTGCCCACAATAACAATGAAAATCTTTTTTAAACCGAACATGTAATACGTTCCAAAGACAAAAACAAATGACTTTTTAAATAACCATGATTTTGGATTATCTTTGCCTCTATTCTTCTCATTAACATGAATAATTCAGAGTGCTTACTATACATAGTGAAACTGTTTCCCCTCAATAATTCATTTTTAGTATACAGAAAAATAAGATCTAACACATCCTTATGTATTTCCAAAGGTTTAAATCAGACTATATTTTAAAGGCAACTTAACTTTCAAAATTGTCTATAGTTTGGGCTCAGTCCTTTCAGTGCTATCCTGGTAGTAAGAAAGGAGATTCTTAGGCTTTCAAAGCAAAAGCAGTATAGAGCAGTACCAGGTCAGAAGGCAGAAACCTCACCTTTCTTTGGTTCTTGATATTCTCTTAGTACACATCAATTATTTGCAAAGTGTGGGCAAGATTGCCAATATCTTTTTCCTTAAAACTATGAAAGTGTTTTGGAACATTACACCTGGATTTGAGTAAAAAGAATTTCCCAGTGTTCTGGCTGCACTGAAGGAATAATATATTTATTATGCAACTTAATTTTGAGTGAGAAAAATGTCTGAAAACTCCAGTTGTAGCTATAGCAAACATCCCTAAACGTGAACGCCTTCTTGGATTGGGGAAGGAGTGGGGGACACTCAAAACCCCACATATTGCTCTAATGATGACATGAACAAAATGAAGGGTGTGACTCTATCCGCTGATTACATACAAACTCATCCAAGTTCCCAAACACAAGTATAAAGAATACTACCGAGACATGTTATTCATATCCTACGTAATATCGACAGCCAGCATCTGTGTGGGAAACAAAGTGTATGTCTTCAGTCCACTTCATCTGGGGTCTGGAATATTACGTTAGCCTCCCATTTTGTAAATTCTTCCTGGGAAGAGGTTATATCCTTCTGGAACCACACTAATTTTCTGGAGTCACAAGGCTGTTTAATACATTGCTTCAGAGCACCAAATGCTACCCTTGTGACCAGGAAGAAAGGGAAAGAATGTCATCAGGAGGAGCCTGCAGCTGTACTAATTCTCAGCTGCTGTTTGGTAACAAAAAGGTGGAGGAAAAAAAAAAAAAGGCAATCGGATTTCACTGGAGTATATACACCAGCTTTGGCCAAAGGCTTTAAAACTTTTTGATTTCTTCTTTCATTGAAAATAAAAGGAGAGGAGCTTAGAGTGTAAAAGCCAAACACAACAGTTGCCAAACTTGGGTCAACATCAGATATCACTGCAGCTTTCAGGATATTCATGGAAATGTATGAAATGAGGATGTATGTTTTGATACCTGTGAAAATAAAAGATTGCGCTTTAAGTGAGTGGGAGAGAACAGATGGTTGGTAATGATTTAAAACATTTATGTTTTTGGACTGTCACCAAGCCTCTGTATTAAAAAATATGGTGTTTAGTCAGTACATACCAACATCTATCTGCAAGGTGTTCATTTTCTGGAGGATGTTACTGTAATAAAGGAGATAAAACTCAAATGAAGCACAAGGAAAATTCTTCTTGCTTTCTCGGGGCATTCAATGTGTGCTATTTCTTATTGACTATATTCAATCAAAATGTTTTCTGTGTGATGAGAGGATTTTAATTTTTCTTCAATAACTAGTCAACTATAAGTGTCCAGGAATTGTATTCCTTTTGAACGCGTTGGGTAGAATTGTAATTTTGTTCTGTATATTTGATTCATTTTGACCGAAGCTCTTCAAAACCCCTTAAGCAATAATAAAATCTGGTAGTCCAGGGTAGTCCTGCACATGAAAAACAATAACATTCTCCTTATCCTCAATTTGGTAGACAGGCATATGGTGTTACGATTATGTACTGCAATTGGCATGTGCCAGACCACTGAATCAGGAAGACAGATAAATACTGAATATTGTCGCACTGTATTTTGGTGTGTAGATGTGAGTCCAAAAGAAGCCCTTGTCCTTTAAACCCAGTGACACAGTGACAGTACAGCTAGAGCTGTATATAGAGAGACTGATGCAATGTTTGGAGTTAAAGCGCAGAAAAATAAACACTGTAAATAATACTCTTAATTACTATAAAAACTGCTGCAAGGGAATCTTATTAAACATCTCCAGTGTTTTGATTTGGTTCTGATAACATAATGGGGGGAAAGTCACACAAACACAAACTATATTATTTACTTGCCATCCCTTTCAAAACCCTGGGAACGATTCAGGAACAGTTTGCCTGTGGGAGGGAAGTGGGGGGTGGACCGCAGGGAGAGGAGCGAGGAGGAGCAGTGGCTCAGGCTTCGCACCTGTGAACTTAGTTGGAAATAACTACTGACAGGCATCAAACAGAACACCTTCTCGCCCTCTCACAGAAATATGCTGATAGGATGTTCCAACGGGGCAGAAAGGGGAGCGGGTAACCGCGCGAAAGTCATAGCCGCAGCAACCAAACAATCACGCCGTTCCTACTCTCCCCAACCCACTTCAATCCTCCTCCCCACCTCACAACTCCCAACCCCTCTGCTGGGGCCTGATCACCCGGGCTCCGAGTCTCCCAACTTCCCTCCCACACTGTCCGCAGCTTTCGCAGGAGCTTCAGCACGGTCCTGGAGTTTGAGGCCGAGGCACTTAAAGAGGCACCGCTGCAGAGATGCTCATCTTTCTGCCAAACATGCCGGAGGACCGGATAAACCGGCATCAGAAACTCAATACTGTGCCTTGTGGTGTCCTCCTTCCAACCCCCGCTTGCGCCAAGTGGGCGCTGGCGCCGGAATCCTGGAGTCCCGGGCTCCCCGCCGGGCCCGGGAACCCAGCACAGGTAGTTAAGTTCGGGCGCCCGTCCTCCCCCTGCGCCCCTCCCGCGTCCTGTCCCCTCCACTTCCCGGACACGCCGCCCCTCCGAGCAGGTCCAATAAAGTGAACGGAAGTGGGTTCAAATATGGGGGCAAGGTGAGGAGGGAGGGAAAGACGGGGTCAAGAGGAAAAGAAAGCTGCCTCCCTCATTCGACAGAGGCGAAGTACCTGAAAAGGTGAGGATGCACTTCCCCGCCCACGCAGACCCCTCTACCGCGGCTGCTCAGCGCTCCCCGCAATCCCGGCCCCCGCACCCCACCCCGTCCCCGGCCCCAAGCCGGTGCGCTCACCTCGCGAGCGGCCGCCTGCTGGTCCTCCTTTTCCGGGAGCGGAGCTTCGCGGGAAACTTCCCCGCGCTCCGGGGCAAACTCGGTGGACTCCTCCCCGCCGCGGGCCGTCGGGTGCGCAGTAGCGGGCGCGGCGCGCGGGGAGCAGGGGCAGCGTGGAGCCCGGCGCTCGCCCTCGTCAGTCCGCCGGGCTGGCTGCGGCGCCGCCTCGGCTCGAGCCCGCTCCCGCTCGCGCTCCGTTCCCGCCGCGGCCGCCGCGCCCCCGCCCGCCCCGGCGGCTCCGCCTCCCGCTTTTATCTCCCCAGCCGCGCGCCGCCCGCCCCGCCGCCCGCTGCTCCGCCGCCGCCGTCCGCTCATCCCCCCGACTTTCTGGCTTGTCCCCCGGCGGCTCCTCGCCCTGCCTCCCGACCCCGGTGCGGCCGAGGCTCGAGTGCCACCCAGGCTTGGTTCAGGAAGTAATTATCCTCGCCCTTTCCTAATTCTCCTTCCCCTCTTCACCTCCGCCCCGTCTCAGATTCCTTTTCCAGGTGTTCTAGAAACACCCGAAGGACAAATCAATAGGTTAGTAGGTTATCGCAAACATTGACTCCAAAGTCTTAGAATTTCTTTTGCTTCACAGATATCTCACACACACACACACTGCTTATGGTAGGTCAGTAGGTACAGTACAAGAGCATGTGTCCAGGGTGAGTTCAATAGTAGGTTTGTATAAGGCAAGAGCTTCTTGAAAAAGGATATTCCAGACCTCTGAGATCTCTCAGGCCACGCGTTTCAACAGTGAACAAACAGAAAGTTGGCAGTTTGCAAAGGGCTTTGCAAAAACCAAGATTAAGATGAATTTTCTTTTATCATTAAAGGAAACGGACGGTTCATCGGGATTTTAAAAGATTAAATCTCCAACTTTAAAAGATTTAAAAATTAATTCCAAACATTATGCTTGCAACAATTTGAACTCGAGCAAATAAAATGAACAAAACGCTTAATTAGGCAGTGGTTCAGGCAGCTTTTACGAACTAAAGAAAAACGTTTTAAAAGTAGTAAGTGGCTAAACCTACCCCACTGCTACGTTAGAATGTATATATTTTTCAAACTGAGCTATTACCCAGTTTCTGCACTTTGAGTAGGTCTCATTCTTACAGGTGGCTTAGAAATAACATATGGGGTGGGGGGGCTGGTAGGGAACTTTGGTTCATTGAGGAAATACTATAATAGGAGTTGCTTGCCCAATTCCACTCTCTTTGAAGAACAAGATTCTGCTGTTATCAGAGTTTTATTTTTAATGTATACATCTGCTGTTTTGTTGTTAATATTGAGCTCAGATAATGTCTGTCCTCCATGCAGTGAAGGTTCTTATTCACCATTAGAATGAACCACTTTCCCAGTTGGACTTTTAAAGAAACAAGGTGGTGTCCCTGAGCTGTATCTGACTGGTAGGCAATTGATGAGTGCTTGTTGAATGAATTAACCAATTTAACTTAGTCGATTTGAGTTTGGTCCTAGGAGTGCCATTCCATGGGCTATGAAATCTTGGAGTTGTAACCATCATTACATAGAACAGTGAAGAAAGAGCTGGACTCTGTGTCTTGGCTGCTAAAAGTCATCCAACTTTTGTGACCTGTGCCTTCTCATTCGCAAAATAAAGGAGTTGAGCAAGAATATCATTATAACTCTAGCATTTCTAAATTCTTAAAGTTTTTGTAGCCAATGGGGGAAATGGCATGGCCAGGTCGACCTCTGATTGAATTTGCTTGGTTGATGTGCTGCTAGGCATTTCCAGTCTACCGTTGGATTAGCATCTATTTCATTCATCTACCATCAGACCAAATCAAACACTTAGAAGTGTGAAATCTCCTCTACTCCCAATCCTCCATCCAAAGCCGTCAAAAATATTTTTAATGGCTAAGAAAATTGAGTTTTGTTAATATCCAAGGTTGATGAGTAAAGGTTCAAAGAATCACCTGAAAAGTGCATTCCAAGCATCAGGGTAAGATACATCTTCTCATGGCATTTGATTGGGAGTTATGTGGTTAAATGAAAATGCTGCCTTTTTAAAAAATTTTGTAGTTAAGCTAATTTAATTTTTACATAGTGAATTATTTCTGAAACATTGGTTCACAGCATGTTTCTAAATTCTCTAGTCTATTAATTTTGTTTAGTTCTGTGAATTCCTTAAAATGTTTAATTATTGACTGTTTCTGGGCAAGTATGAAGCTTCTGGATCATTGATCCTTTAATGTGTAGGTTAGTAACAATTATAGTCCTAAAAGGAGTTCCTGCATCAAATCATGAGTGCTTTTGTGGAAGGAGGGCTTCACCGTCACAGGGCAGATATTATTGGGCTAAGCATAAGAAATGCAGTCAAACTTGACCTTAAAAATGTAACTAATAGTATGAAGAATGAGCCCAGCAAGCTGCTCATATTATGTGAAAGATGTGTGTAAAGAAAATAGTGGTACAGGAGTCGGAAAAGAGTAAGGAAGGATATTTTCCTGGTATCTGTATGTACAAAAAAAGCTACTTTAAGGTGTGAACCCGGCACTGTTGTAGGATAGCTCTTAGTATTTTTGAGTTTGTGCTTTTCTTTAACCATGTGCTTCTCAATGATGACTTGCCTTAATGAACCACCAAAATAGTAATGCAGCAGAAAGGCATTAAACACAATGTGCAAGGTCATAGGAGGGTTGCAAATACCTCTAAACCATCTTATTTTTGTCTCCAACTGTTTTGCTGAAGGAAAGCAGAGGTATATTTACTTGGAAAGAAATACTTTTACAGGAGTCAAGAGAGGATAGTCCAGTAGCTATAGGAACTTCTCTTGCTTTTACTCTGTACAGCAGGAGTAAAATAAGAAAAATAATGAAAGAACATGATTTATGTTGATTCACAGTGAGAGAACACAAGCTCTCCTACTAAGCCGGAAGGGAAGAAGAGCACAACTCTTGTACCAGATGATAGAAGACACTTGGCCCAGGCTTTTCTGGGGGAAAAATAAAAATAAACAAATTTTAAGGAAAAAGAGGTTTAAAGGGGTTTTTAGGAAGCTTAAACCAGTGAGGTGAAAAAGAAAATAGTGCTTGGAGAATTGGATTGAGATCTATAAATATGGGCAAGTCTCCTCTCCCTGGGCTCTGTTTTATCCTCTGTAGTGCTTGAGGTCATTGAACTGGACAGGCCCTAAGGACTCTTCCACCTTCAAAACTTCCACCATGTCTGGTCATGATCACTTATTTTGATCAAGCTGTTCAGATGATTATTCAACTTCACATATCAGTTTATCGGCATCGTGACCTCCAAAGCAAATTCTAATCAGAAAATAAAAGGCTGGTGTAGGCTTTTTTTTCATTAGAAAAAATTCAAAACAAAAATGAGAACCTTCTAGAGAAATGCAGTACTGATTATCTGAAGTTGATATTCAGGATGTAGAATGTGGGTATCATACAAAGTCGAACTTTCTTTCTGAAATTTAAGAAGAAAGCATCCTATTTTCATATCAGGAATAAATAGGGCAAAGGACAAAGCATTATAATTTTACAGTTGAGGGTCTGGAAGTATAATGATTTACCTCCTGCTACAGTGGAGGAAATTTTGCAATTTGAGGAAACTAAAATGATTATGTAATGGGTTAAAAAGAAAAGGGATTTGGCTCTGGGAGCTCCATCTTTAACATTTTTTTAGAGGAGAGATTATTTTCTTAAAAATTAAGGAAAATATCAAGGATCAGATATATATATATATAAGTAAAGCACAAATTAAGAATTCAGAAAAATATCCCCCCAAAAAAGGGAATGCACATGGAAAAATACATGGAAAAAGCACAGGAATAATAGTAAATGAGGAAGAACTATGATTCCTAAAGAATGAAAACCTTTATGTGTAAAAAAAGATGTTGGTCAAACAGAGAAACTAAAAGATAATTATAAATAAATAAAAATGAAACAAGATGTGTTGCCATTATTATTATATATCTGCTGCCCAAATAAAGCAATGATTCAAGGTCAAATAAATTAGAAGAGTCAGCACCTAATAGTCTTGGTAAATAGAGCAGGTCAATAAATATGTATTGATTGGTTGATTGACTAAGAACTGCTTGCAGTTATTTTAGGAAAACCAAAGTCACTAGGGAAGTTATGTATGTCATTTCTTAAACTAAACAAGTCTGAATTTCCTTTAAAAACTAACAAAAGATAAAACCTTTCCAAATAGTCCTAAGCAATGAAATTTTATGAAAACGTTATAATATCGTGTTTATATATAGAAAAACCTAAATTGGAAATTTATATAAGGTGGAAATATAAATGCACCTATATAAAGAAATGATATTTTACATCTTTGATGATTTTTGATAGGTGATTGGAATAGCCAAATTTTTATGTGAACAATTCACAAAAGAAGTAAAAGTAAAATTTCTATAAAATAACATGTGGACGTATTATTGGACATATGTGGACATAATATGCGGACATAATATTGACAGATGACTTCAAGGCCCTAAGTGAAAATAAAAAATAATTTGCGATGGTCTGAATTGATGAGGGGCCTGCCCTACTGTACATTTCAATAGAATCTAGGAAAGAATGAGTGATGGAGCCTTCCTTGAGAAATATTTTACTAATTAATTCCCCAAGCATGGCTGTCTAGTGAATGTGGGCACTCTGTGTACAGAGATACAAAAATTAATAAAATGCGGTCCCTTTTAATAAGGTGGTAACTAATGGATTCAAATCACGTATCATTAAATTTAGAAATGCTAAGCTTACAGGAAAGAAAAAAAGGGAAGAGTTGCTGGCGGAAAAGGAAAAATCAAAATCTCTTTATATGATTTCTATTCAAAGGTGTGTGTGAATGTATGTGTGCGTAAGCGTGTGGTTGAAAGGCATGGAAAAAGCAAGCAAGCTTTTAAGAGATTTGATGAAATCAAGAGAGTATGTCAATGATGTATCCTAAGATAAAATATGGCGTTTGAGGGCAGAGAGTAATTCTAAATCCACCCCTCCCATGCAATGAAATATTTCCTTGCACTGGGACTATTTGTGATATACGGTTCACCTCACCAAATCTAATATCATTTCAGCCCTGAGGGACACAGACCATGGTGACTGTCCCAGCCTTTCTGAAGACTTTTCGTTGACTGTTCATTCAAAAAGTGTATTGTTAACAGGAGGATTTTTTTAAAAAGTGAAGGCAAATAATGGTTTTTGAAAACTAACGTATAAGATGAAAAATTAATGTAAAATTTAAGAAATCTTATATTTGGTAGCCTCATAAAATTTAGTATGTAATATCAGCAAGGTACTACAAATATTACTTTCTGAAGTTGATACTCAAAATAGCTGAAAACAGAACGAATTCGAGGATCATTAGACTCATGTTACTATTTAGTTATTTGTATCTGAATGTATGTCAGTGCACGGTTATTCTAAACACTATTTGCCTATTGGGTTTATTCAAAAGTCTTTCTTTCCCTCTTTCATTAAAAAAAGGAATTTAAAAAAATGTTCCCAGTTCTTAGAAAAGAGGAACAAAGAATTTAATATCTATTAGATACTTACCTTTTTGCTTTTGTATTTGTGAGAGGTAATGACAGTGAAATCTTTAAAACCTGAAAGACTGAAAAAGGGGTGCTATTTCTGGTTTATAACTGCGAAAGCAACTTGAACCTTAGGTATTAAGGTAAAAGTGAGCAAGTTCTGGATACGATCTCTTGCTAAAGTCCATCCTTCACTCTATTTATTAACACACATTGCCATCCAAGAACAAACTTTTCAAGGAGAAATGTGTCTTTACACAACTCCCTCCAAAAGTTGTCATATTTAAGTTCATGGGGAATCATAGATTTAAGCATTTATGAATTAATTATTAAGATATTAAAAATATCTCCATGATAATGATATCGCTATTACATCAAGATCTCTTATGAGCTTCATCATCTCTCTCTTCTCTTGGTTCTAGCCACTGTGCCAAGCACTTTAATTCTTAATTTAAAAATACCAATATTATTTCGAAACATTCTCCCTGCACAGAGTAAATCTGTAGCATAGTTATTGATTTCATGTAATTTCTCAACATTGAATGACCATTTTAGAAGCTTTCACAACATCACAGTTGACACGCTTTCTATGTTTTATTTTTTATTTTGATTGGCGGGACTGTTCAACAAATCTGCACATAGATGATCAATCTGCATTTTTCAGACACTGACTACATTTCATGAAGTACTAAATCACTTACACATTATGCAAATGTCCTGAAACTATAGAACGCTCCTGTTATTTTTTTTTTCTCAACCACCACTGAAAACAAAGGAGTAAATACCAGTATATTGTCTTTTGAACACTCTCTATACCTCTGGGTTAGAAGTGTGAATATCTTTCCCAGCTTGGGAGCTTGTCCTTGTCTATTGTCAAGCTGACTGGAGACTTTCATGGGAGGGAACAGTGAAATGTGTTTCAGTGTGATGAGGAAGCAGGAAGGAGAGCAAAGGCTTTACATCAGGATGTAGAAGCCAATATGTCCCAATTTGACTACTGTAAATATGGTGAATACCAGGAATTAAAGCATAAAACCTGAATGTTCAACAGGGACTCCTTAGTTATGAGGAAGCTTTTAAATCACCCTTCAGATTAAATGCTATGTTATCATATTACTTTTAACCATAATGAATTACCATAGGTGATGAACACATGAATGACTATGGCTTCCAAGATGAGCAGAGCGCAATAGAGAAATGATCTTTACAAACAATGAAAAACATTGAGATAGGAAGGAAAGGAAAAGTCTAGTGTTTGCTAGTCCTATTTTTCTGAAATATTTAGAAAGCATGTCTGTTGATGGCAAGAACTAGCAGATATTTGTAGGTACCATTGCCTACCTTAGGTAGTCAGCCACGTTAGCAGATTAAACTGGTCTCTTTTAAACATTTGTTTTAAAATTTAAATTGGACCTGCAGGACAAAAATGGTTGTCCTCAAACCATCTCTTTCCTGCCGTATCTTTCTTCCTCTGCAGGAAAGTAAAATAGAGGACTAAGTAAGACGTGGCATCATCATTTATGACTTTTATCCACTGCGTACATATAAATTGTTGTTAGGAACGTAAGTGAATGAAAACAGAACTACAACACCCACAGAATTAGAAGTGTGGAGGTTTGGCATTGCTGTCTCCAATTTACAGGTAAGCCTGTTGAGGGTAGGCTAATCCCAGGAAGATTGTTACCAGTTGTTCTGGCCAACTCTGAGCTGCATAATCTCAAGAAACTGTGGGAAATGGAAAGAGAATTGAAAACAACATAGTCACATCAAGTGCCTGGTGCACTGTAGGCAAGCATGATTTATTTATTGGCAGGATCAAATTAGACTTAAAATGAGATCCATGGAAAAGAACAAATAATCTAGCACTATTTAAGCTGTAACTTCAAGATTTTTTTAAAAATGAAAAATATTGGGGCGCCTGGGTGGCACAGCGGTTAAGCGTCTGCCTTCGGCTCAGGGCGTGATCCCAGCGTTATGGGATCGAGCCCCCGATCAGGCTCCTCCGCTATGAGCCTGCTTCTTCCTCTCCCACTCCCACCGCTTGTGTTCCCTCTCTCGCTGGCTGTCTCTATCTCTGTCAAATAAATAAAATCTTAAAAAAAAAATGAAAAATATTTTAAGGCAAATGGGCTGAGATTGGCAGCATCAAGGATTATATAATACTGAATATATGAAAATCATATCTTTTGTTCATTTATTTACCAAATATTTATTAAGCACCCTCTCCAGGCCCACAATTGCTTCTGGGGATTAGCGGGTAAAACAAGAAAAATGAGATCTCCACCTCCATGCTGTTTACACTCTAGTTAGGAAAAGGGTACTAAGCACAGATACAAAATAAACAAATATGCTAAGTAAAGACTGGAAGTTTCCATGAAGGAAACAACCAGGATTATATGATAGATAATAGGGGAAAGAGGGTGTGGAGGTTCAGGAAAAGAGATACTATTTGAGCAAAGTCCTTAAAGATTAGGAGTAAACAGAGCCAAAGCCTAGGGCATAGTGTTGCTGCAGAAGGATCAGCATATGAAAAGCCCTGACAGGAAAGAGAGTTGGGTGTGGTCATGGAATAGAAAGGAAGCCAAATGGACTGTGGCAGGTGACATTACATGAACTGAGGCTGAAGAAGTAGGAGGGCCCAGTTCATGGAGGGCTGTGGGACATGGTAAGGTATTCACATTTTACGTGCAGTGAGAAGCCTCTGAAGGGTTTTTTGTTTTGTTTTGTTTTTTAAAGATTTTATTTATTTATTTGACAGAGAGAAACACAGCCAGCGAAAGAGGGAACACAAGCAGGGGGAGTGGGAGAGGAAGAAGCAGGCTCTCAGCAGGGAGCCTGATGTGGGGCTTGATCCAAGGACCCTGGGATCAGGCCCTGAGCCGAAGGCAGACCCTGAAGGACTGAGCCACCCAGGCGCCCCGCCACTGAAAGGTTTTAAACATAGATTTATATTTATTGATAGCAAATCAGAATAAACAATAGTTTGAATTAATGTAGAGGTTGTATTATTGTTTCATGGATTGGAACAACTTAAAATAGAATGAGTTTTCCTTGAGGAGAGTTCTCTATGTGGGCCTACCTCTCCGTGTGTGGAGATAATTATCTTATTTACCACAATGTGAGGACCCTTATGTCCACGTCACACACAAACACACAGACACAGTATAGCAAGTTTCTGGCTTACATCTTTTAAGACAAATTATAAATCATCTTGTAAATGTATGATGCAATTCAAGTTCCATCCTATAATCAATTCTGGTGAGGTTTTTGCATAGGATTATGAATGAATCTTTCATTTGGCAAAAGTGTTCTCTAGCAGGAAGATTTCCAGAGGTCTCTTCAATTTTTATCATTGACATTCCTACCAGAATGGTGGACCTTCCTGGACTTTTACACCTTGAAGGAACAGCAATCTCAGGGACTTGCTTGGTTTTACTATTTGTTAAAGAAAAGTACCCAGCTGGAACGTCAACCCATGAAATGGATCCCACAGACTCTCTGATGACAGGAAACAGCAGGCCTTAGCTCATTGCCTGAAGAATGCTGGCCGTGTTCCTGGTATTTGGGATCCTTTTCACTATTTTGCTGTTGTTTTAATCGTGTGATAAAATCCTGGGCTGTCCAAAACCCTTAGAGGCAACATAATTCATGGGAGAAAATACATCCTAGAGTTATGTAGGAAATTTATAAGCTTAAAATTGCAAGAGATAGGATGGGGGGTGTGTGGGTTAGCATTGCCGTAACCAACAACCATAGGCCCATTGGCTTAAACAACAGATACTTATTTCCTCACAGTTCTGGAGGCTAGAAGTCCGAGATCAAGGGGCTCACAGTGTTGATTGCTTCTGAGGCTTCTCTCCAGCTTATAAATGGTCATCTGCTCCCTATGTCTTCACATGGTCATCGTTCAATACCCATCTGTGTCTCCCGCTTCCCTTCTTTTAAGCTTCTCTTCTTTTAAGATGAGGACCAACCCTGGTTTAATTATCCTTTAAAGGTCCTGTTTCCAAATATAGTCATCTGAGGTCCTGGGTATTAGGGCTTCAACATATGAATTTGGAGGGGGGACACAATTCAGCTCATAACAGATAGTAAAGAAATCTAAAAATTAAAAGGAAAGATATTTAAATTTTTATTTATGCAGACTGAACCTCATTGAGCCCCACTCAGTCTTGAACCTCACAATTTTCATGCAATCTAGACTTGCGGAATCCCATAGTCTACCTATTCAACATCCCTAGTTCCCTCTACTAGTTTAAATAAAATTTGCAATGCCTATAATGTAATTGCTACGTTCGCAATTTTCTAGAATGTAAGGACATAGCAATGGTTTCAAGGAAAGTGACTTGAAGGGTGATGGAATTGCATTACCGTATGGTGTTTAGATCGGGAATGAGAAGATTATAAACATGGTAGACAAGGAGTATATGAGGCCAAGTAATTTTAACTTTTGCATTAGAAGATCAGATTATTTTAATTTTGTCGAAACTCACTGATTAAAATACTTGATCCCATCTGGTTTTTTTCTCCATTTACTCAGATTTTTGCCCACACAACAGTTCACTGTCCTGGTGCATTGTTTTAAAAAAAATTGTTACTATTTGCCAACTCTCAGTATATTCTGTCATTGTGGTGAATATTTTCTTTTTGCTCCCCCACATCCAAATATCACCCTCCTCAACGTGCTCTGTGTCAGAGCCCAGACCTGTATGAAATGTTATCTGCAAAGCTCCTTGTCATCTGGCCTCCAGGGAGGTTCTGCTGATGGGATACAGACCCAGGAGGTCAGAGAGCAAGAGGAGGGAGGCGAGAAAAACTTTATTCCCTTGGCTCCCTCTCTTCCAGGTTGGCTAGAGGGTGCTATACTGTTCTTCCAAAGTTCAGGGCTCCTGGGAGCTCTCCCACCCCCAACAGCCAGCTACCTGCTCTGGGCCCTAGAACCATTCCATCCCTGTTCCGCTCCAGGCCTACAGGTGCTGACCCTTCACCCCTTCAATTGCTTCCACTAGCCCTGGGATTCTATACTATTCCTGGATGATTTTCTTTAAAAACTGCCCACATCTTTGTAAATCATCTCTGCTTGTCAAACTTTCCTCAATGGACCCCATTTTAGTATGCCACTCTACCCAAGTCCTGTCTAGCTAGACAGAAATCATAAAGCCAGGCTTTATCTGTGAAAGAATAGACCTATCTCCAGTTCAGTCACATTATTTAACAGATAAGAAAGCAGAGTCCCACTCTGATTAATTTACTATTACTTTATTTCATCCTTTATTTCCCACTCGTTTAACATATTTATTGGGTGTCTACCGTGCTCCTGGCACCATGTTTGGTGAAGGTGATAGGAACTGAACATCTGCTGGAAGAAAGCAACAAGAGGAAATCCTCTTTTAGTAAGAAATGCTAGAAGGAGACAGAAGGGATGGTTGTCAGAGAGAACCAAGGGAAGTTCTAGAAGTGCCAACTAAATTCAAATTTGAAAAGTGGGCTGAGGAGGAAAGAGGGGGAATGAGAAAAAGGGGACTTTTTTGTCATAAGAAAACATACTGACGGTGTCCTAGAGTGACAGATCATGGCATGTTTCAGAACAGGAAGTAGTCGCTCAGTGTGGCAAGACCATCTAATACAGTGAGAAAGTAATATGAAGTTGCAAATGTTAGCAGGAGTCTTATCTGTTGTTTTAAGGAATATGAACTTTATTCCAAAAGCAATGATGAGAATCAGGACATAAGTAAAGGAGTAACACTTTGGAAAGCTCATGCTGGCTGCAGTGTGGAAAGGCACAAAGCTAGAGGCAGAGAAGTGAGTGAGGGGCTGTTGCATTCATCTAGGTGAGACGTGAGGGTGGCTGGATGAAGGCCTTAGCCTTAGGAAGGGGGAAAAGCCAGAGGAGGAAGAGATGGAATCTATGGGCAACCTACCAGCAGCAGCACAGGTGGGGCTGTATCATACTGAACTTCAGAATATACGCAGTGCTGCTTATCAGCGCAAAGTTGAACTTCTTTAAACTTGTCATAACCTTTCAAGAATTTCGGTCGAGCATTTTTATTATTGCTGAAATACCAATTATTACAGATTTCATGGGAAGACTAATGTTGTAGTCTTTATAGGGATTTGAACCTGGCCTCTCAATAGTTTACCCAAAATAAATATTTGCCGTGTGAATTCATCAACTGCCTTTTCAAAATAATATACCTTTAGTGATAATAGATGTCTATTATATGCTTTGCAAATTCTTGTTATGATGCTAGTCTTAAGCCAGAATAAAACTGTATAACTTAATAATTAAAAAAATAATAATTTGCAACAGCCCCTGGTGATGTACCCAGTAATGAATTTAAAATGTCTCCGCAGAATTGCATTTTTTTACGAATCTAAAATTCTTGCAAATGTTCTTTATTATCCTTAACCCCTAAATATGTTTTCCTTTATCTATTTTCTAGATATTCCAGTATGCATTGAACTATGAGTAAGACATTACATTATCTTTTGGCCAGTGAAAACTGTGCTTAGCACGAAGAAATATGTTATTTATTTTTTTTTAGGACATAGGGATGTCGTTTACTAAATTACTAAGTTTTTGCACTGAGTATCACCTTGGTAACTTGAAAAAAATTGCCCTCATTCCAGAAAAGTCCAAAGAGAGTTACTAAAAACACAAAAGATCATCAAAAATACTTTTTTAGTAGAAAGAAGGTATTTAGGGAAATACAATTTTTAAAGATGTTTAAGATATGACAGCAGTAAAGACTTTTAAATGCTACTTAAATTTGAGTAGGGTCATAAATTTTTTTTTTGACTAAGCGAATCTAACTCATTAAGTTATTAATCTTCCTCAAATCCCAAAGAGAATAGATGATTGACTGAGGACTTTTAGATAAGATTAAGTTAGAATGACCCTTTGTAAACTCCTGTTATCACTTTCAGTTGTAGCTGGCATGGAATGATATATGGCTCCATTTCAGTTTTAATGTTCAAATGTGTGTAGGTGGTTATCATGTTTTCAGCCCCATTTTCTCTCTCTCAAGCTTATTCTGAGTCTTCTTATTGTGTTCATAAGTCCCTAAAGAGGTTTAATCAGTGAAAAACATGTTGTGTCCCTGATGACATTATTCTTCCTATTTTTTAGTATCATAAAACACTGGTGAGTAATGTTTACTTTTTTCCCCATACATTAGTAGAGAAAACCATTTATTTCTCTTGACATAATTTTTTCCCATTTTTCTCATGAATGTTTGTGTCTTAAATAGTTGTACCCTGGGAGTACAAGCTCATTATTGTCTTCATTCTTAATAATATCATCATTCCCTTATATATGCCCTTACCTACATTGGCATCTAAAATATTCCTCATTGAATAGTTTCAACAATAAATAATGTTATGTACTGAATTAACATATCACTGAATACTTCCTATATGTTTAATTATAACCCCACATATACATGTAATGTAGAATTATAGTCCACATATGATATATTTCAGTAAAGGAAGTATACAACTTAAAAATTATCAAATGTATATATGTGTGTGTGTATATATACACCAAAATTATACCAAATATATAGGCCCAAAGGACTAGTTCTATGATGAAGTAATCATTTTTACCAAAGCTTTCAGATAAAGCTTTTATACATATAACAAATGAAAAACATTGGTTTGTATTAATGTCTGGAGAATAGACAAGGTCATGATTTCTTTTACCTTTAAAAGTGAAGTCTTTGGGAATCATTACAAGGGGTACAAGGCCTTCTATGGGAAATACTAAGGACTCAATTATGCTTCTTACATTCTCACCCTCCTGCCACTTCCACATGTAGAATTCAATTCTGAATTCAAATTCCTGCCAATAGCTTTAAAATGTAAACTGGAAGTCAAACGGTGTAGAATTTGCATGATAGATTGATAGACAAGTTGTTGAACAATAGACAAGAACGTGTTGAACAATATTCTATTGCTGCATGACAAATAGCCACAATTTTAACAGATCAGTACAACACCCATTTATTAGCTGGCAGTTCTGTAGGTCGGAAATCTGAGCCTGGCATCATTGGGTTCTCTGCTCTGGGTTACATGAGCTGATATGAAGGCGTCGGCTTCCGGGCTGGAGATCAGGGTCCACTTCCACGGGCAGAATCCAGTTCCTTGTGCTTATAGGACTAAGATCCCCATTTCAAATTGTCAACTGGGAGCCACACGTTCCTAGAGGCCCCGCACCTTCCTTGCTTGGGGTCCCTTCCATCTCCAATGTTAGCATCAGAGACTCTCCCTTACATTGATTCCTTATCATACTTCATATCTCTCTGCATTCTCTCTCTCACCTCTGGACTCCTGTTTAAAGGGCTCATATGATTAGATCAGGCCCACCCAGATAATCTTTCTATCTGAAGGTCAACTGATTTGGGAGCTAATTATATCTGCAAAGTCTCTTTTTCAGCAGTACCTCAATTGGTGTTTCACTGAATTACTAGGAGATGGAGTGTGTGTGTGTGTGTGTGTGTGTGTGTGTACCACAGACTGGGAATCTCATGAGCTGTCTTAGTGTTCTGTTTACCACAAGGAACAAATGGATTGAAATGTGGCACAGCAAATGGCCAAATACAAAACAGATGAATAGCAAAAGTGGTTGATTTTCATTTTCATTCCAAATTGTTTCAAACAAATTGTATTTTTGGGAGTTGTGCTATTATCAGAAAAGTGATCAAAGAGTACAGGTTGTCAAAGTAATAAGCAAAATGGGGAGAGAACACCAAGCCTGGCGAGTGTTTCTCTCTCTGCCCAAATTCAAGGAGCTCAGGGTGGTCTAGAAAGTCCTTAAATGCTACCGGCAGTTTGTGGAAATGCTATAGGCGTTTTTGTGGACTATGCTTTGTGGAAGGGCTGCATAGCCTGAAGTTCCAGGTTTTGAAGCAGGAAATATTAAGAGAGATAGTTTGAGCCTATAAGGATAGAAATGATTCAGACATGGCACTTTATAGCCCAAACTTGAAGCACTTCAGTGATTAAAAATGTTCAACAATTATGTCACTTTGATAATAAGCAGCTAACGAACCAATTTGGACTGACTAGATCCTCAGGGACATTGGCCATGATCAACATACAAACTATGATTAGGTTCCTATTATTTGGTGAAAGTGAAAAACTTGACCAGGTTAGCATAATACCTATAGAAAAGCAATTCCAGCCTAGAAGGGAGTGGGGATTCCAAATTATTAGTATTTCACATGTTTGAGGATTTTGAACAACTGGTATAGACTTACTGGCATTTTAATAAGGCGAATCACAGAAGCTTTTAAAAATTTGTTTGTTGATTTACCACTTGCATGATCTCATTCTTCAGGTAGCATGACTGGCAACAGCGGTGTGGGCAAGGTATGCGGTTTCCAGCTTGGGATAAAAGAATTTGTATTTAGTTCTCAATATTTAGGGTGTTTAGTTGGTGCATCAATGTCATTGTGTATTTTTTTTAAAGATTTATTTATTTATTAGAGAGAGAGATTGAGAGAGAGCACAAGCAGGAGGAACAGAGGGAGAGGGAGAGAAATCCCAAGCAGACTCCGCACTGAGCATAGAGCCAGATGTGGGGCTCGATCTTAAGACCCTGAGATCACGACCTGAGCCAAAACCAAGAGTCGGACACTTAATCGACTGCACCACTCTGGCGCCCCTGTCATTGCATATTTTACTGACCTTTGAAAAATTGGGAAAATGGGACACTTGGGATCTTGGTGTTATGCTAATTCAACGTGGGAGGTGCCAATAGAGCTACTTGTTCCTGACTCACACCGTAACCCGGGAGGGAGGAGCTCAGCCTGCACTCAGGCATCAGAAGGGAAGCTGTCTGGCTGAGACGAGGAGGAGAAAACATGAACAACAGGAGAATCTCAGACAGACCGTACTTCCCCCCCCCCCCCCAATTTAGAAAGGACACAGCCTTTGGATGGGATTTAGAGCACCCCATCCTGCTGTCATTCTGTTGCCGTGCTCCCAACCACAACACTTCAGTCTGCACGGTCTTTCCCTGCTGCTGGCTTGTCTTTCCTGCAACCCAGCAGTCCGAAGAAGCCAGCACACCCAAGGCTATGGCTCCTCTGACCTGGCGGGTTCCTTACTCTACGTCAGGCAGCCAGGTCACCTCAATTCTATCTCTGACCTCCAAGTTTTGTTCTGCTTCGTTAGGCTTTTTAGCCCAGTTCCTCTGAACCTTACACTGAGCCCAAATCATCAGTATTGCCTCATTCTTAACCAAAGAGCATGTTGGCAGGCTGCGATGGGAAGGCATGGTTCAAAGGAAGGCTATGAGCCAAAAGGCAAGTGTCTGGGAGACCAGTAGGAGGCAGTGATGAGAAGGGATAGAGGGGAGGTTAGAGGGGGTGTGGACGGATGGTCTGTGTTCTAGACCGATGGCTCAGCTTCAAAGACACACAGGGCAGATGTGAGAAAAAACAATGTCGGTGTGAAAATATAGTTCTATCTCTCTATCTCTATCTCTATATCAGATCAGTATGGATATATACTCAGTATGTACTTTATACACCAAATATGTGAAATCAGACCTCACCTTTTAGAATGACATTATTCAAAATAACCATCATAGTTGTACTAGTCCTGAGCTTGCCTATGGGAATTTTATTTTTTTTTAGTGTATCCAGAGTTGATAAGACAGTGCACTTGTAAAAACTCAAATGTAACTGTATTTATTTTCAACAAGAAATACAACTGCCCAGAGTGAAACAGAAAGCTAGTAAAGCGTACAAGGTAATTCATGCTCTTTTCAGAGTTGATAGTAACTATGGAAAGAAGCAAAGAAGCAAAGGTTTACTTACATACTAACTCTCCCTGTGGCTAGCATAATACTGAGCTGTGAGAAGAGATGTATCCATCTGAAACAAAGACATCCATCTGACAAAGAGCCCGAATCATGTGCAGGGGTTTATCAAATGCCCTGTTTCCTGGGCCATTATTAAAGACTTGGATACAGATTTTTAGACTTCTTCTCTTTNCCTTGCCTCATCCACTATAATTTGCCCCTGAATTCTAGGCACACCACCTTCTTTTACTGACTCGTTCTTTTTTTCTAGATAGATTAATATCATTGATTAAACTCCAGCAACCTCTTCTGCCAATTAATCCTAATCTTGAATGATAGATACACTTATGGATACGGTATAAGTTGTTTCCCACATCTCTTCAAATACACATTTACAACCTATTCCCGTGGTCTGGGGGCATCATACTATTGCCTTCCAAGTTCTGGCCCGGATATTTCGTTAATTCAGCCACAGTAAATTATATGGTCCCTAGCATGAGCTGAATTCCTAGCAGTAATTTCTTTTAATGTATTTATAAAATTTCCAGCAGGTATCACTTACTAGGTAATGCTATTTGATCTCAGGAAGCCCAGCCATCATTTAAACTAATGACACAGGTCCTCAGAGAGGGCAGAAATCTAAGTACCCTCTTAGCAAAATGGCATCTGAAGGAGGCATTTTCCCAGTTTGGGTCTGGCACATACTAAATTTTGCCCTATCCCTCTGCGTATGCTGAAGTTTTCCATATTTAGGAAAGCAGAATAGTCTAATGGAAAGAGAGAAATTAGATGAAACTTTAGCTTGGTACTCTGAAAATTAGAATTTTGCTGACTTTCTCAAAGAGAGCTATTACTGGAATTGACATGGCACAGAGTAAGTGATCATGAAATATCTAAACTCTACCAAGTTCTGTCATGGACATCCACGTTAAACACCATTACATGTTCAAAAAAGTAAAACATGTTTTTCTGAGTGATGAGTAAGAAATCCCACAGCTGTCTTGAAAATAGAAGGGTGCATGGTTTCCTTAAGAAGCAAAATTCTTTTCTGCTATTAATATTAATTGAGAGTCGCGACGCCATTTCCAAGGAAAAACTAATTTCTCCTCTTTGTCTTATAGATTTCCTCAATTCAACTAAGCCTTTTGTTTTGGAGAGAGAAAGAAAAACATTTTAAAAGTAAGAAGATATATAAACAAAAACAAAACACAAAATACCTAGCTCAATATTTTATATATTGCTTTAAATGATTATCCCTTTATCAAATACTTAGAACTACTTCATGTGATTATCTTGTAGCACCTGGAGAAATCTCTCTGTCTCTCTTTCTGTCTCTGTCTCTCTGTGTCTGTTAACTTCAACGCAGGATTGCAGGATTTGAAAACCAGTCATAGGAGTGCCGTGTGTCATACACGGCTGAAATAGGTGAGGGTGGGCAAAAAAATAAGGAAGGACGTTTATTTAATGAAACAATGAAAGTAAAATTTGAGTAAAGCCGGAAAGTAGAACAAATAAGGTAAACTAAGCTTCGATTCTCGCTTGTTTGCCCTTTGTCTTCATTGTAATCTATTTATTGACATGTTTGCCTACTGACAAAGGCTGGCATGAATACAAAGTGTCAGAATAAAAATGCCTTGGGATTTTGATAATCCATTGAATGGTATTGATCATTCTTCAGCTTTCCACAGATCCTTCCCCTCTGTATATATAAACAGAAATATTTTTAACTATTTATCTTCTAATTTACCCAGGGCAACTCCTCTGAATCAGAAGTTCTTTTCTACTTTCAGAAGATAATAAGATATTTTCTATGCTGAAAAAACCCCCACTCTTCTCACTGGGGTATATTCTGCTATTCTAAATACATGTATTTATCGTACATTGTTATTTTGTTATGATTATTAGATAGAATGAACAATCACGAAATTTTGCTATAATTAGTATTTTTGTTTTATAGTCTAATTTTTATAATTCTATCTAGATATTTTAAGGTCTAATTTTCACATGTATGTATTGTTTTTTTATTTTGTTGTTACTTATTTGCTGTGTCTACCACACACTGATTTTCTGATGGAAAGAAAACAAATTAAAAGTAAAAATCTTAATGTTTTCTTTATTTTCCAATCTAAGAATTAAAAGAATGACATTCAGACATAACAAGAAGGAGCTGTGGGTCAAGAGAGGTTATTTGTAGCAGTATGGACTTAGTTGATTATAAAAAGAAAATATACCAGAAAAAAAAGGGAGTTAATCTTTCCATTAAAATTACTATTAAATCACAGTAATCATGCAAAAAAACACATGACTAGTATATCAAATATTTTTCTTTTTGCTTTCACTTTGGCCTCTGAGGGCAATCACACAGAATGATACCCATTTCCCATAAGTGGCTTCATGTATACTAATTGTGATGTTATGTGATGGATGAAGCAAAAGTAACTCTCCATCCACAAGTAAGTTCCAGAAAAATCCAATTTCATTGAAAAGGATGTGGCTTCTAACCTAAGCTAAAGGGTGTACGCTTCTCAGAAACTTGACTGATACGATTAGTAACTAAATATGGAACTAAACTCCTAATGATTAAGCCAGAGAAATTATAAGCAAGCAGGTAGGATAAATGAAAATAGAAAATGACTGGCAGATGGAGAGAGGTTGTTGGTATCTTCTAAGCCTTTAGCAGTCTCTGTGGTCACTTCATAGTCCTTTCTAGAGGCCGTAGGCCGCATTCCTTTGGTTTTGGACACATTCTAGAAGCCGTGGATGTCCATTGATGGGCATTGTTAGCGATTCTATTTTAAAAGAAGCCATGGACAGTCAAGGAACTGTGTGCCTTACTCCTGAGCTTCCTCTCCAGGAATGTTTGTTGTGAGTCAAAGGAGAGATATAGAAAGTCAGAAGCCTGGTTTGAGAATGTTTTTCAAGGGCCCTGGGTTTCTACATATTTGTGCATTGGACAGATGTCTTCCTGAAATATGGGGCAATATAGAACTTCCTGTAGGCAGATTTCCAGGGGAACCACAGATTTCTCTATGGAACCAGCCGGGTGACCTATACCGAGTTAAATTTGCCTACAAAGGTCTCAAGGGGAGTAGGAACAGTTACACTTCCTCCCCTAGGATTTTCCAAGTGACAGGCCTCTGTCATAAAGCAGTAGGAGTGAATGTTCTTGTGATGAGACTAGTTACAGAATTAGAAGAGTCCTAATAGTGGGGGTGGAAGAACTGGAGGAGAGTGGCCAGAAGGTATAAACTTCCAGTTATAAGATAGGAAAGTACTGGGGATGGCTTGTCCAAAATGGCGACTACAGTTAGCACTGCTGTGTGGCATGTTCCAAAGCTGTTAAGAGTATAGATCCTAAGAGTTCTCATCACAAGGAAAAAGTATTTCTTTTCTTGTATATCTATATGAGATGATGGATTTAACTAAACGTATTGTAGTAACCTTTTCATAATATATGTAAGTCAGGTCAATATGCTGTACGGCTTACACTGACACAGGCTGTATGTCGGTCATATCTCAATAAAACTGGAAGGAAAACAAAAGCTTTACACTCTGAAATAAAGATACAGAATCCCTTGAAAAGGAGGGAGGGAAGAGAAAAAGTTAGAGGAATCTTGGAAAACTTCTAGCTTAATATTTTTCATTTTACAGAAAAAAACCCTTAGTTCAGGTTTTATATCTACTTCTAGAGTGTGTATACGAGCTACAACTCATGAGCTATCTTGGCAAGAATATTCATTTGTGTAGCTACTTGCAGAGAAATGACTGAAACCTTTATTGAAAACAACAGAATTTTTCTTCTGGATTTGATCACATCATGTGCACATTTTACACCCGCACCATCTAAGCATAGTTTTAGGCATGTTTATATTAGTAAAGTTAAAGATGTTCATTCGTTGTTCACCTAAAGTTCACAGTATGTCTCTGAGAATAAAAGATTTGTTTCTTGGGGCGCCTGGGTGGCACAGCGGTTAAGCGTCTGCCTTCGGCTCAGGGCGTGATCCCGGCGTTCTGGGATCGAGCCCCACATCAGGCTCCTCCACTATGAGCCTGCTTCTTCCTCTCCCACTCCCCCTGCTTGTGTTCCCTCTCTCACTGGCTGTCTCTCTCTGTGTCAAATAAATAAATAAATAAATAAATAAATAAATAAATAATAAATAAAAAAATATTTGTTTCTTGATTTTTCATTAAAAACATGTGCATTATTAGATGGAGAATTTATTTCCTGAAGAAAAAATGTCATCTCTGAGCTCAACGTCATTGGAAATTATCCCCTCATGTGGACCCAGGAAGGAGCCCGGTTTCATCAACAATAAAATAGGAATCATAACCTTTTCTACCATAAAATGACTATGGAGAAAAATAACATCTCTCTCCTCTATGGAGGTAAGCAAGCCGTCGCTAACTGCCCAATCGCTCTGTTGAAAGCCTCTCAAAGAAATTCATTAATCACGAAAATTACTTGTTGCCCCAATTTAATTAGAGAAACATTTAAATACACATTAACTACCATTGAATAGTAAGTGTCTTAAAAATGCAAATAACAATTTTAACAATTAGGTTTCAGATCTTTGGCTGACAAAACAGTAATGAAGATGTGCCTTTTCTAGAAAATTCCCACCACAGACCTCTTCAATCACCAGTTCCTCCTAAAGAAAAGAAAATATAGAAGCATCCCTCTTCTTTGAGACTCTTTTCATGATAAGAAACATGACTTTGTAAGTAGATGTTAGGCTTTTGTGTGCAAGTGGACAGATCTCTTTATATTTTCTTCTGTATGAAAAGGATCAGAGACTTCTAGATTTTTACAAGAGCGCACACTGTTAACTTATTTATGGAATTTATACCTATTGCCAAGAGTACAAATAGTATTTGATCTGAGATATCTCCTTCATGTAACTGAAGGGTTTTGGGTTTTTGGGGGTTTTGTTTTGTTTTGTTTTGTTTTGTTTTGGTCACAGCATGCTGAGAGTATTAGCATTCTGATTGGGATCTTTTATTACCCTTCAAAATACCTACAAAAACATCTAATGTACAGCATGACGACTATAGTTAATAATACTGTATAGTATATTTGAAAGTTGCTAAGAGTAAATTAAGTTTTCATCCCAAGAAAAAAATTTTGTAGCTACGTATGGTGATGGATGTTAACTAGACTCGTTGTGGTGACCATTTCACGATAGATGCATATATTGAGTCACTGTTGCACACCTGAGAATAATATAATGTTATATGTCAATCACATGTCAATAAAAATTTTTGAAAAAT
This sequence comes from Ursus maritimus, assembly GCF_017311325.1. NCBI lineage: Eukaryota > Metazoa > Chordata > Mammalia > Carnivora > Ursidae > Ursus > Ursus maritimus. The sequence continues at coordinate 42,957,603 of NW_024424230.1, read as the reverse complement.
CTAAAACTAAAAGGGCAGTTGGCCAAGAAGAAAAAGCATCTTAACGATGAACTTTTGGTCAATGGTAAAAGCTATATTGCATGACTTAAAGAAACAAATCGATAGGCACAATTCAAAAAAATAAATAAAAATTAAACCTTACTGAGATCTGTTGAAAGCCTGTTTCAGAAAATACAGTTTCAGAGTTGTCTAATCTTTGAACCTGAGAATTAGGACCGGGTTGAAATATCAATATTGCAATACCCAATGTTCCTTTGAAAACTTAGGAAAACAGACAGGAGATTATAACCCGAAAGGAAGTGGGTGGATGCTTTTTGAAATCATTCGGAAGCCGTACAAATTATTCTGCCAAAATATGTCTGCTAGCTCTGCTTTCTACAAACAGCCAGTGTGGCCAAGCATAAAGCTGTCCATCAGAAAAGGGCTAATTATTTAATTAAAAGGAGAGGCTTTCCATGACTGCACCATTAACTTGATGATAGTTGAGTTAAACACAAAGCCAGATGCTTTTGTGTTTGATGGTTGTACTTGATTTTCATGTGTTTGTTCATTGCCATGCTTAGCATTATTGGGCTACTATAGTCTAGAAGACAAAATCCTTTAATACTCTATTTAGAACTACAGGAGATGAAACTTGATCAATACTTTTTATGAATCTGTAAAGTATTACAGCTACAGCATGTTCCCACAGACTTTCCCCTGGTGACATGGCTATATTATTTTGGGGCCAGAGGCCCAAGCAATATTGAAATCCTGCTTGAATTCATCTTCTACAGACCATAAAAGTGACAAGATCCCCAAAGATTTACATTTTTTTATGCTATAGATTAATCAATCTTGCAGGTGGAAAAGAAGGATTTTGGTGTGCATGCTATAGACTATCTTTTCAGCCTGAGGAGAGTGTAAGAAATTAATTTTCTTTTTCCAACAAAAATGGAAAGTGAGGGTGACTTGTCTAAATCAAAGAAAATGCAGTTAAAGTTTCCTTTTGAAAACATGCTTTTTGATAGATTCTGACAATGATGTCCACAGTGTCATAAAGAGAAACTTCTAGAATGTGGAAGTTTATGGAAAATAATTCTTTGGCAACAACAAAATAGCAACCAATTTTGCTGTTCTTGTTGTTAAACTCAGACTCAGATACTGATTAAGAAATGGGTCTTCAGAATAGTTACCAATTGAGGTATTTATTATTGATGTTCAAAACGTGAGGGTCACACCGATGATTTTATCCCACAAAACGATTACATTGTCTATCAGAACAAAGAGGCCAAAATGCGCGTCGTTTGTTTTTAAGAAAAAGCTGTCAAATTTTTCCATATTTCATCCTCTAAAAATAGAATTGTTTTTTCCAAGAATCTTATCAATTATTTATGCACAGTAGCAGCTAAATTATTTTAATTTTTGCTTTGGACAGTTCTTTAGCATAAAAATGCCACTGACAATTTCAAAATGTTATCGAGTGTTTTACAGACTAAGGATATTTTCTAGACCTGTTAAGTCACCTGTTCCACCAGTTTAAAGAAGTTAAGATTTCCCTACAGAAAGGAAGAGTAATGAGAAATTCATTCAAATTTTCAGAGAGCTCTGGTTCATTAAAGCTCTTGGAAGCACAATTTGGCAACAGCCATCAAAATTAAAAATGCATCCAGCCTTTGACACACCAATTCTACTTCTAGAAATTTATTTTCTAGGATAGTCACACATGTGGATGTACTTTCACATGTGTGAAAAGACTTGTCTTTAAAGTTATTCACAGAAGAATCTTGGTAAATCAAATAATGGAAAACGGAATGCTCATTTTTTGTAAATTTCTTACGTGCATTATGTCCCACTAACTATGCATTAGATTACTATGCAGCTGATACACTGACGTACTGAGATGGAAAAATAACCACCATGTTGTTGGGTAGAAAAAAACATGATAGAGGATAATGTGTATTGGTTTTCTTTTCTTTTTTCTTTTTTTTCTTTTTTTTTTTTTTTTTAGCTATTCATGTACCAAGAAGGGAGGGAGGTAGAATATATTTTTATATTTAATATAATCTCTGGAAGAGTATATTTGAAGCTATGAAACCAGCAACAGTGGTTCCCCGTGAGGGATTAGGTAGAAAATAGGTATCTCAAGAGAGGAATGAAAGGAGATAGTTCTGTGTCCCCATTTAAATTTTGTTATATTTGTATTTGAACCATGTGAATAGAGTTGGTATAAAAAGGTAAACAATTTTTTTAAAAAAATTAAAAATATATACCCATCAGTGTCCAGAGAGAACAGGATCTACTGGAGAAGTCAAGTCTTTGAAAATTCGAGTACACTGTGTGGAAGATGCCCTTACTGGCCATGCCTCTCTCCTCAGGCGTCGCTGCTCCATTGTGAGCCACCAGCTCCCACCTGCCAGCATGGCTGCTGAGCTTTGTAGGGGGGCCGACCTCAAGAGCTGGAGAGTTAGGGCTTCCTTTGTGTCTAGAGCAGCCCTCAATCAACCACTGAAGAGGGTTGCTGAATTCCAGCTCTCTACCCCCTCAGTAGGTAACCCGGAGGCCTGAATGCTGGAATGCAGCTATATCACTCAAGGTGGTAACCTGTGTTCTAATGCATCCTTTGTTGGCTGCCTTCCTTTTTTTCCTCTCCTTCATTTCTTTTCAGAGTCCCTGAGATCACTTCCTAAATAAACTACTTACACTCTAATGCTCGTTGCAGGGTTTGCTTGGGACCTTGAGACCCGAAATGGGGACGTTTAGAGGATACACTTAAGGACCTTGCAGCACAGAGTTTCCTGAACCCCCTAGGCTGGGAGAAGTGGCACACTCCCGCTTGCTAGAAAACTGGAGCCCTTCCTTGTGTGAAAACCATGCAGGGGCAGATGACTCCCAAGATGATACTAATCTTCCTCCAGATCTGCCCCCATTTTTTTTTTTTTCTGTTTCTGTACTAAAACTAGGGCCATATCACAGCATGACTTACTGTGGGAGAAAATTTATTAAAAGAACTACAGAATCTAACTAAAATGCTCAGGATGAACCAGAAGAACATGTTTGGGAAGGGACCTTGGGGATGCTGGACTATGATGAGGAATGAATATAAGACTGGATAAGAGAGAGTTTATTACCATGGGAGTACTCACCCACAGCAGAGGATTTAAAGTCCTGGCAAGGATTACCTATATGGTGGAGATGCCTCCTTCCAGCTTGGAGAAAACAATGGACAATATACACAAGGTGAAGATGGCAGAACTTCCTTGGCAGAATATTGAAGGAGGGTTCAAAGAGCTCAGAGAGTTGGTCACACTAGAACAAATGTTATGTAAGACCCGAAATCCCACCAACTGCTTCTATCTATTGGGATGGTCCAAAGGACATTCGTTTCTTTAAAGTAGTAAAGATTTCACTGTTCCTCTGTAGGTAGGGCTGCCAGAGAAAACACAGGGTACGATATTTGGGTGTACTTTTGCTGAGAAATGATGCACTGTTTTTCAGAAAGTCAGATTTAACTGGGCATCTGTTGCATGTGTTTTTTGTTTTTTGCTAAATCTGACAATTCATCCCACTGGCCAATGTTGATTATAGGGAATACCGCTATGGAAATGGGTTCCCTAGGATCACAGGAGACGGAAGGATTTCAGAAGAGCAGTTGCCAGGTAACTGTACTTGGCCATCACAGGCAAGGGGAATGGGATTCTGAAGAGGGCAACAGGGCTGGAATAGCTGCTGGGATTCTGAACAGCAGGGAGCTGTAGCAATGGCCAACAGAATGTGGTATTCCAAGGAGCAAGACGAATGAGCAGCTATTGAGAGTGCTGTTTAACCATTTTAACCAAAAATGATCAAGAGTGGGTGATTTTAGCTACTATAATAGAAAAGAAATTGTTTTTAGATTTATTTATGCCGGGGGGGGAGGGGCAGAGGAAGAGACAGAGTCCCAAGCAGATTCTGCACTGAGCATGGAGCCTGACACCGAGCTCGATCTGACGACCCTGAGATCATGACCTGAGCCCAAACCTACAGTTGGACGCCTAATTGACTGTGCCACCCAGGTGCCCCTGCAATGGAAAATGTTGACTCTTTGCCCAGTTTCCAGACCTAGCCAGCTCTCAGACCAATTGAATGGGAGGCCATGTTCCTTTAGGAAGAACTCTGAAACATTTAGGAGGCAGCAGGAACAATTTCCCCAGTTCTTTGTCAAAGGGTCCTGCTATTTTTTCCAGAGTACCTGAACACTGGTGTAAAAGAAAGTACTCAAATTTAGGACTCCTGGTTATAGCATTTGAATGAAACTTATACCAGGGTACCTAAAACACCATCATGGCTTCTTGTTGGTGGGGCAGAGCAGGAGAGAGGATGGAGGAGTCATAACGCAAGTCAGATGATAAATGGATTCCTGGCCCAACTCTGTCTGACTGTGGGTCTAATGTGTCTACAGACCCACCTGGGTCATTTCCCTACCCCCTGAGTGTATAACTGGATTTGGTACATTTAATAGTCAAAAGAAACCTCAAATTCTCGAATCCGTGAGCTAAGAACTCTGATGATAGGAAAGGCCAAGTGGAAGCCCTTGAAACTTCCACCTCCCTCCAGGCCAAAGGAGGACATTGGAAGCAAAGCTGTGTCCCAAGAGAAATGGCAGGGAGTAGAGTCATCGTTAAAGACTTAAAGGATCCTCATTATATCCCTATTTAATTCATCAGTCTCACTCTTGATAAAAACAGGCACATCATAGTAGGTAACAAAAACTTGTAAACTTAACCAGGTATTAATCTGAATCTCTGCTCTAATGCAGATGTACTATCTTATAGAAAAAATGATGCTACTACTGATCTGGTGATGGAGATCTTTCAATTTCAGTAGCAAGGAGAACCAGAGCTTGCATTCACTTAACATTGACATGAGTACCCATTGAAAGTCTTGTCCTAGGGTTTCACTAACTCTTCTGTTCTCTTTCACAGTGCAGTCCAAAGGAAACTTGATCATCTGGACATTCCCCCAAATCTCATGCTGGACCACCATATTGATGACATTATTAACTCAACCTGGAGAGCAGGAAGGGGCAAATACTACAGACCGTCTGGTAAGACACATTCATGCTTGTGGTTAGAAGGTAAACCCTTCAGAGTTAAGAGGCAGGGTATACAGTGAAATTTTTGGAGGTCCAGTTGTCTGGTGTTACACCTTGCACCTGCTACTACTCAGGAAGAAGCACAGTATTTGATAAGGCCTTCCAGATTTTGAAGATAGGGCCCATTGCACTTGGTGATAGTTTGATTACATTGAGCCCTTGCTCACCCTGGAGGGCAGCAGTTCATATGTGCTTGGACTGATAGATATTCTGGGTCGGTTTTTCTTTCCTCTCCACAATGCCTCAACCAGCATTGCTTTCTGAGAGCAGCGGAATCGCCTGTAATATGGCCTTGGATGAATGGACCCACTTTATGAGAAAGGAGATACAACAAGGAGCACATAACCATGGGATTCACCAGTCTTTTCTATTGCATCAACCACATCAACTACAGTCAGAGAAATCCTGAATGGACTCTTCAAATACTGCCTCTTCTTTGCTGTCTCACTTGCCTGCTTCCTCACCAGTATGTCCTGGGTCACCTCCCATAAAAGCTGTTTGCACTGGCATCTTCCAGTCTGTGCCTGATTCTCTTGGGGGGGGGGGTACGCAAACTAAAGCTTGGGTGTAATAACTGCACCGGTTCTTGTCAGTTTGTCAACATCATTCTTTCTCTTCTAAACATGCCTGCGTTGTTCCACTTCATTTACGGGGCTAGGATAGCAAAAGGATTTGTCTGCAGCCAGCATACATCACACTTTCCCGCAGACGCCAATTCTTATAATCAGGACACAGGATTTATTAAATTTATTTCAGACTCTGAACTTGACTTTCATTAGGTCTGGCCTGATTTATTTTTAGTGCCTTGAGCCAGTGCTTACTTCCACAGGAAAAGGCATATGGTAGTAATTTAGGCCGGTTTTATGGGGGGATACAGATAGTCTTGGGTTTGAGTCTTACTAGTTCACTTTATGTTTATGTGGGGTGAAGTGAGTTGGAGTATCATTAATTCTGAGCTGATTTCATCCTCTGTTCTCTGAGAATAATAATATGTATTTTGCAAGGCTTTTTGCAAATGTATTTAAAGCGAGCACATGTATTTAAAGCAAGTTGCTCAGTGCCTAGCACATAATGAATCCTTAACAAAAGCTCATTTTCCCACACTGTTCACCCTAGTTCTGTGTGTCTACTCCCTCTTTTAACCTTGAAAACATTTATAATATAGAATAGAAGTGACGTCTTCGAGGATTAAAGGACACAAAGTAAGTAGGGTGCTTCTACACAGTGACTGCTTCTAAACCATAGGCGCTCAATAAATGTTAGCCCCTTCCCACATAGCACTATTTTTATATGCTTCAAGTTCTCAAACTTTCAAAGGACGTTATCCAGTCATTACTGGGGAGAAGTAGAGCATATTTTTAATCAGACCTCAGTTCTAGCCATTTATTTTCTAGAGCTGCGATTCTCCCCCATAATCCTTTGACCCTCATTACAGATTTGTCTCCGCACTTGGCTTGGTGTGATGAATGCTGTTTCTATCCCTTCACCCAAAAAACAAGCAGTTCGGGAGGTTAAACCTTCCCACCAAGCAGGCAATTCCATTTTCACGCAGTTCTTTTAGAAAGATGCGAGTGCAGAAAGAGAGTAGGCGTGGAAGCCAGAGTGGAGACAAGCCGGTCAGGACAAGTCTCCGCGGGCAGCGATTGCCGCCTAGCGCTCTGGCTTTCGGGGGAGCGGCCCAGGCTCCAGAATTTCTAACCAGGACCGGCCAGTGGCTTACCAAGGCTAGTGGGGGGGGGGGGGGGCAGCTCCCCTACCTGCTGGCGATAATGAGGTGAATCGCTGTAGAGAATTTAAAAACGATGAAACTGACCAAAAGTTGGCCTGCTCTTTTGTTTAAATCACCACGTGGCAGCCGTTCTAACATTAGTGGTAAACACGCCTCTCTGAAAAAGTCTTTTATTCGAGTGCTAAGTAATTACTGCGGGGACTCTCGATATTTGTTATTACTTATCCTTCAATGACCGTGGCATCCCGCATGGAAGGGAATGTGCGGAGCAGTTGCTCTCTTCCCCCGCGCGTGGGGCTCAGCTGTGTGTCTTCAGTTCGGCACCCCCTCCCTACCCGGACGCTACTTCACGTGTTCCTCTGGATATTCCGGCACTGAAACAGTTGATTTGAAATAAATACGTAGCACGAGAAGATTATAAAGAAGAAACGGAACCAGTTATTTCGTTTTTTTTTTTTCTTTCTTTCTTTCTTTCTTTCTTTCTTTCTTTCTTTCTTTCTTCTTTCTTTCTTCTTTCTTTCTTTCTTTCTTTCTTTCTTTCTTTTTTTTTTTTTTTAAGATTTTATGTATTTATTTGAGAAAGAGAGGGGGCACGAACAGGGGGTGGGTAGAGGGAGAGGGAGAAGCAGACTCCCCGCTGAGCCGGGATCCTGATGAGGGGCTGGATCCTAGGACCCTGGGATCATGACCTGAGCTGAAGGCAGAAGCTTCACCGACTGAGCCACTCAGGTGCCCCTAGTTATTTCAATTCTATGTGACCATTCATGTTTAAACCTAAAAACACTGAAAGAATAAATACAAACTGTATCATTTATGTCAGTAAGTACGAATTTTGTTTCATCTGAGCAATGTATTTGTGTTATTTCATGATTATTACTGAAAATAACTGTGGTATAGAGAAAAGGGTATTTTAAAGAGGACCCATTTTTGTGGGGTGTCTGGGTGGCTCAGTCTGTTGAGCCTCCAACTCTTGACTTCTGCTGGGGTCATGATTTTAGGGTCGTAAAGGGTAATGATTTCAGGGGCATGAGAGCGTGAGATGGAGCCCTGCGTGGGGCTCCACGCTCAGCAGGGAGTCTGCTGGAGATTCTCTCCCTCTGCCCCCCTCGCCTCTCTAAAATAAATAAATAAATCTTTAAAAAAAAAAAAAAAGATGACCAGGTTTGGGTGTCAGATATATTATCTAGGCCATCTAGGGTGGCAGTGGGGGGAGAAGAGAGGGCTAAAGGTTCATTTGTAATCGGCATTTCCATAGCAGTTTCCATATTTTCATATGGATCGTATTTAACGAATCAATAAAAATAATGTTTCCTAAAGTTGTTTTGACTCTCACTTTACATAGGAACGAGAAGGGACTAACTATCCCGTAATATCAAAAAATAATGACGACGACATGAAGTAGCATGTACATGTGAGACGTCTCAGTAATGATGTTTGGCTTTAGTTCATGACGTGTAACAAAAGCATATCACATTTACTCCACTCTCAGCACAAATGAATAAATAAGGCTCAGGTAACTGAAAAGTTAGGGACGTGCTTTTCCTCTGCAGTGTAGGAAGCAAAAGCATCCTAATACATGTAACCTTCAGTTCGTTGCCTCCTTTGGATTTCTAGGTAAAGCTAGGGCTTCGTTTGCTTTTCTATCCTTACTGCTCCCCCCACCCCCCACCGAGGCTTTATTCAATCCTATATGACAGGATTAATGGTCAGAATCACCACGGAGCCTCACGAGCCCCTCCCACTCCCCCAGCCTTGGCACTCTCTCTTCTTTTATCATTGGCTGGTGCTTTACTGTTTGAGTTTTTAGGCTAGAATTTAGGACTATGGAATTCTTTTTTTTTTTTTTTTGGATCAAGAATAACAGCATGTTCTTTAGACTCAGATCTGTTGATGGCTAACCTAGAAAAAAGTTCTTTAAGAATAGAAGGTACACACGGCTCCTGGGGAGAAGAGCAAAGGCAGACGTGGAAGCAAACTTGATTTATTCACAATTTTTTTTTTTTTTTTTGGTCAGCTCCGGCAGTTGTTGGATTTTCACTCCAACTTTTTTTCTTTTTGCCTTTAGGGATCTGCTGGTCATCTAAAATGTCTTTTTGGGCCACTCATTGTCACCCTTTAAGACTCAGACTCTCACCAACAAAGTCCGGATTGTGTGTTTATCTCTACAAAGATCTCATGCAAATAGGACAACATTTGCATCTTAGTTGTTTTTAAGAGAGCCCAAAAATAGGGTGAAATAGCTTTTTGTACAGGGAAAACGAATGTTATTACAAACTAAAAGTTATCTGGGCAATTTCATTTTTTGCTTTCTCTATTCCTGAATATATTTATAATTCCCTAAGCACAAAAGCCCCCTCTCAGCCGCTCTGGCACTTCCCTGCAGAGAATTCGGAATGCCATGGTAGTGATTAAGATAATGTAAATACATAAATAGCATAATGGCTTCCCTTTATGAAGAAGTAATGGTCAGATTTGGTTTCTACATTATGGTACTGTTGAAATTTTTTAAAGAAATTTTGCTTAGGAATATTTTGAAGACAAAAACAATGGATGCTTATAGAGGAAGAGAAGCTTGAAAAATTATCTACTATCATTTTTATTAATCTTATTTTTATTAGATAAAAATAATTGGAATTAGATTGAATGATCGGGAAGCCTTATTCTTATATACATGAATCTTTTAAGGTATTTACACGTTTTTTTTTCAAACTAAAATGTTTACAGTGTAATAAAATTATTACAGTGCGATATAAGTTTTAAAAACACGATGTACTCAAGCTCTATCAAATGTCCAAATTTTCCCATATGGACATGCTAGCAGGGCGCTATGTACGGTGGTGAAGGGTCCAGAGTTTACAGTGATACTCCCTGGACGCAATCCCTGTTCTAGTACCTTGTCCTATGGCTCTTAACCTCTCTGTGCTTCAGTTTCCCAAATGTAAAATTAGCATAATAATATCTCATCAAGTTTTTATGAGTTTTAAATATGTTAACCCATATAAAGAACTTGGGGGAGTGTCTGGCATGCAATAAATAATCAATACATATGAGATTAAAAATGACCAAACTTTGAGACACAATTGAAGCTACCTGAGTAAGCCTACTTGACTCTCTATCTTCCCTGAGTAACTGTTATTCTAAATTTATGTTTTTCATTTCCAGGCACGCTTTAATGTCCTTACTTACAAAAAATGTATCAATAAGTAATATTTACGTTTCTTTGTACTTCTCAAAGTTCATATTAATGGATTTATACTACCCACATTATGCAACTCTCCTCCCCTCATTATAAAGCTTTAGACATGTTTTTATTAATTTATTCAATAACTACTTCAATTGTGGCCACTATGTATTCTCTAGTTGTTGAGGTATTTGGAATTCTTCCAATTCTTTTGCTCTTCCAATGATTCATTGAACATTATTTAAGCACAAATCTCTTCGTATACTTACACCTGAGTTTCTCTGGAGTATATGTCTAGAAGTTGAATGGCTGAATCAAGGGAAATGAATCTTTCCTCTTTTATTGGCTATTGCCAAATTGCTCTCCAAAGCAGTTGTTTCAACTTACGTGCCTACCAGCGGTGGGTAAGAATTTTCGCTGTGTTAATTAAGCCTTACTGACACTTGGTGTTAAAGCACTTTAAGGTTTTTCCTAATCTGATTGGTATGACATAATCTCTTGTTTTGCTTTGCTTATTTCTAGTTTCTAATTAGGGTGAACCCCTTTTCATAAGTTTATTGGGCATTTACATTTCTGTTTCTGTGCATTTTCTGTTTATATTCCATGTTCATTCCTTTACTAGACTGTCCTTTTTTGATTGGTGTGTAGGAGTTTTGTTTGGTTTGGTTAATGTATTTTGGGTGCAAATCCGTTGTCGGTTATGTGTCTTGCAAATAGTCTCTTCAGGTCTGTGACTTGTTTGTTTCACTTTGTTTTGTTTTCACTTCATTTATGGTACTTTTCTGTATAGTCTTGCTTTCTTCTAACTTGTCGGATTTACCAATCTTTTCCTTTATGGTTGTGCTATTTTTGTCTAATTTTAATTTAAGAAAGTCTTTCTTACTCCAAGATCCTAAAATATTCTCTTTTTTTTAAAAAAAATTTGAAGCTTTAGGGTTTGTTTTTCATATTTAGGGTTTTAATAAACTTGAGATAATATTTTTTCCATAGATGTGATATAGGAATCTAATTTTGTTTTCCATATGGGTAAGCAATTGTCCCAGCAATGTTTACCGAACAGTTCATCCTTTCCCTCATTGGTTTATAAAGCCATTTATGTCATATTTTGTGTCCTTACATGCCTGTGTCTGTTGCTGGGCTCTACGCTATTTCATTGGTCTATTTATTTATCGCTCTGCCAATACCCCACAGTCTAGCTTACTCTAGCTTTATAATATTCCTTGCCTATCTTCAAGGGCAAACCCTCCTCCCATTTCCCACACTGCACAATTTTGCTCTCTTCTTTCTCTTTATTTTTTAAAAATTTGTATTTATTTATTTATTTATTTATTGGGGGGAAGGGCAGAGGGAGAGAAAATCTCAAGTAAGCTCCACACTCAGCAGGGATCCAGACTCGGGGCTTGATCTCAGGATTCTGAGATCATGACCTCACCCGAAATCAAGAGTCACTTAACCAACTGAGTCATCCAGGTGATCCTGTTCCTTTTCTTTAGATGCTTAAAATTTTTAAATATATATCTTTGATCCTATAGTTTCCCCTGTTAATTTTATGATATCTTGTCCAGCTTGCAAAAAACTATGGGAAATTTTAGTTGAAACTGCTTTAAAAGTAGAGATTAATTTGGGTGAAATCCCAGATCTAAAATTCAGACCTTCCAATTCCTAAGTATACCATATCTTTCCATATTTTCTGTTATGTTGTTTGATAATATTTTGTTATTTTCCCAAAAAAGGTTTTGTATTGCTTCTGTTAGATTTATTTTGAAGTTCTTTATAGTTTTTGTTGCTATAATTGATTTGGGTGTTCTAATATTCTAATGGAGAATAGGAATGTTATTTACTTTTTATATGCTTATCTTGTTTCTAACAATTTTGGTGAATTAACTTATATATTTCATGGGTGTTTATTTTTCTAGTTCCTATGGAGTTTCTTTGCAAATAATTATCTCTTGAAAATCAAACTGTATCTTTCTTTCTACTATTTATATAGTTAACCCTTGAACAACATGGGTTTGAACTTCACGGATTTGTCTTCCTATATGAAGATTTTTTTCCAAAAATACAGTACGGTATTATAAATATATTTTCTCTTCCTAATGATTTTGTTAAGAATGTTTTATTTTCTCTAGCTTGCTTTATTGTAGGAATACAGTATATAATGTTCATGTAATATACAAAATATGTGTTAAATTGACTATTTCTGTTATTAGTAAGACTTCCAGTCATTGGTAGGCTATTAGTAGTTAAGCTTTCAGGCAGTCAAAAGTTATACATGGATTTAGGACTGTGTGGGGTCAGTGCCCCTAACCCCCATGTTGTTCAAGTGTCAGCTGTACTTATTTGCTTTTTTTTTTTTTTAAGATTTTATTTATTTATTTGACAGAGATAGAGACAGCCAGCGAGAGAGGGAACACAAGCAGGGGGAGTGGGAGAGGAAGAAGCAGGCTCCTAGCACAGGAGCCTGATGTGGGGCTTGATCCCACAATGCCGGGATCACTCCCTGAGCCGAAGGCAGACGCTTAAGCGCTGTGCCACCCGGGCGCCCCTGTACTTATTTGCTTTTTATCTTGTTTTGTTGTCTCAAAATTCTATTACAACATTTAGTAGAAATGAATGTAAAAAATATTTGTTTTCTTGACTCTTACTGGAATACTTCTAAAGTTCAACCAGTATTTTATTAAATAAACTTTATCAAACTTCCCTAGTTTGATAATCATTTTTATTTTGAGTGAGTTTTGCATATTGGTTTTTTCTTTATTTCTAGTCCTTAACAATGTCTTTTTTTTTTCTTTTTTTTTTTTTAAGAGAGCGCAGAGGGGAAAGGACAGGGGGAGGGGAGAGAGAGAATCTTAAGCAGACTCCATGCCCAGCACAGAGCCCCATGCTGGACTCAATCTCACAACCCTGAGATCATGACCCAAGCCAAAATCAAGAGTTGGACATTTAACTGACTGATTCCCCGAGGCACCCCAATGTTATTGTCCTTTTGATCCTGATTATGTGTATTTGATTTTCTCTTTGTATTTTATATGTCACTGCCATGTTTTTGGATCAAACAGGATTGTCTAAATGTGAAATTACTATAAATTCCTATCTGGTAGTTTCATACTCACGTTTTTCTTTTAAAGTAAGCTCCACTCTTGGGGCACCTGGGTGGCAGAGTTGGTTGAGAGCCCAACTCTTGGTTTCAGCTCGGGTCGTGATCTCAGAGTGGTGAGATCAAGCCCCACATCAGTGCTCAGTGTGAGTCTTCTTTAGATTCTCTCTCCCTCTCCCTGAGCCTTCCAGCTCGTGCTCTCTCTCTCTCAAATAAATAAATACATACATAAATAAATAAATCTTTTTTTTTAAAGTAAGCTCCACTCCCAAAGTGGAACTTGAACTCATGACCCCAAGATCATGAATCCCATGCTCTATCGACAGAGCTAGACAGGTGTCCTCATGATCACATTTTTAAAAAGAGAAAAATCATACTCATCAAATAATCTGCCTGAGATATTAAAAGATGGCTTCCAGAAAACTCAAGTCTAACAAATTAATTGTGGTGTTGTCCAAATTCTAGGTGTTTACCATTAGCTATTTATTTTTATACTGTCATGTTGGATTAGGCAAACATTTGAATTTGGATGGTCTTTTTCTGGAGGTCTAACTATTATTGTTTCCTTGATAACAGAAAAATAATTTACTGGGTTACTAAAGATTTTTTTAAACTGCAGACGTTTTGATAGTCTATAGCGGGAGTTGGCAAACTTTTTCCGTAAAAGCCCAGATAATAAATATTTTCAGCTTTGAGGACCATATGGCCTCTGTCAAAATTACTCAATTCTTCTGTTACAGCACAACCATAGACAATACATAAATGAATGGATGTGACTGTTCTACTAAAACATTATTTACAAAAACAGGCAGCAGCTGAATTTGCCCCACAGGCCATAGTTTGCCACTTCCTGATCTACAATAAATTTTAGAAGTGAGTTCCAAATTAGATGCTGAAGAATATAAATACTATCATATAAAAATATTAAATTCATGAATAAAGAATTAACCATACTTATTTTTTCATAACCATGGTAATTAGAAAAATGAAACATTAATTTTAAAAGGTTCAGATGCTGTCAATACCTTTTTCGAATGTTAGGCTCAAAATGAACAAGGCACATGCTGAGGAAATTAGATGGGTCCATTTATTTTATTTGGACGTTGCTGATCAATAAATATTAATTAGTCCATAATTTAGAACTCATTAACAATAGTAACAGTAATTAATATCTCTAGATTTACAAATTATAATCCTTTGAGGTATGGTTCTATGAGAACCCAAAGTCAAGCGATAGTTCCCTTTGATATTCAAATTATTTAAGGATGTATGTCTCACTACTAGAGGTGATACTAATAAGACTGTGATATGGAAAGCAAGAAAGACTTTAAATTACAACATAAAAACTACAATATCAAAATATTTCCATGTGTTTTCAAAAATTAGCTACCAAAGAAGGGGATAAAGAATTTTCTATCAGTAGTATGGAAAGCTGTCTGGCAAGTCTTTTCAGAAGAATTAAAATCACAGGGATCGACCATAAGCAAAGATGGGAAGCAGGTTGTGAGTTTTATCCTCAGCTTCCCTTTTTGTCCATGGGATGCCAGTTCCTCTCACCTGAAGTCCTCTGTGTTCTATGCCCTCACATCTTGTCGCCCTATCAAAGTTTACACACCAGAAGACATCTAATTTTTATGGTATTTGCAACTCTTTGTAAAAGTGTTTGGATTTCCAACTTAGTTTTCATTGCGCATTGGAAAATAATTCATCCTCTGCTAAAAGTCATCCCGGGAATTGTGAAGAGATTCGACAGTGAAGGGATTGAAGGAAGAATATTTTGGTGATGGGAGGGTGGCCATCTTGGGGCCTCTGAAGTCATACCTTTTAGGTTACTTCCTGTTCGGACAACAAACCAGGTCAGTCCCAGTAAAGATGGTATAAGCGGTGAATACCAAAGTGGCGTTTTTGGACAAAACTCAGAAAATAAGCCAAAGCAAGAAATTGAAGAAGCTGCGGTGCGCTGAGTCACGTAACTGCTGTAGTTTTAGCTTTGTTGTAGTAATGTTTCGTTTTTTCAGGGAAGAACAGCAGAAGGGCACATTGAAGCTCAGAAATTTATATTATCAAAGGACACCCAGGTTTGTACACGGGAACAGAAAGCTGATCCAAATTTATATCATTCAAGGATTCTAAGTTGAGTGGAGGCTTGGGGTGTAAAAACAATGCAGTGTAAAGAATTATGGAGGGAGCCTTAGAAATTGGAAATATTTGGGCACCTCTCAGTTGGTAGAGCATGTGACTCTTGATCTCAGGGTTGTATCCACTGAGCCCCATGTTGGGTGTAGAGCCTCCTTAAAAATAAAATCTTTAAAAAAAAGAGAAATTGGAAACATTTGAGGAAATACTGAATTTGGGAATGTTCACCTTAAGTCTGAATAAAGATCTGTCAAAAATACGTGTGAGACGCATACTGTGAATTACTTGATTGATAAGATTCGTCTCTTTTGCTTCATAAGACAATATTTCTGGCAAAGGAAATGATCCTCAATATTAAAATTGGGGAGGACTCCTTGAGGAAGGCTAGAAATGCATTGTTTTCAACAAAAACACGGCTTCTGTTTGGTAATCTGTGTGGGGAGAACATCTGTGCAGGAGACATCTCCAGTGGAAAGTTTCGATCATCTTGTTGCTTTCCCTGTTGACTGTGATTCTGAGAAATAAGACACATGGCAAGAGGAAGCCATGCTATTGCTTTCAGAGGCCAAATGAAATGATGTACTTCAGGGCACTTGAAAATAAAAATAAAAGTAGCAAATATAATTTAGGCATAGAACATTCCCAAACTAATTTAATTGCATATTTCTTTAAAGGAGACAACCACCTGGAAGCAGTCATAACAGCAACAGCAAATCGATTCTGGTGAGCAAACTAAGTTAAATATTAAGATCTAATAATATACTGTCTTGGAAGCAGCTGTGAGTTTATTTATTTCCTTTTTAGAAGAGTGCTAATAGTTTACAAACATAGCATGTATCTATTATCTTATCCTCACTGAAAACAGAATTATCGATTTCTACTAAAAAAGAGCATAAAAAAAGTATATGTCTGTAAGGCTTATAGGAGTTATGTAGTAATATCAAAGATATTACTGAGAACTCTTGAGTTTTTTTTTTTTTTTTCTGAAAAAGACTTTCAATACTTCAAAATGACGTAAATCGAAACATCAAATATGTGTGTCCGATTATTTGTGTTGTCTATTCAAAAAGCTTGGGTTTTGAGACAGGGTTACATCCTATAATAGTAATTAGAAATTAATATAAAGCATCCCTTGATTCTCCTCAGGAACTCAATACTTAAGATATTTCCCAATTTCATGCTTAACAACAACAAAAAATTAATACAGTGGGATCAGGTTTTCCCCAGGCCCACTAGTAGAGCGGTTCCTGGGACTAAGGATATTCTAGGGCTATGGCGAAGAAGCAGAAGTCTGGGCAAACTGAGTTTTGGTCTTTGAGCTAAATGCATTTTCTTTTTACAGTGTTTGAGATGTTTACATGCTCACTTTATAGCCAACTCAATTTTTTCCTTTAAATATAAGAGAAACACTATTCTCTGATAATATTAACACGTAAAACAGCTGTATACATAGAGTTTCTTTAACACCGTCAAGGACACTTCAGTAAAACAAGAAACACAGTCTCTATCTAAACTCCGGACAGCAAACTCCTGCTTCCAGGAATGAAAGTCTGTATTATAACACATGGGATGAAGATGGGACCCTGTTAGGTGATTTTATCAAGTTGCTTCGGTTCTGTCTGAAACCCGAGATATTTCAGAAAGAGGCAATGGATATACAAACATATTCTACAAAGTTCGACTGTTTAAGAGTTTAGAAGTAATCTGTACTCTTCTTGCAATGAATCCATATCAATTATCAACTAACTAGTGATTTGTTAGAACCCAGCATTCTGGCAATATTAGCTCTCCTCTAAAACAATGCTCAATGACTTCAAAGGAATTCCTCCTCATGTCAGGAATAACATATATTAAAAAAACAAAAAAGGATATTTTACATTCTTCTTAGTGGTGAAAGAACAAAAATTCAAAATCTGCTTTGTATCACATGAACAGTTCCTTAGTTAAAGAGCCTGGGTATATAGGGCTAATACGTAGTCAAATCACTCTCGACTAAAAGAGTGTGGCATTTTCTTCTTAAAACTAAGTTGGAAATTGATTAAATTATTTTTCAGGGGGAAAGATCAATTTTTCATTCTTCTTTCAGTTTGTGGCGTGTGAATGAAGTATGGTACTTTAGTACCCTGAAGATGATGAATCAGAGCCGTGTCCTCAGCAACACTTTTCCGACCACGTGATGACAGGCATTTTTGGAGATCTTGTGGCCCTTCCACTCCTCCATACCCATAGTAAATTATAGCTTGCCATTTTCAAATCTGCTCTCAGGTATTATTTCAATGGCATTAACATTAAAATACATTTCTTTAAGATAAATGAGTTCAACCTAAGAAAGATGAAAAATTTAAAAAAAACACTCTAATTCTACAACATGCCCCTTTTTAGGTTTAAGATGAGCTGACATCAATTTGCCCCATTAGTTGCTGGAAGCAAATTGGTCAAATAGCATTTGATTAACATTAGGAGATGGCAAGCTCTCTTTTAATGACTCTGATAATGTATTCACGGACTATATGAGTGTCCTGCTTTATTGGTCTACGGATTACATGTGTAACATATCATCAGTCACACTATATGGAGTGCACACATATCCCTCTGTCTTTTATTAACCCTTATTTCTCTCCTGAAGACATTTTCATATATCTCAACACGCGTGATCAAGTCAAAAGAGACGGGGTGAATGGTGAGTGGTTAATTAGTACATGTACCAGATATGTCAGGTATTAATATAATCAAACATGATTTTGCAGGCTGTGATTTTCAGAATGGCAGAACAAAACATCTTGGGGCAAATAGACTTGGTTAAATCTAATTGTTTTCTCCTACAATGTAACACTGACTAACCATATGCCATCAAACACAACTTCTGTTTATTGGGACAGTTTGATGGCTTTTCATATCAATTGGAGCAGAAAGATCCTTAGATTAATCTGTAAATTGAGAATACCCAATATTTTTTTAAGAAAAGCATTGTGAATGTGTGGATAATAAAACTCACTAATGTAACTGGGTAACTCTCAACATCAAGGGAATTCACATGAAAATAATGTGATTATAAGATTGTCATACATACATCTCCAACACTACATCCCTGAAAAACAAACTACTGTACTTTTTCCCAAACAAGAATATGTTTTACATGAATCATTCTCACTGTTTTTAAATTACTTTTTGGAATGTCTATTAAAGCACAGGAAACACCAAATTAGCCATCAGGAGGAACGGAGATCTGATAGCTGACAGAATGTTACCAGAACATCTCAGAATTGGAAGGAACATTATAAGCCATCTAGAAGGATTATTTTCTAAACTTCAATTATTCAAACATTCTCACAATTTTTGCCCCTCCCCATACCCTTCTATTTTGCTTCCCTTTTACTGCTGTAAAAAAAAATTGCCATAAAATTTTAGGTGGCTTTCACAATACAAATTTGTTGTCTTTTAAGTCTATAGGTCAAAAGTTGGACATGGCTTTCATAAGCGAAAATCAAGGTTTGGCAGGGCTGCATTACTTGCTGGAGGCCCTAGGAGACAATGCAGGGCCTTGCATTTTATGTCTTGCAGAGGCCACTCACATTCCTTGCCTCCTGGCCTGCCTCCATCATCCTCAAAGCAACAACCTTGGATCGTTTAGACCCTTCTTCCACCCTCCTGTCTCTTTCTGACCGCAGCTGAGAAAAGTTTGCTGCTTTTAAGGCCTCCTGTGATGAGATTGGGCGCGTTCGGGATAATCCCCCATCTCCAGGTCCTCAGTCCTAATCCCATTTGAAAGTTTTCTGTTGCCATATCAAGTAACATACACGTGGACTCTGGGGATTAGGCTGTAGACATCTTTGGGGGAGGATCTGTTTCTCTGTCTACCATACATAACTCATATAAAGTAGTTAATATTTTTACTTAAGTTGACTCCTTTATTTACTTCAATGTATATTTAAAAGAAAAATATGTACCACTGCCATAAAAGGAAATTCAAAACCAGAATAAATTCCGTGAAGACAGAACAATAGTATCAGATCTAGTTCAGTGGATATTATTGCCTCTGAAAGCTTAGAAACTATTGCTCTCTTGGTTGAAAGGTGGGTTGTCTTGTTTCGGTAGTATTAAAGGTATATCGGCACCAATCTGAGGCTCTCCCCTAGGCAGCTGGAAGGATTAGAACTGTAATTGAGGGGCGCCTGGGTGGCACAGCGGTTAAGCATCTGCCTTCGGCTCAGGGCATTATGGGATCGAGCCCCACATCAGGCTCTTCTGCTGGGAGCCTGCTTCTTCCTCTCCCACTCCCCCTGCTTGTGTTCCCTCTCTCGCTGGCTGTCTCTATCTCTGTTGAATAAATAAATAAAATCTTTAAAAAAAAAAAAGAACTGTAATTGAAAAGGGAATCATAAGGTCTCATTAGGCGTGTTAGTGATTTTGAATATTATGTCCACATAGTGTGGAAAATCATTTTGTGATCTGCTAATGGTTCATTGCCCACCAGAAATCGATGTCCCACATTCTGAGAAGCTCATAGGTCCCTACTGGTGTAGGCCATCCCCTTGGGAAGACTCTTGTCCCATGCCCATGCGGTCCTGGGCTTGGGCAGTTTCTGGCAGATTTCTGATTGATTAGGAAGTTCATTCATTTAGGTTCTTAAATGTGGTACCTCATTCGGGGACGAGTCTTTTCTTAGGAATTTCCACCCGTTTTTCCTAGCTCTGCACTCTGTAGCAATACAGAAAAAGTTGAGTTACTCAGCAGAGTAGATAAAGAAAAGTGTGTAGTTCTAATCCGATGATCTGGGTCAAATCACAGCTCTGCCACTAACTTGCAGTGTGTTTTGGAACAGTTCTGTGGTTTTTTTCAGGCTGAAGAATGGGGAATAGTATAATAATATTAATACAAACCAACTACACAGGACTTTTGTAAAGATCAACCGTCCTAAGGATGTGAAAGCTTCCTTTAAGCCATAAACTTGGTGAGCAGGTAACAATTGATGGTCTCATTTGGAATATTTTGGGAGGGAACGAGAAGGCTGTTTATAACTGTGTTGCTACGACAGGCAGGACCAGGTCTACCCTCGTCAGTCAGGATGTAGATTCATACTGAACATAGGGGATTTCATTCATTTTCATCCTTACTTTCTGTTTTACATGCTTCTGAATCTGAAGTCAAATGATCATATCACCTCTGTTTCTTGGTTTGTTTTTAGCCTCAATCAGTCTATTTCTTTCAAAGATTTCAATATGATATGTTTCTTAGAATTCTTTTCCTGGTCAACCGCATACAGATGGGTCCTTGTTTTTTTCGAGGTTTGTTTTTGACAGATGGCGGAGTGTAGAATGTCGGTTCGGATTTCAGCCCTGCCGGGCGTGGGCACATTTCTTAACCTCTCTATATCCCGGTGTTCATATCTACGTGCCTCACACGGTTGCAATGAAGATTGATGAATTAATATCTGTCTGCAAAGGATGTAGACTTATGCCTGGCACATAGAAACAACAATATAAATGCTGTTAACCGGAATCAATAAATGAGACGACTGGATCTGGCAATATTTCGAACAGCACACTCCCCAATTTTTCGTGAGTGCCAGCATTAGACACTGGAGATAAAGCAGTAAACCGTGAAGGGACAGTCCCTGTCCTCAGGGAGCGTAGAGGCCAGCAGAGACAAGAGATGTGAAGCCACAATTGCAGAATCAGTGAGCTGCAGGTGCGACTGGTGCTGTGAAGGACAAAAGCGAGATGGGGTGAGAGGGTTTCATCTCCCGATTTTCTCTGACCAACGTAGTCTACGGAGGGACAGTTACGTCTCCAGTGCTGACACCAGAAGCATATTAATTAATGTAGAAATTCATTAGCTTCGAAGCAGCCGTGTCACACTCTGAGCTCATGTTGAACTTGCGGTCGTTAACACGCTCGGGTCCTCCTTTGCCTGAGCTGTTGTCAAATGGGTCCCCCAGCTCTGTACCTCTTTAATTGATTTTTAAAAAACTCAAATGGAGATTACAAATTTATTTTTTAATATAGTTCATCTTGATGTCTTTGGTCCTTGTTGTGGTCCATCAAAATAATTTCTTTTTTTTTTTTAAATATTTTATTTATTTATTCGACAGAGATAGAGACAGCCAGCGAGAGAGGGAACACAAGCAGGAGGAGTGGGAGAGGAAGAAGCAGGCTCCTAGTGGAGGAGCCTGATGTGGGGCTTGATCCCGTAACGCCGGGATCACGCCCTGAGCCGAAGGCAGACGCTTAACCGCTGTGCCACCCAGGCGCCCCATCAAAATAATTTCTAATTTGGGTTCCTCACGCGCACGTAAACTAATCTTTTCAGATTATGCCGTCTTTAACTTCAATAAGCTTCCTCTCTACACCTTATGGAGATGTTTATAGGAGTTCTAGTTTCTACATCCTTTCAGTTGAATTATTTTTTATACGTGTATTATTATTATTGCTATTTTTTTTTAATTTTACCACAAATCAATCCTTGTTTCTAATACAAAATGTAGGGGGGAAAAGTTTTAAAAAATTAAAAATCTCTGTCACATCTCCTTGATACGAATACAATCAACATTTTATGAAATACCATTGCACTCTTTCTCATTTGAGGAAAAGATACTGAAGAAATCAAGAGCATATGGCATATATATTTTTGAAGCTATGCAACACAGACCCATGTCATCACATTTTCTCTCACAACACAATTTTAAAAGATTATGTAATTTTTTTCTCCATCCACATTTTATTTAACAAACTCTTCGGCTGGGGCTTTATGTTATTTCTGCTTTCTTGCTATTATAAAAATAAAGCTGTGATAAATATTCTTGTAGATAAAACTCTAAATACATTGGAAGCCAGGGATTTTTCCATCTTTCTGAGAGAGATCATTTCCCTCCCTTGTAAAACGATCACTTCCAAAGCACTTTGCTCAAGGAACCTTATGCTCTTCGATCATCTGGTTTAAAATCCATCTTCTCTTCCTCCACAGGCACAGTAACTCCTTGTTACCTTTCTCTGCCTTGTTTCTTTCCGAGCAGTTGTCCCATTTTAACACGTAATCTCATTTTCTTATTTGTTTGTTTATGGTCTCTCTCTCCGTCACCGGAAAGCAAGATCCATACACGTTTTGTGTTTTGTTCACTGCTGTATATATGGAATCTAGAACAGGACCCACACCTTGTAAGTGCATGGTAAATGTCTGTGGAAAGAATGTGAGAGTCTAGTTTCTTAGGCACACAAACTGCTAGAACAACTCCAGGTACCCCTTTCTTTCTGCTGACACCTTGCAGCATTCCTGATACTTTTTAAAAAAATATTTTATTTACTTATTTGAGAGAAAGTGAGAGAGAGCACAAGTGAGGGGGAGGGGCAGAAGGAGAGGGAGAAGCAGACTCCCGGCTGAGCAGGGAGCCTGATGCGGGACTCGATCCCAGGACCCTGAGATCATGACCTAAGCCAAAGGCAGGCACCTAACTGACTGAGCCACCCCTGCCTGCAGCATTCCTTTTTCTGCAATGATGA
This sequence comes from Ursus maritimus, assembly GCF_017311325.1. NCBI lineage: Eukaryota > Metazoa > Chordata > Mammalia > Carnivora > Ursidae > Ursus > Ursus maritimus. The sequence goes on along the minus strand of NW_024424230.1, from coordinate 42,934,851 downwards.
TAATCTGCACTCACTTATTTCTCTATTTGGCAAGGAATGCTCCCCTTTTCTTCTCTTGGTCTCAGGAAGGCATGAGGCCAAATGAAAGCTTGTCTATGTGTTCCCCATGCAATCTATATTCCAATCTTTCCAACAATCGTATTGTTAGGTTTTACTCATTATACCAATGGGAACAAGGAAACCCAGGCAGGTTGAGAAATTTGCTGGAGATCACCCAGTTAGTGATAAAATGTTCTTAATAAATAATGACACACTGCCTCCAGGAACCAGCTGAGTGACTCTGGGTAAAGTATTTAATCTCTCTGATTCTGTTTTCTCATTTATAAAATTAAGGGGTTGGATCTGATCTCTGAATCCGACACTTAAATTATTTTGTGACAAGTATGACCCACGGACCTCCTAAAGGATTATTAGTTGTGTTCTGGCACAGGGACTTTTTCCTTTCTACTAATACATCTATTAAACAAAGGAATTTCTGTAGGACCCTTTAATCTTGGAATTCTAAAAAACATGGGCAGAAATAACTCATCGAATATTGCATTCCACAATGTCAAATCAGGGAGTTACGGTGTAAAACTATCATATTAATACTGACCAAATATACCAACATATTGTACCATAAACCCTTATTCTAGGCATTATGTGTAAATTAAAAATTTTAATCCTTCCTTTATTTTGTGAAAATAATACCCATTTTTTTCTGTAAGATAACAGCAGTCATTGAGCATATAATGTCCAGTGGTTCTACACCTTTTGGTGTGTATGTAGTCTTCTTATTCCTATTTTACCGTTGAGGACACTTGAGTACAGAGAGTTTTAAGGAAATTGTCCAAAGTTGTACAGAATAAGTGGCAGAATCAGGATTCGGACCCATACTGTATAATTTCAAAGCCAACACGTGCAGAGACAACACTATGTTACCCAGTGCCTAGAGATTGTGTCCTGGGATAATATATAGCCCAGACAGAGGGGAAAAAGGTAGATTAGTTCTATGAGATAACATAGAAATTTATGACATGTTTTAAAGCATGGGATTATAAACACAAATATAAATAAAAATGGGATTATAATGGAATATGTATGATAGAAAAAATATATGTCTATGTAACAGAATACAATTTTATAGAATAGAATTGAATAGAATTCTACAATATTATTCTTCTACACTATTCTTCATCTTTCTTACTTTTACTTTGAATTATTTTACCAATCTTACCTACTGAAATACATAAAATGCATTCTCTTTTTTCTTTACCTCCAAGCCGTACAACTACATAGCCATAGTTATAAAATTATTATTTTAAGGAATCAGTAATAATATATTAACTTCTTGCTTTAGTAGACCTGTTACTATTTGGTGACCTAAAGCATGAAAGTGTCAACCTAGAGGGAAAGTGATATTCTCTAGCATTTGAATTAGCTGCCACTGCTGATAATTAGCTTCTCTTGCAGTTAATGTCAATTCTAAAGTGCTTCACTCTGATAATTTGTGATTCTATTCCTGATTTTGTTGTGTTGGTTGTCTGTTTTAAGTCCACAAATTCTGAAGGACCAAATTTAGTGAACATTCTTCAAGTTAATTTTCCACTTTGTGTCCCTGGTGAAGTTCAGCAACGGTGAGTCAAAGAAACTTTAGGAGGTTACTCTTATCCATGCTGCCGCTAAGAACGAAAGCCACCTGGAGGAAAAGAGAACAAGAAAAGCAGTATCTCATAGCATTCGTGTATTTGATAAGTATTCATTCAAATGCATTCCACAAGAGGAGACCTGGCCCCTGCTTTATCTGCAGGGAGCTTTCAGTTCTAGTCCCCAGACACCAGCTAAGCTGGTAGTCTAATTATAAAGTATTTTTGTTGTTGTCACTATTGTCCATGAGAGGGTATATTCCAGAGCTCAATTCATTTTCACCCCCTATAAGGGAAGCTGATTATTAGCAGAAGGAGTTAATTCAATTGCTGCAGAATGGAAAGTTCCCTCTAATTCAAAGGCTGACAAATTCGCATACGGGTCACTAAGTCATAATGTGTATTAAGGTAAAGAGTTAAATATGCTATTACCGCTTCTTTGATACAACAATTCTATAACTATGACTATAGAATCCTCAGTTGTTTGTAAGTAGTAGAATGAAAACTCTTTTTTTTTTTTTAAGATTTATTTATTTGACGGAGAGAGAGAGACAGCCAGTGAGAGAGGGAACACAGGGGAGTGGGAGAGGAAGAAGCAGGCTCCCAGTGGAACAGGGAGTCTGATGCAGGGCTCCATCCCAGGACCCTGGGATCACGCCCTGAGCCAAAGGCAGACGCTTAACAACTGAGCCACCCAGGTGCCCCAAGAATGAAAACTCTTGACGTAGAATTGCCCCAAGTCTAGATGCATGGAATTCACACACATTGTGTGTGTTTACTGTTATAAATATGCACAAATCTAAGAAGAATTCTTTAAAAATATGCTCAAGTTATCTAGCCATTTAATATCTGCAAGGAATTGTTACTTTGGAACTATGTGTATCACACATTCTGTTAATCCTTTCTATGTCTGAATCTTGCTGAAACAAATCTCCTTTTATTTATTATTATCTTATTATTTTTTGAGACATAATGAACATATAACATTATATTAGTTTTGGGTGTACAACATAGTGATTCAGTATTTGTATGTATTGCAAAGTGATCACCACATTATGTCTACTTCAACACCCATCACCACACACGGTACAAATTTTTGTTTCTGGTGGTGAGAACTTTTAAGATCTACTCTGTTAGCAACTTTCAAATGTGCTGTACAGTGCAATTAACTATATAGTCTTACTGTTAAGTAAACAGTCTTAACTATTTTTAGGAAAGGATTTTTTGTACATCTTTATATAAGCAAAACGTATCACACATTAGAATCACTCTCTTAGGCAAGTTAACGACTGTCACTTGTAATATGGAGTTTTGATAGAGTTTCGACTTTAGCAAGCCAAACTTGGCAAAGCTAAATATTGGCACAGATTGTCAGGTCAAAAATGAACTCCTAATGCGTTAACTGAAGTGAACGGTTACAAAACTTGGCTGTCAAAACAGGAGTTATGGCTTTGTAATGTGAACACAGTGAAAAGTACAAGTCTCTTGGGCACTCACCTGGCAGAAGACAGAGCGCTTTGCCCCGTGGTTCTCCGCTCGGTTCGCTCCGAAGCATAGAGGCCAGGAGAACTCCGGTGCAAGCCTGAGAAAGAAGAGGTTTGGTCTAAATGAAACTTCCAGATTTTTCATGTTTTATGTTTTCCATGTTTCTTATGGTGACAATCTATTATTTTTACCTTGATAAAAGTTCCTTTCATGGAAATGACAAGTTTCTGTTTTAAAATATGATTAAAATCTGATTTTTATTATAAGGAAAAAGCCAAGAAAGGTTTATACAATTGTTTAGAGAAAGAAACCGATCCTCGCCTGGTTCCTTCCAGGTAAAGAGATAACTTTAGCCCTCTCTCCGGTACGGCATTGAACTGAGCCCTGGGGATCGATGCCTGCAAAACGGAATGTATATAGGTTCCCACCATGGGCTGTTCAGGAAAGGCTCTGAAAGAACAATGATGATTAACATATGTAGACTCAAAATAGGCAGAAATTATAAATCTCCAACATTTATGAGAAAGCACAGAGCGTAAAATATGTAATTGGGAAATCAGCTTTTATGAAACTGAAAATCTTAAATCTAAGCAAGTGACTCTAACCACACATTTAACAATTTGCTACCATCAATTAAACATCTATTATGCAGTAAGCACAAATATAGATACTTAACATATGTCATCTAATCGAATTACACAAATGCAAGAGGATTGCCAGGGGAGACAATAATCAATCCCAAGAGCATTCATTAGAGAGATTTCTAAGGACGAGAAATGTTCTTGAAAATAAAAGGAGCCAGCATGAATTACGTGTCATACCAGTTGTCGATGGCGTTTGGGGAGGAGTCCGGAATTTTTCTGCGAACTTTAGTCCCTGAAAACAAGCACACTGACTACTTTCCCCCTTCTATTTAGTGCACCATTTTTTAAAGTTGACAACCTCCTGCAGGGATGTTCTGAAAGACAGAGACATCTTGTCGGAATTATAAATGTCCTCGGCGGATGAGCAGAAAGGGTTGACTCTGTAGGACATTCCTGACAAGTCCTCAGGATTTGAAATGGTAACCATCTTTTTGGCAAGGGTGATTTGTTTCTTTTCTTTCTCTTTCTCCCTCTCCTTTTTTTTCCTTTTGGATGAGGGGAGATATTTTAAAGACGATAAGGGACAGAACTTTTGAATTCTGTTACCTGTAATCACGTAGAAAAGGATACGTACACAATTTAGCTTATGGTAGATGTTCCGTATACGTTTATTTCCTCTAACACCCCTCTCCCCCGTCACTGCGGACAACTTCAGAGTTAAGAGTGGATGGCTGACTTGAATGGCTGCCAGACGAGGGGTATGTAGGGTTGTTCAGTCCCTAGACAGCTGGTCTATCCTTCTTCCCTTTCTGCTTCCGATGTGAGCCATGCTCCTGCTGGAGTCCAAACGGAATTCACATACTGATACATAGATGTAGAAAAATAGCCATAATATTAGTGTGTGTGTCTGTGGAGTACATACATAAATGTGTATATGTGTGTATACATGCATATACGTGTACGTGTGTGTGTTTGGGTTTGGCATTTGTCTTTGCCAATTCCTTACTATTTTTTTTGGAAACAGCTGCTCCTCCTTACCCCAAATGATACAGTTACTATTGTTTTAGATTTAGCAAGTACAGGAAAACGTGAACCTATACTCACAGTGTTAGGTTCCCAGGGTGGATCTATCTAAGTTTTCATAACTTTCTTGAATGTGCAATAGGTCCTACAACCCAACCTAATACAGCCCAACCACAACTTTTGCTACTCCTCCAACGCAGCCCACCCAGTGCACCCCCTAAAAAATGCCCTGCTTATCTTCTGGAACTTTCCATTTTAGTAAATGGTGTCCCCACCCACACAGTTGCTCACTTATGCTGTAGACCTAAGAGTTTTCTCTCTCCTTTACCCTTTTGCATCTAATTCATCATCAAGCTCTTTTGGCCCTACTTCCCTAATTTTTTCCGAATCCATCCACTCTTCTCCGTTTCCACTAATGTTACCACAGTTCAAGCTCCAACAACTTCTGCCCGAATTACAGCCAAAGCTTCATAATTGGTATTCCTGTTTTTCCTCTCTCTCCTCATCCTGTCACCTAAAATGTTTTCCCAGTTCACTTAGAATGAAACTGACTTTACAAGGCCTTCTAAGTGTCTACCCTCTGGCTCCTCATCTCATCTGTGAGCAATCACCCACCACCCTTCCCTTCATTCACTACCCTGGCTTTGCTGACCTTATTTTTGCTCCTTGAGTATGTCAAAAATATCCTTTATTTAGACGTTTGCATTTGCTATTTCCTTTGTCCAAAATGATCCACCTCTTGATATTCCCAGGGGCTGACTCTCACTCAACTCAGATGGGCTCAGACCTCGCCTCTGTGGTGATGCCCACCAGTTTCCCCCTCCTTAATCCAAACAATCCCTCTACCACCTTTCCATTTTGTTTCTTCCCTGACACTTAACACCTCCTAAAATTGCATTGTTCGTGGATTACTTTGCTTCCTTCCTGCCTCTTTTCTCCCATTAGAATGTGAGCTCCATGAGAGCACGAGTTGATCTGTCTTGTCCGTCACATGGACTCAACGCACGAAACAGTGCCTGGCCCACAGTAACACACATGCAGAAGAGTGAACTAAAGAGAATAAAGAAGGAATGTTTCAATGTGTTTTCCCCAAAATTCTGAAGTTGAGACTAAGAAAAAGAATTCGTTCCAATCTCTAAAGGTTGAAGCTTACCTAGAAAACTGGAGGGCTGTTGGCGTCCAAGTTTTCTGCTACTGGGCCAAAGCAATGAAAATAACGAAGCCAATTGGAAGAAAGAGCTGAGATGAAGCTAAAGAAAGTTTTGTTGGTATTCAGCCTCCTTCTAGTTGTTTAAGACCCGAATGTGCTCCCTCCCTTCCCATGGATGGTTGTTCAACTTATGCATAAGATATCCCAACATAACTTCAATAAGTTTCTGTCTTTTTTTTTTCTTGCTCACATTGTTACATTTGGTTCTTGAGATTTGCAGTTGAAGAATTCTATGCTACTCTCTCACTGCTTGTCTCTTTTACCTTTTCTTCTGTCACTCTCATCAAATTTAAAGCTCTGGCCACAATACACTCCTTTCCCATCTGTCTCTTTCTCGGTCTCTTGGACGTCTGCACATGTATTTCTACATGCCTGAACTATTCAACGATTTTCCTTTGAGGAAACTTTTCTGACATCCCAAACGTGGGGTTTGTAGTCCTACAGTCTACCAGGGCATCCTGTATTCATCCCCAGTGAAGCATTAACAACCCATCTCGCCTCCTCTTTCTGTTTCTTTCACTGCTGTATTTTTTTCTTGTTTACCATTGCATCCTTGGTGCCTAGCACAGACCAACACATAAATCTATGGTGACTGAATGATTGAATGAGAGACACCTAGAGCTGTTTTGTTGACAGATAAAGCAGAACTAAGAGGTAACAGAATAGAATCCGAGTGTTAATAATCGGCTCCCCATTCAACTGTTTCCTATTGATGCTGCTCTCAAGTTTTGAACTGATTCTCTTTACCTTGGCCTTAGGTAAGATTTATACCCATATTTTTCACTAGTTTGTTGTCGTTGGGTTTTCCCGCCCTGAGGACCACTTTTATTTTTCTGCTCATGTTTCCCTCTTGTACCAAGGGCCTTATTTTCTTTAAAGAGCTCTTTCCCCCCTACTTTGAGGGAAGTTTCCACCTATTAGTGCCATTTGGTTTGCCACTTTGTCAAATACTGGCAGCATGCCAAGGCACTAAGTAGCCTGTTTAAAATAGGATCTTGTTGAGAATAAAAAATGAATCCACACCATCAAGATCATTTTCTGTTTAGTGTATTACATGGAGTAACATTTTTAAAACCTTTGGAAAAACTCAGAATCGCTACACTATCCCCCAATGTTCTTATTTTCCATATTCCTTACATGGTCCTTACTGCTGTAAGGAAACAATTAAAATATCCAGGTTTCTTCTAGTTCATTTAATAGCTGAAAAAAAAAATAGTGTGCTCAATTTATGTCATGTGCAGTTGTTCCCAAGGGAAGAAAATGTTTCAATTGACCATGACTGTGACCCATTATCACACTCTTTTTCTGCAGAGTCTTGATAGTTTTAGTGTTCTGCGGGACTAGGTGCAGTAATTTTTTCCCACTTACACTTCATGGATCTTATAACTGTAATGACACTAACTGACGGCACTTTGCTTGTTTTGCTGGTACTTTCGGCATGAAATTTGTACCATTACTGAATGAATTTGCACCATTACATGAATACTGTCAAATATTCTTTGTAAAATTGAATTCTTACAGCAACACACAAAAAGAAAGGTAGAAAATCTTATAAAGGATAGGGATTCCGAAGAAGATATTTATAAATTGAAATGAGTTGTCAAATACTGATTATTTTATACAACACCTTGTCATATGAGAATTTACCTACCTCCATGGGATTGAAATCAAGAAGATAGGCAGTGAGGCAGAAATATTGAACTGTATTCTCAGCATCTTGGAAAATAACATAGAGAGTGAATGTTTTCCCCCAAATTAGATAGTTATAAGGACATGGGGTCCACTTTTTACATTCAGTTTTGGCCTTAGAATGGTGAGGGGTGGTGGAATTATTTGTTTCAATTTTCTGTAATACTCCTGAAGCCATGTTAGTGGTCACGTTTGAAACACAGTTGAGATTCTCAAATTCTGAAGATAGAGTTAATAATTTCAAAAAACAAGATGGAAGCCATTCAGTATAACCAAACATATCCATGGTTTTGCAATGAGTCCTAGAGAAGCCAACTCAAAACGAATCTCAAAGTGATCAGTAGAAGCCATGTGTTCTTGCACAGTACAATGAATCTAAAACTCATGTGAAAGGTAGAAAATATCACTCAATCGTGCCAGCTCTGGAGTTACCGATCTCAATCAGGTGCTCTCTCAATTACAATTAGTCTCCAATTATGAACAGGTTATGCATGCATCTAAACTTTATTAGGAAAACAGATATTTGGGGGGTTTTTGTTTTTTTTAATAATAATTTTTTATTATATTATGTTAGTCACCATACAGTACATCCCTAGTTTTTGATGTAAAGTTCCATGATTCATTACTTGCGTATAACACCCAGTGCACCATGCAATACGTGCCCTCCTTACTACCCATCACCAGCCTATCCCATTCCCGCACTCCCCTCCCCTCTGAAGCCCTCAGTTTGTTTCCCAGAGTCCATAGTTTCTCATGGTTCATTCCCCCTTCTGTTTACCCCCCCTTTCTTCTTCCCTTCCTTCTCCTACCGATCTTCCTACTTCTTATGTTCCACAAATGAGTGAAACCATATGATAATTGTCCTTCTCTGCTTGACTTATTTTGCTTAGCATTATCTCCTCCGGTCCCATCCATGTTGCTGCAAATGTTGAGAAATCGTTCTTTTTGATGGCTGAGTAATATTCCATTGTATATATGGACCACATCTTCTTCATCCAGTCATCTGATGAAGGGCATCTTGGCTCCTTCCATGATTTAGCTATTGTGGACAATGCTGCTATGAACATTGGGGTGCATATGGCCCTTCTCTTCACTACGTCTGTATCTTCGGGGTAAATACCCAGTAGCGCAATTGCTGGATCATAGGGTAGCTCAATTTTTAACTTTTTAAGGGACCTCCACACTGTTTTCCAAAGTAGCTGTAGGAAAACAGATATTTGTAAAGAATTTTTTTCCCCTATCAAAAGAACATTCCAAATGATGACTTCTTACCAGGTTGCTTGGAGAAATTTGCAAAACCCAAGTGTAACCAAGGAGTGATGTTAATGAAGTGCCCAAAGAGTGGATTCTGGTTGCAGGGTGTCTTTCAGCAGGGGAGGAAGATGGATGCACTCCTCTCCCTTTCTAGCCTCAGAAAAGAAAAAAAATAAGTAAAATTTCCCTTTTATAATCTGTATCTCCATTCTGCCTAGCTCCCTACCTCTGAGTGCCTTCTCCTCTCTTCTCCAGCTGTCCAGTGCTCTCTCACTGTTCTGAGGCACATTAAGCTTCCATCGAGCACTTCTACCAAAACTCATATTTCCTCAGTAAGTAAGATATTTGAGAAGCAAACATTCTGATTTAACGAATATACAATAAGATGTGAATGATTGAAAGCAAATGTACTCTTTAGGCAGACAGAGAAAACGTCCTGAAACACCACAGCTTGTCTGGAACTGTGTTAAGCTTGTTAGCTCTATTATCTCACATCTGTTCAAAAATTTATTACAGAGGACACTGGAGTTCAGGCTGCTTAAAGAACTTGCTCAAAGAGCACAGACAGTAAATTATAGAATCATGACTCAAGACACCAAAAATGTTCAAAAAAAATTGGGGGGAGATATTCATTGGTGCCAATTAATTAATGGCAGCTTTGGATTTAGGCATGGCAGGAAGTGAGGTGTTCGTTAAAAAAAAAAAAAGTCAAAAATGATGAGGAGAAAAAATCGGGGCAGGTGGAACCTGTTCTCCTGGACCAACTTCCCCAAGTTAAACTAGTTTTGTATATTTTCTTTCCCATTCTATTTTCCTCCACCTTCCCCACCAGTTATGCTTTGCAATGCATTAGTGTGAAAGTTCCAAACTATATACAGCTCTGATTTGATCCTTTGCCTTCCTGTTTAAATTATGGAGATTTCTGGGTAAAAACAAAACAAAACACACACACACACACAAAACCAAAAAAACCTCACACTTTGATATTTTCATGTCTCATTATCTATTGATGGGGTTTTTATTTTTCATTGATGGGGGTTTGAAGAAGTCTTGTAACTAGTGGAGAAAGAAAGCCATTAAGAGCAGGCACTGTGGCACCCAGCAGCAGTGAGGAGTGTGTGGGGGCCTGGGGGGAGGGGGGAGGGTGGGAGGGAATAGGAAGAAAATTGGGAAATCTGCAGCCATGTATACGTTGGCTGTTTTAAAATTGAAGCTTTCCCCTCCACCCTGGTGATTAGACATACTATATCAATACTCAGTTTCCTTGATCCATGTTGTAGCCCATAGGAAAAGTATCTGTTGTCTAGCAAAAAAACCTGGGAAATCTAGAAAAATCTGGAAAATCACTACTGCTGAAAATAGAAAAAACTTCCTCAAAATAAATTGGCTTTAGAAATGGGAAATCTCTGTATTGACCTGGATTATTACTTTCTGTTCCACAATACTCCACGTAATGCTAAACGTAATCACCAAATCATAAATGGTGAAAAACAGAACAAAACCAAACACCACCACCACCAAGAACAAAATACCCTCATGTCTAAAGAAGTTATCTCTCGGTGGCATTTCAATTAAAACAAAAGCTACCAAGGTAACATGATAATGTTTACTGGCCTCTATTTTAAATGCATAGATAAAACACAAATTCTCACTAAAGCAAAAGTGTATTACAATTCTCTTTAGATAAAATGAATATATTCATCAACACCCAGACTTCTATATAGCCTCAAGCTAATTCCCATAAAACTTATTTTTTTAAGTTTATAATTCACTTGGCTCTCAACTGCCAGGGGATTTATGTACAGTGTATCTTGCCTTCAAGTTCTTATTAAAATAATTGAGTAAAATAGATCGTAAAGTCAGATGTTGATACAATTTACTGCCACTTGTTTACTTTTATTTTCCATTGCAAGAGGCCTTTGAAAGCAATTTCCCATATTATCCTCCTCCTCTTCCTCCTCAAAATAGAAACTAATACAGAGTGTCAAACTCCCATTCCTCCCAGAGAACCAGAGAATATTCTTACAGGAATTCAGAAACACCCTCTTGCCTGAGGGCATATCATCTGATACTGAGGAATGGAGCTCTGGACATTAGAATATCTCCAACACTAACCTTGCATGAACTCAGTCAGAAGACGGGAGCTCATAGTCCTTTACACAGCTTGGAACCACTCCAGCAAGGAGAGGAGGAGCACTTCTAGGAGGAAACTATATCTTCTGTACCTTTTACTTTCAAAGAGAGACTAGTGTTTGGTTAAGAACGTCATCGTTGAAGTCATGAACCTGGATTCAAATGGTGGCTCTACCATTTTTAGGGTGGAACTCTGGACAACTCACACTTCTCGAAGTTCTTTCTTCATTTGTCGTATAGGACTAATAATATTTAGCTCTTACTCTGAAAATTAAATGGTATTAAGAATGAAAAAAATCTAATCTGAATGCGGCACATTATAGGCATTAAATAATTGTTTTTGTCCCTGAAAACGGAGCCTGAGTTGAAGGTTTTTGGTCAAGAGGTTTATTGGTTGAGCACTCTCGGGAAGACAGTGAGAAGATCAGGAGGGGAGAGGGAACACGTTTGCAGAGTGAGGCCTCAGCTGGGAACTGGCTTCAGTTCAACTTCCCCAGGAAGGTTTGCAGCTCAAATTAGGTTAGTTCGTCCCACTTAGAGGGGTGTGGCATGTGGCCTCTCCAACGTGGGAACTCCCATTTGGCAAAGGGAAAGTCTCCAGAGAAGAGTGCCTCTTTGAGTTGTAGTCATAACACTAGCAGCAATGAGAGCGAGGTGCCCCTGCTGGTAAAGGGGATCTGGATGGGACACCCAAAGTGCCCACCAGAGCCGACTCCTGGCATTGCTCAGATCCGCTGTCTTCTTACGCCAAGTACACCCGTCCAGGCACGGCTTTTCCAGGGTTCTGGTTGGTTGCAATTTCTGGGAAAGCTTAAAAGAGAGGAGGGTTAGCTGGACAAATTAGAACTCCCACTGCTGCCCTTGTTCCCAATGCTGTCACTAGGTGGGTCTCAATCAGGGAAGATGTGACAACGTCTGGAGACATTTCCCACTGCCATATCTGGATGTGCTACTGGCATAATGTCCTACCATGCACAGAATAGCCCCCATAGCAAAAAAAATGATTCAGAAAAAAGTGTCAGTAGTGCTGAGGTTAAGAAACCCTGCTGTCACTGATAGACACCATTTCATTGATTCTCCGCCTGTTCTAGACTCTCCTTCCCTCAGTGAGCGCATGTGCGCGTCCAAGTGGCTTGTCTGGTGGGTGGACATAGACTTTCATCCCCGAGTGATCCAAGCCCTATGTGGCATGCTCTGTTAGATTATGGTTTCTGTACAAACCCATTTAGTTAAAAATGGATATGGAAGTATGGAAAAGATGTTCCAGTGAATGTTTGCATGCAAAACATCATCCTCGGCTTGCCACCAAGAGGCTGAGTGGTCTTGTCATGGGATGCTATGGTTCTGGGCACGGTCTTAGTCTATGTTGCTGACAGGTCAGACATTCAGCCCTGGCAGTAGCTGGACCAACTTGGGCGAGAGGAAGCACATGGTGGAGGGCCCGTGTAGAGCCCCGTGGAGTGCTGCTGGGCTTATCTGACCTTTCATTTGATGGGTCATAATGGTAACTTCTGGCCACTTGGTCATCTGCTATCTAATCATTAGAAGCTCAGTTTCTACCATGACTTAGTAGCAATGCAGGAACTGGTTGTTTTGTTTTTTTGTAAGAGCTTTATTCATGTAACCTACATACTCTAATTCACCCTTTTGAAGTGTATAATTTAGTGTTTTTAGTTCATTCACAGAGTCGGGAAACCATCGCAACTATCTGATTTAGAACATTTTTGTCATCACCAAATAAAACCTTATACGAATTAGCAGTCCCTCCCATTGCCTCAATTCCCTCAGTTTTAGGCAACCATTAATTTATTTTCTGTCTCCGTGGATTTAGAAGTTGCACACAGTTAGAATCACGTAATACATGGCCTGTGCGTCTGGCTTCTTTCATTAAGCGTAAAGTTTTCAAGGTTTATTCATACTGTAGCATGACATGGGTACTTCATTCCTTTTTATTCACAAATAAATATTTAGTTGTATAGATATACAAAATTTCACTTATCTCAGCTGATGCATATTTGGCTGGTTTCCACTTTTTGCCTATTAGGAATAATGCTGCTATGAACACCCGTGTACAAGTTTTTATGTGGATATAGGCCCTCAATTCCATATACTGAGGAGTGGAATTGCTGGGTCATATGATAACTCTATGTTTAAAATTTTGAGGAACTGCCAAGTTATATTCCAAAATGGCTACACCATTTTACAAACTCACCATTATTTTAACCATCCTAGTATGTGTTACTTTTGTTTTTATTATGATTTTGATTTGCTTTTCCCTAATGACTAATGATGTTGAATATCTTTCCATGTGTTTATTGGCCATTCATTATTCTTCTTTGGAGAAATATTTATTCAAATTTGTTTGCCAATTTTTGAAATGGATTCTTTTTTTTTAATTTTTGAGTGGTTAAAAAAGAATCCTCCCCACCCTGGTCATTGAATTGTCTTGGCAGTATGATGGTAATCGATTGACCATAAATGTGAGGATTTCTGGACTGCCAATTCTATTCTATTGATCTATGTTTAGCCTCAGGCCAGTACCACACTGGTTTCATTACAGTAGTTTTGTGCTGAGTTGGAAATCAGGAAGTGTGAGTCTCCCACTTTTGTTCTTCCTTTTCAAGATTGTTTTGTCTATTCTGGGTCCTTTGTACATCCATACAAATTTTAGTATCATTTTGTCAATTTCTGCAAAAAGTCATCTGGGATTTTAATTGGGATTGCATTACTCTGTAAGTCAATGCAGGGAGTATGGTCTTCTTAACAACATTGTTTTTCAATCTATGAATATGGTCTGTCTTTTCATTTATTAAGTCTTGCATTTTTCAGGGATGTTTTACAGTTATCAATGTACAAATCGATGTACAATTTGTTAAATTTATTCCTAATTATTTTTTTCTTTCTGTTGTTAATGCAAATGGAAATGTTCATTAGTTTCATCTTTGGGTTGCTCATTGCTATTTTATAAAAATTCAGTCAAATTTTGTATATTAATCTCATATCTTGCAACATTGTTGAATTCATTTATTAGTTTTAATTATTTTATTTTTGTGTATGTGAATTCCTTAGAATTTTCTACATACAAGATTATGTCTTCTGCAAATAGAAATATCTTACCACTTCTTTTCCAACCTGAATGCCTTCTATTTCTTTTTCTTACCCAATTGCCTTGGGAAGACTTCCATTACAATGTCGAACAGAAGTGGTAAAAGTGAGCACCTTTGTTTTGTTGCTAATCTTAGGGGGAAAGCGTTCAGTCACTATTAACTGTGGTGTTAATTTTTAATTTTTCACAGAAACCATTTATCATGTTGAGGACGTTTTCTTCTACTTCTGGTTTAAGAGTTTTTAATCGTGAAAGTGTGCTTGATTCTGTCAAATGCCTTTGCTCCATCTATTGAGATAATTGTGTGGTTTTTGTCCTTTCCTTATACTATTGATATGGTATATTGCATTAATTAATTATCAAATGCTTAAATAATCACAGAATCCTGGTGTAAATCCCACTTATTCACGGTGTATAATTTGTTTATATATGGCTTGATTTCATTTTCCAGTGTTTTGTTGAGAATTTTTGCATTTATATGCATAAGGGATATTGGTCTGTATGTTTCTTTTCTTGTGATGTTTTGCTTGGTTTTGCTATTAGTATAAAACTAGCCTCATAGAATGAACTGGAAAACATTCCTTCCTTTTCCATTTTTTGGGAAGAATTTCAGGTGGACTGATTCTTTTAAACATGTTTTAGAATTCACCAATGAAGCCACCTGAGCCTGAGATCTTTGTAGGAAGTCTGTTCAAATTTTGTATTCCTTATTGAGTCAGTTTTGATAATTTGTGTCTTTCTAGAATTTTTTTTCCCATTAGTTGAGGTTATCTAATTTGCTGGCATACAAGCTTTTATGGTATTGCTTACAATCTTTTTTAATTCTATAAAGTGGGTATTGATGTTTTCTCTTATATTTTGATTATAATAATTTGTGTCTTCTTTCTTTTTTGTGGTCAGTCTAGCTAACTGTCAAGTTTATGTCAACAAAATTTTGTTCTGTTGATTTTCTCTATTTTTTTCTATTCTTTATTTCATTAATTTCCGTAGTATCCTTTATTTTTCCTTTCTCTGCTTGATTTGGGTTATGTTCATGCTTTTTTCTTTCTAGTTTCTAAGGTGGAAGTTTAGGTTATTGTTTTGAGATATTACTTGTTTTTTAAATAGAGGCATTCAAGGTATAAATTTCCCCTGTTTTAGCTGCACCACGTGAGCTTCGGTATGTATCCCCTAATGTTTAGTATTCATTTTCATTTATCTCAATGTATTCTTCAAGTTTTCCTGTGATTTTCATTTTGACCTACTGGTTATTTATTAGCATCTTATTTCCACATATTTGTAAATTTTCCCAATTTTCTTCTATTATTCATTTCATTTCATTTCATTTCATTTCATTTCATTTCATTGTGATCAGAGAATATACTTTAGTTGACCATCTTTTAAAATTTGAGGCTTGTTTTATAGCCTAACTTATAGTTTATCCTGAAGAACGTTCCATGTGCATTTGAAAAGAATGTGTACTCTGCTGTTGTTAGGCAGAATGTTCTACAGATACTGGTTTATTGTGTGGTTTAAATCTTGTGTCTGTCATAATGATCTGCCTATTTCTTATATCCATGGTTGAAAATGGGATATTGAAGTCTCCAACTCTTAATGCTGATTTGCCTATTTCATCCTTCAATTCTGTCAGTTTTTGCATTATATATTTTGAAACATTTTTGTTTGGATCATATATGTTTTGATTGTTATGCCTACTTTATTGATTGACATGTTTGTCATTATAACATGTGCATTCTTTATTTTGTGTAACCACTGAATTCTTTTTCCCAGTTAGCTTAGTGGTAAGCTAATGATTAGATAGAGATTTCCTTAAATGTCTTGAAGCACTACATCTCCCAGTCTTTGCTAAAAGGTTTTGTTTTTCTTTCAGTGGGAAGGTTTCAATGCTCCAACAGGTAATTTAAAATCTGTCTTAGCCTTCACTACCGACTTGTGAAGAACCTCAAAGTTACCCAGAAGTGAGAGAATACAACCTTCTTAGGTCCTTCCTGGGTGTATGAAGAGCCTTGAACCTATGGATGGCCTTCTAGATCCCAGGAAATGTACTAGAGCTTGTCAAAATCCTCTATAGACATCATATTTCTCAGCTGTTCTCTTAAGTTATTTAGTCAGTGCTTGTTAGCCCCAACTGGTATCATTGCCTCAGGAAGCTGTGATGTTAAACAGTTACCACTGATTGTTTTTGACAAATGCCTTGAGGATAGGGCTGTTCATGAGCCCTGAGTCAAATCAAATAAACAAGCTCTGAGAATAAAGCTTTTCTAGAGAACTGCAAGACAGATCAAATAGCAACAATTCTCTGGGGACAGAACTTTATGAGAGAGCTCCAAATCTGTTTTGCCCCTCTCGTAGAATGTAGGCTGCTGATTTTCACACACATCACTATCAGGCACCAGGACTCTAGGTCCGATATAGAAGCTTCCACTGCATGCCAGGATTGTGGCTTCTGCCAATAGGCAACTCATTTGTTTCAAGATGAAGGAGGACACATTGCAGAAGTTGTGGACCCTTTCTGCTCCTGGAAGATTGCATACCCTGGCCTTTTGATCTCCCTCACTCATGAACAGCCCTATCCTTGGATGTGATATTGCTTAGAAAGTGCCAGATAATCCAGGTTTTTAAAATTATACTGTGACAAATAGCAGTAGTAATAAAGATCCATAAGGCATGACCATTAATATGTGCAATTGTTCATTCCATGTAAATGCAAAGTAATTTGGACCCTTCTTTTGCCATGGACCCTGAGCATTGCCGCACCTTCTCACTATGTGTGTCAATAAAGCAAGGCCCTGACTGCTCTTTAGCCTGGTCATTTCTCAAGATTGTGTTTGAGAGATGAAGTAACATGATTTGCTTCCATTTATTATTATAATGGTAAATATCCCAAGCTCATTATTTCTCTCTCTTACAACACAACCCATTGCAAGTACAGGGAACCGTTAAGTGTCCTTTTATTTGCCTCTGGGAGACAGAAGAAAACAAACATGTAGCTACTGCTTTTGTAATACAGAGCTTTGTCTCTGAGGCAAGAGTCTTGTGTTATCTGTTGGCATTGTAAGTCTTGAAACAGAACCTAACTTGTTACTTAAAATTAGGGTAAAATTGTAGAATTTGCATAGTTTTTGAATTTTGGCTATGAGGATGGGTTGCTGATGAAGTCATGGACTTCTAGAATAGAAAGAATGATGGCCCATATGGGTTGGGTTAGGGCATATAAAAAACTCCCAGGATCTAGTTTGTGAATGCTCTTGTCTCCATGGTGGAGTGGGGGTAAAAGCTTCTCATTGTTCTACCTATTAGTGAATGCTTAGAGGCTGAATGGTGAGAGGTAGGGTTGTAACTCATCACCTGAATGGTGCCTACCTTCATTTTCCTCCAAACAGAAGGGATATTATAATGATGATGGGGCAGGAAGCCCCAGGACTTCAGCCAAAAAACAATGTGGCTGCTGAGCCATGGGGGCCAAAAGCTAGAACAGGTGGTGTCAGCAATGATGTAGCTAAGGGGGGGAAAAGCACCAGAAGGTGCAGGAGAAAAGAATGGTTTTATACCACTAAGCAAGGCTTTGTATCTATCTTCAGTTTTGAGCAGCTGACCTCTCAAGTTCAACAAACAAACTTTGGATTGTTTAAAATATACCCAGAGCTCTACATTCTCGCTGTTGACAATGAAGCAGACATGGATTTGAATCATCTCCCTGACTTTTATTATCGGGTCCTCCTGATACATAACCACCCTGAACTTCCATTACCCAAGAAACAGCCAGAAATCAAGGTTGTTTTTGTAGCTCTGGCCAATACTCCCCTTGATATTTTTACTGATGTTTGTTAGTGGCTTAAGATACTTGTTTTGTCACTTGAAAGACAGGCAGAGCAAAGACATCACTCTTTGGGGCCACGAATTGGAAATAAACCATGGCTGCTGATTTGGTGGTCTGGGTCACGAATGTAAATGCTCATGCTGGCCACCCATTCTCTGACTGAAACCAACCTGCTGATTATGCCTCTACTCCCTGAATTGCTACCTTGCCAAAGGGATTTATCATCACACTGGATATGGCCACACATCACTATCAGGCACCAGGGTTCTAGGTCTGATACAGAAGCTTCTGCTGCATGCCAGGGTTGTGGCTCCTGCCAATAGACATCTCGTCTGTTTCATGATGAAGGAGGACACATGCAGAAGTTGTGGACCATTTCTGCTCCTGGAAGATTGCATACCCTGGCCTTTTGATCTCCCTCACCCCCTTAGGCCACCAATGATGCCACAATGGTTTTGACAGTGTTTCAGGCTATGGTGTTGTGGTCCATCCATGCCATTTGGGCCACTGAAACTAACCTGTGTCATTTTTTTTTCTTTCTGGACCTTATCCAATATGGCAGTGATGTTTCTTTTATCACAAAGGCCAACCAGCAATGGGACAATGGTCAAAGTATTAGATGAGCATTTCAGGCTCCCTACTATCTATAGACTCTGGGTATTATTGAACACTGAAAGAATTTCTTTCTCTAGCACCATCACCTCCTCCTGGCCCACACACCTCAGTAAGAGCCTGAAGAGTCTATCCCCAGAAAAGGATCATCTCATCTTGGTTGTTTCCTGGGTAATGATCAGGAAAAAAAAAATCCAGGTATGAATAGAGGGTAATTAGAGAAAAGGTAAACTTACAGGTTCTAGGATTGAATGCACAAATTTTGTGGTGGTACAGGGAGAGCAAACCCCCCTGGAACCCAGGGAGGGAACCACTTAGGCCCCAGAAGGTATGGAGGGCAGGGGATGATGAAGTCTCTTTGTCCTCGAGATTCAGCACTGCTGCCCGATTCAAGCAGCAGCTGCACCTCGCAATCTCACCTCACGCTCAGTTTGTCTTTTCTGTTCACGTGCTAGAAGAATAAATGCACTCGGGGAAACATGGCAGGTCTTGACCTTCTCTGCTGGATCTGATGCCGTCAGTGGGAGCTCCCAAACACATGAAGACGCACAAACACATCCTTGCCTCCATCTGACTGATCGATCGTGCTCTCCTCCTGATGCCTCAGTGGTCCTAGGTTATGCCACATGTGGAGGTCAAGGCCGCAGCTAGTTGGCAATGCTGGCTTAACAAAAACCAGTGTCCCAGCGATCCAAGTCAAGTTCAACAACAAATCCTGCCCTGGAGTGACTGAGTAACGACTCTTCAGGGCATACGTTTGTATGGGGGGAGAACGAGCCATGGAGTGACTCTCTACGGGGGACGGGGCTTGCTTTGTGACCCAGCTTTTGTCCCTGCCATTACTGAAAGTCTCACAGAAATCTTCCCACCACATTCTGTTGATGAAGACAGTCACGGATATATCGAGATTCAAGGATCAATGTCACTCTAGGAAGGACGTGGGGGATGAAATACAGATTGAGGCAGTCGTCTTTGGAATATGCAATCTGTCACACTGTATTAGGATGGCATTTTATTTTCGCAGCTATTGAAACAGGCTTCAGTGATTCCTCCACATCCAGCTATAATGAATCCACTTGTTTCTAATCTAATTGTATTTAGATATTGTTGTGCTATTTATTCACATTTCTTAAATTGCTTTGTTATCGCAATCAGCCTTGGTTTTGTGTGAGTAAAGTGTTTTCATTATTAAATCCCACCTCTTGAATTGTACACTCTATGTGAAAAGGATTTTGTTTTGTTCTTGGCTCTACACCCAGACTCTAGAATGCTGCCGGAGGTATACTACGTACTCAATAAATATTCGTTGAATGGATAAAACCCAAAGGGCTTGCGTCGGCTTTCCACAAGCAGTGGACATGTCAAATCCATAATCTGATAGGCAAAACAGGGTGGGTAATAAGGGCCATTATTGGGTCAGAAAAGACTGAGGGTCAAGTAAGAAATTACCAAAGTTCAAGCAGCATAAACATTACCTTCAAGTTTTGGATCATTAAACTCTGCAGACAAGGGTCTGCCTCACCTGGGACTTTTACTTGCCTTTCCCTCCATGTGTGTAGCCGGTTGATTTCCCTGGTCTTGGTGTTTGTAAAGCACTGTTTGGCCGCGAACTGATACTTTGGCCAATGATATTCCCATCCTCTTACTGGAGCCTTCAATATGTGTGAATGATTACTTATTCATCGATCCTATGTAATTGTCCTACAAACCCTTAGATAGAAATGAACAGCTTCATTTTAGATGATTCACTTATTCAACGTCCCTAGGTGTGGTGGCACAGATTTGATTTAAGCTTGTTTCTTGTTTTTTCTTCTTCAGCGTCATTGTTTTGACCAATATTTCATTCGACTACCTCCTCTGATCCACTGCAGTTGTGAGAGACAAAGACAAAACACAGTTCTGACCTGTGTTTACCCATGGGCGGAAAGGCCACTGTCCGTGCAGTGATTTTACTTTGAATGGTTATCCTAACAAAAAATACTTCTCCCATTGGATTATTGATTGTGATGATAGTTATAATTTTCATAGTTTTAGTAGTAGCTAACATTTATTTAAGTTTTATTATATGCTAAACTATGTCATAAATATCTATTTTTTGAAAAATGTATTTTGTTAACATGGAACAATACGTCATATCTTTCATTCAATAATTAGGGATAAAGTTTCAAGTGCAAAGAGATTAATTTAGTGTCACATTAAATCTTTCTTATCAGCTTCTTAGAAAGCGTGGAGATCCCGGGTCAAATGTCTCTTGTTCTTCACGAATTTCACTGTGCCTGTGAGGACTTTAGCTTCTGAACTGATTGCTTTTATAGTCTGCTTCCTTTACTTGATATTTACTGTATTGTTGTCTCTAATATTGGGTATTCATTACGGAGGATTTTCTATTCAAGACAACACATTTTTTTCCTTTTGTACCAAATGTTAGTAGCAAAAGTGTTTATATATTTATTCATCTGAAAATATGTTTTTAAAATTTTCTTGTTTTCATGTAGGAGGCAACTTACACAAAATATAAACAGTAAAATAAAAAAATCAGGAACAGAGACTAGAAATCAGAATAGAAAGTAGCGAACAGTCAAGAAAGTTGATAGAAAAGAAGTACGTCCCTCTGGCTCTACTTATCCTGGTGGTCAAAGGAAAGAGAAAGTTAGACATTCATTTAGTTTACATTGATGAAAACACATGAGCTTTTTGTGGCGAACCAATCATTTCCTGGCACTAACCTTTAAAATAAATTTCTATCACAGAAGTGTCTTGTGAGACCAGAGTAAGTTAATGAGAAATACCTCAAGAGCAGACCGCCACAGGCCCGGTCAAGGTTTTGAAGTGGTATTTCGTATGTGTTCCTTATGCATTCCTTACTTAACCAGACTTTATAAAACTAAAAGGCAAGTTGGCTAAAGACATCATTACAAGACCCAACACAGTATACAGCTTCAGTGTCCACAAAAGTTATCAAACTCTTTACCGATGTTTTTAAAGAGACGAGATGCTGCTTATAAAGGTGATTAGTTGGCAACAAATTCATGTCTTGCCCTGGTTGGAGCTTTGTCTTCGAGGTGTTTGTTTCTCTCCCTATGGACTTAAGGGATTTAGTAAAATCAACAGAGTGCTTTTTTTTTTTTATAAGTGATTGAGATTATCTTAATTTTCACTTCCAAAATTACATTTGTTCTCGTTCCTTTCAAAACACAACTTATCTTGGGGAAGAAATCTTGATGAATCAATCCACTTAACAAAGAAAAAACCCTGAAGAAACAAATTAACCATGACCCAATCCAGCAATAGAACATTCTCAGCACCCCCAAGCCCCCTTGCTGTCCTTTTCAGTCATCATTCTCTCCTTACCCAAAGGTAACCACTATCCTGACTTTAAATACCATAGCTTAGTGTTGCCTGTTTTTGGACTTTTTATGAAGGGAATCATCACTTATATTCTTTTGCATCTGGCTTCTTTCGCTCAATATTTGATTTGGGATTCCCATACCCAAGCTCAGGTTGCGGTGTGCAGCAGTGAGTCATCCGTTTTTACGTCTAAATGGCATTTCGTGTAAAGATACATCACGTCTTATTTTACACAATTTAATTACTAATGAACATATTGGATTTTCTAGTTTGGAGCTTTTATAAATAACACAATCTTGAACATTCTCGGATGAGCCTTTCAGTGCTCCTGTAGAAGAGAGATTGCTGGATCACTGAAGATGTGTATGTTTGCTTTTGATAGATACTTCCAGTTTCCCAAAGTGATTGGACTAATTTACACTCCTATCTGCAGTCTCTGAGGATTCCAGTTGCTCATTATCCTTAAGGCTTGTTTCTGTCAATCTTTTCATTTAAGTCACTCTCGTGCTCGTGTAGTGGAATCTCATTGTGGCTTGAATTTGCATTTGCCTGTGACAGCTGACGTTGGCCACTTTGTCATACTGCTTATGGACCATTTGGTTATCCTTTTCACTGAGGTCTTCTGCCAATTTTTCTATTAGCTTGTGTGTCTGTTTCCTAAACAGTGTCAAAATGTGTAATATGTTATGGGTATGAGCCCTAAGTTTTCAGTCTCTTAATTTTTTTTGAATACAAGTTTTTATTTTTTAAAATTTTATTTATTTTTAAAAAATATTTAATTTATTTATTTGACAGATAGAGAGAAAGCACAAGCAGGGGGAGGAAGAGAGGGACAGGGAGAAGCAGGCTCCCCGCTGGGCAAGGAGCCTGATGTGGGGCTTGATCCCAAGCCTGGGATCATGACCCCAGCTGAAGGCAGACACTTAAGTGACTGAGCCACCCAGAAGCCCCATGAATACAAGTTTTTAATTTAAATTTTACTAGAGCCTAATACATCAGTCTTTTCCTTAAGTTAGTGTCTTTTCTTATCTCAGATCATGAAAATATTCTTTGTTTTCCTCTAGGAACCTTAAGATTTCACCTTTTACATTTAGAGCCGCATAGAATGCTGTCATCACAGAAGCAATAAAATAGTAGACATGGTGATAGTAACGGTCTCTTCCATTTGTATGTGGAAGGTAGTTGACATTCTGGAATTTTAACCTCAAAATAAAACTGCAATGCAGGCGTTATTATCTATATTTTAAAAATAAGGGAATTGAAGCTTGGGTGATTAAGTATCTGTTTTCCTCCCGATAATAAAAGATGGAATGAAGATTCAAGTCCATTATCTGCCCCATTCCAAAGACCATGTATTTATTGTTTCACTAGATTTCCTTAAAGAAGTTCCCATTTGTAGATTGTGTGCAAGTGATAACCTTGAAATCTGTATAAATGTCCTAAATGTAAAAACTCCAGTTCCTTGAGAAAGAAATCAAGTGAATAAAATAAAGTTAAAAAAGCAACATTTTGTGGAAATTCTAAAGCAGCACATCAATAAAATATAAAAATATAAAGGTACGAAAATAATGCACTGAGAACTCAGAATAGAAGAAAATGGATCAAAAAGATTAGCAACAATAGGGGCTGACAAATGGAATCATTAATGCACTGCTTCAATCTGTAAAGCAGCGTTGAAAGGCAAGTGAGAAAGAGCAGGAGAAATTGTGGAAAGTCAGGGACATCAATAATTCTAGCGCTATCACTTTATAGGTTAGGATTCTAAGTTCACACTCAAGGGGCTTCTTATTTTCTTGTTATTACTTTGTTTTCACTCAGGTAAGCTCTTATCCAGATGGGGAGATGGTGTTTTTGTTGTGTCATCTATTGTCAAGATGACAAAATGGAAAGCTTGTGTTTTATCCCACTAGTTAAATCTGAATATTGCTTTTTATTAAATTATTTTCCACACCAGGCTTCTGTGGGTAAGTGGGTAAACATCAGCGAAATAAGTAGCTCCGAGTGAAAAAAAAGAAAAGAAAGAAAGAAAAGAAATAGAGCATAATTGAATATGTCTCACTAACTTTCGTTAATATGTCTCTATTCGTGAAAATCATTCCCCCCGGGGTAGCAAGAAGAGTCTCGTGACGATCTTTGTTTCTATGTGGCTGACTACTCATTCTTCTATCCACTTGTTTTTCTTATGATAAGTTTAATATCCCCTGAACTCTGGGCATCTTTATGCTGTCGTTGCAAAAATAGTGGGATTTTTTTTTCCATTAAAATTATTTTAGTAACATTGCAACCTCCCCGATTGTCAAAGTTGGAGACTATATTCCTTCCTACAGACCAGCCTGTGAAACGACGCTTATGAAGAGCTCACCGAGGACTTAAAGCAGAGAGTTCAAGTTACCTCACTGAAGCTTTTGTGCCATTTAGCTGACTTGATGATGATGGTCCTGCAGGAAGGTTGTAGTTGACACTTAAAAATGTTATAAATGTGTTAGAAAAAGGTACAAATTTTTGTAAATACAAATAAAGGTGTCATCACTACCCAGGAGACTTAAGAAATATCACGGTCCCCTACGCGATATTTATTGAGGGAAATTTCATGAATATGGATTATGGTACGTAAGGAACAATGTACTTTTGAAATGTGATAAAGTTTTTTGAAAATATTCAGTATAAGAGCTCAGCACTTCCAAGCTGCTTCTTTTTTTCTCAGACTCCAACACTAAGCACTCACCTGGAGATAATCCGAAAAGGCATTCTTTGTTACCCACGACCAGTCTCTTGACCACAGAGGTGAACAGATCAGAGTAAGTAAGAATTTAAGAGAGAGGTATGTAGTGAGAGAGAAAAATGGTGCATGTGGGTTGTTGTTGTTGTTTTAATAAAGGAAAAATGACAATGCAAAGAGGAGGAAAAAAATCAAATTTTAGGAATTTCCCATGGCCTGGATGTGCCTAGCTCCCTGCTTAGGGTGAGTACTCTGTTCACCGTCCCGAAGTGGTAATCTATTATTTATTTCTATTTATTTCTATTATTTATTTATTTCTATTTATTTCTATTATTTGTTTATTTCTATTTATTTCTATTATTTATTTATATATAAATCTATATATATTTTCATATATATATGAAAATTGCAGATAAGTGCAGAAAATGGGATATATATATGTCATATATATATATATGATAATTCCCTTAACAAAAACAATATATTTAATGCTGACAATGAATAGTCATTCATTCAGTTAGCAAATATTTATTGAACACTATTTATATGACAGACATATTCAAAATTTGGATGCACACACCTGACTATATACAACATCTGACCTCAGGGAATTCACAGCTAGTAAAAGGTGTGTCCAAGTCAGCAAATCGCTCTGAAACAACTATGCTTAGTGCTATATGGAAGAAAGAAAGACCACAGGCTATTTGTGGAGGGAAGAAAGGTAGCAAATTTTGCCCAGGATAGAGGCAGGCTTCATGGAGGAGATGCCTGAGCTAATTTAAAAATTAAGAAGGACTTTACCAGCTGTACAAAAAGAGAAAGTCATTCCAGAGAGAGGTGATATTGTGAGCAAAAGCATCTAAATATTGGATTCTGCACGGCCTTCCACACACAAACGTATCCTTAGGCCAGGGGAAGCCTCTAGAGGATGTTCAAGTATTGGCATCTTCCAGGATTTGCATTTTAGAGTTTCTAGTAGCTTGTTGAGGTTATTCTGGGAATGACAACACCACAAGAAGAAATAGTAATGAAGATAAGAGCTGGAACTTACTGTTTACTATGGGCAAGGCACTCTTTGGAGAGCTTACCGTGTAATGCTTCATCCTCACAACAATCGTGTGAGGTCAGTTTCATGACTGATTTTGTCTCATAGCGAAATAGAGGCCCTGAGAGGCCGAGGGACTTGCCCTGGGTCTCATGCCTTGAAAATGACAGGATGGGACATAAACACGAGCGGTTAGGATGCGGAATGCGTGTAATGACATAGCACACTTACCTCAGGGAGGGGCTGTTGCCAAATTGATGAGAAGTCATTTGAACATTAAGTGAAAGTGTTTAAAAAGGGACCAGGAAAGATAAGAGAGATTTTGAGAAATATTTAGGGACTAAAATTCATAGGACTTAGTAGTTAATAGGGCGTCAGGAGTGAGCTGATACACGAGTCTGGGATGATTCTTTGGATCCTGCACTGAGTCAGTGATCCTTTATATATCCGAGCAAATTTGTTCCAGACCATGTGAAGAGGCCAGACTAGAATGTTTGGTGAAAACAGACATGGTTTTTGCCTTCAATTATTAACTCTGTTTGGAGAGATTTTTATTAATTAAATAATCACCCTATTCGATGTAAATTGCTAAGGAAGAGAAGGAACGTGTGTGTGTGTGTGTGTGTGTGTGTGTGTTAATGAGCCTACAGAACTTTGAATGAGGCTAGAGTACAGAGAGGGCTTCATTAAGGAAGGCATGTTGGAGCTGAGATCCAAGGGATTGGTGGGTAGGACTTCTTTAGAGCAAAACTTGTCCTAAGTGATGGCGTATCACAGGCAAGACAAACTTGAACAGGAGGGCTGACGAGACTATCCACAGTACACGTGTTTATTGGACAACAGCGGACATTGCTTTGTTGTTGAGAAAAGCCATCAGGACAGTGTCTGAGGACGTTTCCGTTTCGGGGTGGGGGGCAGGTGGCGGTGGTAGAGTTTGATGCTACGTGTGTGGGGGAGGTTGCCCAGGGAGTATGTGAGACAGGAGAGAAGAAGGGTGCTAAGGGCTAGACCCATGTCACATTTAAGGGATGTGACCAGGAGTCCTCTAACAATTGCCATAATAAAAGGGACGCGAGAGAGGAGGAAATACAGACAAGACATGGAGGGAGAGATCATTGCAGAGGAAAAGTCAGCTCAAACAAGCATGGGATTTGGTCACTTGTCAGGCAATAATGACCTTGGAAAGGACAGTCTGAGCGGAGCGGTGGCAGTGGAGGTCAGAGCAGGTTGCAGGGAAATAGAAGTTAGGGAAGTGGAGACTGTGAGGCATGCTTGCACGACTGTTTCCAGTGGCTTGGCTGGGACGGGAGAAAGGTGACAGTGACTGGAAAAAGCATCAGGAAATTTTTTGTTATTTTGTTTTCTATACGTGCTTTCTGATAGGAAGCTGAGGACAGGCTTATAAGCCCAAAAGGGAAGGTCATGGAGAGAGGGACCTGAGGCCCAGGAGCTCACTGATGACTGAAGGTCATGGAGATGGACCAGGATGGGCTCCGCGAGGGCAGGACTTTCCCCAGAGGCCTCTCATTATCTGAGTCAGGAGGGGCGGAGTAGAAGGACAGATGCTGCTGCAGACAACGAACATATAACCTGCTAGAAAGAGCTCAGGTGAGAGACCCTGTGCCGAACTATGTCCCTGTGCTCTCAGTTCTAAGCGTCATCACACCTGATGAGGGAGGGAGCCAGCCCAGAGAGGTTAAGTGACTTGCCTCAGGCCACAGAGCTAGTAAGTGGCTGAGCTGGAACTTGAAACCAGGGCTCCCCGATTCCCATCCAGAGGTGTGGGAAGTTGAGAGTCTTAGCCAAAAGCCTCACTGGTCTCTCTAGAAGCCATTGGCTGTGAAACAGGGAAGTAACAGCTGTGAGCAAGGGGTGAGAACTTTGCGTGTGCGCTCTGGGGACGGACACTGGAGTTGCCCAGCGTCTCAGACTGCGCCCTGGTTCACTGGCTTGTATGCACTTGCTCGAGTACCGTGCATTTGCAATTTACTCAGATCCCAGTGGCGTGCTGAGCTTGGTACAAGAGCTCGCTCAGCTCAGGGACAGTAAACTGGGCCGGAACAGATGGGGGTTCTTGGCTGAGCTCTCCTTGCCTCCCTCAGTTCCATGGAGACACTCAGGTTGTCACAGCTGGTCTGAGGAGCCTGAGCAGGTCTGAGCAGGCCAAAATCTCGGACTAGTCCCCTTTGCCAAATGCTGTCACGTATGCCGTGCTGGTAGGAAAGGCTCAGGGGCTGTAACAAGAAGACCCTTCCGGATAACAGAATGTGCACTGAAACTAACAATGCACACTTGCGAGGGTTACTTCCAGTTTGTTTATGGACTCTTTGCCTGGATGACTGCCCTCACCGGGTTGGTGGTGGTCCAGGTTTCCCCCCACATGAACTTCTACTGTAACAAGAACACACCGATCATAGTGGCTAAGGATGATACCACTGTTCATAGCAACAGACTGAGGAATTAATATTCTCCTACCAAAAAGTCAACCATAAGGAAGCATAATTAGAGAATTGTGAATAAATGCTAACTTTGCATAAGAAATGAAAGAATATGAATGTTAAAAAGACCATAAAATGTGACAAGGACCATAAAAGTTAGTCTCAAAAAGGATTTCAACTCAGGTCTTCTGAAGACTGCAAGATAATAGGAGGGTAGGGAAAGGTCAGGGAAACACCTGGGCAGGTAGCATCCCTACTATCAACCTCGGCCAGATTTCCAGTAAGCTCTTCTGTCTCTTGATCAACTGTTATGCGGTAATGAAACTCTTCAAGGTTATTCCCTTGAGAATGTAGCTGGCATTGCCTCTCACTTCCTTCCGGGCAGAATATTCTGATATTATGTAGTCTTGCTCTGAAAATGATTTGAGCTATCTTACAAAATTCATAGTTTATACTAGTATAACATAAACGGATGAGAAAATAAGCCCAGAAAAATAAACCGAGGAGTAAATAGTGTGTGTGTGTGTGTGTGTGTGTGTGTGTGTGTAAGAGAGAGAAAGAGAGAGAGAGAGAGAAATTTTGATATTGATAAACACTTTTCAAAGCAGAAGTTGTATGTCTTTTAGTTTCTTATTCAACCTAAACCTTCCCTAGGGTAGCACAATACCAAAAAAAGGACACCTATTAATTTGAGAAAATGTAAATGGATATCTCTACGAGAAGAAAAGGTGGGGAAAACCCTTTTTGAGAAAGACTGAATGGACAAATAAAGATTTCTCATCCCAGACAAAAGAAAATAACTGAGGAAGAGAGCCAAAAAGGAAGATTCCAAGGGGAGAGATGGAAAGTAATGCCAAGAGGCAAACACATAAAAAAGATTTAGAGATCTGGCTAATTAAAAATTTAAAAGCTTTATTTGTCAAAAACATCATAAACAACCCAAATGTTCTAAGACAGAGGACAGGTTGAAACAATCTAACTGCATTTTCTGGGAGGTGGGGATCTGCTGAGCCAGGGCTGTCTTTGGCTGAGGGAGGTTAAGCATCAGTTCAAGGTCACCCAGCCAAGATGTGAGCTGACATCTCTGTGCCCCAGAGCACACGCTCTTAAGCCATCATTTCTCTTTCTTCTTTCCTGGGATTTATCTATTTCATTTGCTTTTAAGCCTTGTTTCCTTTATTATTTCTATAAATTTTGTTTTGTTTTTATATTCATTATATTCTTCAGTGATTCATCAATTGTTCAGTGATTTTCTTGGTGTTCCATTAATGTTTACTGAATAAGTAAATGAATATTCTAACTGGTTATTTTGGGTATATAGGCTTTCTTAATATAGACTATATTACATTCTCACTTAATTATAAATTTTTCAGTATATGGGTTTTCAATGGATGAGTTAATAGTTTCTGAAAATAGTTGTAATTATGTTTGCCAGTAATAAAGATTCTTTTATACGCCATGTTTTAATGTCTACATCAGAACTTCTAAGCTATGTGAAGTGATGTAGGAGATTTCTGGTATTTTTGTTTAGTCCGTTAATAAGGAGGCTGCTAAAGTGTTTATGTTTGTTTTTTTCTGTCTAAAAATCCTGCATTAAAGTGGTTATTCTCTGTCATTTTGAGGATGCATCTTTCTATTTTGATTTATGATTTTTTTAAAATAGGAAAGGTATTGAATTTTACTGTTATCTTTTCAACAACTGTCCTGTGGGGGTTTCTTTTTACCTTTTTGGTTTTATCGAAGTAAATCTTTATGTCACTAGATGTCTTGACGTTAATAATTTCTTGCTTTCCTACTTGATACAAATGCTATGTGGTTATGACAGATCATGTCAATGTTGTATCTTTTTTTACTTTGGTTTGCATAAAAATCACCTGGCACAAATGCTAAAACGCGGATTCTATGGTGACACTCTTGAAGGGTTTGATTCACTAGGTATAGAGGTGAGGCTGAGAATTTGAATTTTCAGAAGTCCTTCCTCCACCACCGTGATTCTAACGCATATGATACACAGACCACAGTTTGAGAAACATAATTGAAATGAACCATTGATTGCTACTTATTAGTAGTTTTGTTATTGTTGCAGTAATGGAACAGGGGAAATTAACCTAATTAAATTTTTTTTCATTTGTTTGTTTTTATTTTAAGAAGA
The DNA here is from genome assembly GCF_017311325.1 of Ursus maritimus. NCBI lineage: Eukaryota > Metazoa > Chordata > Mammalia > Carnivora > Ursidae > Ursus > Ursus maritimus. The sequence goes on along the minus strand of NW_024424230.1, from coordinate 42,904,608 downwards.
CTTCGACATATTTCTGTTCTCTGGTTTTGCTAGCATCATTAAATAAATTGGACCTTGTAAAAAGATTTTTAAAGTGATGTTAACTGTTTATAAAGCGTAGGAATGTTCTGTTACTGAAGAGTTTAAGAGAATTAATAGGTAAAGTAATCTGACCCTGAGGTATTGTTTGTTTGAAGTAATTCTTAGGGAGCTTGTTTTGCAGTCTCTGCTATGGTTATAGATCTAACAAAAAAATGCAAATTGAATTCAGAGATGGAAGAGCAGCCTAGTTTGGTGAGAACACATTATACAAAAAGGGCTCTCGTGGAACACAGCACTGGACAATTCATATGGGACCAGATCACGGAGGGTCTTGGGTAGGCATAAAATGATTGCTTACAAAGGAGGTCTATGTACATTAGATCATTTTATGTTTATAACAGCACCAAGAAATATGTTTTATCCCTATCTTCATTTTATAAATGAGGAAACCTGGTACTGGGGTCTCGAAGCAGGGCTCTGATTAGGAAACCAGATCCAAGTAAGTGTCGGTAAGAAACGGGATCTTGACAAACTAAGTGAAATGTTACAGAGAACCATCCATAGTGCTTGAGGGTAGATGAACCACTGCAGGGCCTGTGTGGTAACAGTCTCTCCGGGTATCCTGTCCTGCTGGCCTCACACACTAGTTCGCCATCCCAGAACACCTTTTGATGACTAGTTAATCCGATCCAATCTTCTGTGGTTGTTTTACACCTCCTTCCCAGAGGCTCAGCTAAGTGTTATGAGGCTTAAAGCTTATATATATTTTCATAGGACACCGTTAAGTAAAACCATTAAAAAATATTTCATTTCTGTAAATTTCATGAAACCTACAACCGTGTTAATGTATTGTTCCTGGGACCCATGCAAATAGGGGCCATGTAGCTAAAGTGTTTTCAGCTTCATGATAACACTGCTTCTGACGTTGGGTAGGTATTTAGATTTTAACAGAAAGTTAAAAGATGTAGTAGCTAAAGTATTGACTGATAGAGTAGGGATATCATACATTGGTCAGAACATTATATATGTATTACATTGTATATAATATAGGATATAATATATAACACAATATATAGGATGTATCTATTTCTCCCTACTGCTGTATGAGTAAAGTCATAGAAGTTTATAGTGTGAGGGCACCTGGGTGGCTCAGTCGGTTAAGATCTGCCTTCAGCTCAGGTCCTGATCCCAGGATCCTGGGATTGAGTCCTGCATCGGACTCCCCACTCAGCAGGAAGCCTGCTTCTCCCTCTCCCTCTGCCTGCTGCTCCCCCTGCTTGTGCTCTCTCTCTCTCTGTGGGTGTCAAATAAATAAATAAAATTAAAAAAGAAAAAAGACGTTTATAGTGTGACCTGTTTAGGAATTCTCAGAGATTTTTGGTAATTTGCCAATTGCCGCTGCTCTAACAGGATGTTGGACAGGTATGTTTTGAAAGGCAAAACATTACCTTGCCTCCTCCACTGTTATGGACTGAAATGTGTCTCCCCAAATTCACAAGTTGAAGCCCTGACCTCCAGTGTTACGGTATTTGGAGATGGAGCCTTCGGGAGGTAATTAGAATTCGATAAGACCATGAGGGTAGGGCCCTTATGATGGGATTCCTGCTCTTATACAAAAAAAATCTAGGGCGCTTGCTCTCCACCTTGTGGGAACACAGCAAGAGGGTGGCCATCTACAATCAGGAAGAGATCTCTCACCAAGAACTGATCTCTGCCGGCCCTTGGTCTTGCATTTTCTAGCCTCCAGAACTGTGAAAAAACCAGAAATCTTGTTCAAGTATTTTGTTACGGCAGCCTGAGAAGACTCAGACATCCTCTGTGTAGTTAGATTCTGAAATGAAGTGTTCAAAGGTAAGCTGAGTAAAATAAAAGTAATATGTGAAACAGACATTTTACAATAAAACAATAACTTTTTAGTAGTTTAAGTCAATTATGCATTCTGCTGAGGCAGTTCCAGCTTGGATTTTATACTTGTAACGATCCCACGATCTTCAGGGTGACTCCCTGAATCTGGACTCTCTTATACTCTATACAATTACGAAGTTAATTTTCCTTTAAAAATGTCCTTTTATTCATTTATTCATTCATTCACTGAGCCATTCATTTGTTTTATGTATTCATTTATTCATTCTTCTTAAGATGCAAAGGCAATGAAGTCATTGTCAGAGGCTGGTAATCTAGCGCGTAGTCACGTGTATCTAGAAACAAGTTAGAACAGGGGTAGTTTATGTCCAGAGAACTGTGAGGTCCAGAGGGTTGTTTCTTTTGGTTGGGCTGCAGGAATCAGAGTTTTAGCTAGGTCTTAGTGTCCGAATAAGATTTCAACAGTGGAGATGAATAAAAGGGCAAATTCCGAGATAAGAAAACTAAATTCACAAGGTATAAGGAAGAAAATTGTAAGTTCCTTAAGGACAATTATATGTAGCTTGGTTTTATTAGTTTAGAGTATACGTAAGGAAGATAACGCTGAAAAACGAATTTGAAGTCAGATTGTGAATGTTTTTAAATCACAGACTAAGGTTTATAGGTATTGTTCTACAGATAAGGGAGAAGAAAGAAAGGATTTTTGACAGTATTATACCAAGTAGTAGCAAACACAACAATTGAAACAAGCCCTTGAGTTTTGATCTACTTTCAAAATGGCGCCGGTATCTCATTATTCATCAGGTAGTTGAATCGGCAATATTGCAAGAGAGACATCCAGGCTGTGGTCACCTCATGGTGGTGAAACGACAGCTTAAAAATTTTAAAAATTGTTGGTAAAATCACCAATGGAGAGAAGAGGTGAAAACAAAAGAAGAGGGGACTAAGTTCAAAATTATACAGGGGTGGAGGAAAAAGAAATTAGAAAGAAGTATTATGAGAAGAAGAAGAATACAAAGTCATGATGCTAAAGGGAGTTTCAAAAGGAGGTATTTTAATTCGATCTCGCATTATACTTTACATTTTTTGTGCTTATCTTTCTTTCTTTTCAAATTTAACTATATTTTTATATTTTTAGGGCAGAGATTATGTTTTTGTTTTGACAATGTTCAACACGATGCCTAATATACTGTGAAGGATATTGTTGGGCATTTAATAATATTGCTTTTTACAGTATTCAAATAATTATAAAAATGAGCGCACAGAATGCTCATTAAATTTATAATGGGCAGTTCTGAGTGCTTTACACGGATTATTCACTTAATTCTCACAACCACCAAATAAGGTTGTTAACAAGTGAGATAGCATTTATTAGGCAGATGGGGGTCGAGTAATCACCTAAAAGTGTATGTCCTTTGCCCTGAGGAGTCTCGAAACTCACTTTGAATTTTACAACTCTATGGGAAGTTAAAACATTTGATCTCATTTGTTAAAGGAAATTGTTTCCTAAGCACACACTTTTTACAAAACATCATGTTTGGGTATGTTGAGGGGAGGGTGGTAGGGCTTGCTGGTTACACACAGTTGTTACGAAGGTTTTGTTTTTCTCACCTTCAACTTCCACAGTTTTCTCCTCTAGAAAGAAAAAAGCTCAGATTTCATCCCCAGCAGGTATCATAGCTAGATTATTTGAAAAATCATAACTGGGCTTCTTTTTTAAATTTTTAATTAACATAAAATGTATTATATGTTTCAGGGGTGCAGTTCTGTGATCCATCAGTCTTACACAACACCCAGCGCTCACCACAACACATACTCTCTCCAGTGTCCATCACCCAGCCACCCCATCCCTCCACCCCCCCACCCTCCAGCAACCGTCAGCTTGTTTTCTAAGATTAAGAGTCTCTATGGTTTGTCTCTCTCTCTGGTTTCATCTTGTTTCATTTTTTCCTCTCTTCCCCTATGATCCTCTGCCTTGTTTCTTAAATTCCACATATCAGTGAGATCATATAATAATTGTCTTTTTCTGATTGACTTATTTCTCTTAGCATAATACCCTCTAGTTCCATCCCTGTTGTTGCAAATGGTAAGATTTCATTTTTTGATGGCTGCATAATATTCCATTGTATATATATACCACATCTTCTTTATCCATTCATCTCTCAATGGACATCTGCACTCTTTCCATCGTTTGGCTATTGTGGACATTGCTGCTATAAACATTGGGGTACAGGTGCCCCTTCGGATCATTACATTTGTATCTTTGGGGTAAATATCCAGTAGTGCAATTGCTGGGTCATAGGGTAGTTTTATTTTCAGCTTTTTGAGGAACCTCCATATTGTTTTCCAGAGTGGCTGCACCAGCTTGCATTCCCAACAGTGTAGGAGGGTTTCCCTTTCTCCACAATCTTGCCAACATCTGTCACTCCCCAATTTGTTAATTTGAGCTATTCTGACTGGTGCAAGGTGGTATCTCATTGTGGTTTTGATTTGCATTTCCCTGATGCCTAGTGATGTTGAGCACTTTTTCATGTGTCTGTTGGCCATTTAGATGTCTTCTTTTCATTTAAAAACATTAGATTTGGGGTGCCTGGGTGGCTCAGTCGTTAAGTGTCTGCCTTCGGCTCAGGGAGTGATCCCAGCGGTCTGGGATTGAGCCCCACATCAGGCTCCTCTGCTGGGAGCCCACTTCTTCCTCTCCCACTCCCCCTGCTTGTGTTCCCTCTCTCACTGGCTGTCTCTCTTTCTCTGTCAAATAAATAAATTAAATCTTTTTTTAAAAATTAGATTTAATGTTGCTACTTAAAGCCTAATTCATAAAAAAAATTTAAAAACCCCAAGTGTTGGTGAGGACATAGAGAAATTGGAGACTTGTGCACTCTTAGCGGGAATGTAAAATGGTATAGCCACTGTGAAAAACAGTATGGTGGGTCCTCAAAAAATTAAAAGTAGAACTACCATATGATTCAGCAATTCTGCTTCTGGGTCTATACCTACAAGAATTGAGAGAAGGGTCTCAGAGAAATATTTGTATACCCATGTTCACAGCAGCATTATTCACAGTAGCCCAATGGAAGAAGCAGCCCAAGTGTCCACCAGTGATTGAATAGATAAACAAAATGTGGTCTATACATGCCATAGAATAATATTCAGCCACGAAAAGAAAGGAAATTCTGACACTTGCTATGGCATGGATGAACCTTGAGGACAGTATGCTAAGTGAAATAAGCCAGTCACAAAAAGACAAATACAGCAATATTCCACTTACATGAGGTACCTAGAGAAGTCAGATTTATAGACAGAAAATAGAATGCGGTTGCTGGGGACTGGTGGGACGGGGGGGACGGGGTGGGGGGGCGGTAGGAATGGAGAGATGTTGTTTAATGGATACAGAGTTTCAGTTTTGCGAGATCAAAGAGCTCTGGAGATTGGCTGTGGAACAACGTGAATGTACTTAACGCTACTAAGTGTATACTTAAAAATGGTGAAGATGGTCAATTTTGCTTTATATATATTTATTTAACACAATTCAAAAAAATTTTAAACCATCAAATCAGATATTCTTTTTTTTTTTTTAAAGATTTTATTTATTTGACAGAGATAGAGACAACCAGCGAGAGAGGGAACACAAGCAGGAGGAGTGGGAGAGGAAGAAGCAGGCTTATAGTGGAAGAGCCTGATGTGGGGCTCGAACCCAGATCGCCGGGATCATGCCCTGAGCCGAAGGCAGACGCCCAACCGCTGCGCCACCCAGGTGCCCCCAAATCAGATATTCTTATATAAAGTACAAATCTATTTTGTTGTCATTCGTTTTTTTTTTTAAAGAGTTTATTTATTTGACAGAGAGAGACAGCCAGCGAGAGAGGGAACACAAGCAGGGGGAGTGGGAGAGGAAGAAGCAGGCTCCCAGCAGAGCATGTACCTGGATCCCAGGACCCTGGGATCACGCCCTGAGCCGAAGGCAGACGCTTAATGACTGAGCCACCCAGGCGCCCCATGTTGTCATTATGTCATGCATATTTTGAACAGTGTATCCTAATACGAAGCAAACCCCATGGCTGTTGAGTGGCTTTGGCTGTGTGGATGGTACATGTACAGATTCAAGATTGAAAGAACAGAAAACAGGCATGAACAAAAGAGAAAATGAATAAGTGCTTATATCCCCACTCCTAATAATGTGCTTAACCATTCAAAATGGGAACTTTTGGAATGCTTTAATTTAGGTTTCCTGATAAAGAGTCTATTTTTGACTTGAAGAACAATTAATTCTACTATAGGCTTCAGTAGTGATGATAATACTGGGACCTGATTATACTTTATAATGATACCAGACAGGGTAATTTTTCAAATGTTTTATTGGATCTATGAAGGGATCATTGTGTGACCTGCATTTAGAAAATCCACTCTCCAAAGAATTATCTGTGGTTAGGCTATTATTACTGTTAGGTCAAGTTATGTGCTTGAAACTGATTAATCTTTTTCTGGGGGTGACTGTCATAACTCGTACTGTTTACAATTAATCCCTTCTATAATCTGGCCCTGAGTTATTTTTATGTAAAATCTGAGAAGACATGTGAAATTCATATCTAGTATATAGATACGTAATAGTGGGCGGTAGTCTTGGCACTATCTATGGATTAATTCAAATTTGATAGAATTATCTCTCTTCAGAGATAGATTATGAAAGACTTTTAAAAGAACAGATTTCCATACTAACTTTGAACTTAATCAGCTATTTCATAATTATTCCAGGATTGCTACAAGGAATCCCACGGCTTCTTATTATTCATAGCAGCAAGACAAAAATATATGCAACCTTTCTTCATTTTAGGAGGTGGCGAAAGGTCTCAGAGATTACCCTTCACACGTTAATATTTCAGAACTTTATTATTTTGGTGTGGTGGTGAAAAGGAAAAGCAGCTCTCAAGATTCTTCAGTATTTGTCCCTTATTCTCAGAAGCATCTTTTGTGTAACTACAAGTCTTGTGGTGCTTCTGCGGTAATTGGAAGAGCTTTCATTTTTGTTTCGCTACAGAAAATATGGAGTTTTTGCTATTTGAAATGGAAATACAAAATAAAGAGTTTGCCCCTTCAATTAACATTGTTTTTTATCCTTTGAACTGCAGCTAACCAGCTAGGTTCCAGAAAGCTTTTGAGGCCATTACCAGTTGGTCACAACAACCATATAGGAGCCGTATTTCCTGGCTCCCTTTTTTTCCTATCTTGCTTTTATTTTTACATTTGCTAATAATTTATAGACTTAAAAAATTAAAATCTTAGATACAATATATGCATACTCCCACTACTTCTATCAAATGACATATTGCACTGTCACCTGTGACAATACTTCAGTGCATAGGCATGGATGAAGTCTACCAGAAGTATTTTCACGTCCTTACTCTCGAGGTGGCTACCTAACTCATGAAGACATGGGAAGCCATTTTGTGTTTTCAGCTACGCCTTACAATCTGCTTATACAGCTTTATCTCCCCATACTGTAAGCTTATGGAATCAAGGGTTGTCTTTCCCTGGGATATGTATTTTTCAAAGCTCCACAGGTAGCTTTGATGCAGAATCTGAATAAAGAACCCCTGTGCTGGAAATGTTTCCCAACAATACACCCAACAAACATGGATGGCTCACGCTCAGTGGCGGGGCTCTCGTGCATTCATGACAGGTAGGGCGCACTGACGGTAGGGGTTCTCGATTAACCTCAGCATTCATCTCTAGGAAGTTACCACTTTGACACAAAAGTCGGAACTGATATGCCATCCCTGGTCTGAAATGTTCTCTGTCTTTGCATAGTGATTATAATCCATAAAGACTCTTGGACAGATCTATTCTCTGTGTTGCTAGAGTAGTATCAAATACTTTCATGGTAGTTCAAGAAGCTCATTTTCCAATCCATGCAAATACTTGAACTGGATGCCTTCTTCTTTTCCAAAAGTAATTGTCTTTTCATTACCAGTAATTCAGGCTCACACCCAGAAAATGTGTATAGTAGGTCAAATTTTGTAATATTTGGTAATGTTTCCCTTTTGGTCCCTCTACCTAAAGAGAAGAATATAGCCTAGTGAGGAAACACACAAACCCTCTATTCATGAGTCTGAATCCAAGCCCTAGCTCTTCTACTCACTCTGTGACTTCTACTTACCTGTTGCCTCAGTTTCCCCCTTAGTTAGTGGGTAGGTAAGAGCTGTGAGACAGAAATGCATGAGAAACAATTAATACTCTACCCGTGGATGGAGGACCACCAACAATTGTGGATTGTTATTGTTATTAGTAGTAGAACATACAACTATTGTTTTATATCCCCTTGCCTCCAAGTCATCTTTTCTAGCAGTAGAAACTTCCAAAAATTCTTGTTTGTTTTAGATGTAGTCTTGTAAGCACTTCAGGAGTTATTTATTACTGTTTAAATATATGTGCAGCTATGTCTATAAAAAGATATGAATATTATTTGAGTCCCAAACCTAGAATATCCCTAGATGAGTTTACTTTCATTCATCCATCTGTCCTTTATCCATCCATCCATCCATCCAACCATCCATCCATCCATATATCCATCCAAGAAATATTTGAGAAGCGCCTTCCACAGGCTGTGCACGGGTGAAATAAAGATAAACAAGGCACTTCATCTGCCTTAATGATCTCCCCTTCTCTCATGAGAGAAACAGACAAGTAAATAGGCAATTAGAACACTGAGTTTTAAGTACCATGAGATGATTGTGCTCGGGATAATATAAAGGGGGCACAGAGGATGTTTCAGTGCTTTGAAGGTCAGGGAAGGCATTCAGTTTTCCTAGTAATGATCAATTTATTTAAAAGGCATTGTTTTTTTAGTTGACCTCAGCCCAAAATTACCTTAGATAAATAAAAACTTTCAGAGCCTTATAGGAAACACTTTGGGCAAAACCGGCTTCTCTCAAAGTTGGAAGAGAAAAACTTCTTTTTCAATCTCATGGCTATTTTACTTTAGGGAGCAGAACACACTGATTATGGCTATTTTGCTGCTTCTCAGTCCTGTTTGGAAAAGGGTGTTGGTGTATTTTATATAGCTGAGTTGAATAAATCCCAGTACTTACCACCGTAATTTACTGCATGCGAAGCCGGCTTGTCCCCTACATCACAAAAGAAATGCACCAGGGAAAGCTTCCATCTCACTTTTATATTTCAGAAATAAATCACTTTTCCTGTACAAAACACATACAAAGCTGTAAAATTTAGTCTACGCATTAATAATTATTTTAAGTCCTGTAAATCCTAGGTTACTTTATAGCGTGGCCGTACGAATCTTTTTTTTTTAAGGTCTTTTATTCTTATCTAGTAAAACGGATCATTAGTTATATAGAGTCTATAGTTTTGAATTTAGAAAGCTTTGTGTTTTTATAATGTTAGTTTGCTTGCTAATACAAAATGTTAAGATACCTATGCTCTGATTTTTCTTTTATTCAATGTCCCTGGAAACAAGAAATCATAATTATCTTCGCACTGGGATTTTACAAGATACTTAATGTATCCGTGAATCAGTAACAAATTCAAGTTAAAAGAGAGAAAGAAGGAAAACACCCTTGAATATCATTGCTCCTGAAACATTCAGCTATGACATTAAATTTAGGACCGACATGGATGTTGCCACGGGCACAGGCCCATGCCACCTGCATACGCTAATGACAAGCTTGCCAACTGCACTCTTGGTTGTTGGTTGTCTTTTCTTTTTTTTTTTTTTTAAACTCTTTTTAAGAAACATTCTTGGTCCACTTAAAATAATGAGGAACTAAGCAACACGCTCATTCCTTAGTTATGAACCAGAAATCAGGAGACCAAATCAGGAATGCCATCATTGAGACACACAAACACGGTTGTTTAGATAGGATGAGTCATCTTGTCTGGACGAGTTGAAATTCCTTAATGATTTTTGAAGGCCACCAATAAAGCCTTCTAGAGAAAGCCTTTCCCAAATCCTCCATGACAGTAATTCAGTCTTGATGAAACAAAAGATGAAAGTGGAAGGCTAAGTGCTCCATCTAGAGTACAAAGGACCCAAGTTGAAAAAACTGGGAGGGGATCGTTTAGCAAAAGGCTTTCTCAGTAATACCCATCCAATGAGAAACGGATGGGACACAAATGAAACACTATTTTCATTGTTGCAAACTTAGAAATTGCTTCTTGTTAATTGAATTAGAATTCAATTAGAATTTTAGAATGAGAATTAATGAGAATTCTTAGAATTGCTTGCTTCTTAAGAAATTCCTGGAAACAGCTTGCTAACTTGTTCTGTTCCTCAGATTTATCAACCTAATCATACATTACATTGAGATCATTCAGCCAATCCCCTGCAGACATTAAAGAAATTTTAAAAGTCACTTGAAAAGTGTTTAAATAAACATGGCATCAGTTTCTTAATTATTGTGCAGCACGAGATATTTAAAATATTCTTTATCTTCCATTATTTATGTAGCACTGGCTGGATTTCAAATGCTGAATATCGGAGCGTCTCCCATGTTTGTCCTCCAGAAAGCTCTGCTCAGTAAAGTGTTTGTATTTTGTTGATATTGGTATTCATTTTTCCTCCTTTCCCAGGGCAATAATCAGAGATTTGTCATTTACCACAAAGCTAACAAAATCAAGTTTCTCTCCTGGAGTGTCACTGGAGTGGCCAGGGGCGTTTAGAGTCTTGCTAAATAAAAGTTGAGTTGAGAATACATTTTGATTGGCTTTAGCGGATATATTTAGATGGCTCAAAGTCTCATCTGTTTGTAATTAAGCTAGTGCTGGGAATAAATGATAGTAATATTCTTACCCTCCAATATGCTGATACCCTGCAGTAGGAGTATTTGGATAATGGCAGAGAAGCAGCAAAAGAAGTTTGTCTAGAAATTTCTTCCAAATCATACAGCTCATATATGACATTTATTAGGAGTTGCCCCCAAATTAATAACAATTATAAGAATTTACACTGACATTACCAAAAACAAGTTTGAAACCCAAAGCAATATTTCTAAATTATCAATAATGAAAAACAAATGCCCATTCCTCATGCTTGAAGAAAAACTAAGTAATCTATTTAAAAAGATCATTGTTGTGTGAGGAGATGATCAAAGAGCATGTAGTCCCCAAAATGGAAGAAAGAAAAACACTCAAGAGGTGTATCAGGTTATTAATTTAAAAAATACGTTATTTTAATAAAATGTGTTATTTTAATAAAATGTGTTGAGTTTTTTTGGTAACGTTTATATGTTTTAAAGATTTCTTTTTTGTGTGATTTTTTTCTTATTTTAAATATTATTCACCTTGTATCTAACTGTGTATTTTTCTTTTTTTCATGAATGTTAACTTTTTAATTTAGAAAAAAATCTGCACATGGGGCACCTGGGTGACTCAGTCGTTAAGCATCTGCCTTTGGCTCAGGGCGTGATCTGGGCATTCTGGGATCGAGCCCCACATCAGGCTCCTCCGCTGGGAGCCTGCTTCTTCCTCTCCCACTCCCCCTGCTTGTGTTCCCTCTCTCACTGGCTGTCTCTATCTCTGTCAAATAAAGAAAATAAAAATCTTAAAAAAAAAAAAAAAAGACAAAAATGAAAAAAAATCTGCACAATGAAAAGTAAAATTAAGAAATTAAGACTTGTTTCAATAGGTCAAGAGCGATGAAATTTTCTTTTTTTGCTCATCTCCTCAATATTCATCTCGCCTTTTATTTTTACAAAGCCCTTTAAAAATATTGCTCTTCATGGTCTTATAAGCATGTAAAAACAGTCATGCAATGGTCTTATACCCTTGTTTTCTTTTTCCTGAAAAGGGCAGCCACGCCATCTACGAGTACCATCGATAATTCTTAGAGTACCTCAAAATTCGGTTTGCCATGAGTGGACTATCTCTGCTTCTAGCTCATTTTCTCCTTTTCCAATGGCACTCATCTTGGGCTATTTCACCCTTTACTGCCTTGTATCAGAAAACCAGACTTCACAAGCCCTAGAAATCAATCTAGCTGTTTGTTAATACATATGTTAAGAAGAGAAGTCATGGAGGCAATAGTCTTCTAAAGATGTTCCCTCTGAATGTTCCCTCTCAGTAAGTAAAGACCCAGCATTCCTTTTCTCTAAAGTTGGTCTGGGATTTCGGGAAGACCACTTCTAGTAGGACTGAAGTATTTCTGATATTCAGAGATTCTGAGTGAAAAGAGTTTTTATACCAAAAGGAAAAAGATTCTTAAACCTTGAGTATTTGTAGTCCCGAGTCATTCATTGTAAGTTGGAAAGTAGCTATGGTGTCGGCTGGACTTTTGGAATTTGCCTGGTGGTCTCTATTACGAGAGGTTGCAAGAGATTTTTTTAAATGTGTGAAATGACATTCAAAGAACAAGAATGGTAGTGACAGACTGAATTATTTTGTAGGGGAAAAAATGGATTGGTGAATGCTGAATTAAAAAAAAAAAGTAAAATATTTTCCACAAACCAAAATCCTCTATAACCTACAATCCCTGTCTGGCCAAGGTTAGCAATCCTGTTCAACTTGAAATCCTAGAAGCCTTGGTAAGTGCCATGTTTCATCAGCATAAATAATTAACTGGAGAAGGACATGCAATATTCATAGTGGGACATTATTAGATTGCAAAAGCCGAGAAAATATCTAAAAATTGAAGAAAAATGAATCATTCAGCTTATGGCATTTCCTTTATGTATATAATTAATTAAAAAAAAAAAACCTATTCCTTCTGGACCCATGACAAATGGTGGGTGTGCTAGGTTGCCGCACAACTGACCTGTATTTGATGCGTGGTTTGAAACAATAAGGAACTCAGTGGTTCGGGTGCATTCTGCCAGGAGGCGGGCATCAGGTTTTGCTTTTTTATTTTAAGACCATTCCGATAATAAGGGAACTGTTATTTTGGGCGTCAGAGCAATTGTTCAATTTAGTGTGCTCAATTAAGTGTCGCGACCTGCGAATGATTTCTATTATTGGAGGTTTTCACTTTTGTGGGAAAGGATTATGGTGATGGGTTCTAGAAAATCTATTGAATAAATAAGCATTTCCTGGCAGATGTCGCCTTTCTGTCCCAAGCCAAGAGCAACCGCAAAGCGCAGAGCTTGGGGTTGCCGCTAGTGACGTTAATTGATGTCCTACAGCTTTGTCTGAGAGTGTCCTGGGGGTTGACCAAGTGGTATTTACATGACACAGAGTGGCCGGAAACGGGTCAGAAGAACAATACGTCTGTGATATCGTTTCTCCGGTCAGATACCTGGGGTCGGTTCGCAGATACTCTTAGTTGTGCGAGGGAAAAAGTGGGATTTTTTTCCTGACTCTGAAGACCTGTTCGGCGGGAGACTGTGAGAGCTCTAGGCCTTCCGAAGGCGAAAGAAAGACGGATTATTTAAATCCAGGAGCCTCGTTAGGATTTCTGAGGAACGGAAAAGTGGTTTGACATTGAGACCGAACGAAGGTTACCGGTGGAGAATTTAGCGCCGGCTGACCTGCTTGCCCTGCTGCTGCGGTGATTCGGGGTGAGCTCTGAAAGCCCGCATTGTTCACGCGTGGCCCCAAGAACAAGAAGTGCGGGAGAGCTTAGCGCGGTCATCAGGCTCTCGGACGTCACCTCTCCTGCCCTCTTTCTTTCAGCTCAGGAAGTAAACTGGCATTGAGGCAAAGGAACAGAAGCTCAGGGAGCTGGCAGCAACTTCTCAAAGGGAAAGAGGAGGTATTTTGTAACAGGAAAGAATTCTGTAGTTTAAAACCATATTTGCTATAGATATCAATTGTACTTTAAAGCATTTAAAAGTGAAATAAACTCCTCCTAAATACCTAGGAATCTGTATATGAGCTGTTTCTTAATCATAATGCGTTCTTCCTCCTTTGTGATTATGGGTAAATGTAATCACAACGGAGTCTATGACCTTCAATTAGACAGGATACCCTATCCCACATGGAATTTACCGAATAGTGTATACGTGACAAACCACCTCGGGAATAATTTGGGTATTATTGGAAATGGCATTAAATTCTTCGGCACCTGTGATGCTATTTTATACACTGGGTCTGCAACTTAGTAGGGTAACAACTCATGCATTGGAATCACCAGAGAATGAGTTGCCCCGAATAGAATTTTTTGGCTAAGTTTTACCACTGTGTGTCTAAAAAGTATCTCATACCTTCAAGTTAACCCTGAAACTCAGAGGTCATAAGTTGAGAATGAAGTTTAAAAAAACTCTATACGTAATGACTGAGGTTAGACAACTATATAAATAATCTTAGTTGATAATCTATAAGCGAGTACCGAGAACTTTTGAAGACATCCCAATTCTATTCATGGCTATCATTTATCCATGTAGTTATTCATTCATCAAACATATATTAAGCCTTTCATCTTTTGACACATTTGGTTAGGCATCTTTTAAAAACTGGCTGTATTTTCTTTTCTAAAGTTCCAGTGTATCAATGGCATTTCACCCTGCTTGCAGAAATACTGAGTAACACAAAGTGGAAAGTTACCAAGCAGGTTGGAAATAGTAAGACAATGAGTAAGAATCTACCAGTATATTTCCACATCTGTCTACAAGAGAAGCCTCTGCCTTCCAGTCATTCAACCCACTTAGCTGGCAAAATGATGATAGTAACCACAGGTTAACATTTATTTGGTATAAGCTGTGTGCTCAATGTTTTATGGGCATTCGTTTATTTACTTGCCAAAGGAGTCTTGCAAAGTTAACATCCTTACTTTTTGAGTGAGGAAACTAAGGCTTAAAAGTTCAATTAATTTGTTCCAGATCAGATTAATAAAGTTGGGGGCCAGAATCTGAATCTAGATCTTCTTGACTTCAAAGCCTATGACGTCATAATGGAAAAATACATACGCGTTATGATAACTTGATGACATTAGCCACTAACTGTCCTTCAACTCTTGTTCCATGTTTACTCAGCATCCTCTTCTGATTTACTTAGAACTTCCATAAAATATTTTCTTTGCAGGAAGAGAATATTCCTCCAGTGATTTTGAATGCTTGATTCCTGTGGACACTGTGTATTTAAAAAATTATAATTGAACAATCACATTGTTTGATTTATACTTCTTTGTCTTCTGAATTTGATTAATGTGAGTTGGCCTCTCCAACACAGGCATCACTTCTGAATATATTTACAAATTACTATTTTGTTGTTGTTGTTTACAGAATTCAGGAACAGATCCTAGACCAAGGTATTTATGGCATCTAAGCAGAATCTCTACCTTATCATTATTTATAGTCTCAGAAATAATGCAGTAGTTTTTTTTTTAATAATAAAAAATTTACAGAAAAGTTTCAAGTACAGTGCAAAGAAAGTTTTTCTTTTCTTTCCTGCACCGTCTTCTTTCTTAGAGATCATTTATTAAGTACCAGCCTCATTGCATTTTATCCTCGTAAGCCCACATACAGTGATACAATAATAGTGTGTATCTCTTAGGATTTGGGGTCTGGAGTTATTGCATGCAAAATTTTTGGCTTGGTATGATTTATTTCTCTTTTCAATATTGGTGAACTTAGCAATCAATAAATCAAAAATTTTAGGAGACTTTTTGAAGGACCAGTCGATTGATGTTAAATATTAGTCCGAGTCCTCCCCTGACCCAGTGAGACATGTGTCTTAGTTTTGTCATGAGTATTCCAAGGGCTCGAAGGTTTTCATCCATTCCATCTAAATTCTCCACAGGGCTCTGGAGGACTCC
Organism: Ursus maritimus; assembly: GCF_017311325.1. Taxonomy (NCBI): domain Eukaryota; kingdom Metazoa; phylum Chordata; class Mammalia; order Carnivora; family Ursidae; genus Ursus; species Ursus maritimus. The sequence goes on along the minus strand of NW_024424230.1, from coordinate 42,889,028 downwards.
TGTTGTTGAAAACCTGCATTGGGATAACCAGAGTCCTAATTCTCATACTTACGTAGGAGGCAGTTTCTGAAAAGTCACAGCTTTCTGTGCTTCACTGCAAACCAACTGGATCCGAGTGTGTGGAGTGGGGCCGAGGAACATGCAGATTCCCCCTGCGTTTCTGTCGCACACAGATGTTCGACCCAGTGTGATACATGGTAGGGAAAATGATGTTTTCGTTTTCTTCTTCTTCTTCTTCTTCTTTTTTTTAAGATCTCCTATTCACTGGCTTTCATGTACTCATTTATTTGTAAGATGTAAAGATACATGTAAAGATACATGTACATGTATCTTCAGTTCTATGCAATTTTTTGCCTCCCCAACCCCTCGTTCTATGCAATTTTATCACATGTACAATGCGTAATGTTTTCAACACTGTGCATTAGTAAGTTTTTGCATAAGTGAATCCTTATTTAATGGTTGTTTAACTGATGGCTGTTGTCTTATTGGGGACTCTAGAAAAGTGTTGAATGTGGAAAAAAGTAAGTCATGTCATGTTCCTGTGTATAATATGCATAATGCTATGCATATGCACAGAGAATTGTGTGTAAATACGTCATCTTACTTACATAAGTAAATGACTCAGAGGCTCAGAGTGTAAACAAATCAAGGAGCTAAGTAAATTAAATACTTTGGAAAATTGCGTATCATGTTTGGGCAACTAACTTTAATTTGTGTGCTGAATTAGGGATTCATGCTTGACTTTGGAAAATTGAAAACTGACAGGAAGCCAAAAATCCAAGGAAATACACCTGCCCTGCACTTGTGGATCTAAATGGAGGAGTAGAGCTTGTTAATTGGTAAACATAATTTTCATAAATCTTTCTGCGATAATTTCCTAGGTCTTCCATAATGAATACCCCAACTAGTTAGCTTAAAACCACAGAAATTTATTCGCTCACAGGTGGAAGACCAGAGGCATAAAATCAAGGTGTGGGCAGGGCCGTGCTCTCTCTGAAGGCTCCAGGAAAGGATCCTTCATTGCCATTTTCTAGATCCTGCTGGTTGTCAGCAAGCCTTAGCACTCCCCAGCTTATGGGTGCTTCACACTCCAATCTCTGCTTCCTTTGTCACATGGCCTTCTGCCTGTGTCTCTGTGTGTCTCTAAATCTCTCTCTTCTAATGACACCAGTCACTGGATTCAGGCCCGCCCTACACCAGCATGACCTCATCTTAACTAAATTACATCTGCAAAGACTTGAATTCCAAATGAGGTTATATTCAGAGGCTCTGGGTGGACGTGACTTTGAGGGGTGGGAGGTCACTGTTGAACCAGTACATGTTCCCACCCTGTTTTTGTGGCAAATTGATGCTCAGCTTCCCACTTCTTGCCCTCTACATATGAGCATTTTGCTGATGAAGCAGTTTGTGGATAACTTCATTTTGAAGTTGCCCCCTGCAGTCCGAACTTTTGTAGGGCTTGGTTCTGAGTATAATATCCCTCCTTTTAGGATACTCTCAGTTCAGCTAAGAGCCAGTTAGTTTTTAAAAACTGGAATACAGAGTTTCTCCAATTTTGTACTATCAAGAGATGATTTCATATTTTTTTTACTCATGGGCCCATATTTAAAAAAGAATTTGTCTATCAAATAAATATGATTAACTAATTAATTCCATGTCTCATGAAATTAATCAGTGACCATTTAATGTAATTCTTTATAAGCAAGGACCGTTTGACACTTAACCTACACAGACATACATACATGGATCCATGAATGATTCTAGTTAGGCATTTTGAAATTCTGGAGATAATCAACAAGTCGTTATAACTATATCCTTTGACGTCCAAGGTATGAATCACTGTTCTAAGGATTAATGACAAGATCTCAGACTTAGGAAAATTGCAGGTAAATTTTCAATTTACTTTAAATGGACAGCGACTCACTGAAACACAGTTCACATCTTGTCATCTATTCCTGATGAATATTATAGTTAAGAACTGTGGCTAAATAACAGTAACATACTAGGTAGAAATTAAATGTGGAAAAGCAGGGCGCCTGGGTGGCTCAGTCAGTTAAGCATCCGGCTCTTGGTTTCAGCTCAGGTCACGATCTCACGATTGAGTCCTGCATCGGCTCCACACTCAGTGGGGCTTCTCCTTGGATTCTCTCTCTCTCTCTCTTTCCCTGCCTCTCCCCCTGCTCTCTTAAATCAATCAATCAATCTTTAAAAAAATGTGGAAAAGCTCTACTTTTCCTTTTCCAGATTTGAGATCAGGACACGGGAGGGTAGATGGAGAAAGGTGCAAGGAATTCAAAAAGTGAATGAAAAATGTCATAGCAAAGAATTAGAAATATTACCCGTTTTATAATAGTTTACATTTGTCTACATGTTTTGATTTAGAATGCTTCCAATACTGCTTTATTCGATAATGCTGGTTCAACAGTTACCCCCCACCCCTCAAAGTCACGTCCACCCAGAGCCCCAGAATGTGACCTCATCTGGAATTCAAGTCTTTGAAGATTTCAGCATTATTAAGGCAGATGTTATTTCCCATAATTTCAAAGACGAGAAAACTGACATTTGGGGTTCAGTGATTCATCCCTCCCCACACCCCCCCACCAGCCAGATAGTACATAGGAGAATTAAAACTCCAGTGCAGAGCATTGGTATTCGTTCCGCTGTCCTTCCCTTTACACAGTTAGCTCGTGGCTCACAGCAATTCTAGAGCACTGCCGTCGCCTTTGGAACCCCGCCACAGGGTCAAGACGGGAGCCCGAAGCTGAAATCCAAAAAATATTGGTTCTATTTCAGCAGTCGTCTGACCCTTAGACATTTGTAACCTGGGGTGATACTCTTTGTCTTCCTCCTCTGGAGGCTTGAGAGAACTGGGCAGAATGAAAATATGAAACAAGATGACACACCATGCGGGTGGGAAGCAAAGAGCGTTGGGCGTGGGAGTGATAACCCTGACATGCCTCTAAGGCACGGCTCGTGATTCCATTTCCTGAGATTCCCTTGTTTCCTTTAGTAACAAATCCCCCTTTTTCATTCTGGTTTAAATAGCTTTTGTTGTCATTTCAGGCGATCAACAGATGCTGTTCCAAAGACACCACGTGTACGGTCTAGGAGGGAAGACAGACCCACACCAGTAATTCCATCAAAGTTTAAGAGCGAGGAACACCCAAGAAGAGTATTAGGCTAAGGTGTTATCACTTATTTGTCCTTTTGCACAATTTACATCCAGACCCCTTCGCCGTGGTATTTAGCAAGATTCTGAGCTGTGGGAGGAGGGGCATCCTGTGAAGTCAAGGGGGTCGGAAGACAAGGACGGTACATAAGGCCGATTTTAATCCCTTTTCAGTTGGGCAGAGTTGGGGGGACTTGTCTGCCCCTGCCCCCCCATCGTCTTCTCTTGTTTAGTCCCTTTGTCTATGAAGTGTTGTCCTTGGTTTTCTCTTGGAGGACATTTGGGAAAGTTAAAAATAAATCTGCGCCTTTCAAGTTTTCTGAACTTGGAGGATACTTCTTTTATTGTAAGAGGAAGGAAGAAGGTACATGTGTCCATCACACTGGCATAAAGGTGCGACTCAGTTAAAATAGAACATAGTTTCTTACCATCAGGCATATTGTTTACATTGCTGTTGCTCCGGAATTTAGACACGGTGAAGCTCAGTGGGCGGACAAAACCCATCTGCCCAAAAGGCAATGTATTCAACGGTTTGGACCAAGACTCCCTCGCTAGCAATAAAAAAAGGACATTTTTACACGAGGCATAAAACAACTAACAAACGAAGCTATAATCATGGGATTATTAACAAATACACTTACTTGAATTTATAGAGCCATAGATCTGTTGGAAAACATGCACGTGGTAAGTAAAAAAAAATTCATATGGATTTATATAAAATTCCACAATGCGTTGAATGATTTATCACAACTTTATTTGTATTAACCCAGATGGCGTGCAATTTGGATACGTAACCCTGCCTATGAGAAATGCTTTGTAAATGCCACACGTCTCCGTGGTGTCGCAGTGACTGCGTGCCAGGGCAGCATTCCACTCCAGAAGGTCCGTGCCAACATGACTCAAGAAGGGAAATGACATCTTACTTGTTGGAGTAAAGAAACTTGCAGTGCAAACAATAACAACAATCACGCAATCAGAGAAGCGATTAAGTAGAAAGAATTCACTCCAAATGACTGACCCTGGTGGTTACATCTCACCCAGACAAAAAGAAACTGTTGGAAATGGCTGTCCTCAAAGTTTCTGCATTAAATGTCTTTTTATAACCAGCTGTCACTCAACGATTTGTTACCAGAAAATACCAGAGTGATTCAGTCTTCCTTCAGTATACTCACTGGCTTTCAGCTTGGGTGCTGGAGAAATTATTCTGGACTATTCGGTTTCAAATTCTTATGCATAGAGTTACAAAAAGTCAAATGAAAGGCCCCTTTCTCTACATCCTTCATACTTATAAAAAAGAAGCTTCTAGGTGTCTGTGAACCCCATGAATGGCTGTTGAAACGTTTGTGCATTTTTCTGCTGAGTGGATCTAGAACTATTAAAGGCCAATCTTGATGGGCCTGTTTCTCCATGGAAAACATGAGCAGGTTGCAGTTATCATCCATTTTCTGAGAGCCTGGAGAATTTTCTCACAGTAGGAGCTTTTCTATTAAGAGAGATAGTTCCTCAAGTAAACATATCTTTGGGGAAAAAAAGATAGTTAAATGCTGACTCAAGATTTAATTAATCAGGGGCGCCTGGGTGGCACAGCAGTTAAGCGTCTGCCTTCGGCTCAGGGCATGATCCCGGCGATCTGGGATCGAGCCCCACATCAGGCTCTTCTGCTATGAGCCTGCTTCTTCCTCTCCCACTCCCCCTGCTTGTGTTCCCTCTCTCGCTGGCTGTCTCTATCTCTGTCGAATAAATAAATAAAATCTTTAAAAAAAAAAGATTTAATTAATCAAGTGTAACATGATAATTTACTGAATCAAACAGATGGTAACCATTAGCAATTTAAAGAAAAACTAAATGTGCAGGGGAAGACAGAATACCAGTGTTTATGTTTATATACTTTATGCTAAATAAATGAAATGTTTCAATGCATTCTGAGAATGAAAGTACGAAAAGAGTACCCTTGCTTATGGGGAATATTTTTCTGATTCTGAAATATTGGTTCACCCACTTCCCATGATTATTCTACCTCAGAACCAGGCTGGGTCATTTTGGCCTATCAAAAATGGAAGGAATTTGTTGAAAGAAATTCAAGTTAATCTAAAATAACCATGTAGTAAAATAGGGATGGAAATAATGGTAAAACTACTTCTCAAGTTTAACATCTGGATAGCCACTATAAAAAAATAAAGGTATCTTCAGAATGATTAAAATTTAAAAAAAATTAAGAGATATATGCACAATGATTCAAATAACCCAAATACTCTTCTACATTTGTTGGCTAGTTGTGTTAGTCTCCTAGGGCTTCCATAACAAATTACCACAGCTGTGGTGTCCCAATTTTCCCACAGTCCTGGAGGCTAGACGTCTGAGATACAGGTGTCAGTAGGACCTTCTGAAGGCCCTAGAGAGCAATCTGTTCCTCACCCCTTCCAGCTTCTGGTGGATTTACTCCAATGTCTCCTTCCGTTGACTTCAGATGACCTTCTTTTCTGTGTGTGTCTCTTTTTGTCCCCTATTATAATACTCTTATTGGATTTAAGGCCCATTATAATCCAATATGATCTCCTCTCTCTCCATAACTTAATCACATCCGCAAAGACCCTATTTCCAAACAGGGTCGCATTCTGAAGTCCTAGGTGGACATGAATCTTTGGGGGACATTATTCAACCTACCATAACGGTATTTTAACTTTTCATGAATCATCATCTATCCCTCTCTGAGCTCCCTAGTAGGATAATTAGCAAGAAGTGAAATCCATCTTCCTCTGAGTGATGATATTTAAGCTTGTATAACGCCAACTGGAGATTAAATGTAAAGCTTAGACTGCCTTGAGATTTTCATTGTTGAAGACTCAACTAAAGTGCATCCTGGTTGCAAATTATCATCTTGTACAGCAAAGGACTGCAGTGCACACGTGAGTTGTTACCTGCTGCTCCCCTGGTGCACTGTCTTACTCCCCATGACCTTGCTGATCAGTTTCGGCAAAGCTAAGGCATTTCAAAACTTGTCATGTACTTTTTTTACAAGAGACTAGGAAGATTTAGGAATAAGGCACTAAATTCACTTCCTATGGGAAGAGGTTTCCAAATTTTTTTAGAAGTAACAATCTAAAAAATATTAGACATTAGATCACAGAAACTACTTTTATTTCGGAGGGCTGTTTGATGATAGTCATGTCGAACATGTGACATCACAGCTCATAAAGCTATGTTGTAGAAATCAATAAGTCTGTAATTAAGAAATCCCTTATATATATATTTAAAATTGATGTTTGACATGTTTATAGTTGTGGTAATCTGGAGAAAAGCATTTGTTGCATCATAATTTTTATCTGATGTCTATATATATGGTGTCTACAGACAAATATAAAGTGGTAACGTACTTGCTTACTAACAGAAAGACATATGTTAAGAGCAATGACAAGTCCTGAATTGAGTCTAAATCTTGCTTTTTACTTAAAGAATGTTCTGGATAACCTCTCCACATTTATTTCTGCCTGACCCAGTCCCAACTGGCATAGTGCCTACATATAAGATAAAAACAGTGGGAAGAAGTTCTTCAGAATTACTGATATTTCTGCCTATCTCTGTTGAAAGCACCTTCTATCTACAAGTCCATTTATTTCCATGTCCCTAAAACAATGATGATTGTCCAGTTTGTCCTAAAGGATCCTTATAGTCCCATTTGCCCATAATAAGAAGTAAAGAATAATGAGAAATATAGATTTTATTTACCTATTCATCTCTATATGTCCCAAGGGGAAGACATATTAATTTAGCGTAGGTGGACAGCTGACTATTTTGAGCTTTCCAGTTAAATTAGCCATTTAAGCTTAAGTGTCTTTTAGTGTTTTTTTCTAACTATAAACGTAAAACTACATGAATATATTTTTAATAATTAAAACTAAATTCATTAATATCCATATTCAATAGCAAGTGGAATGATAACACTGAATAGGGTTATTGATCTAACAATATGTGAAGCAGACATATGTGAGTTTAAAAACATCGAAAAACAGGGGCACCTGGATGGTTCAGTTGGTTAAGCAGCTGACTCTTGATTTTGGCTCAGGTCATGATCTCAGGGTCCTGGAATCAAGCCCCACGTCGGACTCTGTTCTCAGCACTGAGTCTGCTTAAGGATTCTCTCTCTCTCCCTCTTCTGTCCATCTCCCTGCTCTCTTTCGCATAAATAAATAAATAAATAAATAAATAAATAAATAAATCTTAACACCATAAAGCATAATCATCTTTGGTGATTTAATATCAAATTTCAGAAGTTGTATGTAAATGTTTTATATATAAAAGAGTTTAAAAAGTTGAATAAGCTCAATTTTTCAACAGTTTGGGTAAGCCCACTACCCTCTTTTTCAGTATTGGTTTTATAAGTATCAGCCATTCACATCAATTTGTACAACCCACTGATCCAGTATGTAAATCTCAGGGTATGGAGATATTTCAAGACCATCAGGTCCCCTCTCTCCAGATTCCCAAAGAGTAGGTGTTCAGATTGAGTAATTTATCATTCAGTGATAAAGAACTATATCTCTTAGGACAGATTCTTCCATTTGCCCAAAGTTGATTATTAAAAACATGTTCTATAAGAAGCACGGAATGGGGACCATTTTTACAGCATGGATCCTCTAAACCCAAAACGTCCCATTTTGTCTATGACTCTTAAACACGGTGTCCAGACTAGATGATTTATTTTAAGTGGACCAAGACCAGAATCCAGTGTAGTGAAATCACCTTCCTCTTTTTATGTCCTATATACCTATTAAACGTTTAAGAAAAAAACATGTTTTAATTAAGTTTTAAATTTAATACTGTAAAATTTACTGTTTTTGTTGTAAAAGTCTATGAGCATTGACACGTTGGCACATAGCCACCATGATCTCAAGATACAGAAGGTTTTATCAGTCTTAAAACATGACCTCTTGCAGCCAATTCTTCCCAACCACTAATCCATGACAACCACCGCCCTTCCCCCTACCTATAGTTTTGCCTTTTCTAGACTCATATAAATGAAATCATGTATTTGCAGCTTTTGAGTTTGGTTTCTTTCCTTTGGTGTAATACACAAGAGATTCATCTGTATTGTTGAATGTGTGTTACTTTTTGTTGCTGGGTAGTTTTCTATTTTATGGATGTATCATACTTCTTTTATCCTTTCACCAGTTGAAGGGCAACTGGGTTGTTTTCAGTTTTTGGCAATAGGGAGCAAAGCTGCTGAAACATTCACATACAGGTTTTTGTGTGAATATAGGTTTTCATTTCTCTTGAGTGAACACTTGTGGGGCAGGGTGCTGAGTAGTATGGTAATGATATATTTAACTTTGTTAGAAACTGACAAACTACCTTGCAAAGTTGTTGTACCATTTTCCATTACCACCAGCAGTGTATGAGTTCCACAACCTTGTTCCTCTTTTAAAAAATTGTTTTGGCTATTTTAATTCATTTTTCATTCCCATATGTTTTAGAATAAGCTTGCTGATATCTACAAAATAATCTTCAGGGTTTTTTATTGGGATTGAGTTAATTTTATAGATCATTTGGAGAGAATTGATTGTGATATTATTATTGATATTGAATCTTCCATTCTATAAACACAGTATATATCTTTGAAACTCTAAGTTAAGAACACCTTAGAGAAATAGAAAGAACATAGAGAAAGGAACTTTTCATTAAACATTTATTGCTCTACATGTATTTGAAATTGATTGGCTAGACTACCTTCTCCCACATCTGATTTGAAAATCAGTAAGGATACCATCAAAAAGTCTGAATCACTCTAGTATTTTATGGTGGTACATACAAAACTCTAAGAAATCTATAAAAACTTCTTGAACTAATTAATGAGTTTAGACAAGTCACAGGATACAAGTAAACATGCAAAACCAATCATGTATATATGCTAGTAATGAACAGTTGGGAATTAAAATTTAAGACAGTACTATATGCAACAGCGCCAAAAATTGATTAGTTAGGTATATATCTCACAAAATATGTACAGGATCTATTGTGGAAAACTAAAATTCTCCGATGGAGATACAGACCAGATCTGTTGAATTTATACTGAATCCTTATTAAATTAAATCGGGAAACCCTGCAGTTCTGTGACCTAAGCCAGCCTTATTTGTGAAAGTGGCTTACAGTTAAGTCCTTTGGTACTGATGCTAGGAAGAGGAAAGGCAGGGGTGTATGGAAATAAAGAAACGACACGAATGAGAACAAACAAAAGCTATTTATTCTGAACTCATTATAGCAAGGGATTTGGCCATCATCACTCGTCCTTGGCAGAGACTCAGAGGCAGAGCGGGGTGTGGGAGCATCGTCTAGGGAGAAAGGGGGAAGGCTTCATGTATGCTCCGGCAGGAGGCTCTTGGCACGGGGAAGCTGGGGGGGATTAGCTAGAAACAGGGCATCCTATGTGATCGATTTCAGGAGCACATTTGGTTTTCTCATATTGATCCTGAGTTGGAAGCAAGGGTGAAAAGCTAAGGAAGCCGGCAGTCATGCCCAAGTCCTGACCGTTTGAGGCCTGTTGCTGCGAGACTGGCATTTGGCTTCCTGGGCTGGTTACTACCAAGATTGTGGATTAGAGTTCTGTTGCCATATACGTTCTGGCCATTGTCCATTTGTATATTCATCTCTCAGATGGCATTCCGAGAAGACATTAGAAATTCTCTGGACATACGAGTGGTCCTCAGTCAGCTAAGCACACAGTGAAAGAATATTCTAGGCCTAAGGTACAGCTTTGCAAAAACAGAGAATCCTGTTTTATGTCTTGAAGTAATGATTATAAGTTCTACACACCCTATAAATGGTGCAGTGGTGACATTACATATAGTACACATTATAAAAATGTAACCAATTCTATATCTTATTAGTATAAAGCACTCATCTTTCTACATTTTCCTTTGTATTTTCCTTATTTTGAGATTGAGATTGCTATCAGGGACTTCTACATTGTATTTTCAATCCCTTCCACACATGGATGATACTCTTGTATTCTAACGATACTGCCAATCATGTGAATTTATAAAAGTCCCTGCCCCGCCCCCACAGGATTATTCAGTCCACACAAAGCTAACTCAACTGTCCAATTCAAAAAGAGTCATCAAATGGTCATCAGGTTCTCTGTAGCTTTACTTTGTAGAATTAGGCAGACAACAATCAGTTCTATTGTGTATTATCAAAGGCAAAATTTGATACCAGATTATGTTCCATTCTCCATAACGAGGAACAGTTATGAACACTGCTGGTTAGAAGAATTATTTACAGCAAAAGCGTAGAATGCTCATCATTTGGAGAGCTTAACGGTTGCCCTCGCTTCTGTTCGATAGCTCCTGAGATGTTTCTACTTTGATTTCTTCTCATGGCTTGTCAACCTTGCTCTTTTGACCCTCTTGTGACTCTTTTATTTTTTTCGGCAGATTCTTATGATCTATTTAAAATCTGAGATAAGCAAATTAATAAAGTGGCTTTTATCTTAAGGAGATGAGAAAACTCTTCCTTACCATTATGTGAAATTTGAAAGATCCTTGATGATATTTTTTTTCTTATAAGACCTGTGTTACCCAAAGAGAGTCGCAGCTTTCCTGTCCCCCCTGGCCCAGTTTCTTTACTTACTTTGTTTTCCAGCAACACCTTCCAGGTTAACTTTTCAATAACTGCCTCCCTTCCCACCATGATTAGAGGTATGTGACATCTAGCTCATTCTTAGACCATTTCCTTTAGGAAATCAACCCTAGAAGTGAAGCGACACTCTGGCCTTGGGTAACTAAGGTTTGCACCTTACTTTTTTCATGCTGCCCAAACATCGATCAGACACATATCCTGATTATCTACAATGCGGTATAATCAAAGCCACAGTTGAGATTTCCCAATGCATACACTGGGAATAAAAAAGGAGACTGGAACTTTTACCTGCTGTTAGATGTGGCTATAGTCAGACCCTCAGCCATACCTGTGTTCAGGCTCCTCTGCAGTGCACGTCTATGCCTGGGTCCTGGCATGTTTCTAGGGCTGAGACCAAGCCACTTCCATAAATGGGCAACTTCTGTGCCTATCCCTGGTTCAGATTTCACATGCAACCCCTCCAGTCTGAGGTCCTCACTTCATGTCCAGGTTTAGCATCTTCCCAGGGTATTTGAGAACCCCAGGATCAAGTCCATGCAGGGAAATGAGAAGCCTCAGCTGTGGACATGCAGTTTTCCCTTATGGATCTTACTAGGACAACGCCTGAAGAACATTGTTCTTCAACATTGGGTTTGCTGGGATATTTGCTTTTTCAATACACATGTGAAACACCAACACAACACCCTGAGTTGAGTTTGACAAAATCCTACAGAGTTCCACTTTATGATTCTTTTGGTAGGAAGGAACGAAAGTCAGATTTTCTGTCATCTTCCGGGTCTCGTTACTCATTTCCTCGCACACGTGCTTGAATGAGATCATACCTGTCTCCATGTTAACAGGCAATTGCTTTTAGTTTCCTTATAATCTAAATCTATACTTAGATAAAAACACACTTTTTACTGTACAGGACTATCACTTTGCCTAAAATAGGGACCAAGTTGTATGTGATCTGTCATATCAAGCAGCTCTCGTGAATCACAGTGCCCAAAACATCTGTGTTTCAAAATAGGACTCAGGCTTTTATACACAGGATTATAAATCTTGCTCTGATCTTTTCCCTCAAACAATGGAGCCATTTGTCTTAGAGATGAATCGATGACTCCACATCTGAGATAACAGCTATTGTACCTCTTAAACTCCTAGCTATGGAGGCTAAAGCAACGACAACAACAAAAACTTACATCAGGCCAAGACAACTGAGTTATCTGCCCTGTAATTATTTGTGTATATGTCTGTGGCACAAACATATTCTAAAGGGCAAGAGTGGGCTGAATTCACAGCTGTGTCCCCAGAATCCAGCTGAGTACAGAAGAGGCCCTGAAGAAATGCTCATGGGATAAATGTATAAGATAAAGCTCTTTCTCTCACCATTGGACCCCAATGCCTACCCCTTTCTTTCTTTTATCCAATTATTATTAAGGTCTTAGTCAGCCCACTGTCTTTTCCCCAACTGATCTCCTCTTCTCCCAAATGCTGTCTTTGGTTGAGACCTTCAGTGCTTCATGCCTGTGCTACAATGACAGTCTCCTACCCAGTTTCTTGGGATCTCCCCACCCGAGGGCACACTGTCCCTGGTTATCTCACTCTCATGGAAATCTGACCTTCTTACCCCTGGTGTTAAAAACCTTCCAAAATTTCCCCATGGCCTGCACAGCGATTTTAAACCTGTTTGTTTGTTTCAGAACACTAGGATTTCAGAGTAATGATTCCAGTAGTCTACATTTGATTCAAATCTAATCTTTTAAAATATATATGCTATTTTTAAAAGTGACACCAGAACTACCCTTTCTGGGAAGATACTTCTCCTAAGAACAACTGAAAACCCTGTACATTATATCTAAAGCAAACATAAGAAGACTCAGAAGAGAGAGGGAAGAAGTAGGACAGGCTAGGAACCCCAAAACCCATAACATGGCATTGTGGTGAGTTCCCTGGGTTTTCCTTTTGCCTCATATATCTCTTTATACTACAAACCAGGAGGATATCAAAAGTGAATGGAAAAAGACAATAAGTAGACAACATCAAAATGATAGAAAAATTAAAATTACCTGACAAAGCAGCCATTATAAGAATACCTCCATAAGCAATTCTAAGCATTCTTGAAACATGTGAAAAAATAAGAGGTTTCAGTAAAGAAACAGAAGATATAAGGAACCAAATGGAGATTTTAGAACTGAAAATACAATAAGCAAAATAAAACACTCAATGGATGGGCTTAATAACAGAGAGGACTGGGCAGAAGAAAGAATTAATTAACTTGAAGATAAAACACTGGAAATGACAAAATCTGAATGAAAGAGAGAAAACAGACTGGGGAAAAACAAAAACAAAAACACAACCCAGAAAGGAAGGGACACTCAGTGACCCATGAGACTACACAAAATGATGTAGCATTTGTGTGATCAAAGTCCCAAAAAGACTAAAAGAAAGCAGGTGGGACTTAAAAAGTACTCATAGAAATAATGGTGAAAATTCCTCAAATTTGGCAAAATCCATAAACCTACAAAGTCAAGAATCTGAGCAAATTCCAAGCAGGATAAACCCAAAACTCTACACCAAGAAACATCATAGTCAAAGTTCTGAAAACTAAAGACATAGAAAAAAAATCTTGAAAGCAACAGGAGAGAAAAAGCATCTCACCTACAGGAGCAAAACAATTTCATTTGTTGTGGATTTCTGTCTTGGAACCATGGAGGCTAGAAGGAAGTGATACACATTTGACAAGTGCCGAAAGAAAGGAACGTCCGGTCCAGAATCCTATATCCAGCACAAATACCTTTTAGGAATGAAATAGTACTCAGGATTTCTCAAGTGAAGAAAATATATTTTCCCTAAAAGAATGGGTAAAGGAAATTCTATAAACAGAAAGAGAACAACGAACAAAGGAATTTTGGAACATAAATAAGGAGGAAAGAATATGGTAAACAAAAGTAGGGGTAAATACCACACTCTCTTCTGTCTCTTCCTCAATTCTAAGGCAATTATATTACAAACAAGGGAGGTTAAGGGAATATAAAGGAAGACATGTTTTCCATACTTAACTTGAACTGGTAAAATGATGAAACCATATGCATTTTATAAGCATTATAGATAAATCAAAAATGGAATTCTCAAAATGGTACAAGCAGCCCATAGGAAGGCAAGAAATCAAAGTTAATAATTATACATCAGTGGGTTAGATAACCTGAGTTAAAGACTTGAGCAGAGACCTGAAATCATAAAACTCCTAAAATAAAACATTGACGGTAAACTCCCTGACATTATGCTTGGCAATTATTATTTTGGATCTGACACCAAAAGCAAAGGCAATCAAATAAAAAATAAACAGGTGGGACTACATCAAACTGAAAACTTTTATACAGCAAAGTATAACTATCAACAAAAGAAAATCTATATAATGGGAGAAAATATTTGCAAATCAAGTGTTTGGTAAACAGTTAATGTCTAAAATATATAGAGTACTCATACAACTCAATGGCAAAAGAAGTAGCTCAATTTTAATATGAGAAAAGGACATAAATAGACGTATTTTTCAAAAAAAGACATACAAATGGCCAACAGGTACATGTAAAGGTGCTCATCATCACTAAGCATCAGGGAAATTTGAATCAAAATCACAATGAGATATAACTTCACATCTGTTAAGATGGGTATTATCAATAAGAAAAAGAATAACAAGTGTTGGTGAAGATGTGAAGAAAAGGAAACCTTTGTGCCTTGTTGGTGGGAATGTACGCTGTACAGCTATACTGGAAAACAGGATGGAGGTTCCTCACAAACTAAAAATAGAGCTACTATCTAATCTAGCAATCCTACTCCTGGGTATGTATCCAAAGGAAATGAAATCAATCTTAAAGAGATACCTGTACTCCCATGTTCACTGCAGCATTATCTACAATAGCTAAAGTATGGAAATAACCTAAACGTCTATCAGTGACTGAATGAATAAAGACAATGTGGAATACATATACAATGGAATATTATTCAGCCTTACAAAGTAGGAAATCCTGCCATTTATGACAACATGGATAAACCTGGAAGACATTATACTGAGTAAATTAACCAGGTAGAGAAAGACAAATACTTCATGGTATCACTTATATGTGGAATTAAAAAAAAATTAAACTCATAGAAACAGAGAGTAGAATGGTGGTTGCCAGGGACTGGGGGGTGGGGGAAATTGAGACAGACTGATCAAAGGGTACAAAATTTCAACTATAAGATGAATAAGATATGAGGATCTAATGTATAGCATGGTGACTGTAGTTGATGATACTGTATTTTATAACTGAAATTTGCTAAGAGAGTAGAACTTAAGTGTTCTCAAAAAAGAAAAAAAATCAGAAAGGTAAACATGTGCCATGACGGCTGTGCTAATTAATTCAATTGTGAAAATCTTTTCAGAGCGTATACATATATCAAATCATTATATCTCACACTTTAAATATGGTATGATTTTGCCAGTTATATCTAAATAAAGGTAAAAAAAATGTGATCCAAGCTATATACTTCTGTAGGAAATTCATTTCAAATACAACCATTTAAGTAGAGTGAAAGTAAGATGAAGAAAGTCATATCATAGGGAAATTAATCATAAGAAAGTAGGAGTGGCTTTCTACTTTTATATTATTATTATAATTATTATTACACTTACTACTATTATTGTGATATTAATAATAAAAAAGTGGACTTTAGAGGAAAGAGAATTACCAGAGAAACAAAGGACATTATGTAGTAATACAAGAATCAATCCATCAAGAAGACAATAATCCTAAGTGTGTCTGCACCAAACAACAGCTTCACAAAATATGTGAAGCAAAAACTGATAGAACTGAAAGGAACAATAGACAAATCCACAGCTATAGCTGAAGACTTCAATCTCTCTTTCGCTCTCTTTCAGTTTTGATAGAATTAGACTGAAAACAAACAAGGATATAAAATAACTCATCAACTTACGGGATCTAATTTGCATTTATAGAACATTCCACCCAATGATAGCAGTCTACACATTCTTTTCAGTTGTCCAGAGAACATGTGCCAATGTAGACCACATTCTTAACCATAAACAAACTGAACAAATTTAAAATAATTGAAATCATACACTGTGTTCTGTAATCACAATGGAATCAAACTAGAAATCAGTAACAGAAAGATAACAGGAACATCTTCAAACACTTGGAAACTAGACAGCGCATGTAAATGATCCATGGGTCAAAGACAAAGTCTCAAGGGAAGGTAAAAAATATATTAGGTTGAATGAAAATGAACATACAACATATCAAAATTTGTGGGATGCAGTAAAAGCGTCCTGAGAAGAAAATTTATAGCACTAAATGTATATACTAGAAAAGAAGAAAAGTCTTAAACAAATAATCCAACCTCCTCTCTCAAGAACTTAGAAAAGGAAGAGCCAAATAAGCTCAAAACAAGCAGAGGGAAGTGTTGGCTGGAAAGTTCCCAGATGTTTTCAACACTGTATCCTTATGTCAAGGCTATGTTCTTGGAGCAGCCTCTGGAAGGGGGACCCCACATTTCAAAGGGAGGGATTGAGGAGCCTCTGATTGCCAGGGTCCAACTTGCAAGCCAGGCAGCATTTCCTCAATGACCTCCTCCAGCAGGAAGGAAATAATAAAGATAATAGAAATCAATGAAACTAAAAACAAAACACAACAAAAATGGAGAAAAACAACGAAGCTAAAAGCCGGTTCTTTGAAACAATTCATAAAATTGGGAAGCCTCTGGATTGACAAAGAAAAAAGAGAGAAGGCACAATTATCAACATCAAGAATGAAACAGAAGGTATCACCAGGGACTGTTCAGACATCAAAGGAATAATAGGAGAACGCCACGGTCAACTGTACATGCATACATTTCACGGTGTAGATGAAATGGACCAATTCCTCAAAAACACAAACTACCACAACTCGTCCAGTAAGAAATTGATCATTTAAATAACCTTATTCTAGTAAGGAAATTGAATTTGTTATTTTAAAACTCCAAAAAAAGAAATCTTCAGGCTCAGGTGGTTTCACTAAAGAAGTCTACCAAACATTAAAGAAGAATTAACACAAATTCGACACAACCTTTTCCAGAGAGTAGAAGAGGGGAATTACTTGTATGAAGCTAGTGTTAACCTGTTATCAAACCCAGACAAAGCAGTACTATTAACAAACAAACAAATACAAAGAAAACTAAAGGCCACAATCATAGAATTCAGTGATATAAAAAAAGAACTATACACAATGACTAAGTGGGGGTCATTGGAAAGCTGGTTCAATGTATGGAAATCAGTTAATATAATCCACCATATTAACAGGTTAAAGAAGAAAAATTGTATGATCACATCAACTGACAAAGAAAAAAGCATCTAACAAAATTCAACAAGCTTTCATGATACAAAAAAGTTTTCTGCAAATTAAGAACAGAGGAGACCTTCCTCAACTTGATTTAAAAAAAAAAATTAATGAAAACCTGCAGCTAACATTATACTCAATAGCAAAGGACTGATTGCTTTCCCCCTGATATTGGGAACAAGGAAAGAGGTTTACTCTCATCGTTATTACTCAAGAAAGTACTAGAAATCTTAGGATAGTAGGGGGAAAAAGGGAGTGAGACCATCTAGATTGGAAAGAAAGAAATACGACTGTCCGTGTTTAAAAATGTCATGATTGTTATGTAAAAAATTCCAAATAATCTACAAAATACCTCTTAGAACTAATAAATTAGCTCAAAAATGTTACAGGAGATAAACATGTGAAAATAAATCAATCACATTTCTATATACTAACAGAAACACGTAGAACCTGAAATTCAAAACACAATACCATTTATAATTGCTCCAAAAAAAATGAAACACATAAGCCTACATCTGACAAAACATGTGTAGGATCTGCATCCTAGAAATGACAAGATGCTGTTAAAAGGTATATGGTGTTCATGGATTGGAAGACTCAATATTATAAAGATGTCAGTTAACCTCAGTTGATCTATAGTTTGAATGCAATTCCTATAAAAATCCCAGGAAGATTTTGTATAGGCATAGACAAACTTATTCTAAAATCTATAGTGAAAGCATAGGGCCCAGAAGAATGGAAACAAATTTGAGTAACACAAATAAAGTAGGAGGACTCAATCTAATTGATTTCAAGACTATATAATCAAGGCAGTGTGATATTGGTGAAGAGGATAGATACATAGATCAATGGAACAGTATAGAGAGCCCAGAAATAAACCCCACAAAAATTCCCCTAACTGATTTTTGACCAAGATGCAAAAGCAATTTAATGGAGTGAGGATAGCTTTTTCAACTAAAGGTCCTGGAGCACTTGGACATCCACAGGCAAAAGTTAGCTCAAACTGAATTACAGACTTAAATGTAAAATGTAAAATGATAAAACTTTTAGGAAAAAAATAGGAGAAAAGCTTCAGGAGCTAGGACAAAGGAACGAGTTCTTATACTTCACGCCAAAAGCACAATCCTTAAAAGAAAAAGTGATTAATTAGACCTCATCAGAATTAAAATTTTGCTTGTGCAAAAGACTCTGTTAAGTGAATGAAAACACAAGCTATAGGTTGAAAGAAAAATATTTGAAACCCATATACCTGACAAAGCACTAGGATCTAGCATGTGTAAAGAACTCTCAAAATTAAACAGTAACTCCCCCAATAATCCAATGAGAAAATGGACGAAAGACATGAAGAGACATTACCGTGAAGAGGATTTACAGATGGCAAATAAGTACATAAAAAGATGTTCAACACTACTACCCATTATGGAAATGAAAGCTACTTTGAGTGCAGGTCTTTGAAGGACATAATGAGGTTTCATTACATACCTATGAGAAGGACCAACTGTGATTACACCAAAAACTGCTAAGGATGAGGAGAAACTGGATCACTCCTACATTACTAGTGGGAATGTGAAGTGGTATAGACATTCTGGAAAAGAGCATGAGAGTTTCTTATAAAAATAATAGTGCTTATCATACAACACAGCAATTGCACTCTTAGGCATTTATCACAGAGAAATAAAAGATAGGTTCTCACAAAACCTGAACATTAATGTTCATTGAAGAATTAATCACAATAATCATAAACTAAAAAACCTAGATGTCTTTTAATGGCTGAATGGTTAAACCAACTGTGGTATATCCATATCGTAGAATACGACTGATCAATCAAATGGACAAGATATTGATACACCCAACAACCTGGATAAATCTCCAGAGATTTATGCTTAGTTAAAAAAAAATCTCAGAAGTTTAGATATTGTATGATCCCATTTGTATAACGTTCTCAAAATGACAAAATTATAAAAATGGAGAACAGCTTAGTGTTCACCTGGGGTTTGGGATAAGATTGAGGTAGGAGGGAAGGGGATAGGTGGATGTGTCTATAAAAGGGTAACATAAGAGATCCTTGTGGTGATGGAAATATTTTGTATCCTGACTATATCAATATCGATATTCTGCTTGTGCTATTGGGTTATTCTGTAGCAAGATGATCTTATTGTAGAGAACTAAACCAAGGGTACATGGGATCTCTTTGTATTATTTCTTACAACTGTATGCAAATCTACGAATATCTCAAAATAAAAATTTTAATTTAGAACAAGCAGACAAACACAAGGAGTGATAGCAGATAAGTCATACTCAATATGTTACAAACCAAAGGTCAGCATGTCGCAGATTGCTCGCTACCTACCTACTGTTGGATGAGGCAATTAGTTTCATACAAAGGATGACGCTGACATCTGTGGACATGTTTTGATTTTTATAAATATGTCATTGTTTATGCATGTTATGGCTCTTTATTATTATTCGACAATGTAAAATTTAAAAAGTACAAATCTAGAAAACTCTGCTTTTTGCATGTTTCCTAGTGTAAAATTGTACATTTGAGACCCTGTCGACAGCACATACAGATGAAGAGTTTCTGGTATGAACTTAAATATCCCGGAGAATGCAGGCACAGTTGTCTGTGTATATTTTCTTTATCCCATGTAGAGGGTATCCCAGTATTTCAGGATTTTTTTCATGCTTCTATGATGGCTTTTGTTTTGTGAAAAATAATTGTAGCTTAGTAGTTATTAACTATTTTTAGTAAGTAAAATCTAAAACAAAAAACACTTGTTTCTAATTCAGGTTATTTTAATTCAATGATATCTCAACATTACAAGATAATCTTAGGATGTGATAGACCATAGTGGTAAAAAGCAGGAGCTATGGCATCAAGAAGACCTGGGTTCTAACCCAAGCTAAACCTGCATCATGTCCAGGGAGTAGCTGGTGCTTCTCCACTTGAAATCCTGACATAGCGAGTCCTGCCTTGGTCATAGCTGCAACCACAAGACCAGGCCTGAGAGCCAGATTCAATCGTTGCTCATTGGATTACCTTAGCGCCTTGCAGAAAATTAACTGAATGTATATGTGTGGCTTTCTGTCTGAAATCTCTCTTCTGTTTCCTTGATCTCTTTGTCTGTCTTAACACTAATACAATCCTGTCATAATGACTATAGGTTTGTACTAAGCCTTGAAATCTACAATTGTTGGTTCTCCAATTTGGGTCTTTCATCAGATTATTTTGGCTGTCCTAAGTCTTTTGTATTTTTTTCCTAAGGATTTTATTTATTTACTTGAGAAAGAGAGAGAGAAAGAGAACAAGTGGGTGGAGGAGCAGAGGAACAAGCAGACTCCCTGCTAAGCATGGAGCCCACTGTGGGGCTCCCAGGAACCCGAGATCATGAGCTGAGTCGAAGTCATATGCTTAACTGATTGAGCCACCCAGGCGCCCTTAAGTCTTTTGTATTTTGATACAAACTTTAGAATCATCATTTTAATTTCTGTGTAATAACCTGGTGGTACAATGACAAATTTCAATCCATATATCAGTATTTTATTTATTTATTTTTAAATTTTTAAAAGATTTATTTATTTATTTTAGGGAGAGAGAGCACAAGCGTGACGGACAAAGGGAGAAGGAGAGAGAATCTCAAACAGACTCCACACTGACCGAAAGTCGGATGCTTAACTGACTGGGCCACCCAGGCACACCCTAGATCAATATTTTAAAAGGACATCTTAAAAATACAGAACATTTCAATCCATGAACCTGTATCTATCCAGGTCTTTAAGTTTACTCAGTTATATTGGATATCTTTTACTATGGGTATCTTACCTATTTTTTGTTAAGATATTCCTAAATGTTTGTTTTATGATACTATTTTAAAATGCCATTATTTTATTTTCAATTATTTTTTCCTACTGTATAGAAATACAATTAATTTTCATAATAAAGCAAATTCGGCTTTATCATTGCTGTCTTTGTCCATGCCTCGGTTTCCCACCATTATTTTCATAATAGCATCAAAACTTTAGGGCTCTTGCAGTGATTGAATGAGTTATTATCTATCAGTTCGCGCCAGAACATTGTCTAACGTAGAGTAAATGCTCAACACGTGTCGGTCATTGTTGCTTTTATTCATCTTCCAGAGTAAGTACCTCCAGGGAAACGTTCTCATTTTCATGGACTAAGGTCAACTGGGGTCTCCAATTGGCTCTCCTTTGGGAGGAAAGTGATCTTTTTTTTTTTAAAGATTTTATTTATTTGACAGAGAGAGACAGCCAGCGAGAGAAGGAACACAAGCAAGGGGAGTGGGAGAGGAAGAAGCAGGCTTCCAGCAGAGCAGGGAGCCCAATGCGGGGCTCGATCCCAGGACTCTGGGATCATGACCCGAGCCAAAGGCAGACGCTTAACTACTGAGCCACCCAGGCGCCCCATGGAGGAAAGTGGTCTTTACCAAGGTGGCACGAGCCTCTTGTTGATGAGGAGTAGTTGTTAAGGGTCACATCCTTTAGTCAGAATGGGTCCCCTGTGTCTCTGGTCCAGATTGAAAGGATGGTTCTAAAGTAGAGGGTTCCTCTCCCCTTAACATGGATCTGACCCAAAAAGCTGAATTATTCTATAAAGGGCTAACAGACATTAAGAAACGAATGGCGCTCCGCCAAGCAAGAGGAGAACTGCCCGATGTCTATAAGGCATCTGTGGTTACACATGTCTTCTAACGATGGGGATAGGAGCTGGGAAGAGGTCCTGTTCGTCTTTTGACATTTAAGCCAAAATCAAATCTGCTAACAGTGAACAAACAGAAGTATGATTTGAAAGCCAGTGGCAAGGCCGAAGTACAGTACAATGCTGCGAAGACAGCGTGTTAGAAAATTTCAAATAGAGAGAGAATTCAGTTAAGTGATACAACCTCATCCTCACCTCTGAAGATTTTTTTAGAGCCCATGTTAGAGCTTACAGTTTGTCACAAAACATAAGGCTTTGAGATGCCCAGGACGTTTGCTTCATTTTGAAGTAAGCCGAGCATCTGGACTCTACCCTGGGATGGGCATGGAAGAAACTTAAGAAGACTGAGCCGGCTCTCCTCTCCCAGGAGACCCCTAAGTGTCGCCAGAACAGTTACTCACTCAGTGTGCTGCTTCTTCCTGGTGGCCCTGGCTCGCCTTTCTATCATCTTAGGCAAAATGTGTATTGTGGAGCTGTGACATTTTGTCAATTAAATCTGAAACGATAACGATTAAATATTATTGTCTGCTACAGATCATGATTCACGATAGGGTCACTTTCCCAAACATAACCACAAAGTATAAATTCAATCTTAAAAAAAAGAAAAAGGGCTATGATACAAACATCAAAAATAGATCATTATCTCAATTCACCAGTTTGTTATTTCGTCTCTTTTGTGGACTGATTCACTGAAGTAGAGAAGGAAGTAAAAAGAGGAAAGGCAAGTGGTATCTGGGAGAATATATAAGTTTATATAAATACATTTATAATATTTTTCTTCAATTTAGAATATTTTTTTTCTGATTGAAAAGCATAACTCCTTGCTGAAATTTGGAAAATGAAGACAATTGTCAATTTTAAAGTAAAAATCAATTATAGTTTTTGATCCAGAGAGATCTGTTGTTGGCATGTTAGTCTTTCACACACACACACACACACACACACACACACACACACAGACTTTGTGTATCTTTATCAGTTCGTGCATTGCATACCCTGGTTCAGTCATGGACATTTCCCCATGACCTTGAAGGGCACCTCAGGAGCGTGAAGTTAAATGAATGCATAATATTAAACCATAAGGAACACAGATTTTTACTTAACCACTCTCATATTATCATTTAGGTTTTCCAGTGTTTTGCAATCACAAATAAGTCAGTGATTATACATAATAAATTCCTAGAAGGGGTAATAGTGGGCCAGAATTATAATTTTTCAAGGCTTTTGGTTCCTAATTTGCTTTCTTCAAGGTTTAGCAATTTGCACTTGCACCAAGCATAGACGAAAGTAAACATTGCACTTTGCCCTCATTAGCAATGAGTTATCATTAAGGAAAGAAAAAATAGGCCAATTTTAGACGTGAGCAACGATCTCTCGTTATTGCTTAAATCGGCAGTTCTTATACCATTAGTGAGATTGGACATGTGCTTTTAATGTGTGTCAGCAACATTTAAATTTCTTCTTTCACTCTTATAGAAGAGTGTTCTTCACCTATTTTTCCTGAAGTTTTAATAATTCAAAAAAAAGATTTTAAAGATCTCTTTACATATTAAGGAAAATAACTTTGCTATATTTACTAAAAAATATTTGTCTCACTTTTTATCTTTTCATTTATAACATATATGTACACACATTCATATATACATGTAGACGTTTACATATAGAAACATGGATTTTTTTAATGTAGACAAGCTATTGATATTTTTACTTGCTATTTCTGCCAGTACTTTGATGCTTTAGGAAGTCCTTACATGATATGAATTAAATATTTCCCACTCTTTAAACTTGAAGCTGGTTTTTAGTTTCATCTTTTACATTTAACCAGAATTTACTTGGATTATTGTATGTGAGAGAAATCTGTACTTTTTTCTGAAGAGCTGAGCAATTGTCCAGAACGAGTTATTGAATAATCATTTATATTGTGCTGATTTTTTGAATCACTTTTATCTTAAAATACTTTCTTATATAGGCCAGCATAGAGTTCAGGCCTCTTTTGTTCTATTGTTTTGTCTAGCTATTCTTGGATCGGCATGCCCTGGTTCTCAAAGCAATTGGAGAGATAAAAATACTTCCTAATCTTGTAATCTCAGTGTCACTTATAAAAGCAGTGTTTAATAATAAAAATATACATGACTAGAGGTTGGCTTAATTGGAAATATCTAAACCTGTTATCAATGACCCACTGGTCTCATAAGGGGTTCACTTCCTCCTTTCCTGCCCCAGGTAAAGCTGCCTGGATGAATGGGTTTCAGCCTTGGGTGCACACTGAAATTACCCGGAAGGCTGAAAATGTCCTCAGGACTGGGCCCAGCAAGTCAAGAAAATGTATTGTGAAAAGTCTAACCCCAACTCTTCTTTTTCTTGTTGTGTTTTAATATAAGTTGATGCTAGTTTTATAAAACACACTGGGTAGGCTTCCCAATTATTTTAATGCTCTGGAACTTTTTAAGAAAGCCTGAGAACTAAAAAAGTTGAAGCAAATCTTTTCATCTTCATCATTGGCCTTGGAATCTTTTACGAAAGTATTTGATAGGCTTAAATTTGTTTTGTGATTTATTTGTTTATGCATTCTTTAGTTTGTTAGTTCATTCAACAAATAATTATTGAATGCCCCCTTGTATACCAGAATGATGCTAGGCTCTGAGGACAAAATTTTAAAGAGACCAGAAATGTCTTCTGCCTCCTAGGGTATATAACCTAGGGGAGAGATGCACAATGACCCAAATACAACAAATATGGATGAAATTGCAGCTCAAACAATGCAGTGCAAGGAAAACCTGGGGTTTTGTAATAAGCAGGTAGATCAGAGAATGAAGAGCTGAGAAAGTGAAATGTGAGCTGGGGTATGAGTGATGAGATATTAATTAGGGAAAAGAGGAGTAGGGGCATCCAGTCAAAGAAACAAGCATATTCAAAGGTCCTGTGCTAGAAGGAAGCAGGGTGATGGAAGGGACTGAGCAGAAGCCCATGTTTGGAGCAGGCAGGGGCCAGATAATTCAGGGCTTTGTGGACTGCTTTATGAATTTCTGCCTTTATCCTATGGGCAAATGTATTTAAAAATATTTAAGGCAAATCAGGGATTTGCCTTTCCGCAGTGTGAAGAACAGATAAAGCGGGGACGCTGGTTTGCAGAGTAAATGCAGGTGAAGTAGTTGGAAGGCTACTGATATCATCTGGAAAAGTGATGCTAATCATTTGGGCTAGATCAAGAATTTGCAAACTGTGGCCCACAGGCTAGCTAGATCTGCCCCCCAACTTGTTTCTGTAAGTAAAGTGTTATAAACACACAACCAAGCTCATTAATTTCTAGTGTCTATGGCTGCTTTCCTGTTACGATGGCAAAACTGAGTATCTGTAGTTGCAACAGAGACTGTATGGCCAGCAAAGCCATATTTACTATTTGGCCCTTTGCAGAAAAAACAACAACAATAAACCTGCCATCATAAAAATTGACACAGCAAAGTAGATTTGGGATAATTACAGGATTAGTCAAGTTTTCCGCTTCTTGTATCAGCTTTGGGATTTTCCTTTTTTTCTAGAAAATTGTTTGGATCCATGATATGTTGAAACTTAATGCTAAATATTCTCTTCTCTCATAACTGCTTTAATTTCCTCAGAATCTGTTTATATGACCTTTTATATGTTAATATACATTTGGATTTTCTGAGTTTGATTGATGAAACTTGAAAGTAATTCTTTTACTTAATGAGATGTTTCAAAGTATTAGAACGGAAACTACATTAATTTTATAACTTTTCTGTTTTCTCATGCAATGATTTCTATCTACTTTTACATTGAATTTTTATGCTTAATATAGTTTTCTTTTTCCAACATTTTAGTTTAATGTTTGGTTCATGTATTTTCATTCTGTGTTGCTAAAGACTAAAATATGTGTTTTTGAAAAAGATTTTGTTTATCCGTTTGATGGAGAGAGAGAGAACACAAGCAGGGGGAAAGGTAGGCAGAGGGAGAGAGAAGCAGGATCTCTGCGGAGGAGGGAGCCCAAAGCAGGGCTCGATGCCGGGGTCCTGGGATCACGACCTGAAATGAAGGCAGATGCTTAACCAACTGAGCCACCCAGGCATCCCGCTAAATACTAAAGTATGTTTAAGGCTATATATTGTTCTTTGAATATTGCTTTCACTAATATAATATAATATAAATCATTTAAAATAATATTTGTGTATGGTTTCAAATTATTATTTCATAGTCTATTTTAATAAGAATAATTGCTACTTTATTAAGATTTTACTTATTTTACTCTATACCAAGTGCTTCATCTCATTGAATTCTTATCACATGGTCGTGTAAAAGTATTACCATTGTCTCCATTTTACAGAACAGGGAATTTAGAAGCTTTTGTGTTTTACCCAAATCAACACAGCTTATAATCAATATTTTGCCTTCATGCTTGTTGCAGGGACCAAGTTCACTTTAAACCAGGTGGAAAAATTATAATGATCATATTCAGGATTTCGGGGAATGATGAGATTTTAGCAAAAATGTCTTAAAAGAAGGGCACGGTACTCCGCTAGCCGTAGTAAAGCCAGTGATCCAAAGGCCCTTGTTCCTGCCTACAACCGTAACTAATTGGACGGGAGGAGATGATCTGAAAATGTGGAGGGGCTTTGTATCAGAAACGGGAAGGAAGTGAGGTCATGGAAGGGGCTGCTCAGGAGTGATTTTCAGGAGGGCCTGAAAGGTTTTCACGTAGTGCAGCTCCACCTGAATTGAGGTGGGATCTCCTACGTCTCCTGCGGATTGTTTTCCTGGGAAACTGAACTGAGGAAGCACACAAACATTTGTAACCTCTGACATTCATTGCTACCCACAATCTGATCACGTCCAGTGGTGACTACGGTATACGGCACATTCAAAATACGCTTCTCAGGACCGAATGTGCGAGCTCCTGTTTTGTTCTACTTTCGGCCTTTCAGGGTCTGTGCATTTTGATGCCTGAGGGAGAGGAGAACGAGGCCATCCTGTGTTTGGTACGGGAAGGGTGAGCGTGACAGGAATGGGCGCTGTCGGCTTCCTTCAGGATACATCCCCTGTGGGCAACAGGACGCTGTGGCCTGCCAAGTTTTCCACCTGATGCAAATACGGATAGGGCCGCGGCTGGGGAAGGCAGGGCGACAGAGAGGGTCTGTCTACGTTCCCTCAGACTGTTCAGTTTGCTGTGCGAGGAAAACCTACATTAGCCACTGACATGATCTTCATAGTTCACATTAAGATGTTTAGTGCCGGATTCAAGAAGCAGCCTTTCTATCTTTCCATGTCAGTACCATACCCTTCCTCCTCTGATTGTTGTTATCTTTGTTCCTCCCTATGGGATAAGAGGATTATCTGCCAGCCAGGAGTTTACAGTGAAAGCGGGACAACGGTTTTCTTCAGGGGTGGATTCCTCAGACTCCAAAATGACCAATGGTTGCCTTTTAAAGATCGACTTGCTTCATTTTTCTTTCTGGGACTATTACACATCTTGCTTATCATAAGCCAGGAATGCATGATCAAATGCCATAGTATAAAATATCTAAATGCCCAAAAGTGGCAAATTGAATTAGATCTTAAGACCCCATGGTTTACTCTCTTTAAAAGTCAGTACACTAAAATTATGATGACAAGCTTCCACGGAGGAGTTGGACTAAAGCCTCACTCGTTTCTACTTGGCAATGACATTTTTATGGTTCCTCTGTCTACCCGCAGAGCAGTAACTCTGCAATTTGAGAGCTCCCTAAGTTCATTCTTACCCTATTACAATGGTTAATGGTATGTAAATAGGAGATCGTTTTTACCTCTCTTCTTTTTAAAATTAGCAGAGTTCTTACAACCAGAGGCAAGGTATAGTTGATCAAAATTAGTCCCTGAAAGTTTCCCCATCATCTTTAAACACCAATATTATATGATTGTCCAGTAAAGTTAATAATATCATTTCACGGTATTGGCACATTAGCGACTCACCTTCTAAATCATTAGCTGCTCCTTTCTGAGAGGAAATTAGATCATTTCCCCAATGTATGAGCAAGGGGAAGGCATTGCTATCTTGAATATTTACTGTTATCTTAGGAACTCTGTGTCTTCTCCATGCCTTAGAAAGTTAATTCCTTAGCTGAGAAGGACTGTTTTTCCATCTCCGGTTTTTACTTAATGCCTAAAGTATTGTCTTTGCTTTCTCACCAAAAAGGAACCGACCTGCTCTGAAATATCTATTAAAATCATTTTTTTGTGGGAGAAAGCCACAGGCACAGTTGCCTTCAGAAGACCACTGCTCTAATGCATTTCTGACCTGGAAGGGAAGGACTGACAGCCTGTGCGCTGTGGCCCCTTGGGCTTCTCCCTTTAGCCCATGTGCAGAGGTCAGCCTCTCTGGTTATTTAATGTCACCCGGTCAAGCAAAACCTGCAAAGCTGTGAGGAGGGAAGCACCAAGGGAATTACTTCAGTGGGAGGAGTTAGAAGGGGGGCCAGAAAAGGTAAGGCATGGCGGCGGTAGAGGCAGCATGCAACCTTTGGAAGGGATGGGAAGGTCAAGTTCATGCCCAAATGGGCCCCGAGGCCATCAGAAGAGTTTCATAGAGATTTCTGTACTGCAAGTTTGGATTTGGGGCATTTGGAGAAGAAGTTAGTTGTGCCATGAGTAAAGAAGAGATTTCCTGCCAGATAAAGAAATAGAAGTGAGGATGAATGAATGAAATGAATGAAAACAACCTTCCCTGTTTCCCAGCTGTGCTGAGGGCCTGCTCAGGGTTAAAGAAATGCTGCTGTTAACCGAAGAGACTGTAGCTTTCGCTACACTTTCTCACGTCTTGCTTTCCGACTTGCTCAGCTGGCTCTCAGTCGCTGGATTTCCTACACACGACTTCTGGAAAAAACTCTGGAGGGCTTTTTTGGGTTTCAACCTTCTAATAGGGCCTTTCTCCTTCTGTGACTGATGCCATTCTTCTTAAACTAAGTTCAGAGGCAGCAAACTGGACAAGAATAGAGCACGTCTGAGGCTTATTTCCATCGCCTGGCCTCCCCCTCTTCCTTCGTTGATCTCTCTGACCCTGCTGGAAAAGCTGTGATTCTCCTTCACATTATATTCTTAATGAGGCTGTTTACCCTGCATACTCAATGAGATCATGACTATGTAATAAATTCTCCACTCTGAGCTAAGTTTGAAGTCAGCCTTACAATTCAGCTGTTTATAGTTTAACCTTTTCACTGATAAGAATCCTATCGCTGTGCAGATTGCATATTTTAAGGTTGTCATGATTAAAGAATCATAGCAACCTGGAGCTTTTTGTAACATATACTTTTAAAAAATATTTTTTACATTAAAAAATCAGGCTGGTTCCAATTGTTATTATTATTATTTTTTCATTCTGGAAAACAATCTGGGAACAATCATTGGAACTGGTAAATATCCATGAAGAGTCTCTCTTGATGTAATATACATACACAAGTGTATATACAACCAAGAGCTGTACATACACAGAGAAAAAGAGCCCAATTTTCCATTTCTTATCTCACAGTCTGGCCTATTTTCTGCGTGACAGAAAGCCCGTACTATCTTCTGAGTGAATCCTAGGTATTTAGAAAGTTTTGTTGTCGGGGCAGAGGGGGTGCAGGTGTGCAAGTCTGGAGATTTACAGAAGGGACTGAAGTGTATTTGTGGAGGATTGAGAACAGATGTCAGATGTGAACTTCTGAAGTAAACTCTGCCCGCTGGGTAACGTAAAACCCTTCTTCCACATTGTTTAGGAACACCTTGGCGAGCAGACTATTTATAGTAAATGAGAAGAAGTGTGCTATAAACAGTGTTTGTGACCCCTCCCCCAAGTTCTTAGGCTGAAAAGTAATGTGATCATATTGAAAGATAGAGCTTTTAGGGGGGTGATTATGTCATGCAGTGGATCTCTCATGAATGGGATTAGGGCCCTATAAACGAGACCCGGAGAGCGTATCCCGACTACCCAGGGAAGACACAGCACAAAGATGGCTGTCTATGAACCAGAAGTGCGCCCTCACTGGACACCAAATCTGCTAGCACCTTGATTTTGGACTTTGAAGCCTCGAGAACTGTGAGAAATACACTTCTGTTGTTTATAAGCCACCCAGTCTATGGTATTTCTGTGGGCAGCCTGAGTGGACTAAGACAAAGTGCTAACCCTGCTTCGCACTTGAGATGGATTAAAATGGAGTATTTGGGTCCATCTGTTTTCTCATGTGCGGGAATGCTCTTGATTTTTCAAAACACCTTCTCCACTAAAACCTGAAATCCTATCATCAGCACCATTACCTCGTTTAAGCAATCCTCTCCTTTTACAATGAAATACAATCAGAGGGGGTCCTCTGCACTTTTGTTGGAATG
Organism: Ursus maritimus; assembly: GCF_017311325.1. Taxonomy (NCBI): domain Eukaryota; kingdom Metazoa; phylum Chordata; class Mammalia; order Carnivora; family Ursidae; genus Ursus; species Ursus maritimus. Next base: position 42,858,805 of record NW_024424230.1, on the reverse strand, counting down.
AACTTATGTTTTCCTGATCACTGCTGAGCAGAAGGCCCCAGGAGAGCCCAGGGTGGAAAGGGAGGTAAGGGCCCGTGGGCAGGCAGCCTCACTCACACATGGCCCTGCCCTGCCAGCTGGGCTTGGCTCAGAGCCAGAGGCTGCTGATGAGCCAGGCCGGGTGTTCTCTGAAAAACGAAACTTTGTTTTTGTTTCCCATCAGGTCCTACCCTTCCCTACAATTTCCCTAAATAGTGTGGCTCCTCAATCTTGGTTGAGACCCACAGCAGGGGTAGCTGCTGAGGAGGCAGCAGGCTGAGCCCGGATTCTAGCAGGAACTGGAGAGTTGATGGCAGCGAGTGACATGGCTGAGTAGGTCTCTAGGGGGAAATGCACACATCGTGTGCATGTGTGTGTGTTCATGCAGAGAGGAGAGAGGATGGAGTGGACATTCATTCGCTCGTTCATTCATTACTAATGCGTGTGATAATCACAAAATTACTCTGTGTCCAGCACAGTCCTCAGTCTCAACAAATCCTCCATGTCTGGCAAGAGCAGTCATGAGTGGGGAACAAGAGAGCCAGGAGAGATGTGTTCTATGAGAAAGCTCTGCTGATGTAGCAGAGCTGAAATGTACACGTGCCCACAGGACCGCAAAACAAGGGAGCGGTCAGCGTGCCGCAGCACAAGGCACGGTTTGCTTCTGTGGCTGACGCGGGGCATCCATCCCGGTGCTTACATCGTCCCTGTCATTGACAGACTAGAATTTCCCCCCGTGTCTCAATGGGCTGGTCCAGCCTTCTCTCCATTGTTCACTTTGAAAGATTGAAGCAATTTCCATCTTGCAGAGAAAATTTTCCATGACTGAAGACACACCCAAGGTAACTGATCACTTCAGCTGCCACATTCTGCAATATTTATTCACAAGAAAGATACATTTTTAAAAGGGAAAGCTTGAAATGTAGCTTTAAAAATTAACCCTTAAGGTCAAATAGCTTTCAGGAAACTTGCTTATTAAGAACAGATGAGAGAAATGAAGTAGGTATAGAGAGATTTCATGGAGAAGAATTTCTCTCACTCATATTTACATACTGTATACTCGTAATAACATATAATATTGTAATGTACACTACATTTTAAGTCTATATACATTACAATTATATATCCTGTATATGTATAAAGTGGCTATATATAATCTACATACACGTATCTATACCTACCTATTGACCTATTGATCTATAAAACTAGCATGACATTAAGAGACTAGAAAGCTCATTTCTCCTGCTAAATGTTAAACAATGGAAAAGAATGTCCATGATAGAGAAGTTCTGCTGCTTTATGAAGTTTTTACGAAGCTTTTTCCTGATTGCCACCAATCCCCTCCTCTCCCAGGGCTCTCTACTCTTCCTTAGGTTTCCTGCCTCCCTGCCTCCCTTCCTCCCAACCCCCCTTCCCACTTCCTTGCTTCCTGAGGATCAGGTGTGCAAAATTTGATTTATCAAACACTTCTTAGTTCATGATTTAATATTGTCATCATCTATCAGAGTGTCTCTTTTTAAAAATCTGATGATTTTCCCTATTGCCTAATTTTCTCAATCCCATCTCCTACCACCTCTAGGCACCTGTTAGTATATCTACTACATATTCTTCAAATCCACCTGCTACATACTTATTTAGATAATTACAGATGCTCAAAAATGATACAGTTCTGGGTGGGCATTCGTTTTGCATAGATGGCACTGTGCTATGGGATCTTCCATTCTTTCCTCTCTCTTCCCCACCTAACATATGTTTCTGTAATCTATCCATGTTTCTCTATGCCAATTTAACTCACTGCTTTTGACTGCTGCCCAGTATTCCATAATATGCCTGTCACATTTTATGTTTCATTCTCCTAACAATGGCACTACCAGTTTATATAGCCCCAGGCTATTCATTTTCATATTTCCCATGTAGCATGCAAAATTACCCAACTTTCATGATTTGCCAATATAATGTGTTTAAAATCGTACCTCATTGTAGAGAAAGGAATGCCTGAATTCTTTTCTTTCACTTATTTTTCCACTTTATTGAGATATAATTGAATATATGTAATGTATACATATGTTACATATATGTAACATATAAAATGTATAATACATTGTATACACTACACACATACATTATATACATGACATACATACATATTATATGTATATATTAGTGTGTATATTAAATAAACTATACATCATATGTAATATTATACATAGTATATATTATAGGTACACAACGATATCTCAATAAAGTGGAAATATAAGTAAAAAAAGAATTTAGTTGTTATATGTGCATAGATTACAGAATATGTAATAAAATATTATTAATATTCAATATTATTAATACAATATGTACTAACATGATAATTTGATCCACATATATACTGTAAGACATTTACTACAATAAGGTTAGTTAACACACCCATCACCTTACACAGTTATCATTTTTGTGTATGTATGTATTGTAAGAACATTTAAGATTTACTCTCTTAGCAAATTTCAAATATATAATATGATAACTATAGTCACCGTGCTGTACATTAGATGTCCAGAACTAATTCATGTTATAGCTTGACATTTGTACCCTTGAGCAATATCTCCCCATTTCCCCCATGCCTCAGTATCCGGCAACCATCAATCTACTCTGTGAGTTTGACTTTTTAAGATTCCAGGTATAAGAGAGATCATTCAGTATTTGTCTTTCTCTGATTTATTTCTCTTAGCCTCAGGTCAGTCTGTGTTGTTGCAAACGACAGGATTTCCTTCTTTTTACGGCTGAATAATAAGGAATGCCTGACTTCTAATTCCGTATGTGGAACACTCAAGGGCGAGTCTGCTTTCATAAGAGTTACTTGTGAATTCATGTTCCTGCAGTGAGATGTCCTCTGCAGTAAGTTGCATTACCGCACCCAAGACTTCACCCCTCCCTGAGTCAGGCCTTTTGCCCGATGACTTTGAGGTTCCTTCCACAAGAACTAACGTGCATGTCCTTACCACACGGATGGAGCTGAGCAGAAACGACAGGAAGCAGCTACGGCTGAGGCCTTAAGAGCACCGAGCGTTTCTTCTCGCCTCCTGTACTTCTGCTATCACCACAAGGATAATGAGCTTTGGATAGTGTATTAGGTTTCTATTACACTATAACTGCCATATCCAATTATCACCAACTTAATGGCTTAAAACAATACCGATTTACTCTTTACGGTTTTGTACAGCAGAATTCCAACACGGTCATACTGGGCTAAAATCAAGGTGTTGGCAGAGCTGCGTTCCTTCTGGAAGCTCTAGGGAGAATTTGTTTCCATGCCCTTTGCTGCTTCTGGAGGGTGCCCAGCCCTTGGCTTGTAGCTTCCTTTTCTATCTGCAAAGCCAGCAACGTTGGGCCAAGTGCTCCTCGTGCTGCTCTCTGGCTCTCCTGATTCTCTGTCTCTCCCGCCTCCATCTTCCACTTTTCAAGATCCTGTGACGATAATGGGCCTTCCCAGATAACACAGGATAATTGTGGAGAATCTCCCCATTGCTGAGTTACTGATCAGCAGCTTCAAATCCTTCTGCACCTTAATTCCCCTGTGTCATATAGCATAACATATTCATAGGTCTTGGGGAGTAAGATGTGGACATCTTTGAGGGACCATAAATCTTCCTGCCACAGGTAAGCTCTTAAAAATGAGCGACACATGGAGCAGACTTGAGTCTGAGCCCCGACCTGGAAATAATCCCCATGCCCAGCTGAGATTAGCACTGTCGCCCAAGCCAACATGCTGACACAGACAAGACACAATGCTTGTTACTGTGGTCCTGAATATTGAGGTTGTTTCTTACTGATGGGGCAACTGTTGACTCAATCATCTACAAACTGATTTGGCTAAGAATTTTAACCTGGCTTCCCAAGAGGTCAAAATTTTGTGAGAATCTGTCATAATCGGTCTCCTCAAGGCTAAACATACGAAGCCTTTGATCCTTTCTTCGTACGGTCTTCCTTTGTAGGATTGTGCTGGGTTGCTGTCAGCCCTGATTTACACCTTCACCTTTCTCTAGTGTGAGAATTATCTTCCCCGAGTCCCTTTCTGCACATGGCCTGGGCAGAGTTGGACAATGAGAAGTCTTCCCCTTAGATTCGGAAGGTAGAAGAGGAAGAATTAGTCATTAATCTCTGAAGGCAGTCGTAGGCAAAGGGCTGGGTGCCTGAGACGTTCAGCGCATCTGCCTCGTTAGTGCAGAAAACCATTCTCTTCAGTGTTTCCGGCTGAGATCCCCAGGGGTGGCTTCCCTGACCTCGCCCTTCCCAACTATTCCAACAGTTGTTTAAGCCCACGTTTCCTCTGTTAAATCTTTTATGTGTGGGCTAAATGGAGTGACGTCTGTTTCCCTGACCAAATCCTAACGGCTATAACATCAGGAGACGCGAACAGAGAATGTACTATGTGCCAATGAATATATTGTCAGATAGGTCTTAGTTTCCACCTCTGTTTACAGTTGTCACTTTTATACAGATCGTATGTTTGAGCACTCTCCAAAGTCTGATCATAACTAATTCTCAGAGTCCTGTTATGAGAGACCTTGAGATTATTTACATAAGCTAATCATATTAATATATCTAGTATCAAGTTGACATGGCTAATCTTTCTATACAGATGATTAATCATTATTTCAACACCCTATATTCCTTTTCAGATTCTTTTCCTTCTCTGAATCAGTCTGCATATGTTATCATTGAATTTTACTGTGGTTTTGAAAATACAATATATTCTTTACAAATGTCATATTGGGCCTTATTTCCTAGTTTCAAAGTCTTAGTAACCCACCTAACATAAGCTCTTTAGTAATAGAGTTAGTATGCTCTAAACTTTTAGAGGAGGTCATCAATAAGTTATTGGTTAGGAGAGACCCTCGGATCAATCCTTTCCAAACACTACCCATTATATCCCCTTAGGCTAACGCAAAGCCATCGCAATGACCCAATCTGTACAGCTTTTAATCCCCAGAAAGGGTAACACGGCAAGTATCACACTTTCTTAATTTGTGTTAGTAGTGATCTGTGGGTTAGAATCATAGGCTTTACTAAAGTGAAAATGAACTTTACTAAAATAAAAAAACATCACTCAATTCACTGAAATCAATTATAGTACATTTATCAGTAAATGATAAATTCTTCATATTTTATATTCAATTCTCGTGCATAATAATGTAAGCTCAAGTTTTGGTTCCTCATATTTATTGGAATTTGTATTTAGTGGCATTGGGCATGATCATGAAGTACTGAAGAGGATTTCTACAAAATGGATCATTTGATCATAACAATTGGTCAAATCCTTCTTCCTCCAAACTCAGGTGAACACGAGAAGGATTCCTACCTTCCATAGAGATGTTGCCCTTACAGTCATTGGGGTTTTCCTCCTCCACCGGGAAGAACCACTCAGCAGCTAGTGATAGCCTTTAGACTTCGGACTAGCCACTGCCTGCAAAGATCACCTGTCCCAAGAGGAAGGGTTTGGGGTTTTGTTTTGTTTTTTTGGTAAGTTATTCATTAGAGCAGACATCTGCTGTGAGGTCTTTCTTGTTAGTGTTCATGCCTCCTCTCCAGTCTGTTTGCCTGTGTGTCCGCACCCTTGCCCCTATACGTCTGGTCCCCCACTTTGTCTAATCTGCGCTTTTCCAGGCTCCTGGAATTTCTTCTATTGCCTTAACTGCTTTCCAGACGCTGATTTCTTCTGGCTCCTGACCGCCTGAACAATTCATCCCTGTCTTGCACTGCCCCTGGGCTTCCTGGGTCAACCCCTCACAATCTGGCTCTGAGCAGAGAGCTCTGAGCGACCCAATTCCGTGTGGCTCAGCTGCTCCAGACTCGCCTGGATCTATCTGCTTATTACCTGGATCTCTTACCTTCAAGAAGGTCGGTGACTTATATAATGACGATGATGCCCATACAAATTAATTTTAATGGTGCCACACTGTTCAAACTTTAGTTTTGTTGTTCCAGGTTGTTCCAAGGTCCACCTGAAGTTCTGAATTTAGTATGTAAAAATTTTTTTCTCAATTAAAAATATTTTTATGCTTCTGAATATGGTATGATTTTGCCCTCAATGGAAATAGATTCCATCTCTATTGGAAAAGATGGGTGGAAGCAAATATCTGAATAAATGATGTCATGTGAATACAGCAGCCTTTTCAGCCGTGCGCCATGTGCTGTTCATTGATATTAGATGAATAAAACCAAGATTGTACCTGCAAAGTTTGAGAAATAGTGGGTTTATCAAAGTTAGACAGGTTTCTTTCCTGTAGTTTTTCTCTGAACCTTTTACATGTTAATTGAATTCGGAATCTTTGTGATAAGAGGTCAAGTCTGTAGAATATCGCAGAGTAGTTTGAGCACAGATCCCTTTTATCGGTGCAACAACTTTTTACGTCTCACTGGCTACCAGGGTTCTATGGCACATGATTTGGGGAATGCCGCAAGATAGGCTTTCAGGGAACATTTTAATGATAAAGTGCACAGACCAAAATGCTGTCTCTCAACAAGAGAAATCTGCCTCCTTGCAGCCCGAGTTAATATTAATACAGGAGCCTGAGACAGACACTCAGCAGGAGAGTTAGAAACAGTTAGAAACTATCAAAAGCATGAGAACCAACTGGGCATTGTGACTGCTCTCTGGTGGAAACGCCTATTATAGGCAACCTTCCTTTTTTATTTCAAAAGCACAATGCACCCAGACTATGGCATCTCTCTCTTATCTTACTGCTTTGTTGTAACAAGAACCATGGGACAGAAGTAGTTCCATCCAACTCTCTTCTGACATGATGTTCGCATGAGGGTGCGTATAGGTTTGAAGCCATACTGTTAATACATGCTACCTTCGAAATAGAATCTGTTGGAAGCTCATGATGAAACGGGAAGGGTCAAGAGTCTACTGTGGGCTCTAAGTTTTAATTGCACATATTCTGTCAAATTCTTAAAATGGTATGGAGCAGAATATTAGTCATTATGTTTTCTGATCCTGGTAGTTTTCTGTTTCTTGTGACATTCTTGGCCCCATTCCATCCCAGAAATGTCATGTCCTGTAACTACTGTCTCAGGGAAAAAACATGGAGAAATAAAGATTTAAACAATCAAATTCTTGCCCTTTAGATCTAGTACCTAGGTCAGGACATCAAGACTAGGTCTTGAGGATTGGCTGAAATCCTGGCTATCCTGACAACAGTCTAAATGAAGAGTCTGGATGAGAACAAAAGAAGGCAGAAGACTGCACCATGAGAGGAGTCAGTGGTGCCAGGACTGGAGAACCAGCCCTGAGTGGTCACACGATAGGAGGGACATCATCATCCGGGACCTGCCTCCTCTCAAGCTGAATAATCATCCTCTGTCAACGGTTCCCAAAAGCCATGTAGTAGCCGAGAAATCACCCACACGCCATCGTATTTCCACTCCAGGGAGCTGGAAGCATTGCTCGTATCAAGCAGGCAAGTTAAGCATTGTTTTCATCGGCATCAAGGGAATACCTTCCACCCAGGCTTTGACAGCTTGTCGTCCAATAAGAGTGACTGCCATCTGTGCCCAGAGACTTTGCCCTCAGACTTAGATTATGCGAACCACCCTTCTTTCAGCAGTCCAAGCACTAATGATTCCCTCAGAGACAGAAGATCCCTGGTGGTCTGGAGGAGTAGACATGATATAGAAGGGAAAGCATCTGAGGTACTTGTGTGTTCATCTACACAGAATAGAACCAGTTCAAGATCTCCCTAGGCCAGGTCAGTGTTGAAACTCCTCACCTCGGGATGCCTAGCATCTGCCTTCGGCTCAGGTCATGATCCCAAGGTCCTGGAATCGAGTTCCGCATCAGGCTCTCTGCTCAGTGGGGAGCCTGCTTCTCCCCCTGCTTGTGCAGTCTCTCTCTCTGACAAATAAATAAATGAAGTCTTAAAAAGAAAGAAGAAAGAAAGAAAGAAAGAAAGAAAGAAAGAAAGAAAGAAAGAAAGAAAGAAAGAAAGAAAGAAAGAAAGAAAGAAAGAAAGAAAGAATATCTGTCTTACAGATATTCCTGCTCTTGGCAAACCCAGGTTGATGTCTGGCCACAGAAATGCATTTCTAAAATATATAAACACATCCCTTGACCAAAGGACTTCAAGTCTTTTATTGTTTATAATTTACTTCCAACAACATTTTGAATGTTTAAAATCTGTAACTGTAGTTGTAAAATCCATAGTGCAGAACGCTCTTTCAGGGCCACCTACCTCTGGGAGAGTCCGTGCAAGGGACCATAATGGAGATGTGCTCTTGTCTTCAGAGATACTCCGAGAACCGTGTAGCGCCTGGTAGCTGTAGTTCCTCTTTCTAATGGCTGGTGCCATATATTGCCTCACCTTCCAAATACTTACAGAGCTGTGTCCCTCTCCAGTGCAGAGCCACAGGGCTGACCTCCTCCTAAAATTATTGTGAAAAGAATCTTTAGTGTCTGTGCGCGGTTTCAGAAGTGATGAACGTACTATTAGTCTCATCTGAGTGAGGCTCCCATTCTTGCCTCCGAAACTAAAATGCTTTGCATCTGTAAACCTTGAAATAATCTCTCTAAGCATGTGTGTCTGGAAGCATTTCCATTTTATTAGAGCAACTGAAGTCCCTAGGATATTTGAAACGCTTCAGCTTTCATCTGGCTTACTGATAATGGCCTATATGCTAGGCATTTCCATTTTTATTTATACGTTAGCTCTTTCTACATGATCAACTTTCATTGTTAAATTTTCTTTCATGTCGCAGGTAACTTTCCCTGAATAGCAGATGAAAAGCTATGAAGATACTATTGCATATTCCAACATGATATTTTTGGAGAATATCTTTTTTCCTTTGTATTCAAATATCCTGTTTCTTAGAGTTATTAGTCTGCGTCAAGTTTGGTTGAATAGCTTTGTGCACAATAAATAATTGTTTGTATGAAGACTTGGGTTTTTGTTTTAGGCAGTATCCAGGAGCTGAATGGATGATAAGGCTATACGGTGCCTTTTAAAAGAGCTCATAACCATTCTCCCTCCCTTTTACCACTATCGGGGCCAGAAAGATTACCCGTCTTTGTCCCTTAGTTAGCATGTTAACTGAAACAAATTTGAAAAGGCCCCCCACAGAGTGGATTCTGCTTCCAGCTCAACCACCAACTTAGTCCTGCTAGAGCTTTCTTTTTTTGTTAATAGTAGAAGATCTCTCCTTTTGGCCTCCACATGCAACCATTAGAAAGCACAAAGGTAAAGTGGTGTGTTTATCATAGACCAGGGATTGCGCCTTTAAATCTGTACAGTTGTCTGACTGTAATGAATTCAGGAAAATGTTCTGAGCCTTAGCTTCTTAATCTGTAAAATGAAAATACTAAGGTCTGCCATACCGGTTTCAGAAAGATGTTCTGTATTTTGAATGAGGTGACGTAACATAAAACAATGTTTAGCAATAAAAATGGCTATTTGTGTTCCAGGCAAAGAAAATGTAAACATACCCTCTCAGAGATCCTCAAAACGAACAGGAGGAACATATTGTTATTTTCCATTTTCAGATGCATACATTAATGAGAGGCTAATTAAATTTAATTTACTTGCTCAAGACTCCACAGTTTGTAAGTGGCAAATTACAACAAAAAGTTCAAAAGCCTAAGACAAATGAGGAAAAAAAAGGCAATACCTAACGACTTAGGATAAATTTTATTATATTTTATAAATCAGTAAGCAGATTTCAAAATTGCTCTTCAAAACACTGTCACAGAATATGGGTTAGCAGTTCACAGAAAAACAAAAATTGCCAAAGTACTTGTAAATGTTAAACTTAACCAATAATTAAAGACATGAAAAAAAATAATGAAATCTGATTTCCTTATTAAGCAATAATGAAATTTTTCTTTTTTGTGTATTTTATGTTGTTAAAAAGAAGAAAACACTGTGTTGTCTGGGGTGTAGGAGAAACGTTCTCCATGGAATCTTGATGAGAATGTAAGTTTGGGAATGCCTTGTGGTAATGCCATCTATTAAAATTTATGACATCTTACCCTTTGACCAGCAATCCCACTTTTAGAGCTTTGCCTTGCAGTATTTGGACAGATACATTCTTTCCAAACTTATTTTCAGAAAAAAAAAATAGATTAGAAACACTAAAAATAACTCTCAATATGAGATTGGTTAAGTGAATTATTATCTGAGCATACAGTGGATATATGCAGTCATTAAAAGTAATGACGAAATTATATATGTGATATGGAAAGAGGCCAAAGGTATATTTTGAAGTAGAAAAAAGTGTCAGAACAGTGCATTTAGCATTCTGTTGTTTTTAAAACAAGGCGTATGTCTCTATATAGGTATCTATTTACATATACAGCAGCATCCTCTAGGAGACTTTTACCAGTTTGGGAAAGAGGGTTACTGACTTGGGGAGAAGAGTGGAAAGAAGAGTAGGAGAGCTTGCTTTCTCCTTTGACCTCTCCCTCATGTTAAAGCTGACACACCAAACCGGCTCCTCCCAAGCCTGCTTGCTTTCCATTACACCATTTTACCCTCTGAAGAGGCTCTGTAAAGCCCAACAAGCGAAATTACTATGATTTGTCATCTGTCCTGAGATGGTCTGATGGATTGCACCAGGACAGGGTAGTCCTGTTTCGGTAAGAGTTCTACTGACTCACTTCTGCTGGCCCTTCCTTGCCATTTGTGCCAGTCACTTGCCTGTTTTCACCCAGACCCGTTTTCCTCTCTCTGCTTTCAATCACAGAGGTCCACCTTGGCAAGTGGTATTTCCCAGGAGGCTCTGTCCACCGGTCCCCGCTTTGGTCAGTGAGAGATTGGCAGGAGGCTGGAGGGAACAAGGAGGATGGAGGAGGTCAGAGTACTTCTCCTCTTGTCTCTGGTTCGAGTGGCACCTTTGGTGGGCAGCAGCTACTTCCACTCTGGCCACATTCCAGGGGTTCCTACTTGCTGGCTCCCCTGGCTGAAGGGGGCCAGCAGCAACCTGTCCCTGTTCGCCTGTTGCCTGCCTCACCTTCTCTGTTTAGATTTTCAGTGCTCTTAGTACTATTTTAACTAGTCCCTTGGGTCAAATACCCTCCTTAATCACACTGCACGATTCATGTATTCTCATGAGACCGTGACTGATACACAATTTACATGAAATGTATGTGCCTCGAATTTGACTGCTTGTTCAACTGAATGCAAACGAAACGGAAGTGGAATGCGTGTCCTGCTGGAGTCAGAGAAGAAGGAAGAAACTGACAATTCAGACTTGCTGTGTGCCAAGAATTTTCCTGCTCTTTAAAAAGAAGTAATCTTCACACTCTTTCTCTGCACTATTATCATTCCAAATCAGAGTAAAGAAAGGGAGACTCAGAAAGATTCATTAATTGGTTTGTAAATGGCAGAGCTGGGGTTCAGCTCCAGGTCTTAACTGATTCTAAAGCCAAGTTATTGCCTTGATGATACAAAGTTGTTTTCTGTATCTCCTCTTCCCCCTTAGTGTTCTATTTTGCAGGGTCCACCATCCCCTGGCCTCCTTTCCTCACAGTGTCCTATATTTCTAACATTTACTTTCTGTTCTGCCACCAAAACCCCCCACTCTCCTGCTGCGTCACTTTTCTTCCACACGTTGCTTTCTGCTCATCTGATAAACAAATTTGAGTGGAGCTATTATTTGATGATAATTGCTACTCTGCCAGAAGAAGAAAAAAATGGGTTTGAAATGTTAACTCAAGCCTGCAATAGTTTCCTAAAACCATTTACTTGCTTCTTCTCTTTTCTTTGCTGAAAATGTGCTGGTTGCTGGACCCACAGCACTGAACAAGACAGATTGCAGCCTGGTAGGGAAGAGAGTCATCAAACAATTTTATTGAGTTCTATGTAGGAGAAATGTTCTGTGCAAGCATATGAGAGGAAATTGTACTGTAGAGTCCAGAAATACTTCCCCAAGGAAATGAAATTTGTGTTGACCATAAAGGAGGCACTAGATAAGTAAAGGCAGAGTAAGTGGGAAAGAGAGAAAAATTATATGACAGCATATATATCGGTCCCGGGGCCAAAAAAAAAAGAGAATGGCCCATCAGAGAAATTTTTTTTTAAAGACCAATAATGTTGGAGTGTAGAGAGAAGAGCAAACCGAGGAAGGAAAGATAGGAGGCGGCCTGATGGCGCAGAACCTCAAAGGACATATTAGAGATTACGGACTGTGTCTTTTCTATCCAAGAAGGAATAGAGAACCGCTGAAGGGTATTTAGCAAGGAAGAGAGACAAATCTTGTTTTCTAAAATGAATTCTCTGGCTATCTTACAGAGAATGAACTGGAAGAAGGTGATGATGGGTGCAGCTAAACCATTTAAGAGGCTCTTCGAGTATTCTTCCTGAGAGAGGATCGTAGCGGGAACTATGGGCTGCTGGAGGGAGTTAGAATGGATAGATTGAGAAAGATTTAGAAGGCAGAACCAATAGGATTTGGGGAGTGAAGGAGAAGGAGGAATCAAGAATAACTCCTAGTCTGCTGTCACTACTGAAATGGGGAGAGGGGGAGAAAGAGTAGGCTTGGCACTGGAAAGCCATGAGTTGCACTGTTTGGATATGTTGAATCTGTGGGTCTTAGAAATATAAGTGGAGATGTGGAGTAGGCATTCACATCTACCCTTTAAGAGCAATCAAGACTGGATATAGAAACAGGAGGCTGTTGGTCCTTGGATAACGGAAGCTATGGGGAGTAATACGATTGTCCAAGGAGAGACAATAGAGTAAGAAGAGGGTCTAGCAGTGAATTCCAAAGAATAAGAAAATCTCTGACCTTGGAGAGTAGACTATGAAGAGAAACAACAGTAAATAACTTCCCCATGATATTTTTAGTTCCATTAGGATGGGTGGGAACTCAGAGCTACTGTTCAATTTTAATATTGGGAAGGGGCAGGTTCAAGAGGAGGGATTATATTGGACAATGTGGATCATTGCAGATACCTAGACCCTAGGCGCATGCAAGTACGCGCTCGCACAAACACACCTCTCTCATTCTGAACCACTGGGATGGCACACTCACACTGCTCCTTTTCCTAACTTGGCTTTAGTCCCCAGACTGAAAAGATGTTGCAGAAACGTCTTAGCAAAAATGAAAGACATGTTTAATTTTACCTTCAAGGTTGCTGGTGGTGGCCTAGATAGACTGTCAGGGTTCAATCTTAACAAACCAATCTCAATTCTAGGATTTTGCAGTAAATGTAAACAGTAGATAAATTCTCATCCCCCTTCTTATTTGCTAACACTGTGGGAATAATTTTATTACATCCTTACTTATGAGTCTTTTTGAATTGCAATTTGCTCATTCTGTAGGAACTAAAAAGCTGATCGAAGAAAACAAATTATTGGGGGTCCTTCTTGTTACCTCTCTATCAACACGTTAGCTCTAAATTCTTTCTTTTTGCTCTTTCTTTCTTCCTTCCTTCCCTCCCTCCCACCCTCTCTTTCTCTCCTTCTGTCCTCCCTCCATCTATCTCCCTTTCTCCCTTTCTCCCTGTCTCCCTCCCTACCTTCCTTCCTTCCTTCCTTCCTTCCTTCCTTCCTTCCTCTTTCTCTCAATCCTTCTTTTTTCTTCTCTGCTGCAGGGTCATAGGCTGACCTACTACAGCTATTCACCAATGATGGAAGAGACAGTAATGTTCCCAAGACACTGAAGGTCTGCCCAAGTCACTGCCAGATGGGACCCATCAACATCAACCCTTTTCACTATGCTTTTCATAGCAAGCATTCTTTTAGGTTAAAACTACTAAATCAGTATCTGCAGCCTGAAACATTCTCCTGTTTTAAAGTCCATATTTCCAAAGGTTTGATGGACATGCCCTCTTTCCAGCACCTCAAACATATAAAGCCTCCAACGGTTCTTATCGTATCCACCCCATCAAACAGCTTCCTGCTGCTAACTGCCTTGCTTCAGTTAATGGACTACGCCTTGAGCTGTCAACTGGCTTAAAATCTGGGCTTTTAAATTTACTTCTCTTCAAGTTTCATCATTGGTAGCCAAGTCTGAAAGATGATTCCTTTCCAACACTTTACCCACCTTTCCTTGAATTTCCCTTTTAATGCCATCACACTTGTTGCAGGGAGAGAAACACTGTCTCCTCCACTCTTTTCACTGCCCCTGTCCTAACCTTCTCTGGCATTACCAGCAAAGGATTTTTCCTAATGTAAGCTTTCAATGAATTCTATTCACTAAAAACACAATTGTTTGCCTGACATTATTTTCTGTAAACTGTCTCCATCTACTTGTCTTGTTTTCCTTTGTCTCTCAGGCTTTTCTGGCCAAACTGATCATTTTTGGCTCTCTCAAATGCCTTTCTTTGGGCTTCTGTTAATTCAGTCTGTTCCCAAAACATTCAGTTTTTTCCCTTTCTAATATGACCTAGTGGCACAAATTTCACAGTACCTTGTCCATAAAATTACCCTTTTTTCACTCCCCTAAATTATTATTTTTTTCTCTTCTGTACTCTATAAGACTCAGTTTGTATGACTTTTATATCCCATTCATTTGTTTATATATCTTATTTTCCTTAGGAGACTGGAGCAATTGTGGGAGCAAGGGCTGGACCTTATCTATATTTTATCATCGACAGGGAATAGTACTTTGTTTTATTGTATTCTTTTGTAGTAGATATGGTTATGTGTTTTAGAATGACCTCAATAATACTGCTTTAAATAAGATAAAACGTAACTTTTCTTTCCTCTGAACAAATTTAGGCCTGGTGATATAGCTAGCTCCGCTGCACAAAGTCTTCAAAGATCCAGGTTCTTTCTATGTTGTCGATCCGCCATGCCTGGCTTTGATCTTGGGGACCATGATGGTTTCTACACTCCACAGGAAGCAGAAGGATGGGCCGAAGAATGAAAGAGCTAAGGGTACACTTGTTCTGCCTTTTAAAGAAGGCTCCTGAAAGCTGCTACAAGTCACATTCTCTTCTATTTTGTTGGCCAGATTTGAGTCACATGGCCACACCTATAAGAAAGGCTGGAAAACGTGATATCTATCTATCATCTATCTATCTATCTATCTATCTATCTATCTATCTATCTATCTATCTATCTATCTAGAAAATACCTGATGGCTAATTTATAGCCAAAAAATTTATTACTATGGGAAAAAAAAGATGAAAATAAAGGCATAATTTGGGTGATAATCACATGTCACTGAAGGTTCACCAACTGTAACAAATGTGCCACTGCGGTATGGGATGCCTACAGTGGGGTAGGTTGGGTGGGTGTAGGGACAGGGTAGACATGGGAACCTTCCACACTCTCTGCTCAATTTTGCTGTGAATCTAAAACTACTTTAAAAAAATAAGGTCTATTCAAAAAAGTTAAGGCACAAATAGAAGTCTCTGCCCTATTTCTCTAGAATAGATTGAGACAAGTATTGTGGAATAAATGAATGAATGACAATAGCAGGTGAAAGATAGCATATGAAGGTTGAAATCATTTTCCAAGGAGTTATATTTAGAAGCTTTTTTTTTTTTTACTTAGTGAACTTCATGCTTAATAATCCTATTATCCTTAATATAATATTCTGTTTTCTGGGTTAGTGATTATAGTCTTATTAACTTCAGAAAAAAAATCTTCCAAAATCAGTTTTTAATCAAGTATAGCTTTACTGGATTTATATCTAAATTATTTCTTTTAAAAGAGAGAAGGGTTTTTTTTCTATATTGTATTTTTAAAACTTGACAATTATCATTACATTTGCATGAACTTCTAAAATAGCTATTTCAGCTACTTTGCTATAACTTAAATTCTTTTAGAATATGCACCTACAACTCTAGTAAAAAATTTGTGTGTTTCCGAAGAGCTCTCTTTAATTGTATATTCTCCCTATGTTTCTGTTGACAAGTGAACATTAGAAGGTAGTTTGCCTTTTAATATTGGCCGATTTCTTTAGTTTCCACACAGATTTGAAACTTCAACATGTTCATTTTCCTTTTCACTGATTCTGCCCCACCTCTTCTGATACCTCAAGAAGACAGTGGGTGAATGCCTGAGGAAACTAATTCGTTCACTTATTTAAAAAAAAAATAATACGCATTCATTACTTGAGGTCTTATGCGGGTAAACTACGCTACTGAAAGACTAGTTACTCATCTAACCAGGAGAAGGAGGATGAAGCTGGATAAAACTAGAACCTGTTAGAGTTGGAATTTTCTGGATATTGATCAGAGCTAAATCTTGATAGTGACTGATGGGAAGATTGTCACTCAGACTGCTGGTGTTTGTTCGAAAAGAAACCAGAAAGGAGGCAAACCTCTTGTTTTTCCTTGGCGGACACTCACTGTGAAACATCCACTCAGCCTTCTCTGTTCACTAGCCTTTTCATCACTGGGGTTCACTCTTCCATCTGTGAATCCAGTTGTCCCCAAGAGAAGGCTTTGTACTTTGTGGGAACCTGGAATTGCTCTAAACAGACATGAGACGCTGACCATGGTATTAAATAGGTTTTCAATGACCCAGTTTTGAGTGGGATTGTCATTTTGATTTTACACTGGCAGGAAGGAGTTTTGAGGCCCCTCCCTGAAATCAGTGTCCCAAAGTGAAGGAAAGACTTTGGATTTGTTTTGTACCCTCTGCCATATTTTATGATTTAATTCTCTGAATAGAGAGTTTTCTTCAGCAGTCTCTGTAAATTCCCTTGATCTTGAGTTCTTTTTCTTCTTAAATGAACTATTGATTAATTGATGTACTTGCTCTTTTGTACTCTTTGAGGAGAGTTGTTCTGAATCCATTGTTAAACTCTTAAATGGGTCGAATCAATTTTCCAATTGCCCGAGAATAAATATCAAATTCTTGTCTTCCAGGAGCCATAAGCAAATAAACCTCTCCCTACTAATGAAATAAAGTCTCTTTCAAGTGTTATTGCTGGTGGGAGGGAGAAGTTCTCAGTTATTTGTCAAATCAAATGAAATGTTCTGATTATCTCTTCGAACCTACTTAAAATATGACTTCACAGGTGCCTGTGAAATTTCACTGACCTAAATTGTCTTCTCTTGAAAACTGAAAAATGATAAGCTATGAATATCTTTATTTCTTTGTGTCATTAATTTATTTAGTACATATTTTTGGAGCATCTAGTCTGTACTGGGGGGAATACAAAGAAAGAAGATGTACAGTTCTTTTTCTAAAACGTTTTTAAATTCTAGTTGAATAAATACAGGAGATTATGGAGAGTGACTCGCGAGGGTCGACACTGGAGGGATAATGGGGAGAAAGATTCAGTTGTGTCAGTGGGAAAGTACAAAGAAAAAGAACAAGGTGAGAACTTGGTCTGAATACAGGACAAGTGAAAGCCTCAGAAAAGACAGATGAGAAGGTGAATCTATTGGGTCCAATTTTAGATCTGGTTCAGGCATTAGAATCAGAAAGTGTAATACAGTGGACAAAGTTAATAAGAATAAGAAGACAGGTGTCCCTGGCTGGCTTAGTTGGTGGAGCATGTGACTCTTGGTCTAGGGATTGTGAGTTTGAGCCCCACATTGGATGTGGATCCTACTAATAATAAAATAAAAATTTTTAAAAAATCTATAAAAAATGAAAAAAAAAGAACAAGATGACAGCAAATGGGAAACAATAGCATGGAAAATGAGGTAAGGACTGATAAGGCACAGGAAACTTCTTAGGAGTTAAATATTATCATCGGAGATGCTACAAAGGTAGCTTATATACAGTTAAATAATAGTAGCTAACGTGTTCACTGTGCCAGGCAGTTTCTAACCTACACTTTAACATTAAGCTATCAACGTATTAGTTAATTTAATCACCCTGGTATCTATTCCATGAGTTTGCTATTATTATCCCTATTTCATGGATGACACAGAACTTACCAGAGTTTTCAGAGTAAGGCTATGAATCCCACAGCTTAGTTGCAGATTTTCTGTTCCCAACCACTGAAAGGTACTGCCTAGATCCGAAATAAGAGGTGTTGGGAGCAGGCCTCCGGGAACACAGATGGAAGGGATGGAAGGATCACTGTGAGCCGGGAGGGAGCAAAGCCTTCTTGGAGACTCGTTCATCTCCCTAGAGAGGCAGAATTTTCATAAGTAGAGAAGTGGAGCTGGTGGAGACTAGGCAACAGAAGCAAGAACAGAGCCCAGGTTAGAAAGTTCCATGCTGTGTTGGCAAGGTATATTTGGGACAGAATATTTGAAAAGGGAAACTGAGGTATAAGGTTGGAACCAGAAGATGGAGTACTCTGAATGGGAAGCTCTCCTAGGGAGAGAATGTAAAGAGATAAAAACACAGACCAAGGACCCTGCCTGGGGTGATTTCAGCAATTAAAGCCTAGGAGGAAGGAAAGAAGGCTATTCCACGAACATGAGCATGTGACAGTGAGGGGTTGACAAGAATGGTGGTGTTGCATATGGAAAGGAATATGCTTGCGGAATACACAAATGGATGTATGGATTCAAGAGCCAACACTGTGATGAACACCAGCATGGTAAGTGAACCAGCGCAGTGTAGTGGTCAAGGGTGTGGACTCCAGAACCAGACTGCCTAGATTTGAAAGTGGGCTCTACCTCTGAGCTCTCCTTGCCTTGTCTCATCAAATGCATGATAGAGGATGCTGCCAGCAGCACTGGGCTGTACTGAGCCTTAAATGAGCTTCTGTCCTATACTGTGTGGAAGAGCGCATAGCATACTGTAAGCTTTACATAAATATTTGTTATTCAAGAAAAATATCAAGCCATTCTGGGCAAATAACATCCATACCTTTCATTAACAAATTAGATAATTGAGAGGCATCATTCAAATATCTGTCTAGATACTGACTCTTATTAAAAGCCTTGCATCTCACTTAATAAACACTAGATGTACTATGTACCATAAATACTCCTTGCTTTTGATGTGGGGAGGGAGGGAGGAACGGTATGACTGGAAGCTCTATGATGATCACTACTCTGTGCGCCATCTTGTGCCTAGCACGGTCTTGGGACCAACGTGTTTTAGAGTGAATGGGCACATGAACAAGGAATCGGAAGACTGAATGGGAATTTTTGGAATGTGTAATGAATCATGCAACCAAACCTGAAATAATATCTGTAGACACCCCACCACCACCACCATCCACCGCTATTTTAATACCCTTCCCCACCTGCTGTATGTAAGTTGGCAGTAGTGCTTTGTCTCCCCCCGTACGCTTCTGCATGATGACGTGCTGCTCTTGAGGAGGACAAGGGCTACGGCATATGGAGTTTCACCGTCCATGCCAAGTGAGATACCCATCCATGTTGAGGACTCAGTACTGAATAAACAAATGAAGAACACCGGTCAGAATTCTTTCTAGAATTCCATCTAGAATTCCAAATAGGAATGTACAATGCAACACAGATACTCTAGAAGGATCACATTAATTAGACAGCAGAATAAGAGAAATAAGCTAATAAATGATCAGATCACGAAGTGCTATTGGAACCTGCATAACTGGGACTGTGCTTGTGCACATGCGCGAGTGCATGTGTGTTTAGAAAGCAACAGCTGTTCTCGGAATGCTAAATTTAAACTGAACAAGGAGTGGAAGGTATGGTTCTGTTCCTAAACATTACAAAATGACATATTATGTAAAAAAAAAAAAAGCAAGCGCAAAACCAAAAACTAGACTTTGTTTCCCTAAATAAAGTTCAACTTGAGCCATACAGAAAAGAACATAAAAATTCAAAAACCAGTTTTGATGTTGCACAGGAGTTTTTGGTAGCTTTTCAGCAAAGCTGTTAGAGGTATTTCTCGTTATGTCTTCAGCCATGAAAGTTTTCAGGGAAATAAACAATCATTGGTCTGCCCTTCAAACACCCAATACGCGGTGCCCAGAGACAGAGCGGGTTTATCTTTTGCAGCCTTAAATCATGTAAGGTGGTACCTCAAGTGACTTGATGTACGAGACTAGAACTTTAATAGTGTAAAGTCCCAAAAGACAGTAGAACAGCACAATGGTACAGCTTTTCCAAGTGTGCTAACTTGTCATTCGTAAGGGTCCATTTCTTAAGGGCATTCTGCATATGGAATTGGTGTACCCACTGGAGGAAATCATTAGTATCAAGGTTTCAGACTACTGTATGTTCATAACGTTGGCGCTATGCTTTTTGAATGTTAGCTTTTTTTTAAAAAGATTTTATTTATTTATTTGACAGAGAGAGAGAGAGCCAGAGAGAGAGGGAACACAAGCAGGGGGCATGGGAGAGGAAGAAGCAGCCTTCCAGCAGAGGAGCCTGATGCGGGGCTCGATCCCAGAACGCCGGGATCACGCCCTGAGCCGAAGGCACACGCTTTAACGACTGAGCCACCCAGGCGCCCCTGAATGTTAGCTTTTGTCATGTATGTGTCTTACCTTCCCAGAGACATTGTAAATTACATGAGGTTATCTTGATCCCAATATTTACCTCTTGTATCTGTTATCTACATGGTAGCCACAGTGTTCTTAAACAAAATGAAATACATATACCGCATTTTGTGTGATTACTTGCGTCTTAGTGTGCTCCAGTTGCTATAACGAAATATCATGGACTGGTGGCCTAAACAACAGGTAGTTATTTCTCCCAGTTCTGGATGCTGGGAAGTCCAAGATCAAGGTGTTAAAAGATTCAGTGTCTGGTGAGACCCTGCTTGCTGGCTTGTAGATGGCTGACTTCTTGCTGTGTCCTTGCATGGCCTTTCCTTGGTGCATGCTGAGACTGGCAATAACCCATCACTGGGTCCCATGCTCATGATCTAATCTAAACTTATGTTCACAAAGCACCTCTAAATACCATCAAATTAGGGGCCAGTGTTTCAATATACGAATTTTGGGGGAACCCAAACATGGAGCCCATAACAACCTGCAAGATCACATTCCAGTCTTTCCCTAGGACCTGGTCTTCTTCTCCTCTCCTGCCACGTGGTTTCTCTTTCTGCTCCTTAAATACACCAGCATTATTCCTACCTCTGGGAATTCATGCTTGCCAGGACCTCATTTTTCCCCATGTCTTCATGTGTTTTCTCATTCAGTTCTCAGGTCAAGCATCACCTCCTTGCAGAGGCAGTCCTTGCACATCTTAGTAGAAATTTGTTTCCTTATCCCTCTGCCATCGTTATCACATTATCTACCTCGTTTTTCCTTTTTCGTACTTGCGACTATCCAAAATTGTCCTTGTTGTTATTGTTATTACA
Organism: Ursus maritimus; assembly: GCF_017311325.1. Taxonomy (NCBI): domain Eukaryota; kingdom Metazoa; phylum Chordata; class Mammalia; order Carnivora; family Ursidae; genus Ursus; species Ursus maritimus. The sequence goes on along the minus strand of NW_024424230.1, from coordinate 42,837,641 downwards.
GGTACTGTGTATTGTAGTAGTGTATGGCCTGCATAAGGAAAGACATCTTACCTAGACTCTTTATTACTTTAGCTCCAGAATCTAGAACCTAGCATATGACATATATATATGCATATACAGATATAATGCATAGCATATATGACTATGCATATATAGTACATCAGCATACATATAATGTTTCAGTATCCATCATAGTACCCCACATCCTTGATGTTTAATAATGTTTGCTGATGGGGGCGATTTAAAGAAGAGTGAAAGTCACTACATGGTTTTATGACTTGTCTTTGGCAAAATTGTGCAATACATGTTTTTGAACTTAAATTTAATTTAGCATTGTCTCTCTTCACCTTCAACAAGTTTCTTCCCTCTCCTAGAGTCACTTTTGCTCCACCACCATCAATCAAAGACCGAGTGTTAACTTACCTCCAGTATGGTTCAGCTTACAATACTATACCAAGATTTTGATGGATCAGAGGGACAGAATTTCTAACAGTGGTGTAACAGGAGTGATAGGCAGATGGAAAATACTTTGGTTGGGTATGGAGCGGCTTCCCGACACTGTGATTATTATTCCACAAAGGTAATGGGACTGAGAGCTGAGATCTTCTTCCTGGACCGCAGCAAGAGAGAAGGTAGGAAGACTTGGCCATCAAAGTCAAGTGACAAGCCTTGCAGCACAAGCCTTGCTACATTTGTCTGCTGGGCTCATTGCATTTCAGGATCTGACCTATGTTATGGAAAATCTTAGGACCAACTCATTAATAACAATGAAACCTTATTGATGTCTTTTTTCATTGTGTGAAGGGACCTCACCTCTGTCTCCCATGTCACCTACTAGTTCCTAATGAGTGGACTTAAGCCAATATGCCACAACTTTTTGGCATTCATATCTGCTTATGAATAATAAAAATGCAATTCAAGCATATGCCTTCTCATTCTGTGATCCTCTCCTTCTCTGCTCTTGCTCTTAATGCACAGTGTTAATGTCAAATCTGTTTGCTTTAATTATGTTAAGAGGTTATGTTGGAAGGTTATCCATTTTGTCTTTAACAGCACGAAATAGCACTTATATTATCATTGTCACTTTCTGCACATAAACAAGAACTTGATTAACAGTAGCTAACCACGAGAAAATAAATGTTCTCTTAAATGCTGACATTTTTAGTGGATAAGCACTAGGTGTCACTAGTATCCTCTCAACTACAATTATGTATATCTTCAGAGGAATCAATGCTGAGCGAGGCAGGCAGATGAAGAAATATAGCCATTCTCAGAAACGGTGGCAAATCATTCCGTTAGCAAATAATATGTATTTGTTCATAACCTAGCAAATATCTTTAAAAATTTTAAGGGATTATGGTAAAATGAGTAGCTAAGTAACTTTGAGAGATGTGGGAGACCATCGTTATACACATGAGAAACATATACCTGAAAATGATGTGTGAATCCAATATTTATCAACTGAATTATGCTTTCCCACTGATTTTTAAAAAAATTTTAGATGTGTGATCCCACCTCTTCTTCCCAATATTCACGGTTTAGCATCATTTTAGAATAAAAATTATTTTGGAGGTGGTGGAAATGCTCTATATTCTTCAATAAGTGCTGAGTCCATGGAAGTATACACATGAAAAAATTTATGGAACCGATCACTTAGGATTTGACATATTACTGTATGAAAATTAAACTCCCATAAAACACTAGTAAAACTCATAATTATTCAACTTAATGTTGCTTCCAATAGTTTTTCACTTTTGTAAGCAGATATTCTGTGCTTAAGTAATCATTCTATGTAACATTTGCAAGTACTTAGTCAAATGAATCCTGAATCCACGTGGTCTTTGAACGTCTTAAAATATGCCTCAGGGCTAATTTTCACGTCTTGGGACTGCTCTGTACTCAAGAAGGACTGAATTTTTAATATTTAAGGTACCACTTTGATGATTTTCACATTGATAGGGAGCCATTTTGTTGACTGCAGTCACTGACCCTTTCAGTGTGAAGAGATGTGAGGGATGCGAGCAGGTATCCTGTTAACTCAGTAACAGTTGTGTTAAGTTGTGTCCATTCCTTTTTCTTACAGCAGAAATAACAGCATGCTCCAAAACTATTGCTCACATTCAATTATGTAGGTGAAGTTCTCTTCAAACTCGGGTATAAATGCAATCCACTGAATACATTTGCCTCGACATCGTCTGCCCGCTTAATTATATGAGCCCTAGCTTTTGGACTTTTTAAAATAAAGTGGGTAATTAGCCATTTTATTAAATATTTGAAACCTAAACTTGAAAGTTTGGATAAAATTCTTTCAATGAGAGTCTTTATGTGTGCTTAAAACAACAGCAACAACACACAATATACTCAATCTTTCTATGCTTTACTTTGTTCTTTTTAACCAAACCATTTCCCTCTTGTTATCCAAAATGGCATGTCTCTTTCCTGATTTTCAGTTTCCTTGTCTGGGAGAAGGAAAAGGAATGGGGTTCTTAACCTCCTATTACCAACCCACATATTAGACCTACGTTGATCTTTGAGAGTGACTGTAATGTTTTCATCTTGCCTATTGACTTAAATTTCAGCTCACTAATCCGCAGACTCTAGGTTCCTGCACATTTTCTTTCACTTTAAACTTTTCCCAACTGGTTCTGTATTCCTAAATATGCTTGGAACAACCATTTTGACCTTCTCCAGTCCTCTTAGCCTTGGCTCTCCTGACTTTTCGTACTGTATCTGTAATCTACCAGTTCTGAGAACTGGTGTCTTGATTCTCGTCTGAAACTTGATTCCCAACTACTTTGGAGCGAGCATCACCATGGCACAGAATTTTGTATGCCCCTCCTTCACTCTGTTTTTAGAAGCCAGAATAGCTATGCCTATAAGGAAACAATTCAGGGGAAAATATATGTGCCAGGTACAAAACTAAGGAATGGGGGATACCAATAGAGGTTTAAACACGGGCCCTAATCTTACAGACCTTACAATATTCTGGAGGTCATCTACTCATAAACGAATCATCTTAATATTATAATGAGTGCCTCCAATACACTAACCTTATCAATTCCAATAGAAGAGATAGAAGATAATATATTTACCGCAATCATCTAAAAATAAGCAATCTTCTTCTTTTGTAAGACAAAGGATTGAGAAAGGACAGTGATTATACAGCCAGGATGGTTAACTCTCATATGAGCATTCCTATTAGAGTGGACAAGAGATCATGCAAAATTAGGGACAATAAGCCCAAACACAAATGAATACACACACACACACACACACACACACACACACACGATGACAATGAAGACAGAAGTCAGGTGGCACCCACCAAGTGTACTGAAACCACTTCAGTGGACAGGGCTGTGAAAGATAAGCTTCTCTTTCTGTTTTTCAGGTGCCTGATGACTTTTGACTAATACTTCCAATCCTGTTCTGTTCAAGTAATATACGATAGGAGAGAAAAATGCTCAAGAGTATTTCTTTTCTTCCTTCTGCATTTTTTTTCCCTCAGAGAATTGCATTTCCTACAGGATTCCCATTGGTAGTCCACAGCGAAGACACAAAATAGAGAAACACGTAGAAGAACAGCTTACAGGAATGATGAACAAGATGTATTATGGAGTTGGGGGTCATTGTTGTCTGGTATGGCTCTAGATGGAGGCCCCACTCGTGTGTTCTGGAAGGTTGCAACCATCACTCAGGGCACTCTGGCAGCTCCGGGCATGGCGCAGGTCCCCGAGGCTGCCGCAGTGCTGCACGCCACACGTTATTGTGTCTCAAGGGCAGACCCAGGCGGGAGAGAGAAGCGTCTGGAGTTGGCAATATGAAAGATAAGTTTGCACTTGATGACACAGACCAAGAAATGATAGTTTAGTATCAATCATCACAGACAATTGCAAAAGAACTGGATGTTCATACACAGAAGATATATTACCCATTATGAGGCAAATCTATCACAAACAGTACCCCAACACTTACTGACTGAAAACTGAACAAGCAGCCTATCTCCAAGAGCAAATCAGTTCAAAAAGATGTGATTGTCAAGATGAAACTGGATTGACCTTCGAGTGCCTTGTACTTCTGGGCAGCAACAATAGAGTAGCATCATTTAGGGTTTCATTATCATAAGTAGAAGGAAACTTGGTATTGTCATGGGTGCTCGTGGTCTTCAACCTTATTTCGTCACTGACACGCATATATATCTTTTTGTTTGTTTTTGCTGTTTGCAAAACATATGCATCTTTGCATCGTAGAATCTGAGCCCTAAACAGAACCCCAAAGATGATCCATTCAGTGGTCCCGAACCTTGCTCATAGGAGAATCACCACCAGGGAGGGTGGAGTTTTCAAAACACAGATTCCCTTGTTTTACTCCTAAAGATCCTTGGTAGGGATATGAATTTCCCCAGGCTGCCAGAGCAAAGTACCACAAACTGAGTGCTTCAGAGGAGCAAAAGTTCGTTGTCTCACAGTTGTGGGGGCTAGAACTGAAACCAGGGTTCAGCAGGGCCCTGCTCCCACTGAATCCTGTCGGCGAGTCATTCTGAGCCTCCTCCTGTGACTGTTGGATGCCCGCCATCTCTGGTGGTCCTTGGCTCGCAGAAGCATCCCTCCATTCTCTACCTCAAGCATGGCCTTTTCCCCTATATGTGTGTGCCTCTGTGGCTCTTTTTATGAGAACACCAGTTACGTTGGATTGGGCCCCATCCTACACCAGTATAATTTCATCTTACGTTACATTAGCAAAGAACCTATTTTCAAATGAGGCCACTTCGTCAGTCACTTTAACATACCTTTTGGGAAGGACACAATTCAACCCATAGCAAAGGTATTGGAGTGGGATTGAGAATCATTCAGGTGATTTGGCCATAGCCATCTTTGAGACCCACCAGCCCATCAGTCCAATTCTCTTCTTTCACAGGAGAGCAAACCGAGCGCTAGATATATCTGGAAACTTTTAAGTGACAGAGTCAGAACATGCATAAACCATTCACATACCTATGCAAACTGTCACACTCTGGGTTCCTACTTCGAATCATTGTTACTGTGATAAAAACGATGGTTCCTTGAACTTGGATTAAGATCACTTGATATTTGTCAACTTTAATAAAAGACTCTGTGACTTTCTTATTTTTCATTTCTGTTTTGAAACCTATTGCATAATACTTCACCCAAGAGTCTTACATCTTAAAAAAATTCTGGCAGCAATCTCATTCACGTATTCAAGCAAGGCTGGTATGAGGGTCAAGTGGATTCGCAATGGGAAACAGTATACAAGTGCAGACACATACATATTTTATCTAAAACAGTAAAACATTTGTTTGAGACTCGATGGATTCCTTTCCAGATGTGGATACTACTTGAGGCGACACAAATGGTGGCTTCCACGTTACTGATTTCAATAAAATAGTGCTTAGGCATGTAGAGCACATGTCTGTAAAAAGTGAACGACAAATGTAGTGTGGACCTGGTACACTTCCTATTGTGCCTGTGTCTCAAAGTTCCCCTCTCCGCTGTGCTCTCAGTCAGGAAGCCTTGTCAGGTCGTCATATAATGGATTCAGAAACTGGGTTTATAGTCCAGAAGGTAAGGGTGTACAACTGCTTCCTGTTCCATCGGAATTATGCATCACCACTGTCAGGAAAAGATACACACACTTTGGAAGCATGTCACAAAACTTGGGGCAGAAGAACCACTAGAATTAAGGATTAAGGAGGAAATCATGACAACTGCCCCCCGCCCCCCCAAAGATGCTGAGATCCCACTGGCATCTGTAAGGGAAAAGGAAGCCAAGACTGAGATCTGTGTTAAATGATGTATGATCAAGGATATTGATTCGGAACATAATCTCACATCCGGTTTATTCTCTGCTCCATTCCCAGCAATAAACGAAAAAAAAAAAAAAAAAAAAAAACCACCCACACCTTAAGAATTTGACTACTTTTCTTAGTATAACAATAAAGATGTTGAATAGACAGGATTTTCAATTGCAGAAGCATGAGCAGGGACAATGTACTCTCTGAGGACAAATATTTACAACCAGCCTGCAAAATTATCGGGATTGAAGGGCACTGATTTGCATGTACATACTAATGGTTCTGAATACATTTAATGAAGAGAAATGGCCCTGAAAGAACCAGACGATTTACACACAAGAAAACTTGAACTTTGTGACATGTAAATTGAAAGTTACCATCTTTTCTGATCACGAGGTTATCTCAAATTCGTTTTTTGAATGCTGAGAAATTAAGACTGTGATATGACCAATTTGTTTATAGAATGGGATGACATGCAAAACAGAATAAAAATATTAATCAAGTCACTTTCGAAATATCAGTGGTTGGCCTTCAGACAATAATATGGAGATAATTTTGAAGTGGAGGAACAAAATTAAATATTTTGAGAGACATTTCCAACTTCAGACAGAATTGAGAGTAAATGTGAAAAAAAAAAAAAAGAAAGAAAGAAAGATAAATAACGAACAGCACCAAGCAGAGAAGGCAGTTTTATGTAGAGTAGCTGACGGACGAAGGAGAGGAGCTAACGTGAACTCTGCTCGAGAGCGCGGTCGGGCAGCGCAGCTCAGACCGAGGTCCGCAGACCACGGAGACCAGCCTCAGAATCTCCTGCCACGTTTGTTAAAACGAACATTTCTGAACCCTACCCTAAACCTACTGAATCAGAATATTGGTGATCTGAATGTTTTATCAAGTCCCTGCCCCGCCCCTCCACACTGCCATGCTCTGGATGATTCTTATGCACCCTTGCGTTTGAGAGATAGCATCTTAGACTTTATAAAACATAAAGAGAGGTTCAGAGGTGACAGCTAGAAAGAATATAAAGAAGCTGTATGGGCTGGGACTGAATGAGAAATTAGAGTGTATCACTGAAAAGGTTTATATGGACTTCTTTAAAGAAAAGAGAAAGGGCAAAGGGCAAGTTCACGGACAGACGCTCAATTCCAGGAAAGGAAAATGAAACCAATGATTTAGAGGAGGGTGGTCACAGTTCAGGAAAGAAGGTGGTAGGATCAAGTTTGTAAAGCATGGCAGTGCCTTGCGATGTGCCCTTGCAACCGAATTCCACACAACTTCAGAATACTGCTTGGGCAAACTTCAGGGGTGCAGCTTTGAAAGGCACACAGGGAAAATAAGATGAACAAGTCAACGTACGAAGAGAACAGTTTCTCAGCTAGGGAGCGGTGATGCTTCCCATCCTACCCGAGACCGCCGCTGTTTACAGGCGTTCAGACTCTTGTGAAGGCTCTCGGTGACTTTCGCCCTGTAATTTTAGCATTCACTACTTTATAATTTAAATGATCTCCTTCTACCCTAGAATAATAGAACTGAAATCCTCATTAAACAGTGCCGCTAGGACTAAGGCTAAAAGTCAGGCCTGAAATAATGCTTGAAAATCCATCACTTTGAAATGGGATTTAAATGCAATAAGATGTCACCACGAAGTCCCCAAATCCACTACGATGGGTTCTGTGAGTTTAACAGAAAGGATCTTGTGAAACCATACCAGAGGCGTTGCTGAGCACAGGAATATGGAAGGGGACATATTCTACAATAGTTAAACTCTCCCTGCTTCCAGACACTGCCCCAAGTTTACATTTATTCACCTGGGAAACTTTTTATTACATAAGACTTCAATTTGAAATTTCAGAGCTCTTCAGGGATTCAGCACTTGGATAGCACGCAACTCTCCGGGGTTGCAGGGACATAAGTTATCTGATGGGCAGCTGTAGACGATTCGCTGAGAAAGAGGACACACCATGGGGCTCTGTGGTCATATAAAGCCTGTGCAATTCAGCCTGTGAATTAGAGAGAGATAACTGCAGTGTTTAAAATAGCATGGCACTTTTGGAGAGATCTTTATGGCAGCTGTGTGGAGGAGAGCGGGGCAAGAGGCAGGATGACCTATTAGGGGACTAGATTTGTGATTAGGTCAAAGAAGATCGGGACATGACTGGGTCAGTGATGGCAGTTTTGGGGAAGAAAGCATACCTTGAAAAGTACCGAGCCAGTCAGCCAACAGAAGTGAACATCTGCCTCTGCCTTAGGAGGCAAAATTCACGGCACTTGGAGTTTGACTGGATGTGGTAGTTGCCAAAGAGAGTAGCTGACGATCCACCAGAGGAATAGGAGAAAAGGGGAAATTTCTTCTAAGAAGTTTGGCAAAGGCTATTTAGATCAGGGGGAGTTTGAATTGGATCAGGAATGAAGGGAAGACTTTTAAGAAGAGACATTGAAGGCAAGGATGAAGTTGGCCGAGCAGACCAAACCAACCAAACCAAGGCCTGGATGTGGGACGTAGGGCTCAGGTTAGGGAACATGGAGCCAGCGTGTCTAACTGAAGCATCGGGGTCTTACTGATTGTAATGGAAGATTAAGATGAGTGCTTATAAAAGTGTTTATATATTGGGAAGACTTTTGAGGGACAAGATAAAGCCTTTGGATTTTATTCTAAATGCAGTGAATGGTTACTGCAACGTTTCATGACAAATTCTAGATCACACTTAATAGGAAAACTTAAAGTTGAGATGAGAGTCACGTGCTGTAGTTTGAGTCCATCCTTAGTATATGGAGATACTTGGTTTAAAAACAAATCTCGTCTCATATCAGTTATTTAATGATGGTTCTTTTGCATATTTAGTGTTTCTGGTAGACTGAGTACCCTTTTTATAACTTACACAGTATTATTATCTGGGACGTGAATTTTACGCTGTCCCAACACCTGCCCATTTTCTCCTTTGTTAAAGGCTTTGCATGGATGTGACAGATTAAATTATAATATAGTTTGATAGAAATCTACTTTTACTTGTTCTGAACCACTACATTATGTTATTTTCTCTCTCATTGCAAATGTGTATTCCGTATCAAGTGCTAGTTACATTTCAAAAGAAATCATTTGCATTAAATCAAATATTACATTATTCTTCCTCTTCCAAAAACATAAAACAGGTATTTAATAAAAAAGAAGACATTGCCAATTTTGGATCTTTCCTGTTTTTTAATTTGCAGCTTATACCTTCCTACTCAGAACTCATTCCGTTTTATTCTAATATAACTAATAATTTAAAAACATTTGAAAAACATTTTTAAGACTAAGATTGAAAAACTCTTATTTATCTATTTCTATTCAATTTTTGCCTAAGAGTGTTTGAATCGGTCTCCTGCACATTGTAGTGGGATATGCCTTTAAGCAAAAGGAGAAATTATTTTTTTCTAAAACCTGATTCAGAACTTCCTACCTGTAGAAAACCTTCAAGGATTGATTTTTGGTTATATATTTTTTTGGTCTCCTTAGCGCCACCTCAGAACATGGTCATGTGGTGAGTTTCCAGATCTCACCTGCTAGTTAGCAGCTCCCAGCAGCACTAGCACAGGCTCATTGGCAATCTGAGACTAACTCCTCCCATTAACACAGGGTGCAAACACACAGAGAATTCGATCACTAGTAACTCCAAGGCACAATCGCTAAAACAAACTTATGGCAACTTACTAGATGGTAAGTTCCTTCTGGGTAAAAATATCTGTCAATTATATTGAGTCCATTCTAGAACCTAAAGAGAAAACATTTTACAGACTTCTCATGTACTCCATTAAGTCCAAGGCAATCCTGAGCCGGATGATCAGAGTAAGCTTTAGTGGGGACGTGGGGGAGGAGAAATACTCTGGTTACCAGTGAGCAAAGCCTTTGTAACCCGCTCTGAGAGAGAAGGGGAGTGCGTGAGTTTTTGCAAAAGAGCTGCCCAGTATAAATGAGCTCAGGTCCTGGCCACTACTTGGAATCCTCCCCACCCCCCACTCCCAGGGCTGAGTTTTCACTACTCCTGATGGTGGCAAAACTCTCAGCTGTTTATAAAATAGCACAGGATCCTGGAGCTGCAGACTGACTCTCTATTGCCAGATGAATCACTGACTGGAAGCATGAGCAGGTAGGCAGACATCATGGGGAGGGCAGGCTGCCAGGACACCCGTGCTCCCCACCCACCTCTGAGCTCCTCGTATACACAGATGGAACTAGATGGGTTATCTTGCTAGTGTTCTTGTCTGTGGCATTCTGCTCTTTTTCTAGGTTTATCAGAGGTGTATTCTCTTTAGCCAAGTCACAGGTCAATAACTACATAGCCTCATTGATCACTCTGTTTTTCTATACATATGTGATAAAAAATTAAAAACAACAACAAAAAAAACCAACCTCCGCGCCGTATGTGTTTTCTTTGGTATTCCTTGCACAAAATGTCAATCTGTCTGTGATCTATATAGACAAAGAATTTGTATTTTTCACTCTGTTAATCTTTTCATAAGATATTGATCCTCCCGTGATCCACTTAGGCAAAGTAATATTTGATGAGTGATGGAAAACTAAGACAGTGCAATAGTAATGCAGCTGCAAAATTAATGCATAGCTGTTCACAGAAAAGCCAAGGTTCCTCTATTCTGACCAGCCACTTGACTTGGACTCATACCCATAGTTATTAGAGCCACGTTTCTATCGACTGCCACTCTAGTGGCCATTGTGATATTTTTAAGCTGAAAAAATGCCCTTATTTAAGGTAACACACAAAAAGGTCAGTAGTCAGAGTGGAGTGTTAACTATGGTAAGACCATGATGGTCCTCCCTGGGAAGGATCAGCCTGCAGACAGAATCACTCGTGATTCTGAGCCACAGTGTTCTAGAACCACTGGGGTGGTGGTAGAAGGACCTCTTTCTTACCCTAGATCACCAGTGAAAGCAATGTCTTAGTGGCCAAGAATCCATAGAGAGAAATGGAGATTTTTTAACTAAACAAAGGGAGCAAAAAAGATAGGAGATGAGTGTGAAGGGCCAGACCCTGTGACTTCAGGTCCTGCCGTCTCTGCAAAAATCAGCCCAGACACCCGACTCAGAGGAGAGATTAGAAAACCAGAGAAAACCAGTGATAAAAGAGCTGCCTGCTAAGCCAGTGATTAAAGAATACAGAAGTCCTCAAAATAGGTGGATCGTTACCTGTCAGTTATCCCTGAAATACAACCCGGCCAGATACTAAGCAGCTTGGGACACACATATTTCTTAGGAATTACCAAGGGGGAGAGAAGCAGAGCCAATAGTCACCCCCTTCCCTTCTCTAGCAATTACTTGTCCCATCGCATGAATCAGCCTGCTGTTCAGCAATCAGCCTCCCCCTTTCCTGACCCACCAGGAACGCTGTGACCCTAGACTTCCTCTAGGGACTCAAAAGTAACTTCTAAAGAAACATCTGATTTAGAACTCTTCAGTATGGGGCACTTAGATAAACAGCGAGGACTTCCTCCTGGTCAAGCCTCAGGGAACTGGATCCCGGAAAGAGAAATGGCCGGGCGAGGCTCACCAAGTCCTCCAAGACGGCTCAGGGTCAGACGGCGGGCCTTTGGTAGCCTGAGAACATCTGCACCCACCATAAAGCTGTCTGCGTTACACGCAGCCTAAATCAATGAATGAAAAGCAAACCGCAAGAGAACTGCCCCCGGGGTAGCCCAGGAAGGGAGGTCCCCTACCCAAAAGCTGGATGAGTGAGAGAAACATGAATGAGGCAGGAGCGAGGTGGAGTTTGGGGCTTCAGGGCGGCTCACAAATACAAATTCGACAGACTCAGTTTTCAGATATAAACCTGAAGAGGAGATAAAGAGCCTGAGAGAGACCAAAGGGGAATAAGCCAGAGTACACACATAGCCTTCTCTCGTGGTATCTCTACCAAGTGAACCAGGAGAGGGGGCAATTTAGGGCCTCCCTTTAACCCATCACGAGCAGCTGTGACTTCAGCAGTGTTTACTATAAAATACGAAGCCAGTACCTGAAGCTGACCTTGACAGAATTACTTAACAATTTTCTACCCTTCTTTGATGAGTCTCCTCCTTGAAGGAACCTCACTTCTTCCCCCAAGAAACTGCATCTGTTTGTCCCTCAATTCCTTCTCTGAAGCCTGAAAAAACGTATATTTTTAAGGATTTGTTTATTTATTTGTTTGTTTAAGATTTTATTTATTTATTTGAGAGAGAAAGCAGGACAGGAGCAGAGGGAGAGGGACAAGCAGACTCCCCCCTGAACGAGGAACCCTAGGTGGGACTCAATCCCATCACCCTGAGATCATGACCTGAGCCAAAAATCAAGAGTTGGACACTTAGGGGCACCTGGGTGGCACAGCAGTTAAGTGTCTGCCTTCGGCTCAGGGCGTGGTCCCGGCGTTCTGGGATCGAGCCCCACATCGGGCTCCTCTGCTATGAGCCTGCTTCTTCCTCTCCCACTCCCCCTGCTTGTGTTCCCTCTCTCGCTGGCTGTCTCTATCTCTGTCGAATAAATAAATAAAATCTTAAAAAAAAAAAAAAGAGTTGGACACTTAACCAACTGAGTTATCCAGGGCCCTGCAAAAAGATATTTTTTTAATGGGAAAGAGCTATTTGGGGTTTTTGTGTGTTTGTGTGCTCTTAAGAGCTACTTGTAATTAAATATGGCATACCTATCAATATTCCAAAAAGGAAATTATGGGCTATTTTAGCTCTTTATATAATTGTATATATGCAAAATATGCACTCTAATGACAGGGGAAAAAAATCCTCATTGTACATATACATTTTAAAAGATTAAGTTTTTGAAAAATTGAAAAGCCATAGGTCAAGGGACAAGAATTATTTAAAAACAGTGTTTTAAAAAAATTTAATTTATTTGAGAGAGAGACAGAGCATGAGCAGGAGGGAGGGACAGAAGGAGAGGGACAAGTAGACTGCCCGCTGAGCAGGGAGCCTGACTGGGGTTTGATTCCAGGACCCTGAGATCATGACATAAGCCGAAGTCAGACGTCTAACCAACTGAGCCACCCAGGTGCCCCCCAAAAACCTCTTTTTAATATGAGAAAGAATGAATAGGATGAGCAAGTTAATTAAAATATTCTCAGCTATTACTTATTACATGGCCCTTTGAAAAAGCACAAAATATTGTACACTAGCGCTATGGGAACTATAACCCCAAAGCAAAGTATTTCCTTAGAATTATCTGATGTAGACTATAGGACCTGAAGTCACAGGGTCTGACCACAGGTCAGATACAAATTGTTTATTGACACTTTCTGCTAAATAAGCTCTACAAATAACCCCTAACGAATCTTAAATGTTGAAACAACCTCCAATTCAGAATCTGCCAACCCCACAATAGCGAGCTCCTTGGAAGAGTGGGACAGAATATCACAGTGAGGTGGAAACACTCAGGTGCACGCATTTGCTGCAGGCAGGCCAGGAGCCAGCATTCCTGACACAACTCCAGGTCAGAGGCATCGTCTTCAGCTAAATTGCTGCCTTCGGGTGTTTGTGATTTAACCCAAGGGTATTTGTGAGTCAGCCAGGTCATCGTATTGAGCACTTACTGTTTACAGTATACTTTTCAGGGTCTTTGGGCAATGAAACAACAGTATTTCCTACAGCTGTCAAAACCAGGGTAGGGCAGCTCTGAGAAGACCTTTAGTTTCTTTTTCTGGGGTCACAAGGAATCTAGAATTTTTTAACTTGTCGTGATGAGGGAAGATGGTGTCTATATTACAGACGCATGTTAAGAAAAAAAGAATCTTGGGTGACAGGGTGGCTCAGTCAGTTAAGTGTCTGCCTTGGGCTCAGGTCATGATCCCAGGGTCCTGGGATCGAGACCCCTATAGGGCTCCCTGCTCCGCAGGGAGTCTGCTCCTCCCTCTTCTTCTGCTGCTCCCCCTACTTGTGCTCTTTCTCTCTCTCAAATAAATTAAATCTAAAAAAAAAAAAAAAAAATCTCTGCAGGTGTTCCTAAGATGAAAACGAGTAAGCCATATTTTGTATCTAGTTATAGATTTATCTCTGGGTCTCATATCACATTCTTATCAATAAGTCTTTAAGGAAAAGTCTTCTTTAAATATTCAATCTATTTTCAATTTTGCTACAAAATAGATGTACTGGAAGAAATGGAGCCCCAGGAGACCAGGAAAGTGTTGACAATAGAAAGAGTGAGGAGTCCCCAAGGGAACAGCTCAGAGGGTTAGAGTAGGGACTTCAAAGTTCTATTTCCCCTTTTCATAGTCTTTATCCATGGTTAGGTTTTACCATTTGGGTTTGATTGGACTGAGCGTGGCAGTGGTTTTCCTTATTGCTCTTAATTAGTGTGAAATACTGCACTAGGTCCTTGGAACATAAAATAAATAAGACATAGTCATTGCCTCAAGAGAGGTCAAATTATTTTGACTAATTTGACTTACCTTTTTCCTCAAGAGAATTTTGACTTGAAGGATATTAGTCATGTAGCTATGTCGAAATACAAAGGAATTATCCTAAAGCAGCAAAAATATTTGAAGTCAAACCTCACCTCATCTCCACACTTCTTCCCACTCCTTGCTCCTTCATACTCATGGATCAGAAAAGGGATGGGGCCAAAGAAGGGAGGAGAAACTCTCATGTTTCATTTTAAAAGCTTAAAACCTAACAGCTAATTTTTCAGGCCATGTAAAAATAGCTGTTTCACCTAAACGGCTGCATCAAATTGTCTGCATGGAGACCTCTTGTCCTCTTTGGAGTGACAGGTTCCAGTAGAAGTAAGCGGCTTCCAACTGGGTCGTCTGGATTACCCAGGAGAGATTATTTAGAGTAGTGGTTTCCAGCTACCGGAGGTAGAGTGCCATTGTCTACCTTTACAAATACCCAGCGTGGGAGAAGTTCATGGGAGAATCGACTTTAGAGCTAGAGCAACCTCGGAGAAGCAAGGTGTCCACCGTGATTTCTCTTGCTTGATTTGATCAGAATCCTACATGAGACCAATGACTGATTTGTTGACTCTGTTGATCATTCCTTTTGGGGCAGATGGCTGTGTGCACTTCCTCGGATTTTAACAGCTAAGAGGGAATTTCCCCTCTTTTGAACCCATAACACCAACGCATGCACTTGGCCACATGGGGGATTATAATCAGCTACCTTGACAATTCTTTTCAAGTGTGTGACATCTGCTATCCCTGCCAAACTACTCATCTTCCCAGTGTAGGACTTCCCAAAGAATGTGCTAAAGAACATTAGTGTCTTGGGTTTTAGAGAGCCTCCCATAGAAAACACTTGCTGGTCAAGTGACTACGGCAGAACTTGCTCTAAACAGGGTGAAATGCACTTACTTACTCCAGGAGTTCTCAAAACCCTGAATAAGAGAGGGGGGAAAGTGAACTAACTTTCAGACTTATTTGAATCCTAACTCTACCTCTTACTAACTTTGACCTTGAGCGAGTTATTTCATCTTTCTGAGGTTTAATATACTCATCTGTAAAATTAGGATTCAAATACCAACATCGCAGAATTGGTCGGTGGATTAAACAAGATAAAATACCTAAATTGGTAACATTTTCTATTTGGGGATATAATTTGTATTCTTATGTTTCCACATCATCATGCAATTTAGATTATATCTTTGGCATACTAAAAATATAGATTCATTTTTAATGCATAGACACAGCAGAGGTATTGTTGATGGTTTTTAATTCTAATTAATCACTCTTCCAGTAGATGCCCCATTGGGCATCACATAGCAAATCACTGGGAATTAGCTGACCATTTCATACCCTTTGAGTGTGTGTGTGTGTGTGTGTGTGTGTGTGTGTGTGTACGTGTGTGTCACCTTAGTGTTATCCTATCCTGATCATTGATTTTTCTATTGGAATTCTATAGACCCTTAAATGGCCCTGCACTAATGATGCCAGTGTATTTTAAAATATTGGAAAGGCACACTGGTGCTTTCGGCACACAATGTATTCTCTTGCTGAAAAGCTAAATCTCCTAGGAGGTCCTGTTCTTTGTTCTCATATTACAGAGTTGAGGTACCTGGCTTGCATCTCAAGAGTCACCAGGATGTCTGAGCTCTGAATTCCCAGCAACTTACCTTATTTATTGTCACACCATTCATCTTCATCAAGGTGCAAGAAATATCTCTGCAGAGATCACTATCTTGGAGATAGCTGAAATGTTAGTTTCCGCCCTCGAAAGCACTCAAAGTAAATCATACCTTTTTGCTCTTTGAAATCTTTTCAGGCTGTTTCATAAGAGATTACACTTCAAGGACGGAGGGGACATCTTAAATTCTTCATCCAATACTTCGTAAGCATGTCCTTTGGAAAGAAGAGAGGATCATGACTATAGATAAGCAGCCGAGTGATACACTATGGTTTATCTCATCTTACTCTCTCTCTTTAAATGATAGACATTGCATTTTCAGAGTTACCATAGGTAGGTACTGAAAGATGGCAGCATGTAAGTATGATTATCTTTTCGCATGGGAGATTGTATTGGATATGAAACATATGTAAGAGCTAAATAAATATTGTTGTTTCCTATTAGGCATATATGATATCAAAGGTGGGAAATTCCAAACATCTGTAGGAGAAACAGGCTGTAATAAAGGTTATCGGGAAGCTCTCAGCTCTATGCGGCAGGATAGTTGTCGTTTCTAAGTACACAGTTTATGCCAGTCAACTAACCTAAAAGCACATATGCTGTGTCAACTTCATATGCCAAGGTCCAAAAAGTAGCACAGAGCACCTCTGTCCAAAAGTTTACTGTCTAATACCTAGAGATTCAAATGAAGAAAGGCAAATAAGGGGCACTAGATAAAGGCATGGAGGATACTGTAAAAACTGCAGGAATTCCAAGATGAAAAGATGATAGTGGGCTATAGCCAGACAAGATGGCTTCACTGGAAGAAAAGAACTTGGTTGGGAACTTTGAACCAGGGTAAGAGTGCATCAGCCAAGAAGTGGAGGCAAGATTCCTGGAAGTAGAAAAGGAATGGCAAAGAGCAGAGTTAGTGAAGAGCCCAGTGAAATGACTGTTGTGAGTGAATGAATTAATAAATAGGGATTGTTTTGGACAGGTAGTTTAGAGGAAGTTGAAGGAAAACTCTGAATCTATAATTTGCCCTTGATGGATAGGTCATGGGTGACATTAGAGATTCTTTAGCCCAGAGATGACAGCAGAACAGTGCCACAGAAAAATAAATTGAGTAGTTTTGTGCAGCGTACGTTGGACCTGAAAAGTGGGAAGGGAGGCACCTAGAACGATCTCAATTTGAAGTACTGACGACGTGAGTGAGGGTTAGAGCAGGGGCCTGAGCAGGAGATAAACGGAGAAACGTTGAAAGTGAGGTTTGGCAATACATGGGGGATAATCTCACATGCGGGTCAATGATATGGAGAAATTATTATATCCCAAACTCACCACAGGAAATGCTGTAAAGTCATAGGTTTTAGAATTACACTTGGATTTTTATTTATTCCAGCATGCTTCTTATCAACAGTGTGACCTCAGGAAAATTATTAAACTATTCATATCTAAATTTCCCCAAATCTGAAATGAGATTAAAGTTGTTTATGTGAGACTTAAACACAATAACATGTACAATGTTGAATAAGTGCCAGGCAATTTGTAGGCCCTTAAGAAACATTAGCTCCTCGTTCCACTTAATTAACCCTAAAATATCCTAGAGGCATCTGGAAACAGGAAGTTAGGTTTAAATTAAGTGGCTGTAATATGGTCTGAATGTTTGTATCCTCCCCCAATTCAAACACTGAAGTCCAAATTCCTGATGTGATGGTACTTTGAGGTGAGGCCTTTGACAGTGGATTAGGTCATGAGAGCCAAGTCCTCATGAATGGAACCAGTGCCCTAATAAAAGGTCCAAGAGAGACCTCCCTCTCTCTGTCTGTCATGGGAGGTTTGATGGCCATCAAGGAGGAAGCAGGACCTCTCCTGCACCATGATCATGGACTTCCCAGCACAGAACTGCGAGAAATAAATTTCTGTTGTTTATAAGACACCTAGTTTATGCTATTTTATTACCACTGCTAGGTCAAACAAAGACAGGCTGGAAATGCAGTTAGACACCAACCACAAAGAGGTGGTATTTCGAACCATATGGGAAATGTTCTCATTGACGAAATACATGAATAAGTAGAAGAGACCCTTGAGTAAGTTTTAGGGAAAGGCTAAGATGAGAAAAAAAAGAGGAGCTGGATAAAGATGAGCAGTAGATTTGAGGTGTGTTTAGTACAGTATTTGGGACCCATTAAGCACTCAATAAACGCAAACTGTTATTACTAGAGATGGTCAAGGACGTGACAGTGAACCCTAGAGAGCATGAAATCAAAGCCACCAACGAAGGAGAAAAGTCAAAGTAAGGTGATTGCAGTGGTCTCTGTGGCAATAAAACGAGGATGAAGACTATAAAACCATTCCATTCAAATGAAAGCAGTTGGTGACCAAAGTGCCT
Organism: Ursus maritimus; assembly: GCF_017311325.1. Classification (NCBI taxonomy): domain Eukaryota; kingdom Metazoa; phylum Chordata; class Mammalia; order Carnivora; family Ursidae; genus Ursus; species Ursus maritimus. The sequence continues at coordinate 42,819,366 of NW_024424230.1, read as the reverse complement.
GACCTTTATCAGTCTTGTCTCTGGTTGAGACTCCTTCCTGGTTTAGGAGCAAGACTATGCTCACATAGCTACCTGGTCCGTGAGTGATACATTATTCATTCACCATCACCAAAAACACCTCTTCAGCAGATACTCCCCCTGCCACAGAAGGAAAAGAGACTTGGGTCTTTAAAATAAAGGACACCAGCAAGCTATTTTAACATAAGGGAAAATAGGAAACCATGAATTAACAAAAAATACAATTTCCTGTGATGATTTTTAATAAAGCCAAACACCAAATATTGGCTTCTCTTGTGTTAGAAAATGAATAAACACTTTTGCAATGACCCGAAGGCTTGGATAGAGAGAATAAATAAATTATTGACACATGAGGAGTAGACAATTCTCCATCCACTGTTGAGCTTTTCATTCTTTGTGGAGCAGATGGTCTAAATAAAGCAGCCAAAAATAACAGGTGGGTTTTATTGCATTAAGCCACTGAAAACACTACGCATCTACAGTTTAAATCATGTTTAAAATAGTAAGCCTTCAAACCACCTTTGAAAATAATCTTTCATATTTATAAAACACCTTTGTCCACCTTAAATGGTATCAAAACACAAGGACCAATGAGAGTATGAATACATATTTAGAGACAACAGGGGAGAGACAGATTGGAAGAAACAGCTGCTCTTTATGGAAATGGTTTACTGCAGGGTCGTTAAACCATGTTGATAGACTCTAACTGATATGGATAACATCACCTTTTCTGGGACCAAACAGAGCTTGGGTCTAAGTCATTGCTGCCAGAAATATTGCTATCTCACATGTCTGACACGTCTCCATCAACCATGTGGCAGGTAACTAGAAAGAATTCAAACACGGTATTTCTTCTGTGATTTGCCAAATGCATACATTTAATTATAGAAGTCAAACTGCATTTTATTAACATCTCTCCTACATCATTCTATGTATTTGTCTTGTATGTTTCCATAAGTCAGATGTGACGTGGGAAGAGATTCATGACTGGGTCATCCGTGGAGGAGGTAGCATAGCTCTGCTTGGAGAGTATTGCTTCTTATACAGTATTCTTTATTAATGACATGCATTTGATGACTGGAGTTTTAAAAGTAAAAGTCATGTCTCCTCTCTCCCTTCCCCAATCTCCCACCTCCCTGGGATAACCACCATTAGAGGAACCTTCAGACTCTGTGCAGCTACATCGGCAGTTGAAGAAATGCTCAAACCATTAAACCCACAATGAATTTTAAGAATCCTTTACATTTATAAAACATCTTCATCCTTCTTGAATAATTTAAAACCATAGACACCTTCCTGGGTATGAAGCATGAATTATAAAAAATGAGATTATGTTTCTACTTACTATTTGCAACTTGCTTTTTTAAAAAAAATTCCACACTGCCTCATGGATCTCTTTTCACTTTCCTACATGGAGATTGACTTCGTACTGTTCAATGGCTATGCCCTTTCTTTAGAATATGTCATAGTTTATAATTATTCCCAAATGGATAGGTATTTGTTACTTCCACCTGTCACTCGAATTGGCTGCAATTAATACCCTTCTTTAAATATACTTACGTGTGCACTTGTGCAAGTTTTCTATAATGTTTATTGCTAGAGAGAGATTTTGATACATCAAAGGTTTTGTGGATTTATTTTTATTTTAGGTTTTATTTCAATATCTTTTGGAATAACTATTTTCAAAAACTTTCTCATTTTCTTGTTCTTTAAATAAGTCATACAATACTTTTTTCTTTAGGGGCGCCTGGGTGTCACAGCGGTTAAGCGTCTGCCTTCGGCTCAGGGCGTGATCCTGGCATTATGGGATCGAGCCCCACATCAGGCTCTTCTGCTATGAGCCTGCTTCTTCCTCTCCCACTCCCCCTGCTTGTGTTTCCTCTCTTGCTGGCTGTCTCTATCTCTGTCGAATAAATAAATAAAATCTTAAAAAAAAAAAACACAATGCTTTTTCTTTAAATCTAAAGTGCTTATTTATTTAGGGGATGACTATTTCTTTTATTCTTTCATCTCAGAGCTGGCTGCATCTGGGAATAAATTCAGGGTTATGTACTGTTGTCGACTGTATATGAGACAGGGAAGGAAATACGGTGAAAGAGAGCAAAGAGTCTAAACCGTAAGTGAAGACCTCATTGTTGCCACTGCCACTGAAACATAATAATTGGGGGTAGAGTTTATATTGATAGGTCACCTGATGAATATACCTCTTGGGCTTTGATAGTCAAACAAAATCTATCTTATATAAGTTCAATACAAATACAGACACTTGCCAAAACTGTAGGGGATGGTTTGGTACCTGGAGGTTTGCTTGTTCAAGAAGCAATTTCTGACTGACTGCAGAAAGACGACGTGCGGCAATTTGGCTTTGTGGTAGTGGTATTGACACTGCTATACGAACAGGAAGAAACGCGAGACAGGAGAAATAGAAGGAATTCATTCCTTGAAGAAGACCTTGAAGGATCAGAAAAATGAAAGGAGAGCTTTCCTTACCATTAGTCAGTATTTCCAGCTAGACTTATTCCTATTGCTGGGGAAAACTCCTGGCAAGGCTTTCTACTCTTTTCCCCCCTTCCAACAGGAAGAGAACCTTTGAAGTGAGATACTCATCTCTCAACCCTCTGCACAGTAAAAAGTTATCCAAGGTGCAAAACGGCCAAAACTAGCCCAGTCTTTCAGGTACACAGTCAAGCTACTGACTCTAACACACATATTTCAATTCTGTGAGGGCAAAAAAGGTCCCTTTAAACAATGTCTATGGAGTCTTATCCCACGGTCATACTTCTGGTATAAGGGAGACAAGTGATTCTATCCTCCAACTTTCTGAGGTGAACGTGTTGGGAAGAATTGGAAAAATAGTCCTGTGTTCTTAATTCCTTCAGTCTAGTCTGCTCGAAGAATTTACTCATTCCTGGTAAAAGGATGCCCCTCCAACTATGAAGGGGCTTCATTGCAACGCAGTAGTATAAAACTTTGAATATAAACTTCTCTGTAAGCTTTTAGGTCAAAGATGGTTGAGCAAAGCCATTTTAAAAATTCTACTCTCCTTTCCTAAAACCCGCAGTGAACAGTGAAAAAGAAAAAAAAATAGAAGAGAAAAGCTCTTACTCTCTAGTGAAACGAGGAAGTTTTACAACCTCAAACTATAAGTACACCTACCAAATTATGCAACGGCTATGCTTATATCACAGAAGCATTTACCTTGTTAGGTCTCAAAGAAATTGCAAACAGCCGATAATTCCTGAAAAGATCTCATAGGGCAGATACAGGATTCAAAGAAGAAATTGTGCAACAGCAGTTGGAGAAAAAATTGAGCCAGCACAACTGACAGAGAAAATGTAAGAGAAAATTAAGCCATGATAAAAATGAAAGTCACGTAAAGAATAGTAGTAGTAGTAATGAAATGGAAAAGAACAATTATTGTTGGTACGTTTAAAGACATAGAAGAAAGGGAGATCTGGTACACCCATAATTTCTGAAGAAGAGTATGGGACAAATGGGACAGTTAAAATTATAAAGCAGTATCACACGGGAAAATATCACAGAAATGAGAAAAAAACTAGAATTTGCAATTCGAAAGGGCACATTCTATCTTTAAAAAATTCAGACAGAATTATCCGACACATTATGTAGAAGTTACTGTATTTCAACAATTCAGAAAAAAAAATATGAGCATGTGACAAGAAAGGCAAAGAGTGTACAAGGGGTAAAAATCAGATTGGCTACAGGTGTCTCCAAGGCAACATTCAATTCCTAAAGACAGTGAGCAATATCTGCAAAGTTTCAAGAGAGTAATCCAATGATTTATACTGCCCAGTGTCCTCAAATGAGAGGCAACAGCCATTTCCATGAAGTTAGCAACTCTGTTAACAACTTAACACTCTTGAATAGGATGAATACGGTTAGAATGAATAGAATGAAGTCGGTTAAGTGTCTGACTCTTGATTTGGGCTCAAATCATGATCTCAGGGTTGTGAGATCAAGGCCCGAGTTGGGCTCCATGCTGAGTGTGGAGCCTGCTTAGGATTCTCTCTCTTCATCTCCCTCTGCCCCTCCCCCCTCTTAAAAAATTGGTTACAAAATCATACTATTCTGTCTACTTTTGTATGTGTTTGAAATTTTCCTTAATACAAAATTTTAAAAGACGCAGTTTGTAAGTTACTTTATTTTTTTAAAAAAGATTTTATTTATTTATTTGTCAGAGAAAGAAAGAGAGAGAACAAGCAGGGAGACCAACAGGCAGAGGGAGAAGCAGGTTTCCTGCTGAGCAAGGAGCCCAAAGTGGGACTCAATCCCAGGACCCTGGGATCATCTCATCTAGTTTTTTCTCATGACCAGCCAAAGGCAGATACTTAACTGACTGAGCCACCCAGGCACCCCAGTTTGTAAGTTATTTAATAAAAGTCAAACTGTGGCATACTTACAATCTAAGAACCTCTTAATATTGTGTTGAAGTTTCACCCTGAAAATAAAATGTCCTTTACTTCTGTCTAGGTTAAACTACTGTTTCTTATATTAATGACAAAACTGTTAGGCCAATAAAACATGAAAATTATTAGTGGTATAGCTTTTCAACTACAGAAATGAATTTCTCATTTAAAAAATATTTTTCACTTTTTTTTTTTAAACCAGAATAGTTCAATGACAAAGTAACAAGGGAATTAAAATTATAATGGCTGAGGTTAAAGAGGCAGGTGGATTCTGATGTGGTATCTGAAGCTAAAACTATTATAGAACCCAGATGATTCTGTTTGTTCAGTTGAATTACTAAGCCTCATATAAGGCTTTGTTCCTCATATGAGCAAAGTATTTCATTACTGTATTTATAGAGTTTTAGTAACACCCAACAATTTTTTGTGGCTGAGAGAGACGGATAGACAGAAAAAGAGAGACAGAGAAAGGCAATTGAATAAAAATTAAAAGAAAAAAAATGAAATATTTTCTCCCTTCTACAAAATCTTTTGAATCTGTTAGTCCCATTCATTAGCAAATCAAATGACAAATAGAAGACAAGAGAGAAGAGAGTAATGTAACTTTATGAGATCATGTAATGATCAGATTCATGAAATGCTGAAATAGGGACTTTACTCTCCCACCTCTCATTCCTTGTAGTTGAGCAATGAACAGCAAGAATGTCAGCAATGACGACTGATGACCTTATTGGGTCTCTGAGTGGTCCAGAAAATGTAATTTCAGGGCAGAGAATGAAAACATATTCTATGTGCTCTTTCCTCCAGAAGGTTTTATGAAGTGCTTACTGAGTCCCTGAAACTAAGGTGTGATACTCATCCATTTAAGCTGATACAATTCCAATTCCTCTATCCCAGTGATCTTCTAACTTGGAGACCGTGGGTCTATTTGTCTATGAATAAGTTTCAGAGGTTCATGAAGTTTCTACATTTCTACATGATTTATTGAAGAGAGGATTCAGAGATTGCAAACAAACGCTCTAGAAGCTCTTTAAATGACACTGTAAGAGACAAATAGTAAAAAATATATATTTTAAATTAAAAAAATTTTTTTGAAATGACAACCCATAATATTATGGGCTCAAAGGAAACTTCCTAACACACTAAAACAGGAAATAAAGACTTGTTCTGTAAGTTTTGCAAATTCTACATTACAGTCCACCAATCAAGATGGCTCAGAAACCTGACCTGCTCTATGGGATGACTTAAGAATCGCAAATGTACAACCATTCACTGGGCTGATGGACCATGTTTCCTGACTCTCCAGCCCTAGAGGCTAGGAAAGTAAGCTCAGTTTGAATTTCAGGCTGATCTTTTCCCAAGTGCTCCACAAACAAAACGAAGCTAACATCTGTAGAATAGAATGGTACCATTACATTCTTTGGGCGTCATAGTAAAGCATCATATGAGCCCTGGCACTTTTACTTCTCACCTTCGAACAATGATCTCTTAGAAGCCAAGTAAAAATGTCTGTATTGTCATTTCTTTAAACTCTATAAATCAACTTCAGGGGTTGTAGATATGAAAGGAAAGTTCGAAAGTCCACCAGTTAGAGTTTTTCAAATTCCTCAAGCAGACATCTCTTGGGCCATATCCAGGAGCAAACTGACATACTGCCTCCATTAGAGTAGTTAATCACTGAGTAATGGTCTTGTTTGACCTTTTAACTACCTAATAAAGACCTCATGATTTGATACTAAGGTTTCCAATCTTTTCTCATGATGTTGACATGTCAGAATTTCAAACCTAACCGTAAGAATGTTAAGTTTTTGGAAAAATAAACTACATCAACTTTAGGGAAAAAAAAAAAAAAAAAAGCTGTGATTACTCAAGGAAAGAAACTGGAAGTTATAGAGTTCATTGTTTTTGAAAAGCCTGAATGCTATACTTCCGTTTATGGCCCTCAACCAGGCATTCCTTACATTCTTTGCTGCTCATTCATGATGGGGTATTAACTATAAAAAAAGGCCCATCTTTTTTCCTTTTTTCCTCCAAAATTGTGTATGATTTGGTAGGAATGGGAGGAAAAAGAGAAGATAATTTGTAAGGTTCCTCCATTGCCTGTTTCCTTTTCTTTCTGACCAAATGTAAGAATGCTGTCTTTCCCATCCCTTCCTTGAAGTAGTCCACTTTCAGACTCTGTGTGTGTACGTCTTTCTAAAAAGTAGCTGACATTATGCTACTGTTCTCATCCTCATCCAGAAACATAGGAAACATTCTTCAGTGCGTGAAATTTTTAGTTGAACAGCTATGAATTAGTTAGTTAAAATGGCAGTTCCTCTAGACAAAGATGTGACTACAGTTGACCCACCTGGTATTGTCCTATGCTAAAGAATATAATTAATTAATTTTTAAAAATAGTTCTCTACCTTTCCACAGCCATCACTATAAAATTGGAACCAACAGGGCTCCAATAGCTCAAGCACTGTTCAATACTAATGATGTTGGAGATACTGTGCTCTGCTCTCCATAAGCAATGGATGTGGTTGCTTTCTATTAACATTTCTAAATGTATTAGGATATAGATTATCACGTGAAACACACCTATCAGTCCACAAAGTTGCTAATCACCAACCTGCCTGCAAGGCTAATGGTATGAAGACACAGGCTTCATGTGTCTTGTTGGCTGAATCGTTGATCTTTCCCACTTGTGAGTAATGAAGAGACACCTGAGTCTCTAACAGAGGTATGCAACACACTATTGATTTATCACAGAGCACCAAACCTTTATGTTTATGAGTTCTGCACTTCAAAGGCACCTGGCTAACTGCAATGTTTCCTCCAAGGATAGTAACCATGGCACATTCAAGAAAAGCATTATCTCTTTATCAACTCCTTTTTCCCCTTCTTTTCTTCCATCCCCCAACCATTACACAAAGGATGACATTTCAAAACTTTCATCTTGATAGTGGTGCAGTTTTGAACTTTCAAGAAATGCTCTCATAACCAACAAATATGTTCCAGAGAAGGTTGCATGGGTTGGCTGTGGCATGATCGTGTCATGGTATTACATGAGTTTGTAAAACACCTTGCAATTCATGAAGTCCTATCACAACCGTTATTATCCAGTATTACCAATCATCAGAGTCTCTGGGAGATTTATGAAATGTGCCCAAGGTCATGCTGAACCAAGTGGAAGATCCATGATTTGGACTATGTCCTTGGAAGTCTAGTTAGGTGATCTGGGCAGCCATTTTGTTCCGAAGAGCAACTTGTTCAATAAGAAAAGTAGAGAATTCTTTGAAGTCTGTGTGAGAAGATGACGGTAGCCTGTGATTGGAGCACTGCTGTGTGACAGCGTGACAGAAAAGCTTACTCATCTTTAAATCCCTCTTCAACTAGATTATAACAAATGCCTCACATTTTAACATTAGTAATACATTCCCTCAAGCAAAGACTTATTTTTCTGGCATAACCATGTTAAAATGCAAATATTCCAAAAAGGCAAAAATTCAAATGTGGAAGAGCGTCCATTTTTTAAATTTACTTTCGGTACCAGGTGAGAAGAAATTGCACACGTGCACGTGAATGTTAAGTTTGGGGAGATTTGCTCTAAATGTGTCAGACTAGTGGGCAGACCTGAGCATTTTAGGATGGTAGGGGTTTTTTAGATTAAGTCCTGGGAAGACAACCGCATTCATATGGGTCTCAGGCCTTGGTCTTGAGTCCTTTTATTATTCTTTTCTTGCCCAAGATAGTAGAAAAGGGACACACACACATAAAATTGTGAACTTATTCATCTAAGGTGCTTTTCTTTCTACTTTGCCTGACCACTCTTACCCACCACTCTTTTCAATCATTCTTTTTATATGTTTCTTGGCAGTGCTGCTCTTCTGGTGGAGAAGTAGATGACAGAGAGCAGTTTAAGGTAATTAGAGGCTCAGGGTCTGGATTAGGCTGGAGGAAGCAAGACCAAAGAAAGTCAGCTGGAATCTAGCGTTGATGGAATTACAACACCAATCTTTTCAGTTCTCTGCACATTTATATACCTGGTAAAGCCAGTGGCTCCATTTCCCCCAGAAAAATGCATGTAACATGACACAGAGTTCTAAGTAGAATTTTTTTTTTTAAAGATTTTATTTATTTGACAGAGACAGCCAGTGAGAGAGGGAACACAAGCAGGGGGAGTGGGAGAGGAAGAAGCAGGCTCATAGCGCCAGGATCACGCCCTGAGCCAAAGGCAGACGCTTAATGGCTGTGCCACCAAGCCGCCCCTCTAAGTAGAATTTGAAAGGATCATGAGCCAGCTGAACACAAAATATAAACTGCTAAGCAATCTGTGGAACTCACACTAAAAACTCCCACACTAGATTCCATGATTCATAATCATGAGGCTAACAGTTCTTTCGTTAAGGCCTATTGACGCCAAACATCATGCCTGTGCACGTGGTAGGTACTCGACAACTAATTTCTAAATAAACTACAGTAATAGCATGCATACCAGCAAGGAAAGAAGAAACCACTGATTTATGCAGAAACATGTATTAATGTCAAGACAAGATTGATGCTGTTGGCAGATAATTTCCTCTGGATTGCTCAGTGTTTCTGCATGGTTTGGGTGTTCTGAGTAAAGGGGACGCTTTGCAAACATGCCTTAGAAGCTAGAGACAGTATCTCTGCAAAAATAGAAACCTCCAGAAACACCCAAGTTAGTAATGTCTCCTTCCACTCTTCCAGAGACGTTTGCTTACAGTCCTCAAACCCTGCCCTTCCCCTGGAGAAGACTGTTTACTTTGCAGAGTAGAAGTCTCTCTGTTGCAAAAAGATGGCAGGTGTGCCAGCCGCTCTATGTAAGTTCCAAGTCTCATTGTTTAGGGTTCCTCTCTTGTGCTGCAAACCCCGTGTGTGTGCAGGTAAACATCTGGCTCTCATTCTGTCACCTCGTGGAGACTGGGGCACAGGGAACAGATGCCAAGATGCTGTCCTGGCTGTGTTTGGCTGAGTAATAAACCATCTGTGTGTCTGACCCAGGATCTTGTTTTTGTTTGTTGATATATATATATATATATATTAGGGTCCTTTTGCAGCTGCTGACTTAACAGGAAGGAAGCCAGACATTAAGAGAGAAAATTTTGTGTGATTTCACTTATATGACATTCAGGAAAAGGCAAAACAAATCTTGCAGTGGTAAAAGTCAGAGTTGCATTTTTCTCTAGGTTCTATTAACTGGGAAAGGAAAAGAGAAAGTCTTCTGGAATGTTGAAAATGACCTATAGATGGTTTTGGTTGGTGGTTACATGGAGATATAGAGATACAGATATTTAGCTGTCCCCTCAGATTAGTGCAATTTATTGCATGTATGCTTTATCTCAATACAATGTTGCATAAAAGAAAGACCAGTAGAATAATGCACTGTGAATTTCAACGACTTAGGAAGGCAAGTCTAAGAAGATGGCATCCATTTCCAAAACCTTTCATGGGGTAGTTGACCCAACTTTTAGGGCCTATTCTCATCGTTGCATAGAATCAGAGTGGGTGGGCCATCACCCAGTTAATTGTTCTTGCTACCAGAGCTAGGAAATCTGGAAGACTTGTATGATGGTTAATTTTATGTGTTAACTTGGCTGGGTCACAAGGTGCCCAGATATTTGGTCAAACTTTATTCTGTGAAAGTGTTCTGAGATGAGATTAACACTTAAATCAATGGACTACAAGTAAAACAAAATGCTCTTTACAGTGTGGGTGGGCCTCATCCAATCATTTGAAGGCCTGACTAGTATAAAAAGACCATCTTCCCGAGGAAGAGAAAATGCTGCAGCCAACTTTCTTTGGACTTTATCTGCAAAATAGGCTTTACCTGGTTATACAGCAGACAGCTCTCAGGCTCAAACTGGAAGATCAGCTATCCTGGGCCTCCAGCCCCGGGCTCACCCTGCAGATTTTGGGCTAGCCACCATCCATAAGTGTGAGTGCCAATTCCTTACAGTAAATTTCCTTCCTTCTTTCCTTCCATCCTTTCTTCCTTCTTCTTTCTCTATCTATAAATATAAATTTATATATGTATAAATATAAATTTATACATGTCCCATACACATATATAAATTATATTTTATATGTATTTCTCCATCCTACTGGTTCTGTTTCTTTGGAGAACTCTGACTCATATAGCTTGTCAACCCCCAAATTTCTAGACTACCATCACTATCACTAATTCCTTGGCCTTGCCTGGGCTGTCATTACCCTCCCCAAATACTACCCTCCCCACCTCTCAATCCTTAGTGTAACCTATCTAAAGTCATCCAAAGTCTATGTTTTTCTTGTAATTCATTATTTCTATTCATGCTTGCTTTTTACTTAAGTAGTAGGTGTGTTTAAATAAAATCATGAAATGAATGTGCAGAGGCTATCATGTGAGTGGGGACTGAGAAGGATCAAAATCTGGGATGTCATCAAAAGGAGTGAACATTTGTTTAGAAATCAATATTTTTATAGTCCCTTTAAATCAGTCTACTTTTTCTCTTTCCCCTCTTCCTTCCATATTGTGTTGAATTCTTTGTTTTTCTCTTGCTAAATGTGCTGACCGTATGACAAGATACAGAATAAGTCAGCAGTGGCTGCTGACTGGAACATATAATTCTGGCTTTTTGATTATCGTGACCCTTTTCTAACCACAGGCCTAACGTCTCTAGGAGATATAAAGTACAGAATACATTTATTTTAAATTATCATGTTTAGTAATAGTAATTACACTTTATATTTAATCCTACTCGGTCTAGTTCAAAACCCACAAGACTAAACATATTCCTCAGTGTTTGCTTTTTTCTCTTAGGTGACTTTTATACAGCTTTACATTCATAACCACCAGTCACATAAAAGAGGTTTTTTTTTTTTTTTTTTTTTTTTTTTTTACCAACTGTTGTGTTTTCTCGCTCCTATGGTGATTGTGCTAATACACATTTTAAAAGAAATTTAACGATCAGAGAAATGTCTCTTTAGGTGAAGATGTTAGAGCAGCCATGGTGGCTGCTGAAATTTATTGGAATATGCACAGACCTTCTTACCAATAGCTTGTTGAATAGTCTATTTTCCTGCTGAAAAAAATAGATCTCATTTTCACCAGCTCAGCAAATGTGGATCTAAAGGTAATTTCTTGAAGCAGCTTTCTAATGTGTCAAATAGCTCACACACTTACATACTCCAAATCCTTTTGTGAAAGGGTAAGGTCTACATTAATAAGTAAATATAAATATATATATTTCTTTTTCTTTCTTTCTTTTCTTTCTTTTTCTTTTACACATGCACCCGCCATAGCTCTAAGGTTAGTTTGGCGGCCAGAATACACCTCACCGATCTCCAAACGCAGAGAGAATAATTTACTGATGGCCTCAAGCTTCTGTACGCTGAGACCCATTTCCACGTTCTGATTGAGGCCTTGCTTCCCACCCGCTGCTCCTCGCCACTAAGCCCAGCCTGGATCCTAATGCAGGGCCCTTCCTGGTAAACAGAGGGCTCCTTTGTTGCGTCACGTTGGCTCAGAACTGCACCACAGGTTAGCTTCTTCCACCCTAAGACCTTCCTTGCTTCCCTCTTCTCAGGATCCAACCTTCAACGTGTTCTAATGGCTTTTTTAGTCTCCCCAAGCATCCTCTCCATTTTCTCCCACTGGCATTTCTCTTAGTAAGTCATTTGCATGTTTAATTCTTGCCATCTTGTTTTTGATACCTGATTCTCAAAGGACCAAGACTAACAAGTGTAGAGTTTGATGTATTTTATACTTGACAAAGTTTATTGAGATGCAGATTTTTTTAAAAAAATTATGCTTTTAAAGAAAGAACAAACAGGATAGCTGATAAAGGGGAATAGACAAAAGAAGATCGTATGGAAAGGGCTGGTGGAGAAACAGAATATCAAAGAAAGAAGAAAGAGAGGAAGAAGGAAAAGCCAGAGGCCCCCAAAAGGGAGGTGGAGGCAGACACTTAAAAAGAGGATCAGACGGTAATTGTGATGGTAAGAAAATCTGACTGTTTTTTTTGTTTGCGAACTTGGTGAATATTCCAACTTCCTGCTCCTCCTTCGCCCTGGGGTTGGTGGGTAAGGAGGTGGAGGAGGGGCGTGAGGTGCTGAAGAGAGCAGATACCCACACAACAGCAGGTCTTTCATCTCCCGTTATTCCTCCTGTGGTGGTTCCTCCTCATCCTGAATCCAAAGCTGCTCTAGAGGAAGCAGCGTCTGCAACTGCAGATTTCAAAGGGGCAAAAACTAGAGCCTTTTTTTGGGGGTGGGGGAGGGGTTCTTATCAGCACATGACAAACTTCATGATTCAGAGATACACCTCTGTGAAGCCTGATCCTTTTAAAAATGCAGGATCAACAAATGAAGGGACGTGAAGAATTATTAAAGGCTGAACTATAGCAATGTTTTATTTTTACATCCAAAGGAAATGCAGTAGACCCACGACGAACATTTCGCTCTCCTAATTCTCCATGTTCTTTATTCTGTTTTTGGAAAGGCTTCCTGTTTCTGATTTGACAAGCCATCTGCCTTGCTAGTTTTGCTTCCTTCCTCAATTTTGTTTTAACCTTTTAAAATAAGCTCGAGAAGCAGCCCAAGGTAAGGCAAGGAGAAATAATGAACAAAAGCATGTGCAGAGGGCTTTGCTGTCCCAAACGCCCAGCCATGGTGTTTCTAATTTGTCTATTTATTTTGCTTGATTGAAAGTCCAGCAAACAGGAACATAATAAGTTCTGTGCTACTGCCTGTATGCAAATACAATTATTCGCTATTTTTTAATACTAACGTGCAAGATAGCTTACTTTTAGAAATCCTGAAGGAAATATAATTAGGTATTGAAAACAGTTTGTCTTTTCCAGTCGAATGTGTCTTAATAACTTATTTGTATACCATTTTGCAATTGACAAAGCAACGTCATATGAGCCGCTTGATTTAACCTTCGCGTTTACCTACCAGGAATTAAATCCGGTTGTCATTGAGGATGTGCTTAGTGGATTGTACTTGGTCAAATTTCTACAGATTCTGCCAAGCGATCCCTTCCCTTTGGTTAAACGTCAAGTTTAAAGGAATCCACACAAATCTCTCAATCTGTCCCACAGGCCACAGGTAGAAAACAGACTTAGTCACAGGGAAAAAAACAAACTTAACCTGTTCCTTCCTGGTAAACATTTGCATTTTAAGTGTACTCAGTTACCTCTGCAGTTCTGCCTTTGACCTATCAGACTCCCCAAGAACTTGGTGGGCCAGGGAAGCATTTGTTAGCATGCCACGAGAAGCCTTCGGCAAGTTGCTTAATATTTAAAGGCTGAAAAATAATTACTTTGGCCTCAGTATTAGCAGGTTTTTGCTGTATCCCCTGTGATCTATGAGCAAATTACTTTATTAGAAAATCATTAGAGCATAATTTGCTTCTATATGCTACTGACATCAATTTTCATTTCTTATAATGAAACTACGAGTTCTCATGATATATTATTATTGTAAATAGTATGCTGCCAGATATTGATTCGAAATTGTCATTAACCCTAACACCTATGCCTTTCTTAAAATGTGTATGAGTTTACCAAGGTTATGTCACATTTAGGCCCCCTTCACCCTACTTATACACAAAGTGCTCTTTCTAAAGACAGACTGAGATGAGTTTCAAAATGAATTTCCATAAGCATGTCTTTTTGGGTCGTCTTGTTTTTTTCTTGAAAACATGAAAACCCAGCTGAATTTGTTGTGACCATTTTGAATGTGTTTCTTCCTGATATCGGAAATAAAATCTGAGCAAAGGCAAATCACAGAATTTCAGAGATGAGGGGAAGTGTATAATTATGTTAGAAGGAAGCCTTGGAATCAGGACTTTTAAGGAACAAGGATGCACAGAACCCCAGACTTCAACGTTCCATTAGAATCCTGGTCTTGTCATCAAAACATGCCTTACAAGACAGAGGTGTCTTGTTTTTCCAGCTCAACATAGGCCAAAACTTTTACCCAACAGAAATTTCCAGGCTGTCTTATCCTCAGTAGCAGATTATAGCTCTCAGAAAGCTGAGCCTAAGAACCAGTTCTGATGCTTAATGGAAGGGATTCAATGATCATCTCTTGAGTAACTTGAGAAATAGGAATGTGAAGAGGGGGAGAAAGTTTATAATTTCAACATAAACGTTTGGTAAAAAGCATGTGGATATGATGAGTTCAGGCTAAGTGGTAAGTCTTCTCCTGTACTATGCTTTCAAAATAATTAATTTATTTAAGGTTTAAAAGTCATTTTGCACATGCCCCTTTTCTTTATTGGCCATGGTTTCATTTGGCTATAGTCAGGTAAGAATTGATTCACTTGCCCTCTTAACAATAGAGAACATTTGAGAGTAGAAAATGTCTTTAAATAAAATATCTGATCATCTCAATTACTTGGGATTTAGTTGATGTTCTGCTTTGGAAAATCTTGAAATTCAGCAAAGAGTTCTTGACAATATATTAAAATCCCTGTAGTCTCTGACAGGCAATTTTAACTTCTATCTTATCGTTTTCTTAGAAGCACATGATTTTATTCCATGAAGTTTTTGTTTTTCATAATAGGAACCTGATTTTTTATTTAAAAAATTTTAAAAAGATTTATTTATTTATTTTAGAGAGAGAGAGAGTGAGCATGAGCTAGGGGAGGGACAGAGGAAGAAGAATGGGGGTGAGAATCTCAAGCAGGCTTGATCCCACGACCCTGAGATCATGACCTGAGCCGAAACCAAGAGCCAGACACTTAACCAACGGCATCATCCAGGTGCCCCTAGGAACCTGATTTTGTAATGCCTTCCAGTGGGTCACTTGGTTATGGAAATTATTAGCATAATATTTTGTGGTCCTCAGACTCTAGATGATAGATAAAAGTAAGTTTTCTGTATCTAATACTGTCTTTCTGTGGATGAGGAATGGGCATAATGATGGGCATCCAGGAGTTATTGGCTGAGCTGACCTAAAATTTCAGGGTTCTTACTCTGAGAATATTATCCACTACACCATGCTGTCTCGGAAGTTTATCTCCTGGAAAGGGACTTCTGGGAAAGGAAAACTGAATACCCTTCCCTTGGAATCTCCTCTCTGGTCACCTTTCTTCCTGTCCTGGTTCCCAGCACTGGGGAGTGCTCAGCAGACCTCATCCAGGCACTCTAAGACAGTAGGTCTCTATCTTAGGTTACCCACCAAAAACCACCTGAAGAGTTTTGAAAAAAAAAAAAAAAATAGGGCTTCCATTTCTGACCATAATGGAATAACTAGCTTGAATGTGCTGTACTGCTGTAAATAAATGTAAAGCCAGACAGAGTATATGAGACGACTGTTTTTATGCATTGGACAGTCTGAGCAGAGGACTGTGGAATTTGAGAGAGTGAAAAGATAAGACCTGTGACCCACTTTTGCCTTGTTGCTCCTTTCCCAGCCTGAGAACAGGCAGATGGAGTCCAAGCAGAGAACAGCTATCTTGTGGAGCAGAGGAGAGGAGCTGGGGAGTACAGGTGGAGTCCACTGATGCAGGACACAAGAGGGAGTGATCCTGCAGATGGCAGTCCCAAAAGACAGCCTTGGGTGTCCCTGTAAGAGCCCAGCGTGTCCAGGAGCGGGGTCTGGGGGGCTGTCAGGTCTGACAGAGCTGTTGCACAGAGCCAGAGCTGCACGGAACCCCGAGGCCATGCACTGTTGGGAGAAGTTATTGGACTGGCCTGGCTACACCATGACTGAATTGTGTTCTGGCAGGTCGTGAGATCGCCGCTGTATCCTGTCGGGCCAATCAGGCTTGGTTTTATCTTTGGCTGAACTAGTTCTATAGTGTTTTATTTTCTTTGTCCTAAATTATGGTCCTTACTCTAAGGCATAGTCCTCATTCTCATTACATGGCCTCTCAGGGGCTCAACTGAATACCTTCCCCATACAAAGAAAACCACATCTATGCATATCGTACTCAAACTGCTGGAAACAAGAGATGCACAAAAAATCTTAATAGCAGCCAGAGAAAGAACACGCATCATATCCAAGTGAACAATGACACAAATGATGGCTAACTTCCGTCAGGCATAATGGCAGCCGGAAGCCTGTGGAACAGCATATGTGAAGTGCTGGGGAAAAACTGTCTCATCAGAAATCCCTCCTTCAATAATGAGGGCGAAATAAAAAGATATTTGGTTAAATAACAGCTTAGAAGAGTTGCCTGCAGACCTGTGCTACAGGAAATGCTAAGGAAAAGTCTTCAGGCTGAAGGCAAATGTTATCAGATAGAAACTTATAACTAAGTTAGGAATTCATTGAATTATAACTAAGTGAGGAACTAAGAGAAGCGATCAATAGGTGGGTAAATGATATGTCTTTAAAAGTTAAAAGATTATTTCAAGTAAAAATAATATTTACTGTGTGCATATAGAAATAAAGTATGTGACAAAGCACAAAAGATGGGCGTCGGTGAAATTATATTGTTATGAGATTCTTAGATTTTACTTAAACTAGTACAATATTAACTTTAAGTAGAGAATGAGAAGTTTGGGAGGCATATTATAATTCCTAAATAGCACTAAAAAGTATATAAAGGAATATATCTAAAACATGATGGAGTAAACAAAGTTAAAAACTTTGGAAAAGATATAGTATATTTACATATAAAAATAAAAATTAAAAAATACGTGTATATTTTATATTCTTATATCCATATTATATGTCCATATATATGGACATATAATATATATATAAGAATATAAAATATATAAAATATATATATTATATATATATTATATATATATAGTGACAAAAGAAAGCAGGCAGAAGAACAAAAAAACCGAAAAGAGATAGGACAAATAGAAAACAAATAAAAAGTTGGGAAAATTAGTCCAATCATAGCACAACAACTGCACTGACTATAAATGGACTAAGTACTCCAATTTTAAAAGCAGTACCTAACCTCATGCTCTCTGCAAGAGACGTATTTAATGACACTGACAGGTTGAAAATATAAAGGTAGAAAAAGATATAGAATGTGAACAGTAGTGTAAACAGCGAGCATAAGAAAGTTTGGTGTATTTGGTTTAACATCAGATAAAGTAGATTTCAAGAAAAAGAGTATCACTAGTGCTAGAGACCATCACTTCATATTGATCAAATGGTCAATTCACTAGAAAGACATGGCAGTCCAACGTGTACGTACCTAATCACATACGGAGCTCTAAGGTAAAGTTCTAAAGTGAAGCCCAAGAGACCCCTGATAGAACTAAAAGGAGAAACAGACAAATCCATAATCATGTTTGGAAATTTTATAACCTTTTTTATAGTGATAAAGAAATCAGACCCTCCCCCCCCACAAAGGTAAGAACATGGAACATTTGAACAACACAATAAACCAACTAGACCTGATGACTATTTATAGAGGTACACCCAACAACCACAGAGTATGTATTCTTTTGTATTTTTTGAAATACAACTTATGATGAATCTTAAATCTCAATAAGTTCAAATGAATGAAATACCATTTTCTCTGACAAAAGCAGAATAATCTTAGGAAACAATAATACATTATTTAGAAAATCCCTACATTTTTAAAAATGAAACAAGAGATTTCTAAATAACTCATGAACAAAAGAAGAAATAAAAAGACAAATTAGAATATATTTTGCCTGAGTGATACTGAAAACACAACATATTTAAATTTGGGGGATCCAACTAAAAGTGCTTAGAGGAAAATTTGCTCTAACTGCATGTATGATAAAAGAAGAATTGTTCGAGGTAAAAACAAACAAACAAACAAAGTTTATACATGGAGAATCTAGGAAAAAAAAAAGAGTAAACTGAACCCTAAGTAAGCTGAAGGAAGTTAAAACTAATGAGAAGAACAAAAATAAGAAGGAAAAAACCCCTGAAGTTTTAAACATCAAAATTTCATTCTTGGAACAGCTTAATAAAATTGATTTTAAATAAATAAAATAAAATAAAAAACTATTTGTAAGATTGATAAGAAAAAAGGGGAAAATACTAATAAAGAATGTGAACCTCAATACAGATCTTATAGACATTAAAAATAATAAGGGGGATATTATTAAGAACTTTATGCCAATACATTCAAGAATTTAGATAGAATGGAACCATTCATTCAAAACACGACTTACCAAATCTGACACAGAAATGGAAAACAGAAAAACTCTTTATGTATAAAAGAAATTTAATTTATAATAATAAAGAAAAAGCCCATTGAAAAGAAAACTCCAGGCCTTGCTGGATTCACTGGTGAGTTCTTTCAGGTATTTAAGTCTGAAATAACACTGATGTTGCAAAATATCTTTCCGAGAACAGAGGTGGAGGGAATAGTTCCTAACTCATTTTACAAGTTCATTGTAATTACAGACCAATATTACTCATAAGCACAGATGCAACAATTATTAACAAAATACTCTTAAGTTGAATCCTAAAATTCAACTTAAGTAGGATAATTCATTTTGTTTAATTGAGGCTTGTCACAAGAATGTAAAACTGGTTTGTTACTCAAAACATTTTCACTATATTTCATCATGTTACCAGGAAAAGAAGAAAGATCTTTTAATTACTTTTATAGATACAGGGACAGCATTTGACAAAATTCAGAATTTATTCCTGAAAGGACAGCAAGCCAAGATGGGAGGTGAATTTGTCAATCTGATAAGGACTGCCTATGAAAAACATACAGCCAACATCACATTAAAGTGTCAAATGTTCAGCTCTTCCTCCATAAAATAAAAAACAGCATAAGAACATTCATTCTTAGCACTTTTACTCAACACTGTATCATATGTCCCAGCCAGTGAAATAAGGTAAGAAAATGAAGTAAAGGGCACAAATATTATAAAGAAAAAATAACTTCTGTTTTTTAAAGATTTGTAGGTGAGGCTGTTTACATTGGAAATCCTAAGGAATCTGTAAAATCTATTAGAATTAATAAGTAATCTGAGCAAAGTTGCAGTATACAAGGGGTGAAAAATTGGGGCGCCTGGGTGGCTCAGTCGGTTAGGTGTCTGCCTTTGGCTCATGTCATGATGCAGGGGTCCTGGGATCCAGTCCCATGGCAGACTCCCTGCTCAGCAGGGAGCCTGCTTCTCCTTCTCCCTCTGTCCCCTGCTCCTGCTCTCACTTTCTCTCTCTCTTGCTCTCTATCTCAAATGAATGGATAAAATCTTTTAAAAAAGGGTGGGGGTGAAAAATCAATACATTTCCATATTCTAAGAAAATAACGATTGGGGAAATACAGTTAAAGTTAAAAATATTATTCACCACAGTTTCAAAAAATAAAATAATTCAGGACAATTTAACAAAAGAGGTATAAGACTTCTATAATTGAAAACTACAAATATTGCTGAAAAATATAAAGGCTTAACTACATGGAGAGAGACATCATATTCATGGGTGGAGAGACACTATATTGTTAAGATATAAATTTCCTCCAACTCGATCTATAAATTCATGCAATTCCAATCATTCAAAGGAATTCTGAATCTGATTCTAAATTTTATAGGGAATAACAAAGACTCAGCCAATACGATCTTAACAAAGGAAAATAATGTTGGAGCGCTTATTCTACCTGATATCAGATTTATGACTTACAAAAATGAAATAGCCAGGACAGTGTGGTAAGAGCAGACAGACAGATTAATAGAACTAAATAGAGAGTCCAGAAACAGATCCAATTGATTTTCAGCAAAGGTCCCGAGGCAATTCAATGTAGGAAAGAAAATCTTTTCAGTAAATAGTGATAAAAAACTGGATTAAGTGCACAGAAGAGTAAACTTGATCTCTTTCTTGCAACATACACCAGAGTTTGACAAACTTTTCTGTAAAAGGTATGATAGTAAAACAAGTATTTTTAAATTGCTGGGCCATACAATCTGTTACAGCTATAGAACTTTGTCATTGTAGTGCAAAAGTAGCCATAGATAATATGCGACCACATGAATGAACCAGTGTTCAATAAAATTTCATCTAAATAAGAGCTGGTGGCACCTACTTGGTCTGCAAGCTCCAGTTGCCCAACTCTTGCCATTAAAAAAAAGTTAAATGGATCACACATCTACAAGAAAAAGCTAACACTATAAAGTTTCCAAAGCAAAATGTAGACTATCCTTGGAAACTTGAGGTAAGCGAAGATGTCTGAGATAGGACACAAAAACTCTAAAAGAAAAAAAAAATGAACTTCTTCAAAATTAAAAAAAAAAATCTGCTCATTAAAAGAAACCACAAAGAAAACACAAAAGACAATCCACAGACAAGGATAAAAATTTAGCTAAAATTAAAACACTGACGACATCACCACAGAAAAGCCATTTGTAAACATTTGCCAATACTCATTGACAAACACTTGAGATTAGTGCATTTCATTACTTGTAAATTTTTTTTAAGCCTTCTGCCTTTCAGCCTTTACATGAAAAACAAATTGTAACCTTGAATCCGCAGCTTCCTTCATCCACTCCCCTTCCTTAAATTATGATTTGGTAGCTGTGGGTGGAGCCATAGTCAGGATTGACCGTAATTGGGGGGGACCACTACAAAGTGAAAATGCATGGTACCCGTGTTCAGAATTATTAAAAACGTCAATATGACAACAGCAGAGCAACTCAAGAGAGGAGCTTTTCCAAGCATGGCCCTTTGTGACGGCAGAGACGGTGTGCCCATGAAGCCAGCCCTGGCCACAGAAACCATATTTTGTAAAAAGCTCTCTAATGATTCTCATGAGCAAACTGGGTTGAGATCCATTTGGAGCACATTGATCTGCAGAGTCACTCGGAGTGACCTGTAAACTAGTACAAATTCCAACAATTATACGCTTGACTGGAATTGACTACTATTTCAAAAAATGAAGACACCGTTGTAATCAGTAAAATACATTTTAACATTCCTAAATTAATATACATTTTATTATTTTGTGTGAATGAATTCTAAAAGCACGCTGCCTGATGATCAAAGGGAATGCTTGCACTTGAAAAGGTTGGGATTCTCTGCTTTATTACCTATGACCATACCTAGGTCATAACAATGTTGTCTTCTGACAGTAGGCACAGCAACAGGAATGGAGTCCCTTTTCTACTAAAACACCCATTCACTACGTTACATCCTTAGTAGTACAATTCGAAAACTACTGGGTTATATCCTAATTATTTATTTTCTAACGAATATCTTTATAATTTATATTTTAGACAAAAGGCTATTGCAAAACCCCGAATATTCTAGATTAGCAGGCGATGGGAAACAGGCAAATGTGTACCAGGAAGTGGTAAAATGGCCGGAAAAGGTAGCTCAGGAAAAGCAGTGCTCTAAGGTTGCCATTATTTAAATGACTGAACCATATGCAAGTCATTTATTTAGGAAAGAATTTATTAGAACGTTTAATAAAAGCATAATAAAACTTCCATAGTTCACAAATTATGTATTAAGTAATTTCAAATGGCTGAAAAAGAAAACCAGGAGATCTGTAAACCTTGTAAAACCAGGAGACTGTGTAAACACATTCATTTTTTTATTCAACCATGTGTTTTTAGCCATCTCTGATATGTCTGGCATTGTTCTGGCTGCCGAGGGATTTTATCAGTAAATGACAGCGCCCTCCTGCCACGGGTCTCATGTGCCAGCCGGGGGATTAGGGATGGTTGGTAAAGCACATGAGGGTTTCACATTACTGAGTCCTAGTGCTCACAAAAATCATTTAAATGGAAAAGTCATACAAACACCAATCCAGGGAAACCAGAGTGAAGGGAAAATATGTAACACCCAGGAGAGGTTCATATATAATTTCAGAACTTAAAAAGTTTGAAAAAATAATGAGACTAAACCAAAAAAAATTATTTTGATTTTTGAGTATTTCATCAAAATAAGGCAAGCAAGTTCCATGGGGCAAACGAAAATGAAGGCTGAATTGCATGTACCAAACGTTGGGAGCGGTGGGAAAAGTGAATCCTAGGAATAAGCTATTTCCTTTGAAAATACTGGAAGTTCTATTTGTGTGCCTACAGCCTTGTATATTGGGGATAACCGTTGCAACGCAAAACAGATGATGAGTAAGTGGGTTATTATTTTTCCAGTTGAAAGTTTTTCGCTGCCGTTAAAACACATTTTAAATCTTAGGAAAATGCATATAGTATCAAAATTATTAATATTTGTTGAGTGCTCACCGTATTCTAGGCACTATGAGAATTGATCTGTGCATATTACCTTTCTGTCCTTCCGACTCATCTGTGGAGGAGTTTTATTCACTGAGAATTGGGGGAATGTTTACCCACAATCCCAACGCTGGGAAATGGGAGAGCAGGGATTCAAACCAAGATTACTGTGACATTAAAACACTATGCTGTATATGACAGTTACATGCTCACCAGAGCCTGTGGTTGATGGCATACATTCATTTGCTCAACGAAAATTTAATTGAGCAACTACCATATATATTAAACGAGTGCTCTGCAGTCTATCCATTTAACCATCTTGACAACTAGAAGTACTTTTCTGTATCCCCACCGTACAGATAAGAAATTGGCTAAGAGGATGTGACTTATAGAGATCTTACGGCTAGTAAACAGCCTTGGCTTAACCCCAGATCTGTTTTACCTCACAGTTTACCATTATATCAAAGATTTCATTATACAGGTTTTTCCTGCTATTCCGCAGTGCAGCGTTCCCTTGAAATTTTTTGTAAGCTGAAATGGCATAAAGTAAAGAAGCAATTACCATTAATATATATGGGAAATTTTTTGAGTGTTCCCAGACCCAAAAACTCACTTCTCTTAGGCTTTTCGGATGCCTTAGGACACATCTTGTTAAGAGATGCACAGAATAAATGGAGATAAAGCACAGATGTTCACAGACACAGTTCAAAGCTGTGGGGGCTGGATGCTGAGAAGTTGAGAGCAGTTCCTGGGGAAGAAGCTTGGCAGGGCCACGCTGGCTGTTCTGGGGCTAAGCTGCCTCTATACTGACTCACTGTAATGCAGTGCTGAATGCTACTTCTGCTTTTTTCTTTTTTTGGGGGGGCGGGGAGTGGAAATCCTCCTCGGATTTCTTTTTGTTAGCAAAAATAGGTACTAGTGTAGGTCTTGCATGAAAGCAAAGTGGCATAAAGCAAACTTCAGAAAAGCTGGGGGATACGTGTATCATGTTTCCTCCCACACTTGGATAGTGTTAAGGGAACATAATTTCTCTTCTTCTCTTATATAATTCCATTTTGGATGACATTCGACATTTTTACTGTAACTTCCTCTTTCTATACTTGTCTTCTCGTTTTTCTTGTGTGTCTCTGGAAGACCAAGTCCATGCCTTTTTCGTCTCTGCATTCCAGCATCCAACACATTACCAGGCACATGGCTGTGGCATGTTTCATGACTGCATTTGGTGAATTTTCCCAATTTAAAAATTATCAGAAAAGGTAGGTGAATAAATGTTTCTGGAATATTGGGATGAAGTGTTTTTGTCTATTGGGTATCTGAAAAAGACACCTAGAATGTAAATTAGTACATGAAGCCATCATCTTAAGAGAATAATAGAGACGCGATGAAAAGAAATAGAGACTAGCATCCGGGTTGATTTCAAGACAGTGGTCCCAGGAGCCCAGAGATAAACAGGTCTCACCAAAAGGCAGCTTGCTTTGGGCATTTATAAGAAAATTTCTGAGGGAGTTACAAAGCACTGTGGCTCTCCTTTCTTCCCAGGAGATGTGAGCACAAGGGATCGGAATGATGGAGGTAACAAGCAGTCTGAGCTTTATGTTTCCCTTTCTCTCTGAGGCACTCATCAATTTTGCGTGCTATAAATGCAAGCTGGTGTCTCCGACTGAAGAGAAGGTGAAAAGGTGAAAAGGATTGAGGAATGCCTTTCAGTACTCTCATAAAATAAGAAAGCTCGGAAGGAGAAGGTTCTGGGGAGAAGGCAGGAATAGAAATGGGTGTCAAAGGTTGTAGCTATAAAAATGTAACATAGAAGAAAAAGAAAGTTCTTCTACAGCATGTATAGTATTCTTCTTATGGTAGGTAATTCTTGGCATACTAAATATAAATAGTGTGACAAACTCCGGGGGAAAAAAAAAAGCAAAAAGAAGGTGATTCACTACCGCTGGGAGATGTAAATGTAATCTAAGTGCAGTGAACAGTGAAGGTTAAGGCAAAGATTATTCTCATCTTAGATTGTAAGCCCTTTGGGGGCAGAGACCATACCACAGACGACTTTCTATCTCCAGGAGCTTACACAATGCCTAACACACTAGTGTCTGTTGGAGAAAAAAGTAAACATACACACAAGTACATACAAACAGGAACCAGGGAAATAGTAGATATCTCTGAAATACATGAAATACATGATAGCTTTGTCACTTTCAGAGTATTTAAAAGAAAAGAAAAGAAAAGAAGAAAAGAAGCAGGAAATACATAGATTTTTTTTTTCCTGCCTGAGGAGATTATTCTTGATGACACTGATCAGAAGTTAGACTATTCCCATCAGAAAGAACTAGTCAACAGTTAAAAATAGAATAGAAACTAGTGAGCTCGAGTGAGCAGCACCCAGTATGAATGATGACAGCCTCGGGCATAAAGTCAGTGATCCGAAGAAAAGGACACAGACAGAGAGAACCAACATCGGAGGGTCCCTCCAAAGACTTACACCCAGAGGTGGGGAGCAGATACTAAAGGAGATAACGGCTGGCATGCGGAAGGGGCAAGAAAAAAGAAAGCTTACAAAAGTAGGCAAAAGGTAGGATGTACTAACAAGGGATGAACTGAGTCAACCGCAAAGGGAGTTTGCAAATTTTCGGTAATGAATAAAAGAAAGCAACAGATCCAAACGTAGAAATCAATATTGAGACACTGTATTAGGCAGCCCTAATAACCCGACTACTGATGAGGAACCCAAATTTAACTGGTTACCAAACTCTAGCTGACAGAGAGCATGGGCTCAGTAAGTTTTTGAAGAATCAGTGGAACTATAATTAATATAACTGTATAAATTTAACTATCTAAATGCTTAACTATAGAAATGTGTACGCTCATCAAAGTGTGGATCACTTTGCCTACATGCACAATCCTGGAGCTCGAGTCGGGCAATTCAGGGTGAACTGATTCGATGACTCGTGACCATATGGTTTCCGGGCAGCAATGGACTAGGACCATGCCTCTCTGGGTTTACCTGACTCTCTAGTTATCTGGCAGAGAAGAACAAGGCATTATATTCTTGACACTCTGAAATTCACTTCAACGAATCCTTTTAATCAGGAACTAGCAGTTTGGGGGAGTAGAAATTGATAGGTCTCTGCTAAAGGACTGTAGAGATCATGTATCAGGAAGCAAAAGCATGAGGTGGGATGGTGAGAACTTTTATAGACTTATCAAACTCCTGAGATGTTACCCACTTTTCAGAGAATCAGATTTAAGGCTATCCCCATAAGAAACTTGAAATGCATTTCTAATAGGATGGTTAATATTTTTTAAAGTAATAAATCCTTTGAAAGATTTGAACCCTCTCCCTAGAAAAATCCACGTAAACAAAAATTAACAAACAATTTTGTGGGATTCTGCGAATCCTTTAAAGTGCACCCATGAAGACATATGGAGTCCGTAGAATTTAGGTTAAGAAATTGCTCCGGTGACTTTCATGTCTTGAGAAAAAACCTAAGGGACTTGGGAAAGAAGAGAACTTGCATTTTTGGCTATGTTTTAAATTTAAAGTTGTGACTTCCTAAGATATGAGAATTTAATGGTGTCAAAATTACAGTTTAACTTATGAGTCCAGGGGAAAAAAAATTAAGTTTTTTATAACATTGAGATAAACTTTTTCTGAGCATTTAACTGATAGCTTTGAGTCTCAGGTAGACTAAATAATTAAAATATACTGCCTCCCCCAAGTATTTAAATCACAAATTCTGTGTTATATTAGAAGACAGAACTGAGTCATTTCAAAATAAATTAAAAAGAATAAAATGAAGATCAGAGAGATATTTCCTCTAGGAGCAAGAGTCTGGAATGGGTAACAGAGCTAAGAAACATTGAAGACACTGACCTAAAGAGCAGTGAAAAGGAAACAAGTAGGAAATTATCTCAAATAAAAATGCAACGATCTGACAGAGACTGAGACAGAGAGAGAGACTCCAGTTTGCCTTATGTTCTTCAGTCGATTTTCTGTAAACCTATTAACAAAAGGAAAGAAAAGAAATCCTATCAGAGATATCAAAATCACCATGGGAAGCTTCCAACAAAGCATGAGAAACTAAAATGTCTTCTTACTGTTGGCAAGTTTTAGATCCCCTTGAAATACAAGCTTCAACCCCACTGACTCTAATGGGAACTCTATGTGTCCCTAGAGAAGGGACTCACCCAGTCAAAAGATGCACAACTAAGCACCATAAATCACATTGGAAATGTGCCTAGGAGCTGAATCCACCGCCAACAGCCATGCAAACGCCTTCCGACTGAATAAATCTTGACTTACTAGAAAGCCGATTATCAGGAAAAATTAGGGACATATTTAAAATATTCTGTATGGCTCTGGGGAGCTACCTGGGAATGATATGCATATCAGAGTCTCATTTAGATGCTGTTGTTTCAGATCTAAACCTCTAACACACAAAGAGAAGCCAAGTAGTTTGTTCTCCTACTCTGAATGTAATTTTGAACGTCAAAGAAGGAAGTCTTTCTTCAAACCACGGAGAGAAGGCATAGCCTGAGGAGTAGAAACAAAAGCAATTTTCTTAAGTCTTTGTATTTGGCAATATACCAACAAAATGGACAAAACTAAACTGTCCTCCCCATAAATACTTTCGAAACATTGCGCAGTGATACACAGTCTAGTAGTTTGCTGAAATTCTAACTATGGCTCCTCATTTTCCTGTGGATGAAATTCCATCTAGTTTGCTGTTTTGATTTTCACAAGGTTGATTTCTTTGCCAGAACCCTCGGTGCAAAACTCAACAGAACCCACTCAAGGTGGGGAGGAGTTAGAGCTGTGTGGGGGATCTTGTGTGGGGGAAGCCATAAGCGTAATTTCAAATCACTGGTCCCCTTGCTGAAACAGTAACCTACTCATCCTACTCTCTGGTGTTTAAAATGTCGAAGTTATATCTCAATTTCTTTGGTTTGTACCAAAGAGACACTTTGCTCCTTAAAAGACAAACATCTCTTAAAAAGAGAGGACTTCTTAGTTTATTAATCATTTGGAATTTACTGTGGTTAACATGTAATATCCTTTCCTGAAAGTCTCTCTTAATGGCAAAGTCACTACATTGGACATTTGCATGTATTACATGCAAGAGAATTAGCAAAGTCATTTTTATTTCATGGTAGAGAAGAGCATTAAACATTTTTTTCTTTTGAGATTTATGTTGACACTAATTTATGTCAGAAAAAGTTGCTATTTTTAACAGATCAAGTGCAGTCGACATCTGATTACTAAACCAACTGAAGTTGGATTATTCATGATATAGCAGAAAACAAACTTTTAACATATTAATTGAAAAATATGATTTCTGCCAGTAATTGAGCATGAGTATAAAATATTCTCCCAATTCATTTTAAACATCTTTGAAAACACACATATTTACATTAGCCTGAGCAACTGTCCACATTTTCATGATGAATCTGCTATAGTTTTTCCTGGGCTCCCCTCAATTCAAGGAAAATAGCTTCTTAAAAAGAGGAGTGAATATCGCAGCCTAGGATATCCTCCACTACTTGTTCTCCAGTCTACTATAGTCAACCCTCTTGACGTTATTAACAGATTAAAGTTACCCAAAAAGATTTCTAAGGTGTCTGGGGTTTTAAAAGTATAAAGTCTCAGAAGGCCACTTCTGCCTGCTAAAATGGATACTTAGGAACTCCAGCAGCCAAGCCCAGCAGTGGGCTATAAAAGCAGGAAAAACAGGTGTTAAGTGCTCTTCTTTAAACCCAGGGGGCTTCTGGACCAAGGGAATCCTGAATGAGGAATCCTGGATCCTGTATCAGATCTACGGGTAAGAAGGCCTCTGTAGGAAGAGTGAGTAGAAACACTACTGAAGTATGGATGTCACGATCACTGTGAAAATCGTATTTGATTTCTTACAAAACACAAAAAACAAAACATGAAATCAACAGCATTGATGGTCTTATAACCATTAAAGAAATTAAATTTTAAATTAAAATTCTCCTACAAAAATTTTTTTCAGGCCCAGATGGCATCACTTGATAATTCTACCAAACATTTAAAGAATTAACACCAATTTCACACTATCTTTTCCAGTAGTAGAAGAGGAACACTTCCTAACTTATTTTAGTATTATGCTGATACTAAAACCAAAGATAGTTTTTTTAAAAAAGGAAAGAAACGAAAGAAAGCTACAGACGAATATCTTTCAGGAATTTAGAGGCAAAAACACTCAATT
Organism: Ursus maritimus; assembly: GCF_017311325.1. Lineage (NCBI taxonomy): Eukaryota > Metazoa > Chordata > Mammalia > Carnivora > Ursidae > Ursus > Ursus maritimus. The sequence goes on along the minus strand of NW_024424230.1, from coordinate 42,790,569 downwards.
AAATATTAGCAAATCAAATCCAACAATATAGATATTAAATATATAGGAATATAGATATTAAATATATATTATTTATGTAATATATAAAAGAAAAACCAAGTGGGATTTATTCCAGATATGCAAGGCTAATCCAACATTCAACAGTTAGTGTAATCTACCATATCAACAAGATAAAGGAAAAAAGTCATATAATCATATCAATTGATACAGAAAATGCTGTTGACAAAATCCAATACACATTCGTGATAAGAACTTTCAGAAAACTAGGAACAGAGGGGAATGTCCTCAAATAGGAAAAAAGCATATGCAAAAAACCTACAGTTAACATCACACTTAATGGTGAAAGACTGAATGGTTTCCATGTAAGACTGGGAAGAAAGCAAGAAAGTCTGGTCTCACTATTCTTATTCAAAATAGTATTGGAAGTTCTGGCCATTACAATAAAGCCACACACACACACACACACACACACACACACACACACACACACAAAACCCCCCAAAACCCTCCTCATATTGGAAAGGAAGAAGCAAAACCATTGCTATTTATAGACTCCATAATCTACAGAACACCTTTTAGAATAAGTGAGCTCAGTAAGAGTGAAAAATATTAGATAAAAATACAAAAAAAAGAACAAAACAAAACCCTCAATAGCATTTCTATCAACTAACAATGAACATTTGGAAACTGAAATTTAAAACACAGTATGATTTATAATTGCCCCCCAAAATAAAATATTTCAGTATAAATCTAAAGACAAAATCTGACTTCCAAAAATTACAAAATACCGATGAAAGAAATCAAAGACCAAAATAAATGAAGACAAATACAATGTTCATGGATTGAAAGACACAACATAGTTAAGATGTCGATTTTCCCCAAATTGATCCATAGGTTGAATAAAATTCCTATCAAAATCCCAACAAGCTTTTTTTTTTTTTTTTTTAAACATCAACAAACTTACTCTAAAATTTATATGTAAAGGAGCCTGGAGGTTAAAATAGCTAAAACGATTTTGAAAACGGAGAATAAAGGGGTAAATATTATTTACCTGATGAAAAGATTTATTGTATAGCTACAGTAACAAATATCAACCATAGACACATGGATCAATGGGTCAGTATAAAAGAACCTAGAAACAGACCCTAACACATATGCCCAGCTGGTTCTGACGCTGATGAAACGCAATCGAGTGAAAAAGGACAGTGCTTTCAACAAATTGTTCTGGAGCAGTCAGACATGAAGCAGCCGCAGAAGTAAACTTTCATGTGAGCCTCACGCCTTATACAAAAATTAATTCAAACTGGCTTACATACTTAAGTGTAAAACATAAACCACAGAACTTTTAGAAAAAAACATGGGAGCAATTCCTCATTAATTAGGGCTACGCAAAGAGTTCTTAGGTTTGACACCAAAAGAATGAGTCATAAAAGGACAAGTTGATAAAGTGGATCTCATTAAAATTAAAAGCTTTTGTTCTACAAAAGCCCCTGTTAAACAGATAAAAAGACAAGCTACAGACTGGGTAAGAAGTACTGCAAACCATCCATTTTGACAAAAGAATTATATTTAGAATATGTAAAGAATTGTTAAAATCAGTAGTTAGAAAATATAGTTAGAAACTAGGCAAAAGACATACACAGACATTTCACTAAAGAGGACGTATAGATGGCTAATAAGTCCATGAAAATATGTTCGACATCATTAGCCATCGGAGAAATAAAAATTAAAACCAAATGTATAGTTACACAGCTATTGGAATGGCTAACGTTAAAAAAGCAAACAGTAGTAACACCAAATACTGGTGAGCACGCAGAGAAGCTCGGTCACTCAAACGTTGCTAGTGGGAATGTCAAATGGTATAGCCACTCTGGTGGAAAAAAGTTGGCAGTCTTTTTTCAAAGCTATACATATGCTTAAAATGTTTATCACAGTCTAGCAATTGCATTCTTGGGCATTAATTCCAGAAAAGTGGAAACTTATGTTCACACAAACACGTATTCTTGAATATTCATAGCAGCTCTCTGTGTAATAGCCCCAAACTGGAAACAACCCAAATGCCCTTCAAGGGTGAGCGTGAAACAAAGCTCGGTGCAGCCATACCATGGAATGCTACTCAGCAAGAGAAAGGTGCAAGCTATCCAAATGTAACTTGGATGGATCTCAAGGAAATTTGAATGAGTGGGGACAAAAAGCCAATCTCAAAATGTTACATATTGTATGATTCCATTATATAGTATTCTTGAAATGACAAAGGATAGAATTGAAGAACAGATGAGTAGTTGCCAGGGATTTGGAAGGGGTAGGGAGGGAAGTGACTGGCTATGAAAGGGTCAGATGAGGGATCGTCGTGATGTTCCAAAAGGAGGTGATGTTCTGCATGTTGGCCGTCGTGGTGGGCACTCAGATCTAGACAGTGATGAAACTGCATAGAGCTACATACATACATGCACATGTAAATGCATGGAACGCTGGCAAAATCTTACTAAGTTCAGCAGACTGTAAAAACAAAACAAAACAAAACATTGAATTTCAGACAAGACCATTCCAAGACATTATTCTTGTCAGTAACAGCTGTTACCACACTGACCACAACACAGCACCAATTTACAGAGACACATTAACACAAAAGACTTGGTAGGTTGACTCATTTATTTCAAAACTTGCATCTTCAGCTGTAATGAGCCTCGTTATTAGAGACACTGACCTCTATCTTGAAGGTGCTTCCATTTCTTAGTCAATTAGAATTTAGAAAAAAATAGGGATAGGGGCAGAATAGTGGGTTAGTAAAATTTCAGAATCTTCAAGGTTCTTGATTCCATGTTAATGGTAATTCCTAAATTTCACCTATGTAAGCAGAACCTGGGTTACTATCAGCTTCCCACCCCATCCATCAGGTGTTTTTGAGAACTCCCAAAGGATATCTCATGTGTGTCCATTAACAGTTATTTTATTTTCTCCCTCTCTCCAGCTCCCCGGATTGAAATCTGCTGCTCTTGATGGCCCTGGTGGAGAGCACCTCACTATTGCTAAAGTCTTCCTTTAGATTGTTGACATCTCTGACAAACATGGTGTGTTCAGTGCCACCAATACACAAAACTAAGTGCAAAAGGGATATAAAATATATTTTATTACAATGAAATCATGGTCTTCTTTCTGATTCTGCCATATTTATCACCTGGGCAGCAGAGCATATCAACGGTGATGCAGTCTCTGGATAGTTCCTTGAGCCTCTGCCCAGAGTCCCTCTTTGGAACTTTAAGGGATCCATGTTGGATCTAAGGCACCCAGCTGAGACCTACAACGGTCTGTAGTCTCCATGGTAACTAAGACCTGCTACTCACCCCATGCTGTCCTCCCCATTTTCGGCCAGCCTCCATGCATTCGTGAAAACCCATTTCTTAATTATTCTTTCACTAAAACAAAATCTAGAATGCTTTCTGCACTCATCACTTTTGATATGCTCTTTCTTATGGAAATTGTCACAAGGACTTCAAATTAGAGTTTCAAAGATTTGTCATTGCTAAGACTCTCTGAGGCATCATAGTTTATAGAAACCTATTGCTCTAAAGAGTTTTACTACTGTCATATAGACACCAAGAATGGTGTTGAGATACCAGTAATTTATCGAAAATCCTTATTTAAAAAAAAATGTCGATTACCTTCAAAATGAGTATATATCCAATTTACCTGGAGAGTCAGTTTTATTGGAAGCAAAATGTATAAAAGTAGATCATAAGGACAAGTACATAAATAATATCTAATAATAAAATCATATTTTAGAGATAGATGGGATTTTTTCATAATAGCTTTATTGCAGTATAATTCACCCATCATATAATTCACCCATTTAAAGTATACCACTCAATGGTTTTTAGTATATTTAAAGTGGTCCAACCATCACCACAATCAATTTTAGAACATATTCATCACTCAAGAAAGGAATTCTATACCTGTTAGCAGGTATAGAATTTCTCATCCTTCTACTCTTCTCTCCAGACCCAAGCAACAACTATAATTTCTGTCCCAACAGACTTGTTTGTTCTGGACTCCCATGTAAATGGAATCATGTAATATGTGGTCTGTTGTAACTGGTTTCTTCCACTTCGCACAATATTTTCTAGGCTCATTCATGTTATGGTCTGTATCAGTACTTCATTACTTTTTTATGGATATGAATATCTCTTTTTAGGAATAATATCCCATTTTATGGACAGATTGCATTTCGTGTATTCATCAATTGATGGATAATTGGCTACTTTTGGCTACTAAGAATAATGCTACTATGAACATTCGTATACAAGTATTTGTGTGGATGTATGTTTTCACTTCCCTTGAGTATATACTTAGAATTTGAATTACTGGGTCATGTGATAACTCCATTTTCAACATCTTGAGAAACTGCAAAACTATTTCCAAACTGGCTGTACCATTTTCCATTCTTACCAGCAAGGTATGAGGGTTCCAATTTCTCTTTATCCTCATAACACTTGTTATTGTCTTTTTTGTTACAGTCTTCCTAGTTGATATGAAGTAGTATCTCACTGTGATTTTGATTTGCATTTCCCTAAAGACTAATAACAGTGATGAGTATCATTAGTGATGCTTATTTACCATTCATATATGTTCATTTGAAGAAATGTCTATTCAGATCCTTTGCCCATTTTTAGTTGTGTTATTTATTTACTATTGAGTTATAAGGGTTCTGTATATATTCTGGATACAAGACTCTTATCAGATATATGATTTGCAATTAGGATTTTGGCATTGTTGAACATAATCTGCATCTTTTCTAACTGTGGAAACTGAAGGCTAGAACAATTAAGAGATCTATTTAATGATGGCCAGTTGTTTTGGGGCAGAAACAAAACTAGGTCAGGATGTCCCTATTGCCAGGTGTGGAATGATGCTGCCATTTTAAAAAGCAAAAGCAAAAGAAATGAAAAAAATGTATCTTCCCACATTTCATTTCTATGCATCAGCTCAGCACTAACCTAAATTCTCTTATGACCCATGAAGTAACAGGTCTAACTCCACTGACTTCTACATTAGGAATCACAAAGGAACTCCTTTGTGAACCTCATTAAGCCCTCCTGACCAAGGAGATTTTTCCACCCAAGTAATATCTAATAGCATTTCCCAAGGTGCCTGTTATTGAATTCTATTCAGCAAGAGATCCATCCTGACACATATAAACCCCTCAAAAGGAAAACATGTATAAAATAGTATATTACTAATGAAGATTGAATTTAATGTGTAAGACCACATGAGTGTTAAAAACCACAAAAGCAGTGTTGGTTTTATTTCTAGGTGTTAAGAAATACTGTGTCATTAAAGTGTATGTGACAGTCTGGTTTGAAAAATATAACAAATTAAAGTGGGACTTCTCAAGAGGGATTCCTTTCTGAAAAGGTCAGCTATAAAAAAGGGAGAAAAAAAAGATTTCTTACTCCCAAGATCACCAAAATAACATCATTTACTTGTCTTGATGCCCATGTGTGAAGTTTTATGGTGCTCACCACTAAATGTAACAAATGTCGTTAGAAGACAATAAACTTAGAGAAGAATCAGGAACAACGGTATAGGTATTAATAAGACAGAAAATTGAAGTTTTTTTGCCCTTTTCCAAATACATATTTTACTTTGTTTTTAGGTCACTTTAGGATAGAAGGTAAAATGGCTTTTAGAAAGTGTACTTCATTGAATATGTATAACAGAGGTGTTTAAAATATAATTTTTCCAGAAAATGAATGGCGCACTATTCCTATGAAATTCGGAGGAGTGTCTTTGATGAATGTTTCTCATTCTATATACCTAATTGCCCTTCTCATGTATCTACTTTTAAAAATAGAATATAACAAAATCTATTTTAAAAGGTCCTTTATTTTTGCAGACGACTTTTGTAAATTATTTGGGTATCAATTGAAGAAATAGATAGGAACATTCTTATTTTAATAGAAGGGGTACAAATTTGCAGATGAAAAACACTTATAATGGATTTGTAGGATGGGTTTGGGAGTTCTCTAAGAACATACCAGATCTTGTCCTCCCCGGCAGATGTCTTTTATAACGCAGACAAGATGGCTTCAGATTATTGCATTTGAGCTCAGAGGGAGCTCTGGGCTGACCTTAGAAGCCTCAGTCCTGCCTTTTAGGTTCCACTTTACAAGTTCCTAAAATCTGAGAGCGGTTTCCATTTAAATGACAGAGCATTCCAGTCTCTCCCTTCTATCCCTCCTACTCATTTCTAGCCTCTTCCCTGGTTCTACCATGAAACCCAGAGTGAAAAAAATTATTGATGTTCTAAAAGTTGCCAACAGCCATTACTCACTTCAGCTCATGAAAACAACATTTTGGGAAAAGTAATATACTTTCAGGGCCATTTTGGTTCCAGATTTTGGTAGGGAGGGACTGAAATAATTTAAAAGAATGTATCTAGAGATAATACAGAAATTTTTTTTCCATGGTAAGGACAGGGGTTGAACTTTTGTAGAGAGATTTCTTTCTTTTTTTTTTTTTAAGATTGATTGATTGATTGATTGATTGATTGATTTAAGAAAGAGCAAGAGCACAGAGGGAGAGGGAGAAGCAGACGCCCTGGTGAGCACAGAGCCCAACGTGGGACTCGATCCCAGGACCCCGAGATCATGACCCCAGCTGAAGGCAGGTGCCCAACTGAGCCATCCAGGCACCCCTGTAGAGAGATTTCTTGAGGTGTATGAAAGGATGTGGAGTTTTCTCTGGTGGCCTCAAGGACTAGGACAAAAGAGCAAAAGAGAAAGGCTGTGTACCTAGGGGTGAGGGGACTCTGTAATGTGCCAGTGGTCATTCAATGGTGGATGGCCAGGAGACCTGTAGGAGCAAAATAAATGGGCAGCTGAGTTTTGAGTTTTGCTCTTTTGCTAATTCCTTTCTGATAGCCTCAAGTCTTTCCTGAAGCTTTTTAAGCACCAAAGCCTAGTTCAATGGTGCTTAAGGGAATGAAAGGTGGGGATTCGCAGGACCAGAGGGAGGAATGCAGCACAGGAAGCTTCCTGAGCATGGCAAGGAGATGAGAGGAAATGCCTGGGTGGAAGCGTGGTGGAGAGAGAGGCGACAAGTAACACCCAGTTTGTAAGAAGCACTCCCTCAGCATTCTTAAAGATTCCTGGAGAGAGAAGGCGTGGGATTCGTTCAGTTCTGCGAAATGGCGACTGGAGTGATTTTATTTGGGAATATTAAAAGAAACAAATAACCCAGAAGACCAAGTGTCTGCGGAAGCTTAGATCGTGTTTGTAAATTCCGGATTTTCCTCAGAAAGCTCGGCCTTCCACCTCACTTGAGAAACGCCACCCAGTGATGTGTTAGCCTCATTTCCAAATGCATAAGAAATAAGAGGTGGATTAATGCAGGTCCCTTTGTCTGAATTTTCTGATTTCTATTTTTATCGAATTATCTTGGAGATAATTCTTGGACATGAGCGACTTCCTCAAAGGGGTGATTTCATGGCACAGAGTTTTCTTTGGCCGAAGTAACGGGGGCTTCGTGTAGTTGGATAGACTTCATAGTCAGCAATCTTCGAATTATATTAGAAGATAATTTCTTGCTGACTAAACAAATCACCGTACAATATGAGTCAGACACCCTCTCTGGGATTAAAGCAGCTCTGGCTGCCCTACGTATATGCAGAGAACATTGACCTTTCAACACCGACCTAGACAATGCAGGAGCAGCTCAGCTGAAACATCTGCAATTTGCAGAACAAGGAGTTGGCATGGCTCCACTGAACGATCATTCGCTACATGCCATGAATCTCAAATCACGAAAGGATCTCCGTTCAGTTGTTTCTGTGGCTATCAAAGTAAACAGGTCAGATGAATTATTGATAGCCTTTGGATCAGTGAGGCACCACTGGAATGACAAATGATAAGAGCAGTGAAACTGTCATCTTCCTCATTCCCCAAATACTCTTCTTCACAAATTCCTCCCACCTTACCTTACTTAGACCACTCTCTGACTCAAAGGCCTTCCTCCTCCACACCCCTACACTCATATTTTTAACTTCCATTCACTCTACCCCATCTTATAGCTATCCCATGAAGCCTTTTCCAGATAATCAAACTCACAGTAACTCTCTACCTTTTCAGCACTAACTTCTAGAACTTCTATTATTTGTAGCATTAGTTAAATTACCTTAAATCAATAAAGTTCTCATACAGCACCTAAAACACACTAAACACCTACCCTCCCTTTTCCCCCACATTCCCCCGCCAAAAGAAAAGACCATTGAGTTAAGGTTAAAAACCTTGGTGGAATGGTTAGGTTCTTTCCCCACCTCACTACCCTATGGCACTTAGCTCAGGTTGCCACACATGTGTATTCTAGCTGGTTAAGAATCCTCTGTCTTAGCCTTTTTCTTCTTTATACCTACCACAGGACCATGCACTTCATCGGCAGAGTATTTTAACTATCCTCGTACTAGATCCTCCAGGTCCTCTATGCTACTGGATTACAGAGAACTGTAATGTACTCAATGTCCCTAGAGATGAGTATTCTACAAAGGCCCTTTCCTTCCTCTGAGCCCACCAGTGAAACAGAACAACTAGTGAGTAATGCGAACATTGGCATTCACTTGTGGGCTGTGCCCTTGAAGTATAGAACTCTATGTCAAAAGTAAACCGTGTTTCAAGTGTGCATTCAACTTTCCGATATATTTTATTCAAATTTACCTCTAGGTTCTTAGTGTAGGAGCTTTGGGGGTAAGTTTACAAATCCTTATAAAAAAGTATATTAAAAATGCCAGTACTAGATCTATGACAATGTCAGACTCAGTCCTGAGAAGGACCTCTTCAGAAGCTTCTGAGGGATTCCAGCAGAACCAAGAAGTGTCCCCTTTTATTCTTAGTGGAAGGCTAAGATTCACGAGAGTTAACGGGTGTCAGAAATTCTATCATAACCCACTTCTATCAATAACCTGAACCGTAAGTTCCTTAAACTCTACAGTGAACAAAAAAACCAGGGAGAAAGGACTGTTTGTTTAATAGAGAAGAATCTCCATCCTCCACCCCTAGTTTGAACTAAATATTTTAAAGAAATGTTTTAGAGCAGAGAATTTGCAGAATTTAAGACACTACTGTATTTCTTTATAAACTAACAACATTTTTTTGCCACATTTAAGGAACTAATTTTAGTTATATGTACACATAGGCTTAGTGAAGTAGAGCAAAAGAAAATTATGTACTTGTATAGCTGATTTGCCAGAAAAATCTAGATCATTCACACCAAAAAAAAAAAAAAAAAAAAAAACATCAAATTTATTGGTCTTGCTCTTGAATTTTTCACATGATGAAATCTGTGTAGACCAGGGCTTCATAAAAAATAAGAGGGTACGATTTATCAGCTACAGAACAATTATAAAGACGGATAGTGTCCAGGTATAAATATCAGATGGGGACGCTTCTAAATATAATTGCACTGTTTCAGCCTCATTGATATTCATTGATTAAACATTTTTCTTCCCCATAAATGGTTCTTCTTAGTTTATATCCCTCTGATCTCAGATAATGTTATTTGCCTCCGCCAATCACATGTTCTCCCAATGGCGTCCCTCCAAGCGTGCACCTGCCAAAGCTCGGTTAAGGGATTCGGTGCTTCTGCCTTTTGCGCAGCATGTTAAACCTCCTCCCTGCTATAGTCTTCACACACTGGTCTTGAGAGGCACATTTGTTGATACACAATTGAATAATGACACTGAGCAACTGCTTTTCTAGAGAATGCAGCCTATAACAGAATGTCTTAAATTCATATTTTCAGTTATTTGCTACGGAGACATACAGATTCACTTTATTACACTCCATTAACTACCCCTACCATGCCTTTGGCGCTCTAAAACCTGCTTAGCAAAAGAGAAATTACATCCATACATTTAAACTCTCAGTGTACTGGGGAGTTTCCAAGTAGAAAATGTATTTTTTAAGCACACCTTTTAAAACAACTAAAATGTGGTGAAATAGTCTTTGAAGTGCAACATGGCAGACGGACAGAAAACTTTACTAGCATGATAGATGGGCCCTTTATTTATTCCTCTGTGAATGGCTGCTGATCATAATCACTTTGATAGCTTGACTGCAACAAAAAGGATTATTTCTTTTGTCCTGGAATCTCAGGATGAGCATATTTGTTCAGAGGATGAAGGGACCAAATTAGACCGAGCTACTGGAGCATAATAAATTCACAGCAATCACAAGCCAGTGCTCTTTAATTCTTAAGACGCTATCAACTTTAAATATCCTGCCCCTCTCCTAGTTAGCTCGCTTATCCTTTTGTCCTTATTGAATTAACTGCCTTTTCTTTTACATTGTCTCCTGAGGGGACCTCATTTGAAGTCTTTGCAGTTTAATTCCATTAATTGGCATATTGTCTGGTCTCATGTTCTCCTCCTGGGTCTTGAACTTATGTTCCCCTCGGTTCTTAAACTCCTTAGCTATATTTTGCAGCTTTGAATGACAACTTGCTCCATCTGTAGACAAAGCATGTGCATTCTTATCTTTCACTTCCAGACTAATGTTTAACAATGAACTCACAGTCCTGGCAGTTTATCAGCCCATTAAGTGAGCCCAGGCGCAGAGTTCCTTGATTTTAAAGCCATCATACTGAAATCCAGGGGTATTTGTTCACTAATTTGAGCATAATTTAAGAGCTCACAATTCTCAATTACGGTAAATGGATCAAAAGTAGATATAATTTGTCTTTCAGGTGCTCCTGTTGAGAGCTGAAACAGATCTGGGGTCATACTACCTTGGGTCTATATCCCATCTCCACCCTTTATTATCTACGTAATCTTGGGCAGATACCTCTCTGACCCTCAATATTCTCTTCTCTAAAATGGGGGAGTGAAAATTAAAATTCACTCTAAAACATGGCGTCATGATGAAGATTTCATGGGATAATCTTTGAAAAATGCTTACTATAATGTCTGGCCCATGGTAAATAATCAGTGGTAGCTCTCATCCTCATTATGATTAAAGTCCCATTGCACCTGTGAGTGGTGTATTTATATCCTTCCGCAAAGCACATCTCAGTCCCACCTTATTCTAAACTTCAGATTCCATGTGGTGAATGTCTTCTTGCAAGACAGGCTTGTGCCACTTATTTGTCATGCATTCTAAACCTCCACTGTAATCATCCCTCCTTTTAATGAAACTGCACATCCCTTAAATAGAGAGACCGTATCAGACCTCTTTCCAAACACAGGGACAGCACAAATGCCTCGCTCTCATACAAAAGTTAGTATAACTATTTATCAACAATAAGCACATGAGAGGGGTGCGCCTGGGTGGCTTAGTCGGTTAAGCATCTGACTCTTGATACTGGCTCAGGTCGTGATCTCAGAGTCCAGGGATCCAGCCCTGGGTTGGGTTGGGCTCTATGCTCAGAGGGGAGTTGGCTTGGATTCTCTCTCTCCCTCTTCCTCTGCCCCTCCCCCCACTTGAGCTTTCTCTCTCTAAAATAAATAAATAAATCTTAAAAAAAAAAAACTGTGCATGAGAAATCAGAATTTATTTTCAACTTATTTTTATGAAGAGGCCAAACTGGAGGCAGATCCCCACAGGAGACATAGGCAAGATTATGGAGCTAATTACAGGGGAAAGCTTAGGGAAATAAGAGGAGAAATGAATCTATCTTTGGACCAGTCTTGATTATCTGTAGATGATAAAAAGAATTATTAAGTGATATGCACAGATCATAATTCCCATCTTCACAATATTCCACTTAATAATTGGATGATCCCATTGCATTCAATTACCAAATACTTTCAAAAAGGATTTGGAACATAATCTGACATATATTTCAGAGAACAACCCACAACAGAGATTGAGGTTTAACCCACTGACAATTATTAGGCACTTCACTAATAACATATTAAAACAGGATGCTAAGCTGTTTTTCATCAGTTGGACTATAAAAATGATTTTAGGATAGTGGCCCTAAGGAGTTTACATCCTACTTGGATCAAATGCTCAAGAACCCCAAACTCACCCACATTCTTAGGGATCTCTGGTGATGATGGCATGGGACAAAAGTGGACTGATGGGGCTGCTGAAGAGTTCAGGTGTTCTCTAAATCTGAAAATTGAGAGGTCGACCTTAGTTCAGTTTATCATGGTTCAATCTTATTTCACCTCCATTTCTTCTCCTTAACATATGTCTTTCAGTATAAAAACAAGAATAGCAAAAATGAATTCAGGTTTCATATCATCTACTCAGAAAATCATGCATTTTGGGGGCACCTGGGTGGCTCAGTCAGTTAAGTGTCTGCCTTTGGCTCAAGTCATGAACCCGGAGTCCCAGGATCGAGCCCCACATTGGGCTCTCTGCTCAGCAGGGAATCTGCTTCTCCCTCTCCCTCTGCCCCTTACCCCACTCTTACCCTTTCTCTTTCTCTCTCTCCCTCTCCCTCTCTCAAATAAATAAAAATCTTTTTAAAAAAGAAAATCATGCATTTTTGATTTTATAAGTACTTGACTGGAACTGGATTCTGGCCCTCAAAATCATATTAGATAGCTTCTTACAGCTTTGAATAGATGGCAAACAACTTTCATATAAATTCGGAGGCTGTAGAAGGAACAAGTAGCAGTAAGTATATCTTAGGCCAGGCATATCACAGAGTCAAGTAACAGAGCTAATGCAATTAGCATGTAGGACACAATCCTCAGGGAAGCTAGTCACCTTGATTTTATTTCAAATCCAGGGAGTCATCTTAACAATAGCCACAAGGGGATCCTATGTGGACAATAAAGACAGACAGGAAAATCTACTATCATGATTTAGAAAACAACTTTCAATGCAAGCATCAGAAATGCCGGACCAAGACTGCTACCTTTGGAAATGAAGGAAACAGAAAAACCAAGTAGAGGGCTGGGGATTAAAAAAATATATCAGAGAGGAAAAAATTATAACAATTAAGATTCTGTCTGGCTCCATATAACATAGCAAAAATGGTGTGTCTTAACTGAATAGATGTTTATTTTTCTCATACCATGAGATGGTTGGACTAGGGAGCCCAAGTGTTGCAGGTGTGTCTACAATGCCATAAGGAATCAGACTCCTCCTCTCTCTCTGATTCTCCACCATCAGTGAACAGCTTTCATCCTCATGGTTGCGAGCTGTCTGCTCCATCCCCAGGCATCTGCCCCTCCAGACAGAAGAGTAGGAGACAAAGGCAAAGGGCAAAATGCAAAAAGATACCTGCCATTTGAATGTTCCTCCTTTCACAAACTTTCCCACAAGTACCACCCAGTAACTTCTACCTACCTGTTGTATGTTCCTTGGTGGGTATGTAGGAAAGCTGAGTTATTCAGGTAGGCCTACTGCCACCGTAGGAAAGAGTCAGTTAGGGGAGAGGAAGAAGAGAAAAGATCCTGGACAGGCAGTGAACACTATCTATCAAAAATGTTATTTCGTCAACATTTTTTCTTTCAGCGAATGTTTTTAAATTATTTTACAAGCCATACCATCTTGTAAAAGATTCAGAGACACAAATAAAAGTAAAGTTGAAGGCCCCCGATTTACTCATCCCCAGGAGTTACCTGTCCCTTTAAAGAACAACTTAAATGATCAAATCTCTCTCCTCTCACTCAGACCTTTGTCCAATACTCCCATTTTCAAGGATGCCTTCTTTGATCACCTTATTTAAAATTACTTCTCCTCATCCCACCCTGTTTCTTATCTTTATTGCACTTCCTATACTTCTCCCTTGTCCACTCCACACTTGATTATCTTCTAAAGTTCTATGTGACTTTCTTGCTTATTATCTAGCTCCTCTCCGCCTTTGAAAGTAAGTTGCTTGCAGGCAGAGACTTTTTTTTTGGTCTCTTGTTCACTGCAGTCTAAGTAGTTCTGGGTTTTGAGTTCATGCTTACCAACAAACTTTTGAATGAATAAAGGAATTAATGAATGGATTACAGTGATTGCTAATATAGTAATTACTTTAAATGGAGCAAAGACAAAACTGAGACAACCTGAGACCTTGAGTACTCTTGGTTTATAAGCACTACCTTGAAACCAAATGAGTTGCCTTTTTCCAGGAGGTGGATGTTGCCAGGCATTGGACGTTCAGAGGGCTGAATTCAGTTAGACAATGTATTAAACCCATGAAATCTATACTTTTAAATGCTAGTTTAGAAAATCATCTTAAGACATAAGTTTTTTTTTTAGAGAATTCGTATGTAGTGGATGCTTCTGGAAAGGTTTTGTGATGATAAAATCTCCAAAAGCATTGTGCGTTCAGTTTGATAACTCATCTGAACTTGACCTTGCAGAAAAGGGCATATTTTAGACCATCTAATAAATAAAATGTACTTGCATTTAAACTTTTTCTCTACAAAAACATTAAAAGGAAAGTTTTCAAAACATAAATCCAGCATCCAAGTGAATTGGCTGCAGTTTTATGATCCACAGTAAAAGCTGTCATCTGATTTGTCAATTACACACAAACTAGAAGGTCTTCAAGGAGGTCTCCACACAAAGGACTTTAATGACTCACAAAAAGTCTACATTAGAATTTGTGTCAAGGAACAGCTAATTAATAGGTGCCTGGGAAGGAAAGACTGACATTAATGTAAATTAATGACATTATGGAGTATGGTGACAATCTGCAACTGAGGATTTTCATAATCAGTCATTATAGCTCCCTGTTGTCTCCCAGGTCAATAATGTGCAGTTTGAAGACATGCTAATACATATTTACTCATTAAGTTACAATGCCTTCTAAGTGAGAGTGTGGGTCTCTGGTTGAATTAATTCATATTTAAATTATGAAAGCAGATAACTGCTTCACAGACTGGAAGTAAAATACATAAATTCAAAATGTAGATTAAATATAGGTCATGTAGAAAAGTCTTTGTGTTTCTCATTTGTGCTGTAAAGACAGTTGATGAGCTACTAAAACATCATAATTAGAGGCTCAGTTGAGACAGGGTCTTAGACTTATATTTGCCTTGGAATACCAGAAAAGACTACACAAGGTATCCTTGGCAAGCACAGAGGAGGCAAAGGGTGGGACGTCGGGAAGAAGAGATGAATTTGTTACCTTTTATTTGGTCATAAAAGCCCAGCAGAGTCTCAAAGCAAAATGCCAATTGTGATAAAAACAAATTATTCCAGGTCCTAGGTATTCTTTGTGACCCTTAAAAGTGAAAAATCGCTAAGTGATAATTACATTTGATACTTTGAAGTAACTAGTCTAATATATATATTTTTTGCTTCTAAATTACCACAACCTATTGCAAAAATGAATGCAAAATGAGGCTTGCTACTTTGATAAGGCCATTCATATTGACCTACTTGTTTATATAAATCCAATACTTCCTAAACAATGTCCTGGCCAGAGAGACTTACTTCTACTTATTGCAATAGTGAATTTCCTATATCCTGCAACATGTTTTCCTGTTTTCAGAAACGTCAACGAGCTATGCTTGTGGCAAAGTCTTTACAATCCAACATGGAACATGAAAGATACGGTCCCTCCATATCATTCCAAGTCACTGCCAAAGTCACCTACACGCAGAGAAGTGAAACACTGACTTATCTCACTGCTAGCGATGGAGGCCAAACTCCTGCCTTTAAAGTGTACATGCGATTAGGCAGATTTTTCTCTTAGGAGCCAAACAAAACATATTCGGGTTCCCAAATGGCTGTATCTTTTTGGATGGATGGCCTCTCCTGTTTTAGAGAGGTTGCATCACCCAATGCGGGGGGGGGGGGCAATTTATCATATCATGATGCAAATGCCTTTTACATCAGCTGCAAGGCAATGCTGTCACAGCATTTGGCTGCACCAACACTTCATTTAGGGATCAGCATTAATCCCTCATTTGCATGGAAACTGACTTCTCTCCTCAAATGACATTAATAGCCATTATAAATCTACTTTTTACTTGCTAGCCCTACGCCAAGATATAATGCTATGGGAAAGAATTATAGAGAATTGCTTTGGACATCCAGCCTATGTGTAAAGTCAGCATCATTCAATGTCCCTGCCAGTCAGAATTTGATAACTCAAAGGTGGGACACAGAACACACAAAAATAATAATAAAAAATTGCCAAAGTTAAGAAAAGGCTGATGCCTAAAAACAGATGATCTCAACTGACTGTGATTGGGAAAGTTAGCATAATATGTCTTCATATTGTCTGAGACCTTCAAAATCTGGTCAAGAGAAGAAATGGGGGGGGGGAGTAATAAAATGGGATAAAATGTGTGATAATAAATGACTTCTAGAAAAAAAATGTATGTGGGATCAACAGCATTAGATCATTTTAATTAGTAAATTCTATAAATTTGAGGGCTGTGCCCCAGATGAAATGGTTGTAGTTCATAATAATTAGCCATTTTAAATTGTAAAGGAGCACACGTTTAGGACCATACTTTCTTAACAGACAGTAGAGAAAGGAGAACACAAGGTAGATTTTGGCCTAATTCCCACTGAAACTTTTTACATAGGCATTGAAATATGTCACTAAAAGTGAATCACATAAAAATCAGCTGGAAATAGATCTAGACTAAGTCATTCACGGTGGCCAGCCTGTGTTAGATAGTCCTCTTTATACTTAAGAGTTCGGGGTTATTTCAACTTTGTCACACTTCCTTAGGGTGTATCTTGCCTGAAGCCTCCTTTTTTAAAAAAAAGAACTTCTCTCAAATAGGTCTAAGGAGTAGTTCTCAAAATCCATAGATGTTTCTATTTCCTGGTTAGATGGGGTAGTTTGTGGAAGGCCAGTGCCCACATTAAGAAAAACCAGAAAAGCTATATAAAATACAGAAGTCATCTTTTGAAAGGTGTCAGACAGTTCCCTAAGCAAGGAGGATAAGGGGAGTTAAGATTTCATAAAGAAAACTGCAATCTGTAGTTAGTTTTGCTTGGGAGGCACTTGGCATTTCTGAGTGTGGGACAGAGATAGATCTAAGATCTGTCTGCATAGAAACCTCCTCCTGGGGAGAGAGAAACCATGAGGGCTTTTAAAGAGCTTATGGGGCTGGAGTGAAAAAATTGGAGACTTGAGTGGCCGCCAACTCCGGACAGGTTTCCCCCTCAAGTCATTTGCTGAATTCTGAAGGTGCACAGTTGTAGGGGAATAAACAGCTAAGCCACAGACCTCTGAGAAGCAGAGTGGAATTTTCTTACTCTTGTCTTTGTGCAACAAAGGTGAGAGTTCAGAACCTGTCAGTGGGAAGGACCTCAAGAAATGCACCGAGCTCTAATTTGAAAGCTATGGAGGGCTGTGACATATGAAGGACCTTGAACAAGATGTACATGGATTATTCCCAAAATGGCAAACCGGTTTAACAGTTTCTTGATTAGATTAAGGTGATTAACTCCCTACCCTCACCTGTTGAGAATGGGAAACTTTTATTCATGTTTGGAAAAAGGTAATATCATTTGTAGCCACTGTAGTTATTTTACTCAAAATGTCTATTATTCCATATAAACAAATACTAGAAATGCCAAGAGACAGGACCATATAACCAAGAGAAAAAATAAAGGCTCACAAGTACCTAGATATTAAGGTTACTATACAAAGATTTTTAAATAACTGTAATTAATATGTTCAGGGAAACAGAGGAAAAGATAGAAAAATAGTTGAAAAGATAATTTCACCGGAGAATCGAAATCTTAAAGTCACACAGAAATTCCAGGTCTGAAAAAAATATCAAAATTAACTGGATGACTTAACAGCAACAGACACAGCGAAAGACAAGATTAGTGAACTAGAAGATGATGTCGAACATGTCTTCTACTAACACTGTACTAACATTCCTAATCAGTGCGATAAGGCAAGAAATTGGAAGAAAAGGCACAGAGACTGAAAAGGAGGGTATTCAATGCTCATCAATTGCAAATAACGTGACTGCCTACCTAAAAAATGCAAAAGGAATCTACGGGTAGCTGTTAGAATTAATAAATGGATTTAGCAAGGCCACTACACACAAGGTATTATATAAAACTAAACTGTATTTCCACATATCAGCAACAAAACAACAGAAAATAAAATTTTAACCTTTACACAGCACCAAAAACACACAATATGTAGGAATAAATCAAATGAAAACACTATAACTCAATGGAAGCTATACAGAGGTTTTAAAGATCCAAGTCAATGAAGGGATATATCATGTTCATGGATTAGATTCATTATTGTAAAGACATATTTCAGGTTAATTTATGGAGTCAAAAAATACTAATCAAACTCCCATTAGTTTTGTGGTGTGTGTGTGTAAATTGGCAAGTTTATTCTAAACTATATGTGGAAAATATGAAGGCCTAAGAATGGTCCAGGAATATCGAAGAGGAATCTAGAGGATTTACACTACCAGGTCATCAGATTTTCTACACAACGATAACAAGTAAAATAGTGCGGCATTGGTCTAAGTTTAGATAAATAGATTAATAGAAGAGAAATAAAGTAGAAAGCCCACGTGTATATGGTTACTGGAGTTATTATAATAGCTACATTGTACTGCAGTGGGGAGAAGATGGCCTTCTTTCCTAAATGATGCTGAGTCAGTTCAATATCCATATTTAAAAAACATTAATCTCTACCCTCTACCTCATAGTACACTCAAAAATCAATTTCAGATTGATTGAGGGTCTAAATGCACAAATAATAAGGCTTCTTCAAGATAACATAGGAAAATCCCTTCTGACCTTTGGCTCTGGGGTGATCTGGAAAGATAGATATCATTAGCAGAATCCAGATAGAGCTCTGAGAGCACAGGAAGGCCTCGCAGAGAGATGGCTGCATGACTTGTCAAGGCACATGAGGTGTCAGGCAGCCCCAGTGAGTCCCTCTGGTCTACCTGTGGGTGTGTCTGAGAGGCGGGGAAAGCATGCAGACCCCAGATGTGAGGTAGGTCTGCTAACAGGAGAAATGATGGAGTTCATAAAATACAGGAGCAGAATTCGGGTCCATACAGAGACTCAGCATCTGAGGTGCAGACCTGCACGTGCCCTTCCCACCAACTTTCAGCCAACTTGGAACGAACACATAATAATGATAAACAAAACGAGCTAGTGTTTATTAAAGGGCTCACTGTGTGTCAGCCCCATTATGTGTTTTCCGTGGTTTAATTCATTTGATCTTCACTAAATTCTGTGATGGAGTTACTGCCGTTATAACCCCTTTACAAATGAATATGTCGAGGTACAAAAGGATAAAATAGTTTGCCCAAGGTCTTAGAGATAATTGCAGATGGAGCCCGGATTGAAACTCTGGCAGTTTGGTTCCCAGGAGAATAGTTTTCATTGCTTCTGAAGGATGGGCTCAGATGGCAATTTCTAGCACTCTAAGGAACCAGGTACTCAAAATTCTGGAGTTCACCATTGAGTACTAGAAAAATTAATAAATCTACATTATGTTTCTTGTGTATCTGGGTTTGTGGACTAATGCCTGTACTCTTCATTCTAGAAGGAAAAGTAGAGAAAACACTCTGAAAAGTGAATACACTGTATGTTTGATATTTTTGCAAATGCATTCTTGAATTGGGGGTAGCTTTATGTGAATTTTATCAATGAAGAAACTAGAGATTTATATACACAGAGTTTCTATGTATATAAAATGGCAGAAGTAAGATTACATTTTGGGATTCTTCATCTGTGGTTCGTTGTTTTTCTCACAATGACCAGTCCCAACCCATTCTGAAAATGAGCTCAATGAAAACCGAATGCCATTAATTAGTAGATAAATTCTACTAATTCTACACTCAAGTCTTTTTTGGTTCCTAGTTCTAGGTGATTAGGAGAAAAAGCATCAGTGAACGATCAGCTAATTATTTTCTAATTTAGAGGTGTATGTGAATGAGGCAAGGAAGAATAACCAGATAGGATTTACTGTGCTTTCTAACCCGCCTTCCGGGTGGAATGGTGATGCCTAGAGATTTTCTTTTGTCCGAGATCCCAATCTTTTGCAAGCTTCCGAAAGCTGTCATCATTGTAAACCATGCCTTTCCAGAAAATAATATTTCCACAGCAATACTAGCCTTGTGTTATTAAGAAAAAGAAGAAGAAAGAAGAGCAGGTGTGGATGCCATCAGGAGAAAAAAGACAGCATTTCTGACCTTCATGCAGTCCATTCCTGGGTTTCATATGCTTCACTCCTCCACAGCAAAGAAGGTATACATTTTCTCAGCCAGATCAGTCTTCTTCCTCTAGAAACCTACGTGCAGGTTTGGGGCTTCAAGGCAAATCCCGAGCCTTCCTGGATTGACAGGACTCTCTGAGATGAGGTGTCTGAAATTTTCCAATATTAGAGATGATGCCATATTACTGATAATTTTAGATAATCTCTACCCACACTCTTTATCTCATTTGGTCTCCACAGTAAACCAACAGGAAGGTGTCCTTCCCCATTTACAGAGGATAAACCCAAGTCTCAGAGAGATCTGGTTGCTTCCCCAAGGTCATAGAGTCAGTAAATGGTAGCACGGAGATTTGAACCTGAGTGTCTGCTGACGTCAAAACTCATGTTTCAGGTTCCTGCCTTTTTGGGAAATTTCTCCTCTAGTTTTACAAGGTAACAAATAGGGATTTAGCATATTGATATATTGAATTTTTTTTAAAGACTCAAAGAAACATGAACCTTAATTAGCGATGTGAAACTGCTAACTCGATGAATGATAAATAAGGACAGGACGTGAATTCTATAGCACCGACTCATAATGTTCTGAATGATCAAATAGCTCTCATTCCTTATCTTGGTCCTTCCCACACCCTTTGGGTATTCCAAAAGCACAGTGCTTCGAGTCCAGCCATGTTCAAGTTAACAGAATCCCAAATCACCTGACAGAGCTCCACAGGAAAGAATGGGTTTCCCTTTAAAAAGACTAGAAATCTTATGTCTTAAGTTACCTGAATGTATTCAATCTTAGTCGATATTTTCCATTTCAAATGAAACATTCACTCCCTCTACTTATCTAAGGACATTAATTGCTGTAAGGATTTAGGTTGATGCCAGAGTATTAGCTTCCTATTGCTGCTGAAACAAATTACCACAAACTTACTTAAAGCAGCACAACTTTATTATCTTACAGCTCTGAAACTGAAATGGATTTCTCTGGGCTGAAACCACAGTGTGGGCAGGGTTGCACTCCCTTAGAAGGCTCTAGGGTGTTAAAATAAAAATTCAAGTGAGTACATTTTAAAGATCTTATTGCCTTTATTTAAGGATTCATGAATCAGGCAGCATCCGGCCTCGCAGATAGAAAGGAGCTCCAAGGAGCTGCACACAAAGAAAGACTCTTAGAGGCAGAAGGGAGCAGGAACTAGGACGATACACTAGGCAAAAAAGCTGGCTGGTTACTGCAAGGTTACTTTCCTTTCAGGGGCTGGCAGCGGTCTGTCCTGTCCGGTTACTTAACTAGTGCTGAGCAGGCGATTCCTAACTGGCTGGTTTAGGTTTCCATTTCTGGGAGAGCTGAAATTGTAATTAAATTGAGTCTCAGTTTGGTGACAAGGGACTTAGCTTAAGCAATGCCATTTGGGGCCTGTTGTCTTGTTTTTAACAAGGGGAAAACCCTTCTTCACCTTTTCTAGCTCATAAAGCTGCATTCCTTGACTCACGGCCCCTTTCTCCGTTTTCAGTCAGCCGTGTGGCATCTTCAAATCTGTTTTCATCGTCCTGTAGCCTTCTATCCCTCTGATCTCCTGCCTCCCTATTACAAGGACCTCTGTGATTACACAGGGCCTGCCCAGGTAATTCAGGGTAATTTTCTCCTCTCAAGATCCTTAACCTCATCACAGTTGCCAAGGTCCCTTTTGCCATATAAAGTAACATCCGCAGGTTCTGGGATGACGACATGCACATCATGCTGTTGGAGGCAGGGGTCATTATTCAACCTACTAGGACCAGAGAGTGTTTTCTATTTTACATTGTAAGATAGTGGGAAATAGATTATAGGGCATTTTATCGATGTTGAACTATTTGTAAGCATTTTAGGAATGGTTTATTTTTCCACCAAGCTAATTGTAAATAGTCATTATCATATTATAAGTACTTTCTTTGGAAAAGCTAATAATAAACTAAAGCAACAGAAATGAATTAAGCTTCATTTCCTTGAGAATTGCACGGTAATTGTTCTCCAAAGATGTATTGCTATTCACCTCACTGGTGAAGTAAATAGGAGTCTCGCCCACAAACAGTAAAGAATAATAAAAATAAAAATAAAAACATTTAATATGAGCCACTTGTGATTCGGAAGGGTTTTGGTTTACAGTTTCAAAAGCTTTTCACAAGACTAGGAAGTTGCAATAATATTTGAATCAATGTCATTCAGATGTCTTTGCAAAGCAAACAAAGCTCTATCAATTGAACAACCAAACCACTGTTCAAATTAATCAGTAGGAACTTGATAAATTCCACTGATGTAGAAAATTAGCACTTTGCATGTTTCCCAGATTTTGATTTCATTTGGGCGTCTGGTCATGAATTATAACCACTCTTCTTGGACTCGAGCTATTTCACTTGAAATCCATTATTTCTAGCAGAATTATGAGTCTTGTTAGGGAAATGCCAGCTATTTCCATTTTGAGCATCTGCACTGCAGTTCTATTATTAACATAGAGCTCATTTTAAAAAGGGGGGAAGAATTAGATTTGTGTCTTTGGGGCAGTGGGGGAGGGGTAGGTGGTGGGGACTGAGGCTTTAGTGAAACAAACAAGCTCACAGGGCTGCTTGCAATTGACACAGCTGTCATGTAAATATCTGTCCCTGCTGTATAGCTAAGGGATCCTGGGCTTAAAGACCTTGTAGCCATATGTAAACAATGCAGGGCTGATGACAGGTTTACAGCACTAGAGACAACATGTGCAGCTGTTTCATCCTCCTTCCTATAGTGAGATACAAATGTTCAGAAGGCAGATCACAGATGCTTAGAACTGAGTTCTAGAAGCTCACAGGGCTAGTCCTGCTTTTGTGATAGGCTTTGCATCAATGCCTTACAGGGCAGGTTCTACAGCCAGGATGTGGACTCCTCTGTGCAGACTTCCTGCTGGGTCTCTTCCTCACTCTCCCTTCCTCTCCTCCAGCCTCAGCCCACTGCTCCTCCCCTCCACCCCCAGGGACAGTTAGCAAAGTATCTCAATGCCTGCCCCACACCTCTGTGCTCTGCATTGACTAGAGGGCTCTCCAGATCAAAGATCCAAGAGGCTAATGCCCAGATAAGTCATTCATTCTGTTCCCTGCTTTTTGCCCTCCTCTCTTCACAGCATTCTTTGCAGTATTCAGCACAGGCTCATTACAAAAGAATCAAACAGGAAACAAAGTATTATTTCAGCCAAGTTTCGCTTAATACAAGGGAAAGCTCCTGTGGATGTGACCTGGAAAACAATTACTATGTGTAAGTCAATCTGGAGAAAAATGTTTTTGCGCTCTTTTTCAGCTCTTAGAATTAAAACTGGGGTGACTATGCACAATTTGCAGGCCAATAAACCCCTCTTTTTTTTTTTTTAAGATTTTATTTATTTATTTGACAGAGAGAGAGACAGCCAGCGAGAGGGAATACAAGTAGGGGGAGTGGGAGAGGAAGAAGCAGGCTCCCAGCACAGGAGCCTGATGTGGGGCTCGATCCCAGAACACCAGGATCACGCCCTGAGCCGAAGGC
This sequence comes from Ursus maritimus, assembly GCF_017311325.1. Taxonomy (NCBI): domain Eukaryota; kingdom Metazoa; phylum Chordata; class Mammalia; order Carnivora; family Ursidae; genus Ursus; species Ursus maritimus. The sequence goes on along the minus strand of NW_024424230.1, from coordinate 42,766,937 downwards.
AGACACTTAACAACTGAGCCACCCAGGCGCCCCAATAAACCCCTCTTCTTGGCTTTTGGATCGTTATTTGGATTCTTCTACTAAGTATAATATTCCCAATCTGAATTATCCGGAGCCCCAAATTATTGTGTTTTTCATCACATCAAGCGTTTATGCAAAGAAGCCCAATAAAGGCTGATACTGAAACTTCTTTCTCCTTATTTGAGCCATTTTCTTAAGAAATATATAGCAAATTCAGATTTTTGAGGTCTATTATTAGACTCAGTTCAATCAATTTAAATCCAGGCATAACCACCTACTAAATCTGTGATTTTTGGCACGTTACTTAAGCTATCTAAGCTTAAAATTTCTGTAAAAGGGGGTAATAATAGTACTTATCTCTTAGGGCTGTTTTGGGGATTAACTGGACAATCCATACCAAATCTTTGGTTTAATTTGTGGCACATAAGAAGCGACCATTAAATATGAGCCATTATTATGATCCTCGTATTCTAAGAATACTGGCATAAATTAGAACCTCTTATCAAAAGAATAATAAAAACTTACCAAACCCACCCATAAATAGCTTCCCAACTCCAAACCATGGAATCACCAGAGATTTACTCTCAAATGAAGTCTTCCCCTGAAAACCACCACCGATTCTGGGTCTAAGATATGATATATTTCTCAGGGAGCTTTCCCTTCTTTCCCATCAATATGGAATCTTTATCCTATGTTTTCTGAAGAAATACTAAGGCAGAGGCCCCCAAATAAAAGCAAGTCAGAACTTGGAGAGTCCCTATTTTTATGAGAAAGGAATAGAAAGGTCTAATTGACGGACCCAGCATTTTACATTGTGTAGCAGTATGAGTATACAGGCTCAGCTACACACTGGGTTGAAACGGCTTTTGTAGACAGGAATAGAATTTAGATGCTCTGGGAATGTTATTTCTTTGGAAAAGCTTCTTCTGATTTCCAACAATCGACACACAAGTCAATTGTTCTCGGTATACTAATGTAAACAGTATTATGTTTTAAATTTCAAATACTGATTATTCATTGCTAATAGAGAGTAAAGCAATTGACTTTTGTATATTAACTTTGTATCCTGCAACCTTGCTATAATCACTTATTAGTTCCGAGTATCTTTTTGTTGTTGTTAATTCTTTGGGATTTTCTACATATTTGAATGTATTTTTATTGTCAGTATTCATTGTCTGGGCTCTGTGCATTTGCCAAGCCCAATGTTCTTTATAGTTTGCACAATGTATTAATAAATTAACATTAATAAATAGATAATTTTTTGGGGGGGTAGTTCGGGTTAAGGAGAAAGCAACAACTTGCTAAAAATACATCTTTAACAGCTTTCTAATGATTGCTGAAACCCTTTATTGACAATATGAAAATCATCCTTGAGCCTTGATCAGGAACTATGGGAACTATAATACCATACACTTCTTACAGATGACATTAATTTTCCACTTATGGTACTGATTTTAATTTTACCTTTTAAAGAAATGTCTTTAGGTATAAACAATAAGTTGATACAAAGAAGGAAATAATAAAGTAAATAAATAATCATGGATATGTGATTTGGTGAACATCTGGAAGGAAGTATATTGAAACTAAATGTTGGAATAAATTAGACCCATAAATCAGATTCCAGAGGTAAGGTAGTCAATGGCACTGGCCAATTATTAACTATCATGATCCCACGTAAAATGATTAAGTAGATAACAATTGTTGGTCAGTAATCTGTCATCACTTCTAGGCTGTGCAATCTTGGTGGCTTGGGTAAATATTTGCTCAGCTGAAAGTTGAATTCAAAGAACACTTGTGGGACAAATGAGTGAACAAATGAATTCTGCCTCCCATCTCCTATTTGGTGTCACCTTCCCAAATCCTGAAATCTCTTCTCTACCCACCAAGTCCCTACCTTCATGGTTCTGCCCCTTGGCTTGTCACGGTGCCTCTGAAAAACCACATCGGCACCAACAGTTGAAAATTACCTCACCCTTCTCCCACAGCCAAAGTCCCCTACCAACTTTAGCTTGCTATTAAAAGGATGAGGTTGTAAAATCATTCATACTAAGCTATGGGAGGACTGATATGTTTAATTGTCTCAGAATGGATTACATTTGAATAGAAGCCTTTACGAATCCAAAATAATGTCTACTTGATAAAATGCATTAGTGAAAATCATCTGAAAACTAGATGTGTGTTGGGGCGCTTGGGTGGCTCAGTAGGTTGAGAGTCTGACTGTTGGTTTTGGCTCAGGTCATGATCTCTGGGTCTAGAGAGGACGCCCTACCATGGGCTCTAAAATCAATGGGGGTCTGTTTCCCCTCTCCTTCCCTAATGCCCCTCCCCCCACTCCTGCTCTCTCTCGCAAATACATACATACGTATTGAGGGGAAAAAAAGAACTAGGTATGTGTCTTTTACATGTTGGCACTCTGGCAGGAAAAAAAAAAAAAGGATCACATCATTCATTTAATCCCCTACTTTTGAAGTTTTTGCCAGAGTACAAGAGAATGGGAAAATCTGCTACCAATCTTCTTAACTCTGAGTGGCTCTGTTTCAGAAACACCTTGGGAAATTTTAAAATTGCAAATCCTTGGGCCTCACTTCCCAGACATTTACCTTCTATTCTACGTGACCTGGTGAATTTAAATGACCTACCCAAGGTCTTGCAGACATCTAGAGGCCACCTGGAACTAACTTTCTTAACTCCCAGTACAGGGGTCTTGGGTTATAGAGACTAGAAAGATTGAAAACAACTCTAAAAATTTTTCTAGATCACAAAAATTCTTTAAGAAAGGGAGACATGTTACTAACAAGAGATATTTTGAAACGACCTATATTTTGATGTGTTTTGTTAATGTGTGTTATTAATAGAAAAATATCTCATCCAAAATACATCTATATTTCATTTGTTCATCCATGGAATAGAAGTTTCATGGGCTTGAGGATTTATCCATTTTAGTCGACAGTTTTACATATAGCATCCACCTATCCATAATCTATTCTAATTATTGACTAACTTAATAATTAAATTAATGCAAATAGTAATAACTTACATTTACCAAGCTCTAATTATCTGCCAATACTATCCTAACCCCAGGTACATGTGTTACAAGAAACCTAAAGGGTAGATAACATTATTATAAAAAAATTAGAAAATGAAGAAATAAATGAACGAGGGAATGACAAATATAAGTAATCCAGTCACTATTTGGGATTCCGTAAGTACAGATTATTGGAAAGTCCACCAAACATTCTAAACACACGATAGAATTTTCCTGAGATTAATTTCTAGCAAAAGGCTTCACAAACAAATATCTGCTCAACTGTGATAAAAATACAAACCTAACAGCTAGGAAAATGAAATGTAGTCTACAAAACAATAATTAATGTGAGGTTGTTCCAAAAGAGGAATAATTAATAACTCAAGTTATGATTATGAACTTTCAAAGGCATCCAATTTTGTCACTTTTGTGTGTCTCTGAGAGATCTAATGCAACCAAAATATTGTAGCTTTCATCTCTGAAGGAAGTATTTATCTTTAGCTGAATAAATCTGCTAATAATGTCAAAATCAATTCACAGTATTAGAGATATCTTCCTCCAAGAGCTGGAGTTTTCAAATATTTCTAATTGTAATGTTGTTCTAATGAAAATGTTATAAGCAATGTGTCTACCTGAGAGGAAATTCTAAAGATGTATTATATTAAACTTCATAGTGTGTATAGTTCTGGCTTTACATTTGATAAATTTATAGTCTCGCATTCATTGTGAAAGAGTGGTTATTTACTCTGTTTTATCTTGTGACTTTAATTTGAAGGTTTCCATATCCTTGCTGATACTGGTAATTTTCAGTATGTGCTGGAAATAATGACTGTGTTTATAACACATTGAATATTTTTATACCCTACTCTCTCTCTAATGAGGTCACAAAGTATTTAAGCACAAAGAATTTGCAGTCACTCTGCTATCTACAAACAAAACAGAATGCATGGAATTTTAGTGTGAAATCCTAATAAGTATTTCTTGTCCCTAATGCCAGATACAGGTAGCGGAGACAATTTGATGGGATGAGTTGAGTCTTTTTTAATAGAAGGACTTTTCCTAGAACCAGGCTTTATATATTATGGATATACAAAATCAAGAAAGAAATATTTCAAATTGCTAATTTATTATGCATGCATTATCTTATATTCTATAGCTCAGTGGCAGCAGACTATAGGCCTGCCAGCCTCTGCAGAGTGCCATCATATGCTCCCCCATGGAATGAAGTATAGAACAAATCTACCAGTTTTGCTACGTCTCTACTAATGAGATCTACTTGGTGAAATGCTTGTTCATTAAAAACCTAAGAACAGAAATAATGGGATACATGGGAATTGAAGTTGCAGCATGTCTCAACACTAATACAGTACAAATCATAGTCAAATCATATTTAATAAACAGTCCTGTATACTCAGACCATTTAACCATCATGTAGCCAGGGGTCTTGCAGTGAATAAATTCTGTCCACCTCACTTCTAGGGCATAAAATCTAGGCAATGCCTTAATTAGACAGTGACTGGGGAACTACAAGTGACAGCCAGTAATGGATTCACAGCAGAAGCAAGCATTTTGCTATCTCTCCAATATTGCCACTATATACAAATTAGTGCCAAACCCAAATAAAAGAAATATTCATTTTATTTAGACTTTTTTTTTTTTTAAATACAGATCATACAAAAAGCACCAGAGAAAATTCCCATATGTTTTCAGGGATATTTGAATACCATCTCCCCATCCTGTAATTTCATTGTATTACAAATCATTCCTTACTACATTCTTCGGGGGAATAGGTTATGTCAAAAGAGAAAAATAATGCTTACTTTGTTTTGATCAGTCAGGAACTACCTGGGAAAGAAAAAGGAAAAGAAGAGGAAAGGAAAAATAAGTTTATCAAATGTTTTCTAAGTGTTAGATATTCTCATATTTATTATTTAATTAAGTAGGTATGTGGGTATGTTAGGCATTATCATTATGATTACTTCCACTTTAAAATGCAATGTGAAAAACTGAGGGCCAGAGAAGTTAATGAATTTGCTTATAGTCATGGGCTATAATTCATTAGTTTAAATAAATACTTAATAAGTAGTTACTAGGTGTCAGGCATTATTCATAATGCTAAAGGAGTGGTGACTCACAAAGTCCTGTCCTTGTAAAAATACAATTCTAATGAAAAGGCAGATAATTAGATTGTGGTGGATGCTAGAAGACAAATCAAGTGGGTTTGTTGCGGTAGAGTGTAACGGAGTGAGGAAGTTCTTTGTTAGTTGGATGGACAGTCTAGGCTGTTTTGAAGAGGTAATATTTGAGCAAAGATAAAAAGGAGTAGAAGTCAATCATGGGTAAAACTCTGGGAAAATGTTCCAAGATGAACAATAAATTCAAAGTCCAAGAGACAGGGAGTTGTTTGGTGTGTATGAGGAACAGAAAGGTTAATCTTGTGGGAATTAATGGCATAAGGAGAGATCGGTGAGGGGTCAGGTTGTAGAAACAGGCTGTGGCCAGGTCTTGCAGAGCCTTGTACAGTGTGATTGCGTACTTAGATTTCATTAGGAATGTATTGACAAGTTGCTGATTTTTTTGTTTCTTTTTCAATTTCTAAAATATTGCCTAAGTTGATCTTGGAAAACAGATTGCAGAGCTTCTGTTTTTGGTAAGGACTGACATATTAACCCTCCTGCTAAGCACAAGAAAAGATGGATAATATATAAAAATCATCTGCTTGAATACATTTGAGAGCTAACAAAGCATGAGAAATTACAGGTCTGGAGTCCTTTTAGAAGGAAACCTAGGTAAGTAGGTCAGACATCTGGGATCCCTTTTCTGCAAGAAGTTTCTGCTAAGCCAAAAGAAACAAGTGAGAGAGGAGTTGAGCAGAAATTTTAAAGCTTTCTGGGGTAGGAGAAAAGTACTTAAGTGTCTGCCAAAAATGGGGCCAGGGGGCTTGAGTAAATGCACAAGATTTTGGATTGAGACTCTACATATTATGTCTTATTGATAAGTGTGAATGAGAAGTAGACCAGTTGTTAACCTTATAAAGCCCGGTTGCCAGTAATCTCAGTTCCTACGATGGGATTAAAATGATCTGTGACTGCTTAGTAGCCCAGAATGTCTGCCAGAAGCAAATGTAAACTTTCTCTAGGTAAAGAAAACATAATCCTAGGCTTCAAATTATTTTACAGCTTCTCATATACAGGTCTATACCAGACACACAAGGAGACAAGACACATAACAAAAACTATGAGAAATAACAGACAATAGAAAAAAGAAATATTGGGGATTCAGATAATGGGGTAATCAAACAAGGACTTTTAAAGAAACAATGGACAATATTGGAACTTGGCAGAGAACTAAAAATCCTAAAAATAACCTAATGGAAATTTTAGAATTGAAAAATACAATAAATAAGATCTCAGTGGGTTGAGGAGAGAGTTGGTTTAATAATAGATTAGACACATAAAAACAAAGTAGATAAAGAGAGAAGATGATTAAAAGAAAGTATCAAGAATAAAGGAGAAACAAACGAATAGAAAATATGTTTTTAAAAAAAGTAAGTGGTATAGGGAATACATTTAGAGAACTGAAAAGATAAAAAATAAAGATTCTAATTTTTCTAAAAATTCTAAAAATTCTAAAAAAAAGTGTTGGAAAAGGAGGCATAAGCAATATTTGAAGAAATGATTTTCTGAAACTGATAAAGGACATGAATTAAAGATTCAGAGGAAACCTTATAAACTCCAAGCAGGAACAAAATAAAGAAGTCCACACCTATATGAACACAAAAAAAAAAACCCATAAAAATAAAACAAAAAATCACCTAATGGAAATTACAGAAAATGCCAAATAATCTTCAAAGCTGTAATAATTAGACTGAGAGCTGGTATATGAGCATAAAAAATAAAATTCAGAAGACAAGTAATGATACTGTCAAAGTTCAGAAAAAAGTAATGCTAACAATTCTTCGCTAATCTAGTTTTAAAATATCCTATAGAGTGGCTCCTGGGTGACTCAACTGATTGAGCATCTGACTCTTGACTGCAGCTCAAGGCATGATCTCAGGGTTGTGAGACTGAGCCCCATGTGGGGCTCTGTGCTGGGGTGGAGCTTAAGATTCTCTCTCTCCCTTTCCCTGTACTCCTCTCCCCACCACTCATGCTCTCGCTCTCTCTCTAAAATAAAATAAAATATCCTACAGAAGTAATGAAAAAAAGAAATTTTCAGACAAATGAAATCTAAGAATTGTTGTCACCACCAGACTTGCACTATAGTAAATACAAAAGTGTGTTTATCAGTAGAAATAAACTTATCCTGGATAGAAGATAGGAGAAAATAGGTAAATCCAATATTGGTCGTATAAAATAATAATGATTTATGAGATTTAAATGTACAGTGAAATATTCATTAGAATGCTAGCATGAGGATTTCCATAGACCTGCTTCCCAGAGCAACTACCATAATGAGTAAAAATTATATTTAAAGAATCCCTAGTTATTTAAAGTCTCTGAAAATTGTTCTAAGGGCACAGATCAATAAGGACAAATTATGCAAGAAAATTTACTAAATGTGGGTAATAACAGTGGGAGTCTGTGGCCCTTGAGCCCCATACTCCTTTCTTCCTACAGCTCAGTGTGACAAAAACTCCACTCTGGATGGATGTGACCAAGAATACAGGGCTCCCATGTCCTCCAGCCCAAGTTAGGTATCTCTCTGGGAGGGGTAGGCTGCTACCATTTCTCATGAGCCCCTACTCCATGGTGCAGACACTACGTTTCAGGCAAGTACAGCTAGAAGGTCAGAAATTCCATTTCTTTACCCAGCCTCCACTGATAGAGCAGAAGCTCTACCCCAAGCTTGTCAAACCCAGAACCCTGGAGCCCTGGTTTCCTTGCCCTGTCCTTTCCCCAGCTTGCTCCTAGGGCAGAGATTCTGCATTAGGAGAGGCAAGAAAAGTAAATGGAGGCTACCTCCCCTGACTATAAACAGTGCCCTGTTTATAAAGCAGGGGTGTCCCTACCAGAGAAGTTGACCATTGTCTCCATCTCTAGCCCCTAAAACTGAGGAAAAGAGAAACGTGTAGTATTAACAAAATAATAGACATATTAATCAGTGTCAAAGAATTTTGGATGGAATAACAAAGAAAACAAACCAACAAGAATGAATCAGCCAAACAGCTCTAGAGAGTGAAAAAATGCAGAATGATTTTGGAGGATGTCAAAATGCGGTGTGAGGAAACTTCCTTGCTTTTGCAGTGGCTGCCTGAGTGTGGACTATAGTTGCTGTGTGACTTGGATAGTTGAAGCTCCTATAGAAAATTGATCTTTTTACCGTCTGGGTTACCAGAGGAAAGTGCCCCAGGCAACTGCAGCCATTGTAGAGGGAAGGGTGGAATCCTTCCAGTTATGAGATCGTGAGTGTGGGACTATAAGCCGAAAGAATCCATGTCCTTATAAGAATAAGTACGCTTGTAAGAAGAGGAAGAGACACCAGGGAGTCTTTCTCCACCACATGGGAACAAAAGCCATGAGGAGACACAGAGAGAAGGCAGCTAGCTGTCAGCAAGCCGGAGATCTCACCCACCACCAACTCTGTTGGCATCTAGTTCTTGAACTTTCAGCCTGCAGGACTGGGAGAAAATCAATTTCTGTTGTTTAAACCAACCAGTCTGTGGTGTTTTGTTACGGCGGCCTGAGACAACGAATACACCAACATCTTCGTGTAAATTCCAACAAAGTCTCTGGCTGACCAATAAATCACACGTGGAGGTACGGTTCAAAGCCGTTTGCAGTGAAAGACTGGCAAATCAGAATTGATACTGGAGTTGCTGCTTACCACTGGAGAGCTTTCCACACCTTGAGAGATCTCTCACACCTGTTGTCGCCCATCTCTCTCAGCCCTCGTGCTCTGTTCCCAGTCCCAGGCCAGCTGCTGTCTTACACTCCGAGGAAGGTTTCACACACCGCACAGGTTCAGCGTATTCCCATGAGAAGGAGTGTGTGTGTGTGGTGGGGTGCTGACAATCTCTATGACCTCGCTCTTCTAATCTCTCATTCCAACCCACACACCCTTAAGAAAGTTTTAGGAGATAATGCTAAGTGAAATAAGTCAAGCAGAGGAAGACAATTATCATATGATTTCTCTCATCTATGGAACATAAGAACTAGGAAGATCGGTAGGGGAAGAAAGGGATAAAGAAAGGGGGGGTAATCAGAAGGGGTATGAAGCATGAGAGACTATGGACTCTGAGAAACAAACCGAGGGCTTCAGAGGGGAGGGGGTTGGGGAATGGGATAGACTGGCGATGGGTAGTGAGGAGGGCACGTGTTGCATGGTGCACTGGGTGTTATACGCAACTAATGAATCATCGAACTTTACATCGGAAACCATGGATGTACTGTATGGTGACTAACACAATATAATAAAAAAAAAATTAAAAAAATAGAATATTAAAAAAAAAAGAAAGTTTTACAAATTTCTCCTTACCTCTCTTTCCTTCATTGCCCCAGGGATGAAAGCAACCACGGGACTCCTTTCTTAGAAATTCTTTATTCCACCATTTAGCTTTCTTATTCTTAGCTTTCTAATGAGTTTTTAAAAAACTTTTTTTTGTTTTTTTTTTTGCTATTCCACATTGCTCTTAATGTTAGCCTGAGTATGCTAAGTTTAATTGTTTTGTACTTTATAAAACAACAATTTTGGAGTTTATACTACATTCCTCAGAATAAATACCTCATGCTTCTTCCCTCTATTTGTAGTAAATAATGGAGGGATAAAAAAAGTTATCTCTAGGAATTTAGGTGATTTCATGCACATTATAAAGTTTTAACATAGGCAATTTTTTTTTTTTTTTTTTTTTGAAAACAGAAATGAAAATGCACTGCAGGGGTGCCTGGGTGGCTCAGTCGTTAAGCGTCTGCCTTTCGCTCAGGGCGTGATCCCGGAGTCCTGGGATTGAGCCCCACATCAGGCTCCTCTGCTATGAGCCTGCTTCTTCCTCTCCCACTCCCCCTGCTTGTGTTCCCTCTCTCACTGGCTGTCTCTTTCTGTCAAATAAATAAAAATCTTGAAAGAAAGAAAGAAAGAAAGAAAGAAAGAAAGAAAGAAAGAAAGAGAAAGAAAAAGAAAGTTGAAAATGCACTGCAGTTGCAAAATTACTTTCTTTCAAAATGCTTAACTTTGGTAGGAATGAATTTACAATGTAACATATTTTCAAGCTTTTAATAATTTTTAATCATTTATGTAGGAATGCATCATTATAAAGCTACCCCAAACCACCAAAGGTATCGTTACACTAAGATAGCAAGGCAAGGCGGAGGAAAATTAAAGAAGAAATATAAGAAATATAATGTCATAGAAATATGACAAATAAGAAAAATAATGTCAATGCTGCTTTCGGGAAGACATGGTCTAAGCATGATTTTGGTGTCACAGCCTTTGTTTTGCTTGCTTATTTTGATGATAAAATGAGAAACTCAATACTGAAACCTGGGGAAAATCCCAAGTACATAATCTGGGAAAGGTGTGTACAGCTGATGGTTAAATTATTACTAGACCAACAAGTACAGAAGCCTCTGAGTTTTAACACTTAAGATAGACTAGAGCAAGTATTTGTGTTCAGGATTCTTCCTGTTTTGCTCACTGTTGTATATGTAGGGCTTATTACAATTTCTAGGACATAGCGGAATTCCAAGTGACTGAAATACAATGACAACATAAATGTATCAATTTCTCACTCTGAGTTTAGAATCAGCTCTTCTTTATAAAACATCTATGCTATTGACAGTGACCTGAAATTCTACTCTAAGAACTAAAGTCAAGATATAACAAAAAGTTGAAAATGCTTGGAGTTATAGAGGATCTGAGTTCATATTCTAATTATGTGTCTGTGTGTGCACATTAAGGCCCATTGAGTTGATGTGATTTGCTCAAAGTAACACAGTTAGATGATGGCAGAGGAGAGTTGAGAGCCTATTTTGACACACAATTCTGTGTTCTTTAAACCACACTAGGTAAGAAGGTAGGTTTTGGAATTGGATAGATATAAATTCAAATTCTGGCTTTGCCACTTACTAGCTGTATGACTTTCAACAAGTTAATGATGGTCCCTGCACCTCAGTTTTCTTATTTGTCAAATGATAGATAGATAATAGATAGATAGATAATAGATAATAGTATCTATTTGGATTATTGTGAGGATTCAATAAGCAAATAGGTAAAGCTCTACCCGCTCTCAGGCAGCATGTGATGAATAACCATAATAGTAGTCATTGATATTGTCTATTATGCACTATCTTCACCCAAACACAGGCAATGAGCTTGCTTTTTTGTATAAGGGATGAATAATAGCTGATTAAATTCCCACAACACAATGAATCCGCAATCTTGAAGCAAGACATTTGCTCCCTCTTCAGAGATTAAGGAAAGCTTTGTTGGTAGCTATCGAAAGAATGGTTTCTTTCCTTCAGAGAGTCAAAGTTCTGTTCATTTGAGTCCTGAGTACTGTGGGTAGTAGTGCAAGATAGGCAATATTTACCATGTCCTGGATTAAAGCAGACACCACTTTAGCCAGCGCACCCTCTTGAAATGGATCTCTTTATTTTGTGCGAGGGATTATTGAAAAAAAAATTCAGGTGTTTGCAAAAGATTTTGAGAATGCTTGGATGTAAACTCAATAGCTCTTGAATATAAATAAGAACCAGATTAAATTCATGTAGCATTGCTACATGCTAAAACGTATTATGTGTATTTTTGTTAATAAACCATAAATCTGTAAATCACCTTAACAGGCATTTGAAGGACAACGGTATTTACATAATCTCTTATGTGTATTTAGGGCTTAATTGGAAATAAAGTGAGGTCAGATTTGAAGTTGACAATGTAGGAGAGATTAAGATAAAAGTGATAATTGGAGTCAAAGAAATGAATGAAATCATCTCCAGAGAGCAAAGAGTCCAGGTCAGATCCTTAGAGAAAGCCTAAATTGGGGATCTATGAATACAAAAAGAACCACAGAAGGAGACAGCAAGAGCAGGCTTTGAAGCAAGAGGAGGAGAAGAGCTTCATTTTGGAGGCAAGGAAGATTTTCTAGAAGAAAGTAGATAATCAGTAGTGTCAAATACTATAGTACTGATACTTACAGAATTTTTATGTACTAGGTACTCATGGATAAGAAGGAAAGCTAGCAGTGCATCAGCCTCGAAACTGCATTTATGAAGGAAGAATATAATTTTCATTTAGGTTTCACTGTATTGGGTAAGTTGACCAGGGTTGGGGGGTCATGGCAGAAGTCATGGGCTAATGACCTCCAAGCCACATTTGGTGCCACAGCTATGCAATGGAAAAGCTGAGTTACATGTAAAATAAGAAAGGACCATCATATATTTCAACAAAGTGGCTCATTTTTCAATGAGTAAATCAAAGAATTATATACGGTAATGAAATAGAAAGTTTGTTAGAAAAGCCCAGAAAGAAGAAAGGTGGAATGGAAGCTCAATGGGGGGTGGGGGTCATGGAGAAAGAGAAAAGAGGGGGGCAGGAGAGAGTGAGCAGGAGTGATAATATGTGGAGTCAGAGAGGCTTACAAATGGCAGAAATCCACATCAGTTGCCATTGACTGTATCACTGAAACAGGAGGCAAGGGCAGCTGAGCGTGAGTGCACGGAACTGCAATTACGGATTTGAAATAAATGGAAAATGTTCAGATTATCTGCCGCACAGGATAAACTAGAGAGTTAAGTAGGGGTGAAGAAGAGGAATGATGAACATACCGAAGGTCTGGCTGAGGTTGAATAATAACTATAAATGGCATTGCACCAAATTAAGTGGTATGATTTTAACAAATGACCCAATAAGGTAGAGTCTATTATTATGTTGAGCAATAAGACCTCACAATGGATCATTGAGTTGGAAGTTAATCTTTGAAAGCATATCTGAAGTTCCTTTCATAACTTTAAATGCTGCCTCCAGACAGCATTTAAACAGGGATAGCTAGGAGATAGATGAAAATATTTATAACATTCAATCAAAAAACTATATTTTGTTTTCACAGAAAAATAATATAACCACTTCTTGAATTCAATGGACTTATAATGTATACAAAGATGTCCATATATAATGCATAAATGCCTAATTCAATTAGATATACCGATTAACTGTTGCTGAATATTTACAAACCAGAACGTGGTTTAACTTCTCTTAAAGAGAGAGCTGGTAATAATTATCACTAAAATAATGATTCATTTTAAATTCCTTTGCATTGGCTGAGGGCCCGTTCCATGCCAGGTCTTATAGAAGACTCTGAGGCTTTCAGGGTGCGTAAGATGGAATCCTTGCTTTCGAGGATCTCACGGTACAGATAATATGATAAACTAAAAAGGATAAAATATGTGGGGCACTCTGATTATGGTGTGCCCTAGAAACCATTCAACTTTATTCTAGAATGAATCGTTTTAACACAACATTTACATGGATCAGGGAGATTTGGGGGCCGTGGTAGGGAGGAGAGAAACCTTACTAACAAGTGTCGGGTACCTTCTTTGTGACAGCACCGGGCAAAACAAAGGGAATAAAATAAATAAGGCCCAGGTGGTTTCGGCCCTCAAGAGGCTTTCAGTCTGTGGAGAGGCACAAACAGATAAACACATTTTTTTAAAGGTTTATTTATTTATTTTAGAGGGGCAGGAAGGGCAGAGGGAAAGAATCTCAAGCAGACTCCCCACTGAGCTTGGAGACCGGCCTTCCCCGCCCCAGCTCACTCTCACGACCCTGAGATTATGACCTGAGCTGAAATCAAGACTCAGACACTCAACCGACTGAGCCACCCAGGCGCCCCCATAAACACATATTTAAAGCACTGTGATAGGTGCCATGATGGCCACGGTGCTGCAGGCATGGAAATACAGAGAAGGCACTCCCAACCTACGGGGCTAAAGAGAATGGGGAGAGGGTCACCGGCCTACAGGAAGAGACAGCTGAGCCCTAACAGATTTAAGACTGAGCCAGGTGACCTGGTGGAGAGAAAGGAGGAGAACATTTGAGGCAGAAGGTACTGCCCACAGGCACAGAAGTTACAAGGAACATGGTTTGTATGAAGAACGACAAGCAACTTAATGTTTCTGGCACCTAGATTTTCAAGCTGGGAGGGGCGGTTGTGCCCCACGGGGCCTACGTCCATTTCACAGTCGAGCGAGGTAAAGCTCCCAGAAGCAAGGAGAAGTTAGCATTGTCACACAGGTAACAGTGGGACCAAAATTCCAACCCCATCTGTCAAATTCACAGCATTTACTTTTTACATTTCTTCAGAATTAATTTTTACAGATCTGTATTTATAATGGCTACATCATAGCATAGAAAAAATATATTTTATCTGTTTTTGTTTGGAAAAAAAATACTTCCTCAGAATTACAAAGATATTCATGAAATAAAAACTAAGTAACGGAAGAGGGAAAAATGACAAAATGTGTATATGAGAGAAATGATGCAAATATATCACATTGAAATAGCTAAATTAGTTGTCCATTTGATAGAAATAACTATCAAAATGATAATTATTAGGCAACAGATTAGTGTTGTGATAAGGCTTGTGGCAATATTCTCTGGATTGAAGATACTATGGACAAATAGAAATAGCTCTTTGAAGACTTTCTGGTTGTCATTTCTCTGCCTATATTGAGAACTGCCTTAGTTCATGATGAAATCATTCCATCTCTTTAAAACATTAAAGTTCTGGATTTTTTTTGCCTCGTTTCGGCAGGCTCCCAAACTCACAAACAAGTAACTTGTCATCAGCTGCTCTTCATTAGCAAATTGCTATGACCCATCCAATTCCGATGCTCAGAAACAGTACTGAAGGACCAGGGCATGCTTTTCTTCCCCCCATTACAGTAGCTAACAAATTGGGCATGAAGAGAAATGATGGCAATGTGATGAAAATAGGAACAGGGTAATTAAAATGAGATAATTTAATAGTGTATACCCTAGGTGAGAGGAGAATGAACTTCTAAAATGTAACCCATTAAACCACAGCAGAAGCAAAGGAAGAAATAAAATTCCACAAATGCTACCTAACCCTGGAACCTTCCCTGTACAGCCAAACAACAGACCCCTTGATGAAAAGTGATTTTTACAAACATTGTGAACGGGACACATAAGCAGAAAGGCAATTATAATACTGACCCATCGTACAGGATAAAAACATCCACCATCAAAAATAAATGCCATAAAGAAAAGAAGGTGTGAAAATGTCTACTCAGGTATTTTCCAGTAAACAAAAGAAATTGGAAGAGAGGCATTTAGAGAACCTACGAACAAAAGCAAGAAGACGAGGAAGGTCATTATTGACTAGAGTCTACTTAAAAGGCCTGGTTGTTAAGGAATGGGATTACAGGTCAGGGAGAGTTTCTTGGTTAGCATAGATGCCAAAGCCCTAAATACACAAAGTTTATTTAGTTTCTGGTTCTGTTTTTCTTCCTTTTCTATAGGATGTTGCAACTGTAAGAGAAGAAAAAGTCAAGAAACCTCAGGCACAATACACAAGAACCCAAGTCCATCTGTCTAGTCATCCAATGCATGAAATACACCATGACTGTGTTGTGTACATTTTAATGGTCAACTTAGTACACATTTCAAAAGAGTGTTAGATTTCTTTCTAATCCATGCTGAATGAGAAAAAAAAATTCAAAAGAGACTAAACTCTAATAACACAATTGGAAAGGGGACCAACCTAAATGAATAGAGTATCACTTTTATGGAGGGTCTTAAATTGAATTTTATTTCCTGACTGAGAGTTATATATGCATACAATTAATAGCTAATGAATGCTGGAAAATAGAAGTTCTTCCAGGCTGGATATAATGGAGAGAAGAGGATTATTTATGAATGGATGTATTATATAAAATTTGGTATGACCAAAACGCTTAAATAGATTAAAATTGTGTGATTAAACCTGTAGATTTAATTTGTGTGCACTTAATACATACCATAAGAGCAAATGGTAGTTAAGGCCAAGTCTGAATTCATACACATTTTGAATTTGTGAAATTGGAAACAATGAAGTTTTATTACATAGAACATAAGTATTTGAACTTTCTAATGTTTTAAGGATACACTTAGCTGCAACAGGAAATTATGTACCATAAAAATTCTTGGAGGTGGGAAGTAGGGTGAAAAACAGAAGATATCTTTAAAGGATTCCAGTGCATCTGGGTGGCTCAGTTGGCTAAGTGACTGCCTTTAGCTCAGGTCATGATCCTGGAGTCCCAGGATCCAGTCGCCATCAGGCTCCCTGCTCAGCAGGGAGTCAGCTTCTTCCTCTGACCCTCCTCCCTCTCGTGCTCTCTCTCTCTCTCTCAAATAAATAAAATCTTTAAAAAAAAATAAAGGATTCCAAATGAAAAGATTTGGGAAAGGAAATTCCTCAAAGTAGTAGAGATTAAGCTATTTACTCTTTATGTAGTATGCATTAAATCACGTCAAGTGAATAAGAATGAATGAATAAATGAATGAATGAAAAACAGAAATGGAATTTTAGTATTGGTATATATTTTACTCCCAAAGACTAAATAAACTATTGGTTATAATAAATAAAACCTCTTCAGGAATTAATTAACACTGTGACTTTCGACTCTAGGGACGAATCACGTGACAGCTCTGAAGCGTGAACTGTTCTGCACTCTGTAAGATGAATGGGTTGTGAAGGGTCTGTAGGTATCTCTGTCATTTGCCAAAGTCCTCCTCTGTTTCGTAGACAGTCATCACTCCCCACTCTGGACTTAGCTCTAAATTTAAAGGACTGGGATATGCCATAACAATACGTAGTTTCTTTGATTTCAAAATTAAATAACATGGTGCTTTAATTAAATTCTAAGTGATGCCATTTAGTGCACACTCCCTATTTTCCAGTCACTACTCTGGGAAACACAACTTCAGCCGTTTCCAACTCAGCTCAAAGGATCTTACTATGAAATGTGTTCCAAGAATCCTACTTTGAAATCTCTTTTTGTGTTGCTTTTCCCCATTGGCCTATTTTTCATACCATTTCTCCCTTCCCTTCCGTTCCTGCTATCTCCCATCAAGGCCTATCTGAGCTGGTCCTTCTCTGTTCCACAAGATTTAGCAATATGAAAACTTAATTCCCCCAAGCGGGAGTATAAAAGAGTACTAATGATTAATTAAACTTGCCTTCCACACCCACAAAACAACTTTTCATGGTTAAATCTGAATATTGAGATTCAAATAAAATTTGATGAGCATATGTTATGTAGACAAGTATATGATGCTATAAGACATCATCTTCCTAATTTTATAGCATTTGAACAGACTTAGATTAAAATAACTTGCTCAAAGTCACGTAGTTCAGAGACTGGATTCGAAACCACCCTTTGGGACAATAATGTAACTAATATGGTCATCTAACGGAATCTAATAGAATAGGAACAATCTAAGAATAAGCAGGCAGATAGGAAAACTATAGGGGAGATATTTTGGCCAAATGCACGCCGTGGTAGCACTGAGATAGGTGGATACTGACTTCACTGATACATCGGTTTATGCTTGTCGCTGGAGCTCCTGCAGTGCGCAGTATGGTAGCCACAAGGTCCACGCTGCTACTGAGCCTCTGAAACATGGCTAGTGCAAATTGACATGAGCCGAAGTGTAAAATATACTGATTTCAAAGACTTTTTTTTTTTTTAAATGACACAAACGATCTTGTTAACATTTTGTATGCTGTTGACATGTTGGAATGATGTTTTGGATATGTAAGGTGATATTTAAATTAGTTTCATACCTGTTTACCCCCCCCTTCCTTCTTCCCTTTCTTCTCCTACCGATCTTCCTACTTCTTATGTTCCATAAATGAGTGAAACCATACGATAATTGTCTTTCTCTGCTTGACTTATTTCGCTTAGCAGAGGGGGGAATGAACCATGAGAGACTGTGGACTCTGGGAAACAAACTGAGGGCTTCAGAGGGGAAGGGGGTGGGGGATGGGATAGGCCGGTGATGGGTATTAAGGAGGGCACGTATTGCATGGTGCACTGGGTGTTATATGCAAATAATGAATCATGGAACATTACATCAAAAACTAGGGATGTACTGTATGGTGACTAACATAACATAATAAAAAATTATTATAAAAAAATTAGGTTCACCTGTTTCTTTTTACTTTTTTAATAACATGGCTACTAGAAACTTACTACTGAAGTGGCTCCCGTTATGTTGCCATTGGATAGCACTTCCCTAGACCTTGTGTTCAGTGTGACCCCTGACTAGCAGCTGACATCCACTGGGGCTGGTGAGAAATGCAGAATCTCAAGAACTACTGAATCCGAATCTGCATTTTAACAAGATGCCCGAGCTATTTGTATTCATATTACAGCTTGAGAAGAAGTTTCTTGGCTCAGGACAGTTTCAGCACAGACACGGCTGTGTTTCTCTATGCTTTTGCAATCCTTTGCGCACAGGGTCCGTGGAGGAGCTAACACAGTTCTTTAAGCACCTACGATATGTCTTCTTTTGAGGGCTTATTCAGGGCTTACTAAATACCGATTTCAGTAAATAATGAGATATTCCTTTTCTGCTGCTATAAGTGCTTTTCCCATACTGGAATGACAATGGCTGCAAATACTGCCCGTGTGCCAGTCAGTCCCAGTGAGAGTTAAAACATTTATATGTCTCACACACTAAAGCCAACAGGAGACAATGGCCAGATGAAAACAGTAGGACATATGAATTTCATGTATACAATATACCTCTTCTCGAAACAGAAAGGGAAAACTGGGATTGGCACAATTGTATGAGAAAGTCTAGCAATGCTGTGAGGGTCTAATTGTCAGCCAGGTCTCCTTTGGGAGCAGAGTATATGAAGGTTATTGCTCAACGGTGCAGGCAGACAGGCTGTTGCCTTTGTCTGCTTTGCAATTTACAGTTTGGGGATGAAGGGAAACCAAGCAATATTCTTTTCTGTTTCCTTTTTCCTTGTTCTTGTTACCAATAGTACTCATTCTGGTTCGCAACTCTGCCTATACTTATAGAGGAATTTAGATTGCATTTGTTGGTTCTGAGAGCAAAGTATCATGCTAATGAATCACTAAAAAGAAAGCTGGTCTAATTATAGCCAAATGGTGCAGAATAATCTCACTTATGATTGCCCCTGATTAGGTGTAGGCTGCTGTGTTCGCTGCAGGGGACTGCAGATTATCACTGAAACGCAAGGTGCCCACTGACTGCCAGGAGGGGAAGGACTTGGAGAAAACAAAAATACTGCAGCTGTACTCTATTATTTTGCTGTTAAAGTTATGTCTTAAAGTTTCCTATACCTGTTATCTTGAAACTGGCATTGTTCAATCAACCCTTATTAGTGAATTGATCTCATGTTCAATAAATAAACATTAGTCACCTGGTAACTAAGTATGCACCCATAGGCTATCATAACATTACAGTCATGTTGCATTTGTCTATGAGGGATACTGATTTGTTTAAGCAACTGCCAACAAAGGTTGATTTAATCTGAGTGGAATCCCATGGAACTCTGAGGTCAGGGATCACAAGAGTGTAGGACTCAGGTTGCTAAGGATTATCTCCAGATTCGAAATGGTCTGAAGAACTTACTAGACTTTCTGAGACTTTCCTTCCAGTGACCTGCCATTGCTTTCCAGGTACCCCAAATGGGAAGGTGTTGGGCTTTTCCCCTATCAGCTCCCCAACCCTGCTCCCACCCTGTCACTTCAGCTTGTACTATTCTGTCAGAGTCTCCCCAACCACAGTCCTATTTCACGATCTTTCAAGTTGAAGCCTTCATCACTTTTTGGCAATTCTTTCTTTCTTTTCTGGTTCAGATTTTAGAGGAACTATAATTTGCTGAAGTCATTTTTTTCAAGTCAGTCCAGCTCTGTGACAAGGTGGCTATGCTCTGGGGACATTTCCCTAATATATGGTAGGGGAGGGCCAGACATCATAGCTGAGAACATTCAATGTGTAGGTACTGCTCTAGGGACTGGAAATATAAAAATGAGTAAGACAGACACAGTCCCTGAAATTGCCAGTAGTAATAAGTGCTATGGAGAAAATTACCATAGAGGAATGGGAAGAAGAGCAACTGACAGACTGGTTAAAAAGAGCTGAACAGAGAAGGATTCTCACTGCAGATAGCATTTAACTTGGCACCTGAAAGAAGAGTCAATCATAGGAAGATCAGGGTAAGATGATTTCTGGCATAGGACACAGCTGGTGCAAAGGCCCTGCAGCAGGAAGAAGCCTGATAAGAAGAATTTAAAAGGTCACCATAGTTGAAGATCTATGGCCAAGAAGGAGACTGATGTGAAATTAGGTCAAAGAGGTAGGCAGGGCCAGATGGTGCAGAGCTTTGGAATCCAAGGTAAAGTGTTTGGATTTTATTTGAAGTGAAACAAGAGTCACTGGAATAATATGATCAAATAATTTTAGCTCACAAAATTGTGTTTAATAATTATCACATTTTTGTTGCCTTTAACTCGATTTATACGTATCAAAATGGCCCATAAAACTGAGAAGATGCTCAACTATTAATCACTAAAGAAACTGTACGTTAAGACACAGTGAGATTGTACTGCATATCTACCAGAATGGTGAAAATTTAAAAAGATGAAAAATCCCAAGTATTGGTAGTGCAAATTGGTAAACCTCTTTGAAAAACTGGCAACACCTACCTATACTGAACACACACACACGTATACGTAATATCCCATGACCCAGCAATTCTACCACCAGGGATATAGTCAATAAAAATGTGTACATCTGTACACCAGAAGATTTGCACCAGTGTGTTCCAAGAGCCCCAAACTGGGAACTACCCGCATGGATAAATAAGCTGTCTACACCCACACTGCAACACTCTAAAGCAGCGGTTGGCAAACTATGCCCCGCTGGCCAAATCTAGCTCAACGGCTGCTTTATTACTGGCCCTTGGGCTAAGAATGGATTTTATATTTTTAAAGGGGTTGTAAAAGCAGCAACCACAGAACAAACAAACAACAATAACAACAACAAAGAAGAATCTGTACCAGAGACTACATCGGGCTTGCAAAGCCCAAGATATTTACTGTCGAGTCTTTTACAGAAAAATTTGCAAACCTTGAACATAGCGAAGGAAATGAACAAACTATAGCTAAAAACAACAATATGAATAGATTCGCCACATGTTGAGTGAAAGGAGTTCTATCCACAAAGTGTACCTGCCATATACACAGACAAAATCAACCTGCGGCCTGAGATTTTAGGTTAGTGGTTATATATGACCAGACGTGGAAAGTTTGCCAAGCTGCACCCTTATGATATGCGTAAGCATATAGTATTTGAACAAGTTACATCTGACAGATTATAGGAAAATGCAACTTAAATTCTTGAAGTCCCCCCTCCTCTCTCTCAGGTCTTGTAAAAATCTTGGGGGCTTCTGTGGTAGCCAGAGAATCGAGGAGAGACTTTTCATCTTTGCACTACTGTAGTCACCAGCGATGGCCTCATTTTCTGAACCATGTGTTTCTTTCTGGCACTCCTATTTGCATACAAAACTAGGATTTTTAAAAAACCTGATATTAAGATTCTTGTAACTTCGGTCCTTGGTTCCTTATTCTTGATTGCGGTCTTTCTCTCCCGTCTCATATCCAAGCCATTTGGCAATTTGTGGGCTCTACCTTCCACACAGGCCCACAGTCCAGCCATGTTTTTCTGCCGTCGCAGCTACAAACATGGTGTAAGCTGCCATCATATCTTTACTGGTTTAGTCTCTGAACTAGTTTCTTGGCTTTTACTCTTGAGTCCCCTGTGTACGACCCAACCAGTGTGATCCCTTGAAAACAAAGACTGTGTCACTGCTCAGGTCAGAAACCTTCAACAACTCTCTTTTTCACTCAGAATAAAACCAGAGTCCTCACAATGGCTAAGGCAGACGCTATCTCTGGGCTCTCTCCCACAAACATGCATTCACTCCCCTCAGCCACACGGATCTCCTTCTCTTCCTCAAAAATGTCACGAGCGTTCTTACCTTGGGGCTATTTGAACTAGCTGTTTTCTCTCCCTGGATTGCTCATTCTCCAGATAGCTCCATAGCTAAGCCCTTGTCTCCTTCAAGTTTTTACTAAAATCTCACCTTTTCAAAGATAATAGCACCCAGTGAGGGTTACGGTGGTGATTCTATTTAAAATTGTCAGCCAATTAATCTCTATGATCTTTTTTAAAAAAAAAAATCAATTATTGCATTTGAACATCCTATATATTTATTTATGATGGTCATTGTTTATTATCTGTCTTTTCCAGCAAGGACAGCTCTTCTTGAAGGGCAGTGATTTTTTATTCGTATAGCAATGCGTCCTAAGTGTCTACACCAGCACTTGGCACACAGAAAGTTTCAGTAAATATTGTTGAATGATAAAACGGATGAATGGAGTCCTGACTCACAGGCAAACCATTCTGTGGCATCTCTGAGTCTTGCCACATCTCTGAGGTACTGCTGTAGAGAGAACTGGGTCGTCACTACTCAAGGCCCTATGATCTCTATTCCCCATCCAGCATGGGGAACCATGTCTCCTTACTCTTGGGCCTCTGTGCTATTTCTGATAGAACCCTTTTAGAGAAGCAAAGCCATGAGGCAGATATTTTGAACTATCTAAAGCTTTCAAACTTGGCCCAAACCTTCTTTGCTCAGAATAAGGAAGGGAAAATGAAAGACAAACAGTAATTTATCCCAGCACCCATAGACATCTCTATATTTTGAAGAGAGTCAGCTGTGGAAAGCTTCAGAGCTATTGTGGATCTGTGACTTCAGAGAACAAAATTTAAAGGTCTCAGCTTCAGGCCTATTGACAGTGATTTCATTTTCTGTGGCTTTATAACTAGGACATTTGGTGTCACTTTTATATAAGACCTGGTATTTATACTTTATTTCAGCTGGGCATTGAAAGTTAGTAGTTTGTGCTTTGATACCAAATATTTTTTAACTCTATGTTATGCTGTCACATAAAATATGCCAATTTTTCTGAACTTGCCTTCCAAGGTCTAGTTTAAACAATGATAAAATTATCACGTAAATGAAGCATAAATGTGTTCAAAAGTGAGAAGAGGACGTAAAACTTACAATGGAGAAACAGATATCTGTGGGAAACTCAGGTTCAACATTTAAAGTGTTTGTTACTTATGAAGGTAAAGAACAAGACTATATTATCACAGGAAAATGATTTAAATGCTACTATAAAATGGGTTTTGTTCAATGATTAACTCCAAGCAGAGATCTCATTTGCTAATGGGAATGATAAAACTTATTTTGATTTAGTTGACTCAAGTGAGAAAGCTTATCCTCCCATGGAGAGAAGAACAAATGGATGGCAAGGAAAAATCTTTAGAAATGCAACGCAAGCTAATTAAAATGTCAAGGTCACTTAGCAGAGACAGTAATAGTGGCCACTCGAATAACATTTTATCATGGATCTTTTTTTCATTAAAAATGTTAACGACAGGAAATTTTCTGTTCATCAAACATACCTAAGGAAAACGTAACTCATGAACCACACTAAGTAAATGATACTTTAGTAAAATCTTTACATTTTCATTAAAAAAAGACCACATAAAGTTACTCATGTATGATTAATTAGCATTTTATTCTAAAAAGATTTGATAAGGGACTCAGAATCTACTACTACTACTAATTATTATTATTATCATTATTTTGTAATTGGGTGCTCAGAGAAGACTCCTACACAGTGTAACTGAGATATTGGGCGAGGGGAAGGAGGGCTCTTGATTTGCTACAAAACATACCATCCTTCAAAGATAGACTCAGCAATCAAATTGACCTTCGGCAAGTTGTTTAACTTATCCAATGCTTAGTTTTCCCACCTGTAAAATGAGGATAACAACAATGCCCACCACAGGGGATTACTGTGAGATTAACTGAAATAATATATAAAGCATGCAGTTGAGCATCTGGCACAGAGCAGAAACTCAGTAAATGCTAGTCGTTGTTGTTATTATAGGGTTTTTTGGTGAATAAGCTTTGTAAAAATAGCTTTACAAACTTGCAGTATTGATTTTTTTGCTTTCAGTTACAGAATTTTACATTCATTTCTATTACATGTCTTCTCATTAAATGCAGCCCATCCGTCCACATTATTAATATTGCCTTAGATCTCAAATTTATCATTCGCCTCCGCTTCTATCCCTCCTGGCCTCCTACCATTCACAGTCCTGATTGTCATGTCATCTAAATCTTTACCCAACTCATTTGTAAAAATCGCAGGCAAAACAGGGTAATATTCAGATCCTTAAATTTCAATCTTATAAGTTTAATTAATAGTAGAGCCAGAAATTAGCTCTCTTTTGGGTTAAGTCTTTCCATCTGTTATAAATCTTTGAGCATTCTTTCATCGAGTCAACATTGCATTTATCATGTTATACTTTGAATAACAGTGATTTTTTGATTCCTCTACTAAATTGTAGTCTCCTTGCTATTAGGAATTGTGAGTTATTTATCTCTATTATTTATTCATTGACTCCCACAGTATGTACCAAAGTACCTTCTATACGTACTTGGTCAGGAGAGGTTTCCTGAGTTAACAGAATGAAAAAAAAAAAAGGCAAAGATGGACACATCTTTGACTTAAAAATATGGTTCAACTGAAAAAAAGGTCACCTTCTGTGCTGCCATGTACAGCTTCTAGTAGGGGACCAACACACCTTTGAGAACAATAAAATGACAGTGATCATAAAACGATCATCTTCACATCTCTTTCATTTTCTAAGCATCACCTCCTTCTTGCTTTCTTTCACCTTAGATGTCCCTGCTGTGAAGCTTAATTAAACCATGTTTGCAAAGCATTCTGAACTCTTCAGAATGAAGATGCTACGGAATTGCATTATGTGTACAGTGATGCGAGCACGTCTCCTTGGTCATGTCTATAAATCCCATGCCACTCCAAATTGGAGGCAGCAAAGCAATAGACAAGCTGAAGTGATATAAAAATATAACACATATTCAGTGAATGTGTCTAGAAGAGTTTAAGAATGTGTTTTCTTTTAGAACAATGATCCCTGATGGCTTTTCTTGCTAAAGGGCAATGAGTAAAAGTTGGAAACCCATTCTAGCCCTGCTGGTAATTAACTTAGTTTTATTGCACGATGATGGACAAATTGAATGACTCTGGACAATCACTTTACATTTTCAACCTCAATGTCTTCATCTGCAAAACACGGTGTCAGAATAGGTGATCTCTCGGTTACCTTCAAGATCTGCCAATATATCAAACAAATAGGGTAGTGTCATTTCTTATGCACAGATTGATATACACCATTGCATATGACATAATTCCAGGCCTCCTAGATTAGGAAGAAAAATGAGTTCATAATTTAAACATAAGTGAGAGAAGGATTGTAAAATTTAACTGATTGTCTTAAATATTAACTGCCTGCAGTGTCCTCCCACTTATTCTTCACATTGGATACATCCTCACCACCCTCTCAAGTCCACCACTACGGAGGGTCTCTCTTCTGGGCTGTTGTGTGTTGTCATTTTACATTTATTCTCTACATGTTTTCATTCTCCATCTAGATTGTAAACTCACTGAGGAAAGGCATCATATAATACTTCTTTTTATCTTTGAAAGGACATACATATCTAGGCATTAAGAGATCTTAAACACTCAGTGACTAAGTAGCTTTTATAAATATCTGATTATGATACCAGTTGCATTACCATTAAAGGTAAACATAAGCAATTTTAAGTGCCCGTGTAATATTTCATAATGAGAATTAGCATGGGTCCAAAATTTGAGTCTGCCACTTATCGAAGGTTTCTACCTCTCAATTTACAAATCTGCAAAATAGTGAATTGCTCCCTGCCTTTTAGAGATGTTTGAGTATTACATGAAATAATATGAGCAAAGTTGACACATAGCAGATATTTGGTAAATAGTAACTACCAGTATCATGACTATTAGAATGAGCATGGTAGCCATACACTTGGCTTTGGTATGTTTACACAGCTAATCAGTGGTCTTCGACTTCTGTGTGTGACCACATCTCCTGGGGAGCTTCTGAAATATTTAGCTACTGAGGACCAACGCCTGGAAGGTCTAACTCTGGTGATCCTTGAAACTTATCTTGAGGAATGCTGTTTCACAGTTCAATTGTTCCTAACTTATCCTTTTTCTTAAAATTCTTAAAAAAATATTCCTCAGAGTTCCAGAGTTGTCAAACATTTGACTTTTTACCAAGTATTAAAATATTAAAATATTTTGATGCATGCCATCCTGAAAGAGAGGTTGCTTGTGGAAACAACCTGGAAGGTATAAGCTTGAAAAACAGGGATGAAAAATTACCTAGTGTAATTTCCCTAACCAAAGAAAATAATTGCTTTCCAATAGCCTGAAAATTACACAAACTCTTTTCCCCCCTCATATTTTAACTGCCATTTCCAATTTCCAAGTATGGCTAAGACCTCAGGTTACTCACATATTCTTTGAACATCAGTATTTTAGACAATTATTTTTAGGGCAAGGTTTACATTGGATTTCATTTCAGTCTTCTGCCAATTGGCAATATCACTATACAACTGATTTGAGACTGGTGTCAGTAAATTGCTTCAACCAATACTTTTGATACATTGTTCCTTAGCTGGACTCTCAAGCACTTTAGAATTTTGAGAGCAAACCATAAAAGATTAAGGGCATCAGGGCAAAACATATTAGGATTGTAGATATAAGCACATTCTAGCAGCACAGATTTTCAAACTATAAAATTACTTTAACTTTAGTCTTTAAACTTTTTTTTAGTATTTAAGTTTTCAGCCTTTCTTCAAAAAATCTAAGTCATTGTGAAGAATGATAACCGGGGACAAACAAAACTGACTTTATCCTTCCCAGACTCCAAGTCATTTCTTATCAGTTCCTATTAGTATTAGCAAGGGGTATAAGTTTAATTACTGTAAGACAGAGACCAAAATAATGGTAGTTTAAAGAAAGTACAATCACTTTCTCTTCACAGAAAGGTCTGGGTTAGTCATCCATGGCTGGTAGGGAGCACATCGCAATCAACAGAGGCGCCCATTGCTTCCATCTTGTTGCTTTATCATCCTCAACACAGAACTTGCATTTCACTGTTCAAGATGGTTGCCCCAGGTCCTGCCAATCATCCTCATTATGGCCCATGGGAAGGGGTCCTTGCAGCCGTTAGGCATGTTTCTTCCCTTGAAGTGCATAACCCAGAAATGACACGTAAGTGTTCATTCACATCCCAATGGGAAGAACTTATTCGCATGAGCACATTTAGCTTCAAGGGAGGATAAAAATGTAATCTTTAGCTGGGTTGTCATATATCTAGCTGTAAATTCTACTACTGTGTAAGAAGCGAAGAAGGGATTTAGGGAAACATCTAGCTTCCTCTTCTATACCTGATGCTCAGTAAGTTCAAATGGATTGATAAAATGCACAATGAGTGCTACTGAATCAGTGTACTAACTAGGGACCTTAGGGAGACTCTCGTTATAACCTAACAAGATTATAGGAAAGGTAGAAAAAGTGCTAAGAAAGGGGAAACTTATATTATGTCAATACTTTTCCCAAGGGTTAGCCTGATGACTTAATGGTCTAGAAATTTTTTCTTCTTAGCATCTAAACTGCTAATCAGTTAAGGGAATCAAGCATTTTCATTACCTACAACAATCTAGAGAAAGTTGGGCCTTATCTAGGAGAACCAGTACCAACCTGATATCAAGTATTTATTTATTTTTCTTTTTTAAAAATTTAATTTATTTTGGTGGGGGGGCAAAGGAAGAGGGAGAGAGAATCTCAAGAAGATTCCCTGCTGAGTGCGGAGCCTGATGCAGGGCTCGATCTCAGGACTCTGAGATCATGACCTGAGCCAAAGTCAAGAGTCATACATTCAACTGACATTCACCCAGGTACCCCTGATATCAAGTATGTATGGTATGTATGTATGTATGTATGTATTTTTTTAAGATTTTATTTATTTATTTGACAGAGAGACAGCCAGCAAGAGAGAGAACACAGGCAGGGGGAGTGGGAGAGGAAGAAACAGGCTCCCAGCAGAGGAGCCTGATGTGGGGCTCGATCCCAGGGATCTAGGATCATGCCCTGAGCTGAAGGCAGAGGCTTAATGACTGAGCCACGCAGGCCCCCCGATATCAAGTATTTAATTTTATGACCAAACCAGTACAAACTCAAGGAAATACTAAAATTTGATTATATATATTTATACTCACTCTGTAATATATCCTATGATCATTCCGTAGAAGTGTAAGAACTATTTATTCTCTTTTACAGTTGCTTACAGTTTCTTTGTGCGAATGTACCACTGTTATTCAAACTAGTTCCCTGTTGGTGATAATTTAGGTCATTTGCAGTCTTTGCTTAAACCAAGACTGCTACAATAAAGGGCCTTGTATGGATATTATCTTTTTTTTCAACACTGACAACATATCATTGGGATGGAGCCTTGGAAGTAGCATTGTATATCTTTAGGTATTTAAAAACATTGGTGTTTTTGTCCTATACATTAACATTGTACTGCATGCTAGCCTTGGTTCTTTCTTTTTCAGGGGCACAAAGGTTCTCTTTGTTGGCTCTCCATTGTGAGCAATAGTAAAATGAGCCACCAACTTTTTTCACCTCCTGCCTTTTCCTCCTCAGCGGCTATTTTGAAGTAATATCCTTTTATTCTCTGTTTAAACCTATGAGATTATTAGTGGGTCTATTCGATGTTTTCATGCCCTCTCTTCAAACTTCCCCCATATTCTGTTGACCGTCAGAGATACAGCAATTACACACCACATCACCTTCCTTAGAAATGTTATTTTGTCCGGTTTCTACAGTTAAATATATATTTAATCCTGGTCCTTATGCAGATGTCACTCCAATGATTTTGTTTATCTGAAGTTTATTCTTCAATAGAGTTTTTGGAGAGCGAACATGGAAATAATATTTCCTGAATTTTTGCAAGCTCATAATCACTTATCTTTGTCTTTTATTACATAAAGATCAGTTTGGGTCAAATCTTTTTTCTTGAGTATCTTAAATACATTATCCATTTGCATTCTGACATAAAAGCCAAGGAATCTGATACTCTTTCCTTTATAAGTTACTTGGTCTTTTTGAATGGATGTTCAAAGGAGACCATAAACACACACACACACACACACACAAACACACATTTATTTATTTATTTATTTATTTATTTATTTATTTATTTTCCTTTAAAGTCCAATTGTTTTACTAGAATACTGACCATTCTAGGTTAATTTTCCTGGATAGGTAGTAACCCTTTTCAATTTTTGGTTTCTAATTTTTTTTACTCCAGGAGATATTTCTTGATTTTTA
Organism: Ursus maritimus; assembly: GCF_017311325.1. Taxonomy (NCBI): domain Eukaryota; kingdom Metazoa; phylum Chordata; class Mammalia; order Carnivora; family Ursidae; genus Ursus; species Ursus maritimus. Next base: position 42,737,540 of record NW_024424230.1, on the reverse strand, counting down.
TTTCTAGTGTTTGTTCTATTCCTTTGCTTTGGTTTTCCTTCTTTGACAATTTCTATTTTATGCACAGGAGATATTCTTTGCCTGCATTCTGTATTTTTCACTTCCTCCTGCATTCTTCGTATCTCTCTTCACTTTGTGAGTTTTAAGTGTTTCATCCTTTCAATCATCTATTAGTCTTAAGGTATTATTTGTGGCTTTGTTTGAGTTCCTTATAGTTTTTTTTTTTTTTTTAAGACTTTATTTATTTGTGAGAGAGAGAGAGAGAGAGAGAGAGAAAGTGTGCACAAGCAGGGGGAACGGCAGGCAGAAGGAGAAGCAGGCTCCCCACTGAGCAGGGAGCCAGATGTGGGGCTCATAACCTGAGCTGAAGGCAGACGCTTAACCGACTGAGCCACCCAGACAACCTGAGTTAGCTTATAGTTTAATGTTCACTTCTGAAATGTTTTTTTCCCTTTTATTTCTAAATCTTTCCTGCATTTTGATAGATCTCTTTTTAAAATTTTCCTTCTCCAATTATTTTATTTTTGAATTTTTATAATTGCTGCTCATTCTGCTTATCTAAGACTTCAATTTCTATCATTCTCTTAATTTCTTTTGTGTCATATTTAAATATTAGACTAGGGATTTCAATTGTTCTGTACCCAGGTCTTTCTGTTCTATATTTTATAGTAACTCTATATGGAATTGTCTCACAATTCTTTTTTTTTTTTTTTTTTTAAGATTTATTTATTTGAGAGAGAGACAGAGTGCGTGGGGGGTGTGGAAGGGCAGAGGGAGAGCGAGAAAGAATCTCAAGCCGACTCCCCACTGAGTGCAGAGCCCAACACCAGGCTTGATCTCAAGACCCTGCGATCATGCATGAACTGACCTAAAATCAAGAGTCCAACTGAGTCACTCAGGCGCCCCTCCCACAGTTCTTTTCTGTTCTTATGTTAAGTTGTTTATCTAGTTTTTACCCCTCTCTGCACTGTCCTCATGTGGTGGTGGGCATTATAGCAGCTTTTGTAATAGCAGAGGCTCTGCAGTTAGGTGGAAAAGTCACAAAGTGTCATACATAATGAGGGAAATTTCAATAAGTGGAAATAAAGCAAGTGGCTGTAGATTCCAAATGATGAGAACAACAGAAGCCAAACAGACACAGAAGAGGAGAGTACAGATTGAGTGGCATATAAGGAAGGGGTATAAAGTGGAGTCAGACCCCTAGGATTTTGAATCTCATACCAAAGTCTGACCTTGCCGGCAAAAATTTTTGAGAAGGGGAATTCTTGACTTACGTTTTAACAAGATGACATTGGCAGTAATGAAAAGGATGGTGTGAAGGATCTAACGCCACTGTCATTATAAAATTCAATATATTTGGGTACTTGTAGAGAGAGGGGATCATTTGATACAGGTAAAACACTTTCAAAAATAGCTAAACAACATTTTCACTTTAGTAGAAGTGGCACAAATCATAAAAGAACATCAGGCTAGAGGGAAGGTCTCACGATCTAAAGGACATCACCCTCTGTGCTATCGGCTCCAGAGTACAGAAACCCACTGGTTGATTATAAACTGGTGCAGCCATTATGAAAAACAATATGGAGTTTCCTCAAAAAGTTAAAACTCGACCTACCATATGATCCAGCAATTCCACTTTTGGTAATAAATCCAAAGGAAATGAAAACACTATGTTGATGAGATCTGAACCCCCATGTTCATAGCAGCATTATTTACAGTAACTACTGTAAATATGAAAACTTAAGTATCCATAGACAGATGAATGCATAAAGAAGTTGTGATATATACATATATACAATATTGTATATATATATACACATATATATACATATATATACACATATATACATATATATACATATATATGTATATATATATGTTATTCAGTCATAAAAAAAGAAGGAAATCATGTTATTTGAGAGAACGTGGATAGTCTTTGAAGTCATTATGCTAAGTGAAAGAAGTCAAAGACAAATATTGTATGATCTCACTCATATATGGAATCTAAAAAACAAAAAAAATAAAGAAATAAAACCCAGAAAAAGAGATCAGCTTTGTGGTTACCAGAGGTGGGGGATGGGGGGGAATGGATGAAGATAGCCAAAAGATACAAACTTCCAGTTACGAGATAAATAAGTGGGATGCCTGGATGGCTCAGTTGGTTAAGCATCTGTCTTTGGCTCAGGCCCTGATTCCAGGGTCCTGGGATCAGGTCCAGCTTTGGGATCCCTGCTCAGTGAGGAGGAGCCTGCTTCTCCCTCTCCCTTTGCCCCTCCCCCCTTATGCTCTCTCACGTGTTCGTGCTCTCTCTCTCTCAAATAAATAAATACAATCTTTTAAAAAACAAGATAAATAAGTACTAGGAATATAATGTACATCATGGTGAATGTAGCTAACACCGCTGCATGGTGTACATGAAAGTTGTGAAGAGGGTAGATCCTAAAAGTTCTCACCACAAGGGAAAACCCCCTTTTTTTTTTCTTTTTATTTATTTCCATATCCATATGACATGATGGATGTTAGCTAAAATTACTGTGGTCATCATTTTACAATATATTAAGTCAAACATTATGCTATGTATCCATTGTTTCTCAATAGAACTGGGAGAAAAACCCCACCAGTTAGTGTTGATTTGAGCAGAAAGATATAATGGAAAGCTACCTTCCATCCCAGTCTATGTAAAACACATACACCTTAATTCTGCTGGGGAAATCATTCATATCTACAACTGAGAGAAACTGTAGGTAAGAATACAAGGTGAAATATTTTCTAGAATGTTTGCTTGTTTAGAACCAATTAGCTATTTCTGGAGGAGCTCAGATTCAAGTAACAATGGAACAGCAGTTCGATGAGCAAGAATATAAACTAGGGAACCTCAGTCAAGAGACTGAACTTTTAAAAATAAGAAGAAGGAATACAGCAGGTTCTGTGGCTGCGCTGCCCTATGTCCTCTCAGTTCATTTCCAGGTATACGTGCAGGACTTGGGGGACAGTTTGCACGCACTCTGATAGCACCCGTTGCAGATACCTGCTTCTTTCTGCTTCCCTGCCCAAGGGCTTTCTTTGAAAACTCTATTTCAGCTGGAAAGTTTAAAGATCCCCTTTCTCAGCTCAAGTTCAGGGCAACTTGGAACTGCCAGGGATTCAACACCCAGAGGACATGCCTCAGCCAAAGACAGTCAGAGGATAAGCATCCCCAGCTTTTCCATTTCTTGGTGGGAAAACTCTAAGCTGTATTCCACAAGGTTCCTCAATATTCCCAGCAAGACTGAGCCCTAGTCACCCACAGCCCACCCAAGCTACACACCTATTATTCACTTTTTCCCAATTGCTTCACTTCCTTCTCATCCTAGGACCCCTTTTCCTGTATTTATTATATTATAAATTATATTATAAATTATAAATATAAAAAATTATATATTATAAAATACATTTCCTGTACACAAGTCTTTTTGTCTTGGTCTTCTTTGGGAGAACCCAAATGATGACTAGCAGATATTTTTATCTTTTAAATTCTTCCCAAATTGTTTTACCTCCTGTTTCAAGGTTCCACTGGAAACCTCTTGGTATCTAGAGCTGATCTATAGTGCTTAATAGAATTTCCCCCTCAGTGTAAGAGCTGCATTTTTCCCATCTTGGAATCCACAGTGCCCAGCCTATTCCCTGGCATAGAGCAGCTGGTCGTTAAATAATTGTGGAATCAATAAATGAAAGAAGTTCCGTAGGCAAGCAAACTATCAGGGAATTCAAGCAACAAGCAAGTAGAGGATGTTTACGTAGGAGTCGAGCTTCAGGAAGCGACAGAAATCTCGGGAAGCAGGTAATTGCATCAATTAAAAAATAAATAGCAAGAAGATACAGAGACAGGATTTCAGGAACAAGATTCGTTCTCCATAGAAAATAATAGCTCATAAGAAAATGCTCAACTTCAGAGTGGGAAGGAGATGATGAAGCCTGCCATAGCATTCATTTAATCCTTACAAAAGTCATATAATACATGTATTATATGCTTCACTTAATGAATGAGAAAAACCTGAGAAAAGTAAATAAAAAGGGGCCAAGTTTATAGAGTAAGTGGTGATTGGAGAATCAGGAGACCAGTCACCTGGTGTTCTTGCTGTAATTACTAGAAGTCACAGCTCCTAGGACTCAAAAGGATTCCTATTTTGAGGAGTCAGCCACTCGTGTTACACCCTGTACCTCCAGTTCCACGAGGGAAAGCTAATTTTCATGTGGAAGGATCCTGTAAGGCCAAAATTGGTGAGTAGACCAGCTCTTCCTGAAGAAAGGGAATAAGAATTTGGAGGCCATTATATCTGTTTCAGAATTCAAAGTCTTGTTGTTTCTTTGAAACGATGGAAGGAATGCCCCCCAACTGTGCCACAGACGGCCATTCTGAACAGTAATTTTTTTCAAAAAAATAATAATGAAGAGGCATGTACTATTCTTTTTTCCTCTTCTTCTCTTTTGCTCCCTATTACTGAACATAATTCCCTCAATTTTAATGGAAGTGAACTCTCTCTTCTTAAATCAGTGTGCTCCCTCTGTAGGATTCAAAATTACAGTGCTGTTTTTGGAGCCATCATTTTGCTTCCATGCTAGCAATTTCTCTAAATCTTTGCCTTGTGGCCTCGATGAATGCATTTGGCAGGAGGAGCAGGCTGATAGAAAAAGGGAGAGCTTCTGTGAACACAAGTACCTTGGGAAATCAGCAATGATGTGAAAAGAAATACATAAAAGCTATCCAGCACAGTATATCTGTTTTTAATGGGACTTCATTAAAAGTATATATTTTTTAAAGTTTGCCTCAGCATGGCAGTGGGTTTCTACAGATGAAGTTTGAGAGCACTTAGAAGTTTCTTTTCACTTCTCTTCTTTTTAATTCACTCACTACAAGCTTTGATAGAGAAAAGGAGAGTAACTGCCGGTTCATATTAACTTTGTAGAGGGATTTATAGCATTTGTCATTGATTTTCTAGAAACTTTAGAATCAAGGCCAAAGGGGAGTCCTGATTCATGAAATGAGAAGTTGAGTGATCAGAAGAGTGAGCCTGGCAGGAGTTGCCTTCAAGGGCATTGTACTCAAAGTGGTGTGCATCCTGGGATGTTCTAGAACACAGCCTTAACCAATGCCTTGGCTCAGAGGACGGTCCTGAATCCAAGGCATGTCTGGCACAGAGTTTGCCCTTCATGACTGTCCAGTGAATGAATGAGTATCTAGTGCGAAATCCAGAACTAAGGGAAGAGAATCAGAGTTCCAATGATGGAAATAAAAACAACAAACAGAGGTGTTTTTAAACATGGCAAATATCGTCCACAACAAGAAAGAGATTTTGTACAGCAGTGGAAGAAATATTTCACAGATGGAATGAAGTCATTGTGAAGAGGGCTTAAACTGCTAGAAAGAGGAGTTTTCACTTTAAGCTATAGGCAATGGAGCTCTAGTAAAGATTTTTAAAATAGTGATCTCAGAGTAGTTCTTTACGATTACCTAGAAGAATGGTTTTGAAGGGAGGAAAATATAGGCCTAGCAACAAGTCAGGAGTCTAGCTCCAGCAAGAGAAAGGAGTAGTTAGGAGCACATGCCTCAGAGAGATCTGGAATTGCATTCCAGATGTGCCATCCATGATTTATGAGACCCTATGTGTCTTTATTTCTTCACGCATCATTCTTCTCATCTGCATAGGTATAACTTATTAATTCATTCAGTATTTTGGGGATTACCCTTTCGTCAGTTTCTGTTTTAGAATCTGAGTAAACAGGTATAGGTATAAGGAGACCTTACTCACATGAGTCATTCTGAAGAGTAACATTCAAGTTAAGAAAAAGGAGAGGATACAAATAGAAAAAAAAATAAGCATTTCATGGAAAGAAAATGATTAGTAGAATTAGTGTAAATATCTTAAGGCAAGAATGAGCTGGGCATAGCCAGGGAACTGAAAGAAGGTCGGCATGTACTTGTGGATAGGGAGGCAGTGATATGAGATGAGGACAGATGCCTAAGTGAGGATCGAATAATGGAGAGAGTCATGAGCCAGGCTAAGAGGACTGGATATATTCTTGTTTGTTTGTTTTTATAGAGGGAAGAAGGAGGGGCAGAGGGAGAGGGAGAGAGAATCTTAAGTAGGCTCCATGCCCAGCATGGGGGCTTGATCTCACAACCCTGAGATCATGACCTGAGGCTAAATCATGAGTTGGATACTTAACCAACTGAGCCTCCCAGGCGCCCCTGGATATATTTTAAACAGGATGGGAAATGAATAGAGAGTATTTTTGTAACTCATGATTGCTGAGTAGAAGATGGGTTGTAAAGGGACATGAATCAGAGCTGGGGACTAGTTTAAAGCCACTGCAGACATCTGGGAAGGAGGTGACGATGGGTTGGAATAGGACTGATAATGAAAAATAAAGGGATATGTTCAGGAGTTAGAATCAATAGAACTTGCTGAGAAATTGAGTTTGGAGAATAATGGAAGGCAAGGAATCAAAGATAATCCCTACATTTCTGGTTGAAGCAACTGGTTATAAGGTTTTGTGTGGTTGTTGTTGTTTTGGCTCACAACGTCCTTTCCAGACTCCTAATGCATCTTCCTGGGCTGCGGAGCCTGAAAAACCAGTGACTATGGTTTCCCGCTCCCTTCACTTGGGTTCCAGGTGGGATTTCAGTTCCAAACAGATGTCCTTGTGCAAGTATGGAGTGGAGAACTGAGATATGTGAGCAGTGAGGCAGGACATGGGCATCATTTTGTGAGTCCTGATATTTCTTGGTTCTGCTGTCAGCACGTACAGTGCCAGCTTCCCAACTCCGCAAGCAACCCTTAACTCTACAGCTTGCTAATCATGGCAGGGATGGCAGCATTCTTGGACGATAAGTTGCTCAGTGAGAGTCCTTTCTGGAAGCTCAAACACTGCTTTCTTTTGTTCCCTTTAAACGACATAATGCATTTGATACCCTACTTTCAAGAAGACATCCCTCTCTGCTTAAACTAGCTAGAGTGCCTTCTGTTCTGACCCACGCAGCACCTTGGCTCATCCTTGCATCACTTCAGCATCAAAACATTCAAGAAAAGGGGAGAAATCTAGTAAACTTCTAGTAAACTAGAAGCCAGGAAAGACTGAAAAGGGATAGATGAAAAGAAAATTACAAGTGTGATGTCATGGAAAATGGGGAAAATATTATTTTCCAGAATACTTTTTAATGCTGAGTGGTTAGCCTAGAACTGAGTGGTAAAGTAAGAAAAATGGCAAGGGGATCATTGGTGAGCTTGCAAAGAATCTTCATGGAGTAGGGGAAGTAAACAAGAGAGAATGACTGAAAAGTGAACACAGCCTAAATAAATGGATTTAGTAACCGCAGGTGACTTACAGATGCTTCAATGTAAAAGGGTTAGCAAACCAGGGAGGTATTGAGCAGAATAGGGGTTGCATTATTTGTCTGCGTGTCTGTTCATTCTAAAGATAGGAGCCACCGCAGCACACCCATAGGCTGACTGTAGCCTCCTCTCCAGAAAAGAAGATGGATGATGTGTGAGAGAGGAGAGAATTGTAGGAAGAAAGTATTTGGGAGCACAAATACTTTGGTTAATCTGGTCACTTTTCTTTCCTCAATGAACTGTGAGGTAGCCATCAGCTGATAATGAATTGGGATTGTAAGGTGTGACTGTTTGGAGAGAAAGTAAAGGTATGCAATGGTTTTCTTGAGTGATAGTAACAAACTAAAAAAGAGCTATAGATAACCCATTTAATTCTCAGGTCATGAATTTTCAGATGTTGGTCTGCATGGTTATGTGTTGTTGTTTTTTTCCAGCAATGTACAATTAGCTGCTTGTCTGCAGGCAAAAAATAGGCTGACAGTAGCATTTAAGCAACATCCAGGCTTAACCAGATAATACAGTGGAAAGAGAAGGGTTCTGAATATTTATAAGGGAGTGATTATAACTCTGGGACATAGAATCTAAGTCAGGTAAAGAGCAATGTGAGGAAACAAAATGAGAAATTGATGGTGAGAAATGTGCAGGTTCAACAGATGATGCACTGATGAAGCTGAAGACTGATTTGAATGGAAACGATAGAGTAGGTGAGCTGGTTAGAGGAGGAGGTGGTTGAAGCTCAGGTTTCAGAATGAGAGAAGTTACTTATATCAAGGTCAAGGGTTTGACCACCGAAATAGGTGGCTGAAATGGAGCAGAGAGACAATGACATTGGCTAGATTATTCATTACGATGTTGAAGTTACCAGAAATGCTGACAGGAGAAGCAGTGGAAAGAAGGCACAGTGATTTGGTGTGAACATCAGTAAATGAGCAGGAGTAACCAGGGTCAGTAGATAATTATAGCCAGGCAAGAGGTTGGGTAGTTTCCTTCTTACCCGACCTCTATGCCACCTCAGAAGAATACCAACAGCCACCTAGTAGACTAGTTATTCACATTACATGAGATAACACGTATAAAGTACCTAAAAACGTCCGTAAATTTAATGTGTGTTGCTATTGTTATGGTCACTATGAATAAATCAACCTACGCTAACAAAATGGCTAATACGTGCCGATCACGGGGTTGGATGTTATTCACTTTTTTTTTTTCTTTGTTTCTTTGACCTAGAGACATAGATTATGAAATCTGGACAAGACCTCAAAAGTCACTTCATCAAAGGTCCATGAACTCTAGCCAAAGGTTGGAAAACTACCTGAGAAGTATATAATAAATATATATATTTATTAAGTATATAAATGCCATCCTCCACTCCTGATCGTTCTGATTCTTTACACCTGCAGTGGCACCTGGGCACCTATGTTTTTAGTAAGTTCTCTAACAGATTCCAGTACAACGCCAAGTTTAGGAACCACTGCTGAGCATCTATTTTATAGGTGAGGAAACTGAAGGACAAGATCAAAGCCAGTTAGGAACAGAATCAGGACTTCTACCCATGTGCCCTGTTTCCAAGCCCAGGAATTAGATCCTGAAAGATAGTAACACACTGATGCACTGGGATGGGAAGCTGAGGAAAGGTTTATACCCTTTTTCTTCATATTCTGCTTAGGTGGATACACTGAGAATAGCCACGGCAGAGAGAAGCTGGTCTAGGCAACACGCTAACTATGATAGCAAAGTAGACAGTATCGTTCTATGCCACCAATCAAATGAGATATATAATAAACGTGTTGGAAAGATGGTATGCAAAGAAGAGGGTGCAAATAACTATGAGGTGAGCTGACAGACGTTACAATAATCCAGGTTTATAACTATGGTGGTAAAAGTACCGTGGGGTGGCAGACAAATTTTTTTTTTTTAGATTTTTTATTTATTTATTCGACAGAGATAGAGACAGCCAGGGAGAGAGGAAACACAAGCAGGGGGAGTGGGAGAGGAAGAAGCAGGCTCACAGCGGAGGAGCCTGACATGGGGCTCGATCCCAGAACGCCGGGATCACGCCCTGAGCCGAAGGCGGACGCTTAACCGCTGTGCCACCCAGGAGCCCCGACAAATTATTTTTTAAAAAAGTTTTGGAGTAGAAATGGCAGGGTATTTTGATTCTGTATTAGTGTATGAGATTGACAAAGTCCATATGTGAAACTTGAGTCAAATAATAGGCAGCCCTGCTAACCTTTCCTCCTAGTGAGCTGATTTCAAACCCTGCCCACATATCAGAATCATGTCCTTGACATTCTGAGTTAACTGACAGGACTCGCTTTGGATTTGAGATACATATTTAGTAAATAGGAATATTTAAAGTGTTTCTACCTTGTAAAAGCTCTCAAAATGACCAGGTTTTAGCAGACTAGGTTATGCTCAAGATTCTACAATCCTGCTATAGATCGATCGATTGACCTACCTACTACCTACCTACCTATCTTTCTATCTACACACACATCTTCCAGCTGTATAACAGCATTAGGAGATCAAAAATGAATTCCAGTGGACTTGTCATTAAAGATAATAGGAGCTGCCTCGTGAGCTGCCATCACCATGGCAAGTGGTTTCAAACAAAATAGTGTGGAAATAGTCACTATGTCACTGGACTTTAAAGTCAGGAACTGAATACTACCCAGAACATGTTGCCTGTCCTCAAAGAGGAGGGAGCGCTTTGCTGTGAACTACTTATAACAGAGTAGGCAGTGATACTGCCCATAAAGGTACTTACTCTTCTCCAGTATTTTTACTGAATATATAATAGCAGCAAGGTACATTGTCCATCAAACATGCCTAATGATGACAGCTCAGTATGTTATCCAAGCTCACTGTATATATTATTTTCCTGCTTTGCTAGACAAAGAAAATTCTTGTAACTGGGAAAAACAGGTACAGATAAGAATTATGACCCTCTGCGCACTCTTATTTTTTAATTTACAAGTAGAGAAACTTTAGGCAGAGACAATGATGTCTAAGGTACCTCCAGGACATTATACAATTGAGATGGAACACTTTGGCCTTCTCCGGAGATGAATGATGGGCCCCTCCAAATGTTGCTCATGACCTAAGGCTTTATTTCAGTATAAATAAGGAAGATGCCTCTAGAAGCAGTGTGTGAGGTAAATCTTCCCTAAGAACAAAAGAGGCTAAGACTGGGAAGTGGGAAGCCTTAAGTGGCTATACCTTTTACACATACCCAATTATCTCTAATAATGACAATGCCTAAAGCCTGAGAAAGTGAGATGCCATTGTCCTAATCAGTGTCATAGCTGCTATCCACACAGAGGCTTTGATTCTGAGTTCCAGCTCTGAGTTGTTTCTCCAAAGAGCTGCTGTTGGCCAGGCCCTCACAGACCATGGAAGACAGGCAGTTTTTGAAAGGCTGAGTTAGGCACACATGGTATTCTGTTTCACTCTTATTTGGCTTCGTTCTTGGAGTTCCTGCTCTGCGTAAATCAAAATGTTCAGGATAGGAGAGTGGTTCAAGATGGCAACATAAGAAGATCCTGAACTTACTTCCTGCTGTGGACCCAACAAATATACAGCTATATATCGAATTCCCTTTGAAAAGAATCTGAGAATCAGCTAAACAGCTACTCCACAACAGAGTCTAAAAGGGCCACACCGAGATAGGTAGGAGAGGCAGCAATGTGGTCTTGCCAAAAACCACACCCCTGATATGGCAACTCACCATTGGAAGGGGCCTCATAAATACAGAACTCCTCCCTGAGGAGCAAGGGGTTTGTGTCCCACAATGGCACCCCAACCCTTGGAACTTGCACCAGAAGGAAAAGCCCCCAAACATCCGACTTTGAAAACCAGTGGGGCTTATATCCAGGAAGACCAAAGGGCTGTAGGAAACAAAGGTTTCACTCTTAAAGGGCTTGAGTGCTGACCCACTTGCCCCAGGACCCAGACAGAAGCAGCAGTATGAAAAGAGCCTAGACTGTATATGGAGGAGATTCATTCGCTAATCTTAACACATCTGTGAGAGGGTCAAAAACCTCTTTGGGACTCTCTCCAGGGATGGAAGTGCTGGTGGCTGCCACTTTTGCACTCTCATTCTATCCTGCTAGCACCTGCCTACTCACACCACCACCGTGGTTCTGCCAGAGGCAGTGAATGAACGCTCCCATCCCTCTGCACTGCTACCATGTGGCTCACCAGAGGTGACAGACAGGCACCATGCACCCCACAATGCTGTTGCAGCCCCTCCCAGGGATGGTGTCACGGTGAGTGAACCCAAAAAGACCCACCTCAAGACACATCATAATTAAAATATCAAAAGTTAAAGATAAAGAGAGAATTTTAAAAGCAGCAAGAGAAAAGCAACTTATTACCTACAAGGGAACCTCTATAAGACTATAAACAGATTTCTTAGCAGAAATCTTGCAGGTTGGAAGGGAGCAGGATGATATATTATAAACGCTAAAAGGAAAAAAAACTTCCAAGCAAGAATACTTTACCCAACAAGGTTATTCAGAATTGAAGGAAAGATAAAGAGTTTTCCAGAGACACAAAAGCTAAAGGAGTCTATCACCACTAAACTGGCCCTATAAGAAATATTAAAGAGACTTTAAGCTGAAAAGAAGGGATATCTATCAGTAATAAGATATCATCTGAAAGTAAAAATCTCACTGGTAAAGGTAAATATAAAATAAGGGAAGTGGATTAATCATTTATAAAACCAGTATGAAAGTTAAAAAACAAAAGTAGTAAAAATAGCTATAATAATAATTAAGAGATACACAAAATAAAAAGATGTAAAATGTGACATCAAAAACATAAAACATAGGAGAAGAGTAAATATGGAGAGTTTTAGAATATATACAAACTTAACTTGCAATCAATTTAAAATATGCTAAGATACAATATATATTTTATATATATTACGTGTATATATATATTGCATGTATATATATTGCATGTATATATATATATAATGTGTTTATATATATTACATGTGGATATATATACACACACATACATGTGGATGCACAAAAGATAATGAGAAAGGAATGTAAGCCAAACACTATAGAAAGTCATCAAACCATAAGGGAGGGAAGCAAAAAAAGAAAGGAACAGGGGGCGCCTGGGTGGCTTAGTCCTTAAGCGTCTGCCTTCGGCTCAGGGCTTGATCCCGGTGTTCTGGGATCGAGCCCCATATCAGGGTCCTCCGCTGGGAGCCTGCTTCTTCCTCTCCCACTCCCCCTGCCTGTGTTCCCTCTCTCGCTGGCTGTCTCTCTCTCAAATAAATAAAATCTTAAAAAAAAAAAAAAAAAGGAACAGAGAAGAACTACAAAACAGCCAGAAAACAATGAACAAAATGGCAATAAGTACATATATATCAATAATTACTTTAAGTGCAAATGGACTAAATTCTCCAATCAAAAGACCTAGAGTGGCAGCATGGATAAAAAACAATCTATATGTTGCATACGAGACTCACCTCAGATCTAAGAACATACACAGACTGAAAGTGATGGAAAAAAAATATTTCATACAAATGGAAACCAAAAGAAAGTAGGGGTAGCTCCACTTATAGGAGACTAAACAGTCTTTAACACAAAGAAGGACATTACATAGTGATAAAGGGGTCAATCCACAAGATGATATAACAATTGTAAACACTTAAGTGTTGAGAATGGGAATCCTTGTCTTGTTCCTGAACTTAGTGGAAAAGCTTTTAGCTTTTCACTGTTGAGTGTGATGTTAACTAGGCTTTCAGATATGACTTTTAATTACAGTGAGGTACGTTCCTTCTAGACCCAATTTGTTGAGAGTTGGGTTTTTTTTTTTTTAATTATTGAAGTGTGAGAGTTGCTTATATATTCTGGATATAAGTCCTTTCTCAGAATTGTGTTTTGCAAAAATTTTCTCCAGGAGTGCAACTTGTCTTTTTCATTATCTTAACAGTGACTTTCAAGGAGCAGAGCTTTCTAATTTCAACAAAGTCCAATTTGTCAATGTTTTCTTTTATGGCTGATGCTTTTCATGTCCTATCTAAAACAAATAACAACAACAATAAAAAACCTTTGCCTAACCTAAAATTGAAAAGTGTCTTTTATGATTTTTGATAGAAATATCATAGTTATAGTTTTGCATTTAAGTCTATGATGCATTTTGAATTAATTTTTAGAAATGGTATGAAGTAAGGATCAGGATTCATATTTTTGCATATGGATGCCCAATTGTTCCAGGAATATTTGTGGAAACCACTATCATTTGTTCATTGAATTGCTTCAGTACATTTGTCAAAAATCCGTTGATCATATATACACTTTGGTCTATTCTAGGGTCTCTGTTCTGTCCCACTGATCTGTGAGTCTACCCTTTGTTAATACCATGTTTTCTTGATTACTATAGCTTCATAGTAAGTACTGAACTCAGGTGGTGTGAATCTGCTAACTTCGTTGTTCTTTTATTTTGGTCATTCAGTGCTCTTTTCCATGTAAATTTTAGAATTAGCTTGTTAATTTTTAAAAAAAATCTTGCTGGGATTTTTATCAGGGTTGTGTTGATTTCGTATATCAATTTGGGATAGTGTTGACATATCTAACACTATTCATTTCCAGTTAATGAGTCTGGTATATCTCACCATTCATTTAGGCTTTATGGGCTTCTCTTAATATTTTATATTTTTCAGCATACAAACTTTCACATACTTTACTAGATTTGTCCTTAAGTAGTTCCTTTTTGGAAGCGCTACTTTAAATGGAACTCTTAAAAAATTATGATTTGCATTTATTATAATCGCAATTTGCAATTATTTGTAATTACTAATTAGCAATTAGCATATAAAAATACAATAGAGGGTTTTTGGCATGCTGATTTTTATCTTTTTATCCTGCAACTCTGCTGTACTCACTTAGTGTATCTAGTAATATTTTTTGTACACATTTGGAATTTTCTGTATAAGCAATCATATTACCTGCAAATCAAGAGATTTCATATATTCATTTCAAATTTGTTTGCCTTTTACAAATTGTTTCTTTCATTACAATACTGTCTAGGACTTCCAGTATAATAATGAATAGAGTGGTGGGAACAGACATTCTTGCCTTGTTTTCAATCTTAGTGGGAAAATTCATTTCAGTCTCTCACTCATAAAGTATGTTAACTCTATGTTTTTCAATAGATTCCATATACTAAGTTGAAGAATTTTCCTTTTACTCCTAGTTCACTGACAGTTATTATCATGGATGATGTTGATTTTACCAAATATATGTTCTGTATCTGTTGAGAGGACTCTGCAGTTTTTCTTCTTTAGTCTGTTGATATGGTAAATTCCATCACTCATACCTCCACCAATCCCAGAGATAACCACTGTCTACATTTTCACAAATTCCCTTCCAATCTTTAATCTGTAAATATAACTTATGTAATAAAATAGAGAAGTGCTATTTATAAAATTTGTATAATTCTTTCTTAACACCTTATTAAAAACTCTTTCATGTTATTTAACTTTATTTAAGAACCAGTTGGGGTGCCTGGGTTGTTAAGCGTCTGCCTTCGGCTCAGGGCGTGGTCCCAGGGTTCTGGGATTGAGCCCCACATCGGATTCCCTGCTCCACTGGGAGCCTGCTTCTTCCTCTCCCACTTCCCCTGCTTGTGTTCCCTCTCTCGCTCTCTGTCTCTCGGTCAAATAAATAAATAAAATCTTTAAAAAATAAAAAAAAAAGAACCCAACTTTCCTGGCTGAATAAAAGCA
The DNA here is from genome assembly GCF_017311325.1 of Ursus maritimus. NCBI lineage: Eukaryota > Metazoa > Chordata > Mammalia > Carnivora > Ursidae > Ursus > Ursus maritimus. Next base: position 42,722,420 of record NW_024424230.1, on the reverse strand, counting down.
CAGCCTATGTACTTAGAATACTAATGTAATAAAAATAATATACGATAATTACAATAATTGAATAACTCTTTCTTTGTACCAATGACTATTCTAAGTACTATTACATATATTAATATTTTACTCTCAGAACAACTCGATGAGGTAGATATGATGATGATGGTGACGATGATGATGATGATGCCCACTTTACAGCTAAGGAAACAGGTTGGACAACTCTCTCAAGGTCTCAGAGCCAGTAAGTAGTGGAACTCTATTTCTGGCTCCACGGACTGCAGTCTTTCCCATGGTTTATACTGTCACTGTACAATACACAAACTCTTATTACGTCATTGCCTTCATGTGCTGCATAAACAATGCTGTGAGAAACACAAATGGAAATAAATCTTTAACCCTATCTCTCACTATATCCTTAGAATAGATTTATACAGAAGAATTAGGGGTCCAGGTTTTGGTACCTTGAACTACCCTTGGCCAACTGCTTTTTCTGAGCAGTCTTATCAAAGGTGACAATACTGCAGCCAAATCCAGATTTGCTTTTTAATTTTGTTAATTTTTGATAGGTAAAAAAATAGTGGAATATTTTTTGTTTAAGGTGCTATGTTTATCACTTCATTTGTGTTTGTGTTCCCCATTTGTTGTTCATGTTTTCTGCCAATATCTTGTGTGTTCAGATGTGAATGAAATTTTTATGCATCAAATCGACAATTTGTTCTGAATTTTCCATTTGTTTTAAATTTTCTTTGCTTAGCTTATCTTTACTTTTTCCTCTTGTCATTTTGGAGAGTACTTTTAAAGTCAAATCATTTTTTCATTTGCATTTTATTCCTCACATATATAAGACATTCCTTGCTGAGTCAGCATTAGATTGGCTATATTTATATATTTTATTCAAGTATTATATATATACTTATATATATATCTACACACTTTTATATATATATACTTTTATTCAAGAATTATATATATACTATTATATATATACACACACACACACCATGTGATATATATACATATATGTGTGTATATATATGTATGTATGTATATATATATATATATGATTCATACAAAATAAATCTTATTACATGCTGTGAGTTGAGGATCTAACCTGGCTGCTTCCTGAGTAGTAATCCAATTATCTTAGTATTATTAATTCTATAATCTTTTTTCTAAGTAACTGATGATAACTTTATCTTAACTTGTTATATATACGCTCTCTATTCCACTCTACTAATCTATTATTACTTTAGCAAAGCAAAACAGTGTAGAATAGTCTGGGTTCAAATCCACTATTGTTGCCATCATATGAGCCTGAATAAGTCACTTAGCCTCTCTGAGCCTCATCTTCCTTATTTACATACGGTTGTTTAAAACATTACATGGAAAAAAAAAAGTATATACAGCATTTAGTTTAATGCCTGGCACATAATAAGCTCTTAGAAATATCTGCAGTTTTACTGTTTCCTTTACTCTGCCAGGTCCAAGTTCAAGTTACTGTGGCTGTGACAAAGGCTCCTAATTCCGTTTTCCCACTCCCCTCTCTGCCCCCCGCCAGCCAAGAGCCATGTGGCCCATGTGACACGTGACTAAATACTGGCAAATGGTGTACAAGCCCACTTCTGAAAACGTTCTTCGCAGGAAACGGAGATTCTCCCCCTTCCATATAGCCTCCTTACTCCAGAATGAAAACTAGAAAATGTGGCCAGATACCCAGAACCCTGTTGGACCACGTGATGAAGACGTATGTGAAGATCTGGGGTGGCGGAGAAAAACAAAGTGGGCTTGGTGTCTCCTGAGATGGAGATGCCGCGGACTGTTTCTCCCTAGATTTCTGTGAAAGACGAAGCCTTTGCTTCTTTATCCTACAGTTTCTATTACCCACAGGATATCTCATTTCCAATGATATATTTGAATCCCAAATTCAAGAAAGGATGCTATTTGCATGCTTAAGTGTTGTGAGCTTAAGGTCGTTTGCATTATGAGTAAGAAACAGTTCTCTCATTCTCTATCAATTCTAGTCTAGAAAACCAATATTTGCTCCTTTGAATTAGGTTGTTATCAATTAACATGTGAGTAATGGGTGATGAATAGAATCTTAACCATCAAACAGAAAAAAGCACTGTTTTTGGTTTTTTTTTGGAAACTCCTCTAAAATGCCCTTCATATGAAAAAAAGGGTTAAAAGTAAATACACTTTCCATCATTGCTTTAGGACTAAGCCATACAAAATAGATTGTCAATGAAGAGAGCAAAAGTAGGCAATCCAGTTTCCCAAGAGAGTTCAGTAAATGGTCTATTTGGCATTTTGCATTGATCTTTTAGCCACGATAATTAAGAATTGTCTTATTTATACTGTATTGAAAATTGAAGTTCAGAATTACACTATTGTTCATATTTCTTACTATTAATCTTCTGTCATTATAAAATGCCTTCATGTTGTTTTCTAATAAAGTCAGAAGTACCAATTTTACTAAGTTAATTGATTACGTTAGCTTCAAGACGTGGATTCTTTAAGGGATCAAAGTATTCATGTGCTGCCTTTAGATACAAAGTCCAAATAAAGAGAAGGACTAGTTAGTTAAATCTTTCCTTTACCTCAAGACTGAGGGGCATACTTTGGCCCTCCTGTGGCTATTACCCTCGAGCTGCTCTCAAGGAGATAAGGCTGGGGATAAAGCACCTAGTGCAATGTCCTTCCAAAGGATGCATTTTGGGGACGCTGCTCTCTGATGCTTCTAATATCCTGGGCCAAAGAGAATTTCCACCATTTCTGTCTCACTCGCTAACCCCAGAGAATATTCTGCTAGATAACAATGGGTAAAGTAAACGCATTTAATTTCAGATGGTACACCATCCCGCATTAGCAGGCTCTCCAGAGTGGTACAATAGGAAAGTCCCCTTTTAATAATTTACATGAAGTTAATTCCATGGCAAAGCACTTTTTGCAGGTCTTTTCCAATTAGAAATATCTGGATCTCCTGTTAGAGATTTAAGTCTTTATATTTACCTTTTTATAATTCACAGAACTTAAGAATATTAAAATTTGTGATTCTAAAACTTATTCTGTGATAGATCATCAAAACTACTGTGAAAAATCTCGAAGCAAACGTGGTTGCTCTAGGAGTTGATTCATTCACTTATTGGACCCATGTTGTGTGCTTAGTAGTGGGAATAAAGCACATAGTCTATATTTCCTCCTCAAACAACCTCATCTAGGTGGGGGGACACTGGCATGAGAATGATCATCACAATCCCTTGAATATATAGAAACTCTGATTACAGTATCAGGGAAGGCTGTACAAGAAATAGTTGATGCTTAAGAATGAGAAGGGATTCACAAGTGGAGGAGCTAAACCACGAGATCTCCTGGTCCTGCAAGTGATTACTGAATTCATAAGACTCTAGCATAAGAATGTCCAGTTGGCTTTGAGCCATCTGGAAGGAAAAGGAAAGAAATAAATACTTATTTGTCAGGTTTGATGCCTAGATAAGAGTTACTTGCTAAGAGCGCTAAATGCATTAACCTCTGTAATCTTGGTAAAAAAACAAAAAACAAAAAACATAAGACATGTACTACCATCCTCTCTTCACAAAGACACTGAAATTCAGAGAAGTAGAGTATAACATATCTAGTGATTGACAGACCCAAGATTTTGCTCAGCTTTGTGTAGTTCAAAAGTGTTACCAAAAGACCAAAGTCCTTCCTACAACCATAAATCTGTCTCTGGATTTCTGACAATCTTCTGTCCTGAGAGAAGAAAGGTAGTGAGGGACTGAAACTCCAAAAGAGGCAGTATAGCTTAGGGTTTTTATTAGAGTTTTAAAGTCAGACAGTTCTGGGCTTAATACGTTCCCGGTCATGCTACTTAATGAGCTTGGACAAGGTACTTAGCATCTCTGAAATTCAGTTTCTCTGCAAAATGTGAATACTAAAAACATCACTTTCAGGCAGTTGTGTGAGAATGACATTCACAAATGCATGGAGAAACCCACAGCTCTACACTTGACACATACATCTACTTAATAAATATCAGCCAAACTCTACTCAAGCAATGGAACATGCCCAGAACTATGAAAATCTGTCTGGCTTCCTAACAGAATTCAGATACCTGGGAGCAATTCCAAATTGCTATGGAAGAACTCAAGTTCTCCTGAAGGATTGTTCGAATTCAGAGGTTCAGCTCAAATTTAGAATGTTAACTTTGAGTCTGACTAGATGTGTTGTGGAAATTCCTGGACCGACCTAGCATTCCTAAAGGTCAAGGGTCGTAAAGCGTGGTCTGGGAGCGAACTCTGAAGGCCCATCTAAGCCACGGGTTTGGGGCACCCAGGTGGGTGGGAAAACCTGACTGATAGCTACCATCAGGCATCCAGTCACTGCCTTGCATGGACAAGCAGATCCACCAGAAGCTGAAGCACTGGTTCCAAAACCCTGAACTGCCCTCCATTCGATCCAAAAAATCAGGGAAGAGAGCCAAGAACTCTGATTGAACGGCATCTGTTGCATGATTGATAGGAATGTCGGAGCACCCCACAGATGGCCACAAAACACCCCAGGGCTTAGTGGTGTGTGCAAGTGACTCTATACAAATGAAAAAGTGTTAAATTATTTTTCTGACCTGACACTCTTAGCAAAAAAACCCATTTATTTTTATTGACGACAGGAGTTCTCAGAACTCTTATTAGTAGAAAAGCATAGGATCATGAAAAATAGATATATAGGATCACTACATACATAGCCACAATTTTAGATACAACACACTATACAATAAAATAGAAACAATACACTCTGTGTGTGTGTGTGTGTGTGTGTGTGTGTGTTTACACACACAATTTTACATACCAGTATCACTTTGTGTATATTGATTCTTTGGACATTTTCTGCTCAAAATAAATCTTACATCTAAATATCAGTAAGATTAAGCTAGTGGTTTGCTTTATATAGGTGCTCATTGCTTTAATGTCAGATGGATGTCAATGAGAATAAAAACATGGGAAAACCATGGAATGGCACAGGTGCCTGGCTTGCTTAAAGATGGAGTCCTCCAGGTACTGCCTGTTATACTATGCACTGCCTTTCAATCTGCTCCAATCATCTGAAGCATTTAGCAAGCATAGCTAGAAGGAAACTTAGATCATCCAATTCAATCTCTCATTTTAGAGTTGAGAAAGAATGACACCCAGAGGGCCTGTTATTTGCTTAAGGTAACCAAATTAATTAACAACTCTCCTAGAAATAGAAATTCCTTCTACAATATCCAGCTCCTCAAGACACATTCCTAACTCTGTAAACTTTTGAATAATTTGAATAAGAGGCTTAGTGACAAAGCAAACTCAAAAATCTTCAAATTTTTAAGTCACGTAACTTAAATATCGGAAAGACCTTTTTTCCCCTTACATGTTATACTAGCACCGACATTTGCTTTCAGTACTAATGGAGCCCCACCTTTTCTGTACCACACCATCAGATATGCCTAAGATGTGCCACCTTTACAATATATCTGATGTTATTTAACGACTGCTCCAAATGCTGCGTGTCGTAAAGTTTTCACAGTAAACTTTTCATCTCTCTTACCTTTGTCATTTTACTTAAGTTTCTGGTTGATGGTCACCCATAAGCAATTTGCATACCATTCAATTTCCCTTTTATGCACTAGACTAGTAGGCTAAGCATCTTCCTCATAATTGTAGCTCATTATTTAACGATCAAATAAAATATGTAATTTGATAAAATAAATTATTTAACAATTATTTATCGTGTCACCACTAAACTGCAAGCCCATTCAGGGAAACCAAAGATTCCTTGCACAAAGCCCTATACATAATTGGGTATCAGTAAATATTTTTTGATGAATGAATGGAATACAGATGAATTTTCATATTAGTGTCAGGGAAAAAATACAGGAATACAGAACCTATACTTTGTCACCAGTCAAATGCCTAAAATGCTTTCCCCCAGATGTGACATGTTTTGAAATATCCCATTTTTTTCTATTATGTGTTATCAAAACTATCCTGAAGACAAAGGAATAACTGAGATTTGATTAAACTTGTTTAAGAGTATTTGTCTGAGTTTAAGTCTACCTTGCTACCTACTTTTCTACCAGTTTCACTCGATCAAATTTAAGAATAAGATTGGAGAATAGCTTAAAGTATACTTGTAAGTAAATATGCCCAGTTCTGTGAGTCTATCCCTTTGTTGATCTAACCTTTGTGTTCCAAAGGGCTGCCATGTAACTAACTGCATAGACACTGGAAGAAGACTGAGTCGGGATTTTTCAAGGCTAGGAAAATGGCATTAAAAACAGCTGACTCTCCAACCCCAAGTTGAGAAGATATGAATAACAAAAATTAACTTGAGGATATAGTCACTCCATGTGGCTAGAACGCTGTCATCAATCTATCCATTTTTTCCAGGACTTTATTTAAGAAGGGAACTAGCTACTCCAGAAGGCCTGGAGTTGTAGCTAGAAAGCATCCCATGAAAAAATGAGCACTCCCAGCAAAACCTACATGGCTAGAACAGCATTTTTTCAGACCACACCTGGGCAAGAGGAAGAGGGTGGTAGTTTGGATTTGGATTTCTGCCCACCTACGTCTTTCTGATACCCCAAATCCCCCACTCCCTTTGGAAACCCCCCTCCTTTGCTGGAGGATTAAATTTCTTTTCTTCATTGATGTTAGTCCCATCCATGTTACCAGCTTAAAACAATGAAACTTCACACTGAAGTTATGTTTGTCCCTTCTGAGCACAGCTCACTGTGTCTCTTCCTTCGTTCATGAGAGCAGGTAGGGGCTGTCCCATCAGTGGGGATTCTGGGGCAAAGAGGACATGCGGCAAACCTCAACCAACCCATCACAACCGTGCAACTTGAGCAAGAAATGTAAACTGTTGACTTAAAGTGCTGCGATTTGAAGGTTGTTTATTATCACAGTATATTCTTTAGCTGACAGATATAAACAGAAAAGCTGATTTGTGATCACCTTCTGTATGTTTGAAAAAGATTTTCTCTGAAAGGAAGAGACCAAGATACCCTGAAGACAAAACACAGAGATAAACCTGAATGAAAAATACCAACAGAAGTTAAAATAAAAATTAGAGTGAATCTAAAATAAAAATGAGAGAGAGGGAGGGAGAGGGAGAGTAAAGAAAAACAAAAAACCAGAAAGGACTGGAAATGTATCCACTATATCATAAGACTGATAGAAATAACCACAAAACCTTGTCTTTGCCTTTGCTCTGAGGAAAACTACATGGTCCAGAATGACACTGATGTTATTACGTATGTACCCTGTGGAAGGAGCACATCAGCTTACCTAGCGCCCTGACCATGGTTTTTAAATACCATTTTCTAATCAAAGAATCCAGGATTCATTGCAGAAGAGGTTGATTACAGGGTGGGGTAGGGGAAAATACAAGATGAGGCTGAAGTATCTTGTCGTACCAGAAATAAGGAAGTGATTAAACAAGAATGGGGGTTGTGTAGAAAGAACAGAGCTGCCAACCTGAAAAAGCTCCCAGTAGTCAAAGTGGAACAATTTGAGCTCAAAATGAATAATAACAGCATTGGATTTTAACCAATAGATTCACATAAATCTTCATGAGTGCATAAATAAAAAACAGAATCAATAAATACATAAGGGAGAAAAAGACAGTCCTTCCTTACTATAGAATTTAAATTGGTAAGTGCATAAAACAAAAAATCATTATCAGACAAAGACCACAGTAATCATTGTTGCAGACTAGATCCACTGATGGATATTAAAATTAGTGGACACATGTTTGAGGACCTACAGACTTGGTTAGTCTGAAAGTATTATCTTTCTAGTGGAGAAATCTGGAAAGCACCACCATAACCAAGTGATTAAAGAGAACGTCACCAGTAATAAGACACACCAGCGTCATGAACCGCTTGACATGAGGCACTGAGAAGTAGGTGTCCTTTCTGTGGTATTCCTGACAAAATCTATAACCTCATTCCAATCATGAGAAAACATCAGACTCAAATTGAAGGACATTCATTAAAAGAACTGCTCAGGACTCTTCAAAAGAGACATTATGAAAGATAAGAAAGATTGAGAACTGTCACAGATCGGAGACTAAGGAGAATAACAAGGAAATACAAGGCGGGATCCTGGATAGTATCCTGGAACAGGAAAAACACATTTTAAGAAATGGTGAGGTTTGAATGGGGTCTGGAGTTTAGTTAATAGCAGCGTAACTGTTAATTTCTTGATTTTGATAATTGCACTTCGGTTATGTAAAATGTTACCATTAGGGGAAGCTGAATGAGGAGTATACTGGCATTCTCAGCCCACTTTTGCAAATTTCTGTTGGGCTAAATAATTAGGTCAAAATTAAAAAATTAAACAAAATATATCCAGAATCTGAATACTTCTCAACACCTTCATTTCTACCATCCTGGGTCTGAGCCAGCTCTCCTGAATTATGGAAACTGAGTCCTAAATGGTCGCCCTGCTTCTGTGCTCTCCCTCATGCCCTGCTGAGTCATGTCGAACACGTAAGTTAGACCATGTCACATCTCTGCTCACGTCTTCTAATGACTCGTAACTTCCATCGGAGCAAATCAGTCCTTTCAAAGGCCTACAAAACCCAAGCAATCTGGCTCCTCATTTGCCCTCTAATCTGATTTCCTACTTTTCTCCATTTCCATCATGCCTTGCATGACAACTTAATTCCTTGCTTTCTTTGAACACTCCAGACCCATCATCCTGCTTTAGAGCCTTGCACAAACTATTCCCTCTGGAGCCGCCCCCCCCCCAACACACACCCCACCCCACACATACAGTGTCTTATTTTCTAGCTTGAATTTAAAGCTCTCCTTCTGGATGAAGCTTTTGGGGACTGCTCTATTTCATGGTGCAACAGCATCACGCTTTCTTCCCCTAGAAAAGGAGGACACTCTTTTCTTCTTCTATAGAGTCTCATCTTCTAACACACCAGATAGTTTACTTACCAGTTCAGTTTACTTTTTCCTTTCTTCTTCCATCACAGCCCCTTCCAATTTAAGCTCTTTTTTTTTAAAGATTTTATTTATTTATTTGACAGAGAGAGAGACAGCCAGTGAGAGAGGGAACACAAGCGGGGGAGTGGGAGAGGAAGAAGCAGGCTCCCAGCGGAGGAGCCTGATGTGGGGCTCGATCCCAGAACGCCGGGATCACACCCTGAGCCAAAGGCAGACGCTTAACAACTGAGCCACCCAGGAACCCCTCCAATTTAAGCTCCTTAAAAAGAGAGAATACTATGTTTTTTTACACTGATGCATCCCTAGAACCTGAACAATGAGTAATGAGTGCTCAGTTTGTATGATTTCAAGTAATCAATGATTCGTTCATCTATTAATATTATAAGCAAAAACTGGGAGGTTACGTTTTGGGATTAACTCCACCAGATACTTTACAAAGTGGACATTTCAGTCCTAAGAGTGGCACGATTTAATTTCATTCTTTAAAAAAGTAAACAAATATATTCAACCAGATATTTTATGCTTTCATGCAACAGCTCTTGTGAGGTTCTGGGGAGTATTTTGATAGCCTTTTTAATAAGCTGGGTCCTGTGCCATATTACTAAGTTAAATCGCTTACAACTAAAGCTAAATGGCCATGATCAACATCAAGATATAAATTTAACACTTCTTTCCTGATTTTTTACAAATGAGAGTATAGGTCATATTTAGGTATGTATTACTAAATTTTATTGGACTTATTTTTATGTTGTATGGACATCTACAGCAATTGTTTTAGATTTTTTATTTTCTAAGGAAACTACAAACTTTGTTATTTCTCCCAACAGATTCATAAAAGCCATTATTCCTTCTTTGATCCCGCGTGAGTTTTTAATTGGTGCTATTACACTTCTTGAAGGGTTTAGAAACAATAGGCATTTTGTGCCTTTAACTGGCAGTAGCCAAACCTCTTTTGCAATCTCAGCCAGAGTGAAAAATATTCTAAATCAGTGGGCTAGTTTTTATGAAAGACTGTTTTTTGGTTTTTTTTCCCTCTTCTTTGATTTCATTTCTTTTTGTCTTTTTTTTTTTTTTTAATGTAAGGGAGGTAATGGGTGTTGGTAATGTTGCAGGTTGACAACTCGTTGCCAGCATGCAATCAAGCTTCTAAGCAGCCTGTGTTTTACTTTCTATTCGTGGTTGGTTGCCCCCTTTAACCTTATCAAAGCAGTTAAATTTCTTCCAACTGTCAACCAGAGTCGTGTCAGCATCTTAAAGACAGCCACTGCTGACATGGCTCAGCAAAGCTGAATTGATCTCCCACCCCTTGGGCATTGCACACAGCCAGCCCGTGCACCACCACCCAGAGCTTGATTTAAAGTTCAACCCCTTCTGCCTTGTTGTGGGGAAGGCAAGCTGGGCTGCTCCCTAGCAGTATTTAAAAATACTTTTGCTTCCTTCCATGTGTAACACTTCAGCTTTTCTCTGGGCCTTGGCAGTGCCTACGGGACGGAAGTTTGAGGAAAAAGATGAGGGCGAGCCGGAAGTAAATAAAGGCTGTGTGTCCTGTGGCTTCCATGACAATCAGACCAAGGACGCTGTTGCCAATCAAATGGCATGAAGTGGCGCAAACTGAGTGTCCAGTGCTTTCTTACCAGCTCTCGATGCTTTTTTCTCACCCTTTCCAAGCTTCTCTTCCTTGAGATATTCTGGTTCATATTCCATCAGGCTTAAAGGTCAGGCAGGATCAGTTCCTAGAAAGGATTCTTCAAAACAAATATTGTTGTCTCATGGTTTCCTTATTGTGATGACTAGAAAGTTGGGTTAATGTCTAAGATGTCTGGATTTGAGGAGAAGAGTTTTCAGTTTCTTTTGTTTTCAGTTTTGATAAGCAGCCACGCTTGTTTCTTTTTTTTTTTTTTTAAGTAGGCTCCACACCCAATGTGGGGTTCAAACTCATGACCCCGATCAAGAGTTGCACGCTGTACCCAAGAAGCCAGTCAGGCGCTCCAGCAGCTGCACTTAAAAGCAGTCATCCCAAGCCTTTTCCACAATGTAGTTAATCCCTATGTTACTTGTGTGTCCTCCTGTCACGGAGCTCTTTTTTAGAAGAAATCTTGTGCTATAAAATTTTACTTAAAAAAATATTTGCTGTTGATTTGCTAATAGTTCTGCATAAAAATTTGCATTTGAACTTACTACACTAAGTAATTTCCAGAGTAAAACTCCCTCTTGGGCTATCATAAGCCCTTTTGATAAAATTGAAAATTTGTTGAATTCAATAATCATATATTGACCATCTTTTATAAATCAGGCATTGGGCTTACTATTGGAGTGACAAAGATAAATAAGGCAGTTCTGGCTCTCTAGGACCTCACAGTGTAGTCAGGGGAGATAGATAAAACAAAACAAAACAACTAAGAAAAATGCCATGTTCCATAGATGAGAGAAACCATATGATAATTGTCTTTCTCTGCTTGACTTATTTCACTTAGCATTATCCCTCCAGTGCCGTCCGTGTTGCAGCAAATGTTGAGAAATCGTTCTTTTTGATAGCTGAGTAATATTCCATTGTATATATGGACCACATCTTCTTAATCCAGTCATCTGTTGAAGGGCATCTTCTCTGATCTATGGAACATAAGAACTAGGAAGATCGGTAGGAGAAGAAAGGGATAAAGAAAGGGGGGGTAATCAGAAGGGGGAATGAAGCATGAGAGACTATGGACTCTGAGAAACGAACTGAGGGCTTCAGAGGGGAGGGGTGTGGGGGAATGGGATAGGCTGGTGATGGGTAGTAAGGAGGGCACGTATTGCATGGTGCACTGGGTATTATACGCAACTAATGAATCATCGAACTTTACATCAAAAACCAGGGATGTACTGTATGGTGAATAACATAATAAAAAATTATGAAAAAAAAAATGCCATGTGCACATTGCTCTATGTATGCAATAAGGAAGATGCATTTTCCATGGATAGTGTATCATAAATCCCCACACCTTTGGAAAAAAAAAAAACCCAACTCTATTGCTGTGAAGGAACTATTATATAAGACCTCAATTTCTCCCTCCCCTCCTCCCTCCCTCCCTTTCTTTCTTCTTTCTTTTTTTTTTTTTTAAGAGAGGGAGTGGCAGAGAAGCAGAGGAAGAGAGAGAATCTTAAGCAGCTCCGTTCCCGTGCTCCGTTCTCCGTGCCCGACTCAGGGCTCAATCTCACAACCCTGAGATCATGACCTGAGCCGAAATTAAGAGTTGGACGTTAACTGACTAAGCCACCCTTGTGCTCCAAGTCTTCCAATTTGATGACATAAATGACAGAATTAAAGAATTTAAAGAATTAAATTATCTAAGACCCAAAGCATTTTGGTTGACCAAGTTGTGAGTAGCATTCCCACATAGGGAATATAATATCCAAGAGCCTAGAAAGGAGACTTGGAAAGTCTCAGAAGTAATAAAGTGACCATTATACTGATTCTGACTAAACCCTACCCTAACTCTTGCTCTCCTGTCAGCATACCACACATTTCCACTGAACAAGGACCACGTCAGTGTCTTGACTTTTCCCTCCCTTCAGTCATAACAATAAAATTTCATTTTCTCTTCCCTCCTCTCTCCTCTTTTTCTTTCTCCACGCACACACACACACAAATATCTAATACATATTATATATTAACATGCTTATGTGAGATTTTACTCAATTGTCTCACCACTTTACATATAGAGATCCCCACAGTTACTGACAGTTTTTAACTTTCTTTCTTTCAATCTTATTCAATTTCATAGATCCATCATAACTAACAACCTTCAAAACTGTGATGCTTAACCGTTGGTTTCATGCTGAAAGGGCAAGAGCATACGGCATATCATGCAAGACAGTGATTGAAATGACCTTCAACCGCCTTATTTGTTCATAATTTTACCAAAGAAGACTGCTGGATTTTATAAATCATAGAAGAAATCAAGACAATTCACTTTATAAAGGGCTCATGCATTTAAAAAAATTAAAGATATTAGGCGCTCTATCTAGGAGTCTATGAAATTGCCAGTTGGTAGAATTTTAAGTACTGCCTTTACTGCCAGTGATACATCCCTTCAGGAGCCTTCATCTGATTTCATTTTCATTTCACAATCAATTGTAATTACTATGCTCTCTCTGCAACTATTCATAATACATATCCAGCTATCGTTGTGGTATTAGCTGATGCTTTTTACTCATTCTAGAATTTGCCAGAATGTTCTATGTGCTTTTTTTCCCCCTCAGTAAAACTTTTAAAACTATTTTAGCCAAATGTAAGCATTGTTATGCAAAGTTTATGTGAACTTTTCATGAACACCTGTTCAACTTTATTTAAACCAAGAGCTGATCTTTGGTAAATCTTATTTACACATTTCACAGTATCCAAACATCACTTCCCTTAAGGCTTTGCAATGATTTCAGAATAACCATTTACTTTCTTGATGGGCCCTCTTATAGGAATCACAAGGGACCTTAAAGTCTTTATGTAAAATTTGAACTGAAGGAGTGATTTAGCCTAGCATATAGCAGTCCCCTCCCAAAGTGAAACCCCTTTGGTTACTGGGTCTAAATAAAGGCAGATCAATAGGCTTTAAATGTTTGTGATTTGGGAGTTGAGTGAGGAAGAACATATTTTTTTTTTATACTTAACAACTTCAATGCCAACAGTCTGGCTGAGAAAATTGAAAGGACAAAGAGTGAAGGCAGACAGACCAGAGAGAAGCCTATGGCAGTTGTCAGCCTAGAAATGATGAGGATCTTGGCAACACAAATGAAAAAAAGATGATTTTTGCCAGGTATTGAGAAGGACAACTATTCAGGGCTTGGCAAATGCCTTTAAATGGCTATAGAGATGAATACATCTCTCTGTTTAGTAAATGACTCTGAGATCCTGCTTCAAGGTCTTGAGTGCAGCTGAAACTGAACTCATTACCTCTTCATAAATGCAGCTCCTCCTCCTGACTCCTGCCATCCTCATCATCTCAGTTCCAGAGGATCCATTTCCTCTAACGTGGCCTTTTACAGCCCCCTCCTACCTGGTTGTTCTCCCTTTAGTCTTTCCACATCTTCACCTAGCAGTATAATCCATAAATTGAAAATAGAGTGCATTTCTAGCAGCTCTTTTAAAATCCCTGGCTGGGTTGGCAATCCACCATCATCTTCAGCCAATGAATTTGGAAAGTTTGGGGTTAGACAACAACAACAAAAAATAAACCGGAAGACAAGCTTATATTAAATTGGTAGATACCATCATCATACATCCTACAGTTTTCAAAGTATTTTCACATGTGATTTTTTACAATAACTCCCTAACAGTAGGAATTCCTTTACGAGGATGGATATGAGACTCGGAGATTTAACTCTCTAGCTGAAAATCACACAGCTATCAAATTTTGGTAACCTTTAGTGGAGTACAATGTAGAAACTTGCAATTATTAAATAATTCCTCCTTTTTATCCAGATCTAATTCCTCATATTAGATATAATAGGTTATGAGGTCTAAATATGCCAGCTTTTATGAGATTATAACTGAAGATTATATGGACTTCTTTTCAAAATTTTTCCAGTCACACTATGAACTTGACTCATGGTTTTCAACCTTTGCCTTTTATACGCTAAGAGAAGTTTCTACGGCAGAATCTACAAATATTTTTTTTAATATTTCCCTGTCATCAAGAAACAGGAGAAATCACTGGGCTTTCCATTCTCTAAGTTTATATGATGTTCAAATTAGCTGGCATGATGTCATGAACAGCCTATGGGCGGGGGAGGGGCAGGGGGAGAACGAGAGAGTATTTTAAGTAGGCTCCACGCCCAGTACAGAGTTCAACATGGGGCTCCATCTCACAACCCTGAGATGATGACCTGAGCCAAGTTTAAGAGTTGGACACTTGACCGACTGAGCTACCCTGGCGCCCCATCAAATCAACTTCTTTTATGAAAATATATATCAACATGATTCAATTATCCATTTATTTAACAAATATATGCTGAACATCTACACTGTTATAGATGCTAGGAACTCAACAATAAGCTAAAAGATAGGTCCTGTTTTTTCACAGCTTACATTTATTGGGGGAGATAAATAATATACAAATACAAACACTACTGTTTAATATAATTTCAGAGAATGACAAGTTCTACGAAGAACAATAATAAAAGCTAAGTCTACAGAGTTTGATCTGGGTGGGGAGGGTTTTTATGTTTTTCAGGTTTTTAGTTAAGACGGTCAGGGAATGTAAGTCCAAGGAAGTGACAATTGAAGAAATCCCTGATGATACACGGAAAAGTTCAGGGAAATGTTGGAAAAGAAAGATAAAGCTAAGAGAAAGTCTCTGAGAAGGAAATATTGAGAATTCAAGTATTGTGAACCAGCAAGAATGGAGTAAGAGCAGGGTAGAGTAGCAGAAAAAAAGTTCAAAGTGGTAGAGAAAGACCGGATCATGAAAGGTGTTTAGATTATGGAAGTAGTCAGAATAAGTGCCCCACCCGCCTACTGATACCCATACAAATCCCCAGAACCTGTAAATATGTTATCTTAAATGGAAAAGATTATTTGTAGATATAATTAAAGTAAGCATCTTGAGGTGGGGGTGTTATCCTGGATCATGTGGCTAGATCCAATCTGATTACATGAGATCTTCAACTCAAACAACTTCTCTTGACTATGGTTAATGAAAGAGATGTGATGATGGAAGCTGGGTCAGAACGATGATATGAGACTGGCCTTGAAGATGAAGGAAGGAAGTCACAAGTCAGGGAATGTGTATGGATTCTAGAAACTGCAAAAGACAAGGAAATGGATTCTTTCCTAGAGACTCCAGAGAGAAATGCAGCCCTACCAGCACATAGGTCATAGCCTACTGAGACCTATGTCAGATTTCTGACTTATAGAAATGTAAGATAATAAATTTGTGTGGTCTTAAGACACTGAATTTGTGGTAATTTGTATAGTAGCAATGTAAAATCATGACATGGATTTTGAGCAGGGGAGTGATATAATAACTATGACTCATATTTTAAGTGACAACCATGTAGAGAATATAACGTTGGGGATGGCAAAATGCAGCAGGAAGACTAGTTAAAAATACTATTTTATGCTAAAAGTAGCTATGGTTGCTTGGACTAAGGTAGCCAAGGTGATGGCAATAGTAAGTGATAATATTTGGGATCAAATTTCAGTGTAAAATCAGCATAAGGGCGGTTTTCAAAGCCATAGGGCTAGATGAGACCATCCTGCTTCACTGTCCAATACAGGAGCCAGTAAGTACATGGGGCTCTAAATTAAAATGAATTAAAAATAAAAAAAATAAACATTTAATTTCTCAGACACACTAGCCACATTTCAAGTTCTTAGTAGCCAAATGGGGCTAGTGGCCACCATATTGAACAGCACAAAGAATCTTTTCATCATTACAGAAAATTCTGTTGGTCAGGGCTGATGGTAGTAAAGACAAGATAGAGAAGAAAAACAAAAAAGAATCAAAGACAGATTCCTGGGTTATTCTTACTTGCAGTCAGGGATTGGAAAAAGAGCCGGCAAAAGAGACTAAGGAGTGGTCAGTGCTTATCTTTTCCAAGATTTAAACATATCATAATACAGGGGTGCCTGGGTGGCTCAGTCTGTTGAGCGTCTGACTCTTGAATTTGGCTCAGATCACAATCTCAGGGTCTTGAGACAGCTCCATGCTCAGCAGGGCGTCTGCTTGAAAATTCTCTCTCTGCCCCTCCCCCTGGTTGCTCTCTTTCTTTCTCATAAATAAATGAATCTTTAAAAAATATATCATAATACAAATTAGGATACTACATTTATAATATAAAATGTAATTCTATATGTGATTAACATAAATGTGGTTTCTGCGTAGATTTAGCTATTGAATTAGTTTAACAATCTGGTGGCATTAGCTTTCTTGGAGGTTCCAATTGTTGTTAAGTCCTTTTCAAAATGGAAACTTGGCTCTGAAGAACAGTCAGGAAAGGAGAAAGGCAATGAGGGAAGCAGTGGCATAGCAGAAGAGTAAAGTATTGCCTCTTTCATAGTTTTGTACTGGACCTTCTTTGAAGGAGAAAGCAAGGGGAAATGAGAAGAGGAGCTGGTGAACAAGGAAAGCAAAGTTCACTTGAGCAATAGAACCAACACACTGTTTTCTCTACCATTCCCAGACTCACACAAAGAGTTTTCTTTTTTTAAATTGTTTTACTTATTTGATAATTAATATTTATATTGCTAATAAATGATCACCAGCTGAGGGTTTATCAAATGTCTACTGTTCTTTAGCCTCAGTAAAACATTCGATATCTTAGAAGCAGTTGACCTCTGATACCATACTATTTGATGGTTTTGATGTGTTCTTGTAAAGATCGGGAAGAAACAAGGTTCTTAACAAGGAGTTGGACCTTAGGCGAGAGACAAATGAGACTCTGAAACCAGAGGAGTGCTGTAAAGATTGGAGATTCGGAGGGGCACCTGGGTGGCTCAGTGGGTTGAGCAGCCGACTTTTGATTTTGGCTCAGGTCATGATCTCTGGTCATGAGATCAAGCCCACACTGGGCTCGTGCTGGGTGTGGAGCCTGCTTAGAATTCTCTCCCTCTCCCTTTCCCTTTGCTCCTCCCCCTGCTCATCCACACACATGTGCTCTCTCTTACTCTCTCAAAACAAGAAAAAATTATACAAAAATTGGAGATTCTGAGAGAGGAAGCAAGTAGTACAGGTAAGGGGAAGGCCACCACCATTGTGATTGTTACAATACTCCATATATAATAGTTGTCTAACAAGTATTTCCTGACTGTATTCAGTTTTTTGAAAGATTTTTTTCTGTTACAGGACAATGAGCCAAAATAGACTCAAGTTTAATTTCCTTTCTACCTTGCTGACACCAAATAAAGTAAATTGGAAAAAAAACTCAATGAAATGAACTAGGAAATACAAAATTTGCTGAAAGAAGAAAGAAAAGAAATAATATATGAGCTTTCATTCAACACATACTCATTATTTATTCTTTGACAACCCCTGTCCTTTGTTGCAAGGAATACAATGAATTCAAGACAGAATTTTTCCCCAAGAAACTTGCATTCTACTCTACATAGAAGATTTAATGGTACAAATTATGGGTTTTTATCTTATCCAGTGGATTTTTCTTTTTCTTTTTTTTAAAAGATTTTATTTATTTATTTGACAGAGAGAGACAGCCAGTGAGAGAGGGAACACAAGCAGGGGGAGTGGGAGAGGAAGAAGCAGGCTCATAGCAGAGGAGCCTGATGTGGGGCTCAATCCCAGAATGCTGGGATCACGCCCTGAGCTGAAGGCAGACGCTTAAAGACTGCGCCCCCCCAGGCGCCCCCCAGTGGATTTTTCTTAACTGCATTCTTAAAGATCCCAAAATTTAAGACCAAAGAGTGAATATTTGTCATGATCTCTAAATTAGCACAGTTTTTTTTACATGATTTTTGTTAACATATTCTTAGATTAAATGCCAGAGATAACTCCCTGTTTTTTCAACTAGATTTAGCCACCACCTCTATGGTAGTTTATATGGGAAGTTCTCCTATCAAGGTTAGGTAATGAGAACATAGCCATGTCACTTAATTCATCATCAGCAGTGTTATTCACACACAAATCTTGGAATACCAGAGATCACATTACCCACAGTTATGAATTTAAGGGTCAAGCATTACATGCCATAAACCAAGAAATAACATTGATACACAGCCCAAATTTGTTCAGATTATTAACAAGAATTTCTTTTTGTTCTTCCTCCACTTCTAACACAAGGACACTAGAGATGGACAGAATTCTGTCTCATTCCCTTTTTAGAGCCATGTTAGAAGTTTCCTTTACAGTATTTAGCAAAAGGTTAAATACTGTGGCTGTTCATTATGGAATATAAATCATCATAGTTACAGACTTGAAAGGAGATTGGGATAGTTTTGTATTTGGGGTAGGATAGATGACATAAGGTAGACATTATGATAGAAATAGATGATACTGAAGTTTTGTGGCTCACACTGATATCCATAATTATCCTAGAACCATGGCAGGGAAGGGAGGGCTCTAGTGGCAGTAACTGTAACCGGCTTCTCAAATACTTCTATTGGAAACTATGTATTTTAGAGAAAAGGCCATTGACCTAAGATCAAGAGAGTTATGTTCTAGTCCAGATTAATCAAAATAGTTCCATAATATTTGGGGTAATTTTCAACTTTCCAATTTGATCATTCTTTTTCCTATTTTGTATACTTACTTTCTTACTGTCACTGGAAGAGATAGCAATGGAAAAGACATACTAATTATTACATGGTCCACTCTACTTAATTACACCTTGTCAGTGCTCAGGATACAGTCTGTACATTTTGAATTTGGTTTTTCACTGTAAGTGAGGCTTGTGCAGGTTTGTTCTATTGTAGATGGGAAAGTACAAAACATATATAAGACAATACTATTAATCGGAAGTTATCTGGGAAGTCGGGGCAGTGCCCACCTCTCCAGGTAACTTTTGCCTCCTTAAGGGATTCTTCAGATCACCCTGTTGACTTCTTCCTCTTTGACACCAGACACACTCTCTCTGTCTCTCCCATACACTAGTTTTTGTGGTGAGATAATGAGTATAGGACTTAACAGCAAGGATTTTAGAGCCAGAAAAATCATGATTGCTCATTCACTAATGGTAGGTATGACCTTGGACCATTGCTTAAACTTCTTGAGCATAAGATTCTCAGTATGGAATGGAATAACACCATCTATTTAACAGAACTGTTCTGATTATTTTTTCCGGCTTTATTAAGATATAGGTGACATATAACACTGCATATGTTTTGTTGTGGTGGTGGCGGTGGTTATGGTTTTTTTTTTTTAAAGATTTATTTATTTATTTGAGATGGGGGTGGAGAGGCAGAGGGAGAGAGAGAATCTTCAAGCAGACTCCCAGCTGAGTGTGGAGCTCAACTGAGGGCTTGATCCCAGGACCCTGAGATCATGACCTGAGCTGAAATCAAGAGTTGGATGCTTAACCAACTGAGCTACCCAGGTGCCCCAACACTGTAAGTTTAAGGTGTACAATATGATGAGTTAATACATACATACATACTATCATATATATATGTATATTATCTATATTACAACAATAATATATATATTACAAAATGATTACCGTAGTGATTACCGTAGTGTTAGTTAATACACCCATCACCTCACATAATTATCATGTTTGTATTTGCGAGTAGTGACAATTTTTAAGATCAACTCTCTTAGCAACTTTCAGGTACACAATACAATATTGTTAAGCATAGTCACCACGCTGTACCGTAGTTCCCAGAACTTATTCATCTTATAACAGGAAGTTTGCATCCTTTGACCCCTTTCATCCACTTCCCCCAAACACCCGCTATGGCAACCAATAATTTACTCTGTTTCTATCATTTTTTTAAGATTCCACAAATAAGCGAGATCATACAATATTGGTTTTTCTTTGACTTATTTCACTCAACAAGATGCCTTCCAGTTTCATCTATGTTGTTGCAAATGGCAGGATTTCCTTCTTTTTATGGCTGAATAATACTTTGTTAGCTTATAGAAGCACAAGTGATTTTTATATGTTGTTTTGTATCCTTCAACTTTACTGAATTTATATATATTTATATAAATTCATTTATTAGTTCTAAAAGTTTTTGTTGGAGTCTTTAGGGTTTTCTATATATAAGATCATGTCTCCGCAAATAAAGAAAATTTTACTTGTTCCGTTCCAATTTGGATGTTTTTATTTATTTTTTGTGCTTGATTGCTCTAGTTAAGTCTTCTAGCCCACAGGCTGGTCTTGGTGATTGGGTAGACAATTGGCTGTATTCTGATGTCGGGTGAGGTCATAGGTTGGGCTCTCTGTTTAGGCAGGGCTTCCACCTATACCCTGTCATTGGGTGGGGCTGAAGACCATGCTCTGCATTAGGGTGCGGTCACTGTCTGTGCTCCCTGGTTAGGGGGGCCCAGGTGGTGTTCAGCAATTTGGCAGAGACATAAGGTGGGATCTGCTGCTGGGCAGGGTGTAGGCGAGGTTCTGTGGCTGGGCTTTGATTCTGTCCACTGCCTCTGTCTAGGCTCCCCAGTTATTTGGGTCCACATGCTATGCTCAGCAGTTGGACAAGGCTGCTGACTTGGCTATCTGAGCGGCCTACAGGATGGGCTTCTTCACATCCAGATTCTCTGGCTATGCTTCTTGGTGAAAGGGCACTGGAGGCTATGCTCAGCAGTTGAACAGGTCTGTGATCTTGCTCACCTGCCCAGGCAGACTGTAAGGTGTGTTCCCTTGCAATGGGCATCTGTGGTCAAACTTCTATTGGGACAGGGCCAGAGATTATGCTCAGCAACTGGGTGGGCTTTGAGTCTGCTTCCTTGCCCAGATGGGCTATAGAATGAGCTCCATGGCTGATATGGCTGTTGGCTGGGGACCCAAACCAGGCAGGACTGCCAACTGAACTCCTTGGCTAGACAGGGCCATTGGCTTGGTTTTACAGATGGGCAGAGCCAGTGGCTGGGATATCTGCTCAGGAGCAGCTCCAAGCAGAAGTGCAGTCTGCCAAGATCTGAGCACTGGTTTCTATAAGCCTGTCCCCCTTCATCATCTTTATCTGATTGCCTGTGGTTGAGCCCTATAGATTTTCCCACTGATCCCCAAGAAGTAAGACATGAGTGTGCCTCCTGGGAAGAACCCTGTAATGCTGTTAAAGCTGGATGTTCACCTTTTCCCACTGGAGGAAACCATAGGCCCAAGGGTGCCTCCTCCCTGCAGAGCTATACTGGCTTGGGGGTGGGGCAATGTGGTCAACACGAAACCACTCTCCTTACCCTTTTAATGTGGTCTTTCTCAGTCTCTGTGGCCCAAGGGTGTGTTTTAGCCTCATTCCCAGGTTCTGGGATTTTCTTAATAGTGTCTTGTTTATGGATAATTGTTCGTTATTTTTCTTATGAGGGGGATTGAAGTTGGGACCACCAAGGTCACCATTTTGATGACATTCTGTTCTGAGTATTAATATTAATCGTTAAGTAAACCACTTAGTGGAAGAACAATCATATAATATCTAGTATTATTCTTAAATGTTAATTTTCTTCTTCTGGGCTCACTGTGGAACAAACACTTCTGACTGAAGTTAAAGTATTATAAGTATGGGTAGTTATAAAGTTATAATTAGTATAAAGCTAAAGCAGTGTTAAAAAATTATGCCAACACATATCTATGTTCTCCTCTGGCAAACACATAAAACAGAGCAAGAAGAGTTTGACCCTTCACTGATTTTTCTTTTGGGTGTTCTAGCAGCCAGTCTTTCCTACCTTTTGTTTTTATCTCTCTTTCACCATAATTCTCTCCCTCCTCCCCACCTGATAGCCACACATGCAAGTACTCACGCAGTGAACAAATGCCCACATGCATCCTGAGTGGGGTCTGAATATAAAACAAGTTCCTAGCAACAGCATGAAGCTCAGAACCTAAGCAAACTTATATTCTTGAACCCATGTTTAAGCTTGTCGAACACGTGTAATGGAGACCTTCACAAATTACCTCCAATAAAAGGTGACCGAGGAAAGCTTCTTGTACTTCCAGCAAGTAAGGAAGTAGTCAAAGCAAAATAAAACCCACAAATGTCAAAAGGACACAAGAGTCCACTGAAAAGCTCCCACTGGCCAAAGATGAAATCAAAATGGTTAATAAAATTCATGGCATAGTATTGGGTTATAACCTCAAGTATAAAGTAAATATCCATGATTCTCTGTCAATACCCATTGAATGGATATAGATAAATGACTGAATAAATAAGACAAGTTTCCCATGCAGAAAGAATCCAAATAATACACGTAGATACTCTGCCTTCAAGGTACTCTTTAAATGTGGCTGCTCAAAATACGGACTCCTTCTAAGGGTACAGCATGAACAGAGCAGAGAAAGAGTAACTTTATAGTGGGGAAACCTGACAAACATTGCCTTATCCAGGTGGCCAAGGTCAATGTCATCAATGCTGAGTCATCTGATAGCATGTACCTTTGACATGATATGATGACAATGGCACTTCATCTCTGTGATCTTCCTCTCAAAAACACATGACCCTAGTGTAATCATGAAAATAACAGACAATTCGCAGCGAGGACATATTCTACAAAATACCTGAGCAGTACTCCTCAAAATTGTTAGAGTCATTCAAAATAAGGAAAATCTGAGAAACTATCAGTCAAGAGGAGCCTAAAGAAACAGGACAATCAAATGCGATGTGGTGTTCAGACAGGATCTGAAATAGTTTTTAACACTGGGTCAAAAACTAAGAAAATCTGAATAGTGTGAGGACTTTAGTTAATAATACTATATCGACTTTGGTTCATTCACTGTAACAAAAGTACCACACTAATGTAATGTGTTAATAATGGGGAAAGTTGAGTGCACAATGTATAGGAACCCTCTGTACTATCTTTGTAATTTTTCTGTATATCTAAAAATAAAGTTTATTAAAGAAAGAAGTGAAGGGAGTGAAGTCTGGCTGGTGACTGAAGGGGAATCTCTTAGAACGAGAGGTAGGACTCAGGCTATTCCCGTGGAACCAGGGCTGGGGACCAGACAGCAATAAGGAGCAAGGTTATTCTTTCCATCTTTCAGTGATGACAAGGTCTATCATCTATGCTTGCCTCGGCATATTGACGTCTCTTTCACAAACTGCTTCATCACACTGCAGACTAACTAGGCACGTGCTCCACCCAGATGCCGTCCCTAATATCTCAGTCACTGCCCCAGTTACCAAGCACCTCTGCCTTAATTCAAACTCTTCAGGTTAGCTCTGGAATCCCGTGAGCTGCCAGCCAGCCAATGGCTTGTCTGTCCTTGAAACAGGGACACAACCTTAATCCAAATAGTCATGTTGGCAGATGGGGGTAAAGGGCCATGTGGTAGCCTCTTCTAAGCTCTCAAAGGAGAAGTTCTTTAAATAGGGAGAATAAAATGGAAGGATAATAGAATAGGTGTAGAGCATGTGACAAAAGCATAAATCTATAATTATACTATAAATGATAAAGCACAATATAAATATAAAGAAACAACAGAAATTTTTATCAGTCTATGTTTTCACAATACAGCCGTGTACCAAGCACAAAATCTTAGTATCATCAGATAGTAAACATGGGTGCAACTCATAAGCCTGCTGTATTTAGCAGATGTGGGCTGGGCTCGGCAGGACTGGTCACGCGTCTGTAGTCATCAGTGGCTTACTGCCAGAATAATGATGTCTGGTGGTTGGCTGGCTGTCAGCTGGGGCAATAGGGACACGTGGGCCAGGCTCACCTAGACATGTTCTTATGGAAAGTCAGGGGGGGCAAAGATAAGACAGAAATGGCAGGCACTTCTAAAAACCTTTACTTGCATCAGAGCTGTGAATTTGCACGGGCCAAGTCAAGTCACGTGGTCAGCTCAGAATCAGAGGTAAGGGAAATAGACCCCGTGAATGCTAAGGACTGCGGCCTCACATTGGAGAGGATGTGGCTACGGGGTGGGGCGGGGGTGGGCTGTGAAGAACGGGGATCATTAATACAATCAATGCACCACCTAAATGAAGTATTTCAGTCATCAGATGGTGGGATTAATTGGAGAAGCCCACCCAAAGGAAGGCACTTTGAGTAAGTGTTTAAACCAAATTATAGGACAGCTCATATAGATGTATTCTTCATCTGGTCTGATTTAAAAGTATTTCTACTTTTGCTATTATGGATAAAGGGATCAAAAGAGGACAGGATGTTGCAGCTTCTATGTCCTGGAGTGAAATTATGATTCAGTTATTAACTCTGCTGCTCAGTAACCCACAAGAAGTAATGCTGCATCCTTCGACTTGGCCTTATCTATTGTGACAAGGCTCCGGGGAGCTGATGCGTAGGAAATTCATTTCATGTCTCATTCACAGAAAGCCTGAGTTTTGAAAACACCTTTATGATGTTTCGGGTTTCAGTTACCTGGTGTGTGATCTCGCAAACTCACAGTCTTCAAAAGAAAGAACATTAACTTTTCTCCTCAGAAGCTTGAGGTTCTTTGTTATGGGAAACCCAGGAGGCATTATTCCAGAAGAAACACACAGGAGCACGTAGGTCACTTTTGATAGAATGCCATATATTCTAAGGGCAATAGAAATACGTATTTTATGCAAACTCAAAGTTGAATAGATGGTACAGATTTAGATAAAATAGATTCAAATCATCCTTATGTATAATACATTAACAAATAGATCATAGGCTTCCCCTTATCAGGTTTCACAAAAATACTTCGGATAAATAAGAAAAGCGGCATTTTTTTTTTTTTACCAAGGCAGCAAATAGGTAAATAAATGCGCAAATAAGAACAATAACATTTTTAGAATCGAATAGGAAAAATAAAATTACATCCTCCTTCCATTAAATGAGAAGAGATAAGAATACACAAAAGATATGAACGAATGTGTAACTTTCTCTTGTTACTCCTATGGTACATTTCCAGGGTTGTAATCTATCAGGTTTACTTTTTTCCATGCTTACCACAAATCACAATTAGATGTGAATTTTCTCTCTTTTTTCCCCCATTTCCAACAATCTGTTGAGAATAGGGCTAATGTGGTGAATGCTTGGCATTCTCATCATGCCCATGGTAGACATCAGTTTCATCTGGGGGCTCTTTTTAACAAAGCCTGGACCAAGTCTCTAATCCACCTTCACTCATTCTTTTGGTTAACTCTTCCATGGGATTAGAAGTAGCAATGTGAGGAAAGCATGTTGTTCCCCCTCCCCCTGCCAACCCATTTTTCTTTCCTCCCTCTGTGCGCACGTTGACTAATTTAGCGAACTCCTACTCATCCCTCAAATTTCAGCTCACGTACCACCTTTCCCCGAAGCCAGTCCCTGACTGCTCATTGTTATTTTGATAGATGTCCTCCCTATCCAGAAAACTGTGTGTATACCTCAATGAAAGAACTATTGGCACTGTGTCATCTTCTATATTTAGTTCTCTACCCCACACACCAGTCTATGAAAGAGATATAAGTAAATGAAGAAGAGAGAACTAAACTGTGCCCTGTCTGTGGATGGCAAGGAAATCTCACAGCACAGAGCATAGAATGTGGCCCCTACCATTTTGGTGAATGCGTGCATGCCTGCAGGGTGAACGAGGGAGGGACCAAGAGAGTGACTTAGAAAGTGAATGAAATGGAAAAGGAAAGGCCCATGTTTGCATGCTTCTTCTTATTCACGCTCCCCACCCAGAAAATGACCAACTGTTGATGACATTTTTTCAGCGCTTATTTGCAGCAACAACAAGCCAGCTGAAAAAAATACTGGTCTTACATAACATGTCTCTAAAATGCTTGGGCTGGGGTGAGGGGTTGGTGAAGCAGGGAGGTGCTGACAGGAGAGGTTTTATTTTTGGCTCCACTGAGATCAGGGAGGATTGAAGTTTATCAGACAGCATAACCAGAGCAACGGGGCTTGGAATCTTCGGGAGAGCCCAGCTTACCTGTATCAGGTTACTTAAAATTTCTGAGCCTCAGTTCCTGCCCTTGTAAACTAGGGATAACAAGAACCACCTTCCTTGAATACTGTTGGGACAAGCCAGCAAGATCACTGCATGCCTCTGAACGGGGCCAGGGGTTGGGGGGCACCCTGATATTGGCAGAACCCTCACAGGTACCGGAGGCCACAGAAGAAAGTTGGTATATCTTCCAGCAACATTTTATTCAAGGAGATGGGGGACATATTACTTTTGTATTGCAATAAGCATGTATGTTACATGTATAGAATGCAAAATGCTCATGAATATTTATAGGAAATCACAGGACTTCAAAGAAATTTCATGCCTGGATCAGGGAGCAACAGTCTATACTCTGAATTACTCAAGGACTCATATTTACTTTTCTCTGCTGCTAAATTAGAAAAGTTGGAAATGCCCTGATTACGGTAAATGATACCAAACACCTTCAAACATATCACTGTGTACGATGGTCACAGCTTTACATTTTAAAATTATATATTTACGATTTTTCCTTAGACTTGAGTCCTGTGATTGGGTTCTGCTCAGAGATCCAAATCCAGTAGTGGCTCTGTTGTCTTATTTTATAGCCCATGTATGGAATTCTTCAAGTATATTTACATAATTATTTCCCCAAGCATCTAATTAACTTATTTTTTGCCATTCATGAATGCAAACTGCATCTCTTCTTGGCAGATCCCTATAAGTAAACAATAGGAGTGAAGAGGAATGTTAGACTTTCTGCTCAGGAAGACTAATACATACAATCGTGGTAGAAACTCAGCTTGTAGAAAAAATAAATCGCAACTCAGCTAGTGGGGAAGAATTTTCAAACACAGCATGCATGAGATGTTATTCCATATTTGCTTTTAGGACTTGAGAAGCAATTCCATGTTGGTATTCTGTGAGAAGAAGAAATCACCACCACTGTTTAATTTCATACAGCCAGCACACTCCTATAATACGTGATCACATTAATAGCGCTGCTTAAAAGACAAGTTTTTACCTACCTACACACATGCCTGAATGTCCCCCCCCACATACACACACATGGCTATTCAGTTGACTGTCAAAATAAAAAGTTATGATGTTAAAAGCCAGACAGCCAAAGTAGAGAAGAGAAACTTAAGTATTGAAGTGATGAACTATATGTTGGCAAATTGAATTTAAATAAAAAAATTTTAAAAGAAGTTCTATAAATATAGAAGGGAAATAAAGTATACAACATAAATTATGAAGAGAGCAAGCAAGGCTTTTTCAAGATAGAACTAAAATTTACTATGAAAAATATCTGACAAGAGGTATGGGATAAATGGATTAAAAGTATATTTACATTTTCCCAGATTCTATCTTCACCTGCTTCTAATTTTGCTTACGATTGTCTAATTTCTCTTTCATAATCCTTGTGAGAGAGGTGGTAGGCTCTCACAGCATTTGTACTGTGCTTGTGATTTAGGGCTGTTTCCCATTAAAAGAAACATACAGATAGTCTAGGAAGACCTCAGGGTATCAGAGTCTGGAAGAGTTTTAAATATCATTACTGTAGCTTGCTCTGAGTTTGAAAACGGAAAAATCGATCCTAGAACCAACACTTGCATTTTTACAAATTTGTGTCAGAGACCTAAATATCTTCTGTCATCGACAAAAGTTCTGTCTTCTGATTTACCTGGAAGCACTGATCAGACTACAGATTATTATAAGAAAACCTCTTCTTTCTGTTCAGGACCCAAAGGACAAAGATGCTTTTTTTTTTTTTTTTTTAAACGGTTTATTATACAGGCTCATCCTGATTCAGTGATAAAGGAATACTCATGCTTGATAAGTACTTTGGGCCTGATGATAAATGCTGTGGTTGGATATTATTGCTATTCAAGTGCACAAAACCCTAGAGAATGTACTGATGGCCGTGGACTGCATTATGTGAATGAGCCTTCTTGTGCAACTTCAGTGGTCTGCCTGATGAAACGACTTGATCAAACTGTCAACGAGACATCTACAATTCCAATACCAACGTCTTTTTGGCCGAGAGATTCTTAACCCCTATTATGACTTCTAGATGATGAATCTAATGCCAGGGCCCAAAGATACTGAAATTATATCCTGTACTCGGGTCTTCTTTACCCCTCAGGACAGATTGCCACCAATATCCAGGAGCAAGAGAAAGAGAATATTACAGAGGGAACTAGGGCTCACTTTACTGGAGTCACATGTTTCTAAAGTCTCTTCTGGACTGTTAGGAGTATGAGAAACGCGTACACAGTAAAACTGCTTAAGGAATTAATATTGACCAGTGAGAACACTGCTAAAATTATCTGCATGGACTTTAAGTTGTCAATGAATTAACCATTTCCAAAGAGATGCACGCTGAAAATTGAGCCAAGCCTACATTCAGATTGATACTGGAATCCTTGAGGGATTAAATCTGGAATGAAAAACATCACACTCGATCAAGACCTAGAGTAGTCTGGATTTGTATTACATACACCCCTTCATAGATGTGTGTTGCTTTTTTTAAGGTTTCAGATTGATTTGCTTTACACAACACTGAAATGTTGCATTCAAAATAATCAAGAGCTTTAGGCATAATTCAAATATAAGTGTCATTGAAATGACAATGATAACGAACTCAGCATGCTATGTCTCTTGTAGAGCTGGGTTACTTTCCTCCCAGATAGGGATGCATCCAATTCAGGTTCTTTTAAGACGACACCAAATCAGGTGCTGACTTTGGTAAGCAAATGGTACCACATGTTTCCATTTCCACAGAATTGTTGTCAGGGTGGGGAGTTTTAAAATAATTCCCCTTTGAGCAGGAAAACAATTTGTCTGGCTGTGAAGGAGGGAGAGGAAAGGTCCCTAGGGCAGGAGATTTTTCCCTTCCTCTGAGAAACAGAGAAGGAGCAGATGTGTGAGAAGAGATGCTGAGTCTTCGGTCCTGCCTGCTCTGTCACTGAGTGCCCTCTCCAAAGGCACCTTGTAAGCGCTCCTTTCCGCTCGCGTCCTCCTGCCATTTAAACACATCTACTTACTTCTTGTTTCCCAGCGTGTTCGCTCTCGCCACCCTTTCTCATTCTTCACAGCCTGCTTTATTTTTTTCCTCCACTGCTCAAGAAAAAACGTTATTCATAACACTTGCTAAAGAGGATAGACTTTATTCAGGGGGCCTCCGCAGGGGTGGGGAGGTTGCAGTAGGGGAGAGGGATGGGGTTTAACTTCTAACAGAAGGACAAGGGGAGATTTATAGCCGAGGAGCAGAGTTCGGGTAGTGGTTTATTCAGAGAAAACATTAGCTAGCGGGACTCTTGCTAGAACGATGCATTAGGATTCTTGGGGGAGGCAAGCCAGAGGAGAAGATATCAAGGGTGGGTGATTTTCTCTAAACTGACCCAGCAAGATTTTTGCTAAAACTGGACTAAAGGGGCCACAGACAGAGCCCAGTGTTGGATCCTTGAGGGCTTAGAGGAGCCTGACTAGAGTCAGGTCAAGGAGAGAGGTGTTGTCACCTTCTAAAATAAAGCCAATGTTCTCTAAAGGTCTGCTCTCTGGCCCTCATGGGAAAGGCACTCTCCACCACATTCCCTTGTCCTTACAGGGCCTACTGTCATCCTCGATGTCCAAGAAATATGCATAAGTGTAGCCTACAGACTGGTCAGAATCCTCGGTAAAACTGCTGCTCCCAAAATAAGGCACAAGTCCTCTTGTTTCCATTTCTGCCACATTATTTCAGCAGAAACCTAGAGTCATCTGCTTTATTGCCCCCCACATCCAATGTGTTAGCCATTTCTCCACATTTTACATTCTATCTTCAAAATACGTCCATGGCCCCCATCTTAAATCACCTCACCATTTTCTCTTTTGTGGATTCCTAAAATAATCTCTCAAATGGTCTCACCACTTCTTACTCCCTTCTCTCCCCTCTAAACTTTTCTACTCATAGGTGGGGAAAAATGGTTTTGAGACAAATGCTGGATCATATCAATAAGAGAAAAAAATCTTCACTGGATTTTCCATTGTCCTTATCATATCATCCAACTTCTTGCCTTGGTCTATAAATCCATGCATGACTTGACCCCTGTTTTTCTCTTTAACTCATCTTGTTCCAGTCTTTTTCTAATTTTTTTTGCTCCAGCCCACCACATGTCTCCCTTCTTTTTCCTTTGGGTCTCAGGGTAAATGTCCTCTCTAGAAAACATCCCTAGAGTGGCCTCTGCTCTTCTTCCTCTCAACTCCTTGTTTGTTCCTTTCACAGCACTTGTTAAACTTGAATATTTTGTGTCTGTCTTTAATTTGTTTTGTTGGCTGCCTCCCCAGAAACAATTAGCTCCATAAAGACTATCACCTATCTGCCTTATTCATCACTGTAGAAAATTGTCTTATACAAAGTAGATACTCAGTAACTATTCACGAAAGGATAAATGTCTGCAGGGCACTTCCCCAAAGTTCCTTAGATGAGAACTTCTAGTAAGAGTACAGTAGTTTATTAAAAAACCTTATTGTCTTTGCTTTTTTTAAGAGAGGTTTAAAATTATCTCTAACAAATATCAGATTCTCCACTAAACTTCTCCAACCATATTCAAATTAAGTTCATTAATTAGTATAGTTGTTAATGAGGTATGGATGGTGTGAGTAAATGGAGAAGGGGTCAGTGTCCAAAGAAATAAATTTTTATAAAACGACTGAACTCTGCTTTCCGTGTTGTGGCACAATCTTGCCAATAAACAAAAATTTCATGTTTATTGTTATAGTCAGAGTGACTCCAGAGTTAGTTGGGTTCTAACAGTGACCCACCAGTGAAGTAGACTTGCTCCTCCACAACCCTAGGTATCATTAGCAATGAGCCTACCCTGAGGTCGTGTCTGTTCCTGCACAGTCTCTGCCTGAGGTAATGATCAGTCATGAGGTACGGCCAGTGCAGGGCTCAAAATGCTCTGGAAAGCCAAGACAGCTGGCTGAGGCAATTTGGCCTCTGACAGAAGAATTGGCAGGTGCCTGAGACACACACAGCGGATTACCTTCCCTTTCCTAAAATAAATTCGATGCCGATCAGCATTTCTCTTGGGATTATTGTGAAATTGAACCCATGATCATGTCATCAAATATCCATCTGCAGAGAACCCAAATTACGCAACCTGTATCACTCTGGAAGGTTCAGTCACGTACACATTGATGGCAAACCTTGTGGATGAATTTCAGCAGCTGCTTATCCTAAAGAGCTGCATATAAAATTCAGAGGTTGCTTCTGGTGTTCATTCTTTTAAAGGTCATGTATGAGTTTCTGTTATTAATGAAGGATCCTTGTAATGTTTTTGGAAAGCGTGGTATTACAGATGTGGGTAAACTGTGCTCTCCCTATAAGTTTTTATTACCATTTGCAACCAGTCACCTTTTTAAAATGAAAGCCTCATTTGCATAAGTTGTCACAAGTACCACCAAACAGCTTATATAACAATCGGTTAGTAAATGTGATTAGTATTTTCAAACACTTGAAAAAGGGGCAATAAGTACATTAGTTTCTGTAGAAACATCTCTAATAGAAGATTGCCCACTAATTTTCCCCACTTGCTCAGTTGTGTTGTTTTTCTTCAGACCAATACATCCCAGTTGCTATAATTATCTCTTATATTTGATTTTTAAGGACTTTCTTTTCCTCTAACTCCAGTTTAGCCAGTTTTTTTTTTTTTAAGATTTTATTTATTTATTTGACAGAGAGAGAGAGAAACAGCGAGAGAGGGAAAATAAGCAGGGGGAGTGGGCAAATGGAGAAGCAGGCTCCCCGCTGAGCAGGGAGCCCGATGCGGGACTTGATCTCACGGCCCTGGAATCATGACCTGAGCTGAAGGCAGATGCTTAACTGACAGAGCCACCCAGGCGTCCCTAGCCAGTTTTTTAAAATAAAATGTCACAAATTGAATATGACAATGCAGATTTAGTCATATCAAAGTAGATAATGAGACTATAACTTAGTATAATAGAGGGAAAATTAGAAAGTCACAGCTCCAGTCTTATGAAGTGAAATCTGAAGTTCTTTGCCAGGCCTCTGTGTTATTATTAATGGAGTAGATGGTCCTTACATTCACCTGAACACTGTGGTAGCCTTGGGAAATCTTGAGATCAGGTTTGAAAGTAGAAGTGAAGACAAGATCAAACTATTCTGCCAAATACGTGGACTAAGAATTTGGAGGGGAGGAATCCCAGGAATCTGAAGACAAGGGATGAGAGAGAAGAGGAAGAAAGAAGAAACAGAAAATAAACAATGAGTGATTAAGGAAAAATCTCAAATGGTAGGGTAGGTAAAAGACCTTTTTTTTTTTTTTTTAAGATTTTATTTATTGCAGAGAGAGGCAGAGAGAGAACGAGCACGAGTGGGGTAAGGGGCAGAGGGAGAAGCAGACTCCCAGCTGAGCAGGGAGCCCGATGTGGGGCTTGATCCCAGGACTCCAGGATCATGACCTGAGCCAAAGGCAGACGTTTAACAGACTGAGCCACCCACGTGCCCCGGTAAAAGACCTTTTAAGAAGGATATTTAACATAGGACTTCAAGTTTTTTAAATTTCTGCAATGTAAACTTTTTCCATCTTCTAAGTCTTTAGTAAAATTTGCTGTATTCTTTCCCTCTCCCTCCCTCCTACCATCCCCCTCCCTTTCTCTCCCTCTCTCCTCTTCTTTCTCTTCTTCTTCCTCTGCTTCCTCTCCTCCCCTTCCCTCCTCCTCCTTCTCCTCCTTCTTCTTCTCTTTCTCAGTATAAATCAGAGAAAGGTCCAACTCTATCCACACTCCACATATCATAACAAGGAATAAGAGCAGCCTGCTTAAGACAGCAAAATGATCCATTACCTGGGTCAATTAAGTGGAAGTAAATCCCAGAGCCGGAGGTAACAATGAGAACATAATCCCTCTTTGGTTTTACAATCCTTTCTAAATCATGCCCAACTTGGAGAAAATTTAAAGGCAAGGAAATACCTTCAATAACTTAAGATGTGAAAGGGCTGCTGGCCAGCAGCGAGAAAGTCATCATTAGAACTTTCTCAGTAACTAAGGTTAGCATTGTTTGGAGGGAGTACAGCACAAAGTTGAAACTCCCTAGATACATAGTAAAAAAGAGATTGTTGCAGGAAGGGAGATTAATGAATTTCTGCAAATGGCATTAAAAGTCCACCAAGAGGTCCTTTTAATAGAAATGGGTGTGGGATATAGGCGGGCAGGATGTAGTAACAGAACAAAGAAAGCAGAGAACTTGAACAGGAACAGGATGAAGACAAAGGCCTTAGAAACATCTGCCTACAGCCTTTGGGATCTCCATGAGTTCTTTTGTGCTAAGTAATTAGGATTTAACTGGGCCAGCACAGGTATATAATTTGAGTGTTTTATATTCGCTAAGGTAAAACATGCAGTAAATGCCTAGTGTGAGCTCATTCATGTTGAACTAATTCTATTCCTCTTACATGAAGTCCTGACTCTCTAAAGTTCTTCAAAATATGATGTAGACCCTATCTGGACTGAGAGGCTCCAATCGAACAATTGTTGGCCTGATTCTGGAACCCAGAGAAGGCAACCAGGGTAATTACATCCCCCACAAAGTACTGCACTAGCAGGGCTCAGTATCCCACAGGTTTAACGTATCAAGTGGGTAAAAACAGGGGAAGAGAGAGACCAGGGAAGTACCTCCATATAGTTACTTAGCCAATAGTTTCTCTGCTTCATAAACAACAAGAAAGGATTATATGGTGGCATTTGGCCATACAAAGAGAATCTGAGGTATTGATGCCTTCTATAAAACCCTTTTCCACTCAGAAGTTCATTATTCAAATCTTCACAAAAGCAGAATTAGAATGCTTCTTTTGAAGCATTCTCCCTCACACACACAAAACTGGTTGGCCAACAAGATGTAAAAGAGGATGAGATTTAATAACTGCCCTACATTTTTAAAGGGTTTTTTTCCTTCTCAGATAATGAAACAATAACAACAACCCAGAGAACTCTTGACACAAAGGGACCATCTCAGTGTTTCACGATAATTCAGATATAGGTGCTTGTTATGGTTCCAAGTGATGTTCGTCTCTTCTATCACCATGGAAATTGACATCAAATTATTTTCAATATACTTTTGAAAGGAGAATGAGCGCTTCCAGCACATAATAGAGGTATTCATACCATGTAATGAAACTGACCACTGTGCTAATGGAAATCTACTTGATGATGAATGGTATTTTTAAAAATCTTTCTTTATTCCCTAAAAGCAAAATACATTGCCTTGCTTTGTAGGAAAACCTACCCAACAACTCCCCAAGAAGTGAGGAGTAGCAGAAAAGCTATTCAAGTTTTTGCTCTCACATCTGAGGGAGAGGTAGTGAGATGAAAGATTTCTTTTCAACTTTAGTTTCTTTTCATTTAAAAGCAAAGGGGGAAAGGATACACTGGCCGCAGATGTATCTGAATAGTGCAGATGAATTAATAAATGTTGTACACACTTGTAGTCAAAAGGGAGCTTGTGAAAAGGAAAAGCAAGATGCCACTGGTTGATGAATGCCTGAGGCTTTCTGAATAAAGAAAACATTAACATTCAGATGCAATCCTAACCAAGTGGTCACTTAAATGGCACAATTAGCTGGTGCTTTCTGGATGAGCTGCAGAGAGACACAGTAGCAAACTCTTTGTCAACTATATACCTTGTCCCTTTCTTCCAATTAGACTACACATGTCCTGAAATTGTACCTTTCTTCTGCTTCATATTATTATTCCATCACTTCCTCATGACTGATGGATAGGGACTTCCTCAATGGTTCTTTCATCACATGTAAGACGTCACAGATTAATACCCCAAGAATCAGCGCCCATTTATATGTGTACCTCACTTGTTAGCCATGGAATATTCTACTTCCCTGGGCTGTGGGCATGGTGAGGCCTGCTGCAATGAAACTTCAAAGAGGGCTGATGATGCAGGAAAAAAATCCACTGCAGAAGTTTACACCCATGGTAGGGCAGGAGGCAATGCACCCAGAGCACAGATGTTAAGTCCATGTGAGGTAATGTGATGTAGATCCAGTGGACCACTTCTTCCTTCACCTTAAAACTGTTTTAAAAATGGTCTAGATCTTTTGATCAGGTGGAGTCCTCATTCCGTGCAAGTTCCTGAGACCATGGAAATATGAGCATCTCTCCCTGAGATACAAGGGAGGCCTTGGGGAAATTGCATGCGTATTATTTATTCGCACTGTGTCTTTGTTTCCTTGATAGTGGAACAAAGTAAAAAGGTAATCCCAGTGAAGTCCCAGTGGTCATTTCAACCAAATTTTAAGCAAAGATAAGCGTGCAAGGAGTGGCTTGGCTCACCCACTTTTTGTCCCCTTTTCTCCTGTTATGACCTGCAGGGGAGAGAGCAGAAATTACTATCCACCTCTCAGTCTGCACAAGAAAATGGTAGCCAGGACTTGGGGGCTGACTCTGCAGCCCTGTCCATTTTGATGGCAGGAGTTTACTGTGGCCTACTGATCCCCGAGAACCATTTGCTCCAGCTTTGTAGAAGGAAGAGGGGAATACCTGTTTTTCAGGAAAGGAATATGCTAGCCCCCCCCCCCCCAATCAGTCTAGCATATTTCAGTGTATTTCAGTCAGAATATCTGAGAGTATTTCGGTATTTATATTAGAGTATTATGCTAATGTTCTGGAAGACTCAATCAAATTCCCCCTATGGATCTGATATGACCCCTATCGCTCACCTTTACAATTCTTTTTTCTCCCCCACAAGAAATGCATAGAATTAGCATGTGTTGGGGCGCCTGGGTGGCCCAGCGGTTAAGCGTCTGCCGTCGGCTCAGGGCGTGATCCTGGCGTTATGGGATCGAGCCCCACGTCAGGCTCCTCTGCTATGAGCCTGCTTCTTCCTCTCCCACTCCCCCTGCTTGTGTTCCCTCTCTCGCTGGCTGTCTCTATCTCTGTCAAATAAATAAATAAAATCTTTAAAAAAAAAAAATTAGCATGTGTTGTTGTAATTGGGTATGCCACTTTGAGATCTGTGTGTAATCTCCCCCCCCCCAGAATAAATTCACAAATTGCCACCAGTAGGACTATAATGTTTACTGAAGTTCTTATGAGGAGTTTCTCTCTAAAGAGACTTCCTCTCTGAAGTCACCACTAAACACAGAGATGAAGCCCACCTCAAATGTGTTAACGGGTTTATGACAGATTCTCAATGCTGCCAATCTTTTATGCTCCAAAATAGGTTTTTTTAAACAGCATCAAAACAGCTTTCCCATTTAAACAGACATTAATTGTGAGAAAAAATGGTGGGCATGGTAGAGAGTTAAGCTCTGCCAAGATATTTAGATAAAAAAAGAAAAACAAAAGAGCA
Organism: Ursus maritimus; assembly: GCF_017311325.1. Lineage (NCBI taxonomy): Eukaryota > Metazoa > Chordata > Mammalia > Carnivora > Ursidae > Ursus > Ursus maritimus. The sequence goes on along the minus strand of NW_024424230.1, from coordinate 42,685,584 downwards.
GAATCATATAAGTAGAGGGCTGAAGCCAAGGTAGACGATATAATTAGTTATTGTTTGGGGTAGAAAATAAAGTCCAATAGAAAAGCCATTGGAACTGGCCTCCGATCTCTTGTATCTTGAAATTTGTTTCTTTCTTCTTGTGTTTAAAACACTGCAATTCCAGCCTGGAAAAACCACTAAGCCCTGATTTTTAAGAACAATTGTGCACGTGCACAGTCATACGCAGTATTCAAGTATGAGGGGAAAAGGAAGTGTTGTTGTCTCCCTTACGTTAGGCCCCTACTCTTTTCATGGGCATCTACTGCTCTCCGTTCTACATCTGAGACACATGAGGCTTAGGGGCCCAACCTGGAGTCCTGAGGTCAGAGTGTCTCTGAGCAGCAGAGCTCAGGTTCCCACAGGGGAGGGGCCCATGGTCTTTCCTCTACTTCGCTCTGAAATGCCTAGACACCTGTAAACTTTTGCACTGCATAGTGTCATCAATATCTGTAAGTTCCACTTGGTTCCATAAAACTACAAAATAATAGTGTCATATCAAGAACATTTTGAAATTGTTCAGAACAATAGCATCATTTCATTGCATATTGTCCTCAAGTTTGCTAATGGCTTAAACATACATCAGTCCTTTACTGTTTTAGACCACCTGGTGATGTATCATCTTAAATGGAGGGAAAAAGTAAGATTCTGAGAATTAAGATCCATAGCTAGGATACAGAAGAAACTCAAATCTCATTTCTCTAAGTCTAAGGTGTGTGGGACTATATCATGTCTGTCACAGTGTCCTGAGGAATCCATCAATTCATTTATTCCAAAAATATTTCAGAATACTTACTCCATATCAGGCATTGCACTAGAGCTGAGGCTGTGGTGAGAAATAACCAAACATGCTTCTTGCTGTCCTGCAACTCAGCTAACAGTGAACAGATAAATTATGTGCTGCCGTATGTGCTCTGAAGGAAATTATGTGGCACCAAGAGAGTGTACAGGGTCAGGGCAGGGAAGTCTGATCTAGTCATGGGAGTCAGAGAAGGTATTCCTGGGAAAGCGATATTGAAGATAAAATCAGGAGAATATGTACAAATTAATCAAGAGAACGGAAGTGAGAGCATTCTAAGACACCAGAAAAGATGTTGAGCTTCAAGAGACTATGAGTTAAAGAAATTTAGGGCACCTGGGTGGCTCAGTCGGTTAAGCATCCGACTCTTGATTTCGGCTCAGGTCATGATCTCAGAGTCCTGAGATCGAGCCCCATGTCAGTCTCCACATCCAGCTTGAGATTCTCTCTCTCCCTCTCCTTCTGCTCCTTCCCCTCAGCCTGCACTCTCTCGGAAGGGAGGAAGGGAGGGACGAAGGAGAGAAAAGAAAAGAAATGAAATTTATACTTCTCTCAGTCTCTCATGGCTGGAATCTGGAAAGTGAGAAGGTTAGTGGTGAGCGATGAGGCTAGAGACATAGTCAAGGGCGGAGTACTCACAGATACGAAGGCCGTGTGTCTCAGGCAGCTTAGGCTGCTGTATCAAGTTCCCATAGACTGAGTGGCTTAAACAACAAACATACATTTCTCGTGGTTCTGGAGGCTGGGAAGTGCAAGATCAAGGTACTGGCCGCTTTAGTTCTGGTGAGGACACTCTAACCAGTTTGTAGACCCTCTTCCCCGTGTTCTTGCTGTGTCCTCACATGGCAGATGGCAGAGAGAGCAAGCTCTGGTGTCTCTTTTTAAAAGGGCACTAATCCCATCACAAGAGCTCTACCCTTAGGTCCTAATTACCTCTCAAAGGTCCCACTTCCTAGTACCATCTTACTGAGGGTTAGGATACCAACAGGTGAATTTTGGAGAGCCACAAACATTCAGTCCATGTTAAAGATACTGATTTTTATACTGAAAGAGGAGAAGCCCCACAGAGTTTTCTGCTAAGTAGATGTGATTTATATACATATAATACATATATATAAGAACATACCAATTTCTATTTTCAGTGTTCTTTTATCATGAATAAGAATTGAGTTTTAACATACATACAATTTTTGTTATCTATGGACATAATCCCACGCCTTTTCCTCTAAGAGTCATTATATGATTAACTCCACCTGGTCATATATATTATTTTCATAAGGATGTTGGATTCTCTGTTTTTCATTGGTATTCTTAGATGAGATTGTGTTACAGAATTTTTGTGTATTCTTAGTTCGTTTTGGTATCAAAGTAAACTTGTTTTATCAAAAGGACTTGCAAGTTCTTCTATCTTTTGCAGTGCTCTGGAATGGCGAACTAACAGTGAAAAATACCCAAACTTGCAAGGCTTGGAAGTGTTATGCCATGAAGTTGTATGGTCCTCAGGCTCATTTCTTGTGGAGGAACTGTTTTATAACCTTCTCTAAATCTTACATGAAAATTTATCAGGAGAAAATTTCTATCTCTAAATTTATATCTAGAATTGAGCTCTTCCATTGAAGTGAATTTTGATAAATTGTATTTTTCCAAGAAGTTAAGCATTTCATGTAGATTTTCAAATTTATTTACACAGAGTGATGGAAATAAGTCTCTTTTTTTAATTCCTCTTTTAATGGCTAATCTTATTTTAGGATTTTTCCTTTTTGATAAAAGTTCAATTTGCTAGAGACTTAACCTATTTTGTAAAGAACAAGGCTTTAGATTTATTAAGTAACAATAGTTTTATTTTTCTGTTTTCTAACTCATTGATTCCAGTGCCCCCCCCCGCCCCAGTATCTGAGAGGCCTGTGAACTTCCAACTGAAGTTCTCAGGTCAGCAATTCCATTTCTATGTCTGGACCTCAAATAGAATTTTTAAATGATACCAATTTGTATATGCTATATGTTCCAGTTACTATGCAAGCTTCCCCAAACTTTAGGGAAAGGATGAATCATTTTAGTATGCTCTTGGAATCTAGAAGTCAGAACACAGAAGAGGCACAGCAGAGATGGCTTGCCTCTGTTCCATGATGTTAAGCCACAGCTCAGAGGACTTGAAAGCAGCAGGGCAACTAGACCAACGTGGACCAGAATCATCTGCCAGCTCCTGTGCTCAGGGTCTGGTGCCCAAGCAAGAAGAGCCTGAAGTCTAGGACTGCCACTGGAACAGAGAGCCTTTCTGTGGGGCTGGCTCCCATGCAGCCTGGCAACCTCAGGAAAGTTAGACTTCTGACTTGGTGGCTGGAGATCCCCACCATGGGTGTTCTAGCAAACAAGACAGAAGACCTCACTTTGTATGTCTTATCCTTAGAAGTGGCTCGGAATCCATCCCGTTGCATACTACTGGTTTACAAGCAAGTCACAATTCTGCCCCGATTCCAGAGAGGGTAATTCAATTCTACCTGTTAAGGGGAGAGTAGCAAGATTCTAGAAGGGCTGATAAGACAGGGTTTATGTTTGTGGCCATCTTTAGAAAATACATCTCCCACAGTATGTACATCACCTGAAGCCCCTAATTGTGGATCGGAAAACCTGAGAAGAGAACACAGTAGAGGGTCTCAGATTTTGGTGTGCATTCAGAATCACCTGGAGGGTTTGCTCAAACTCAGACTGTTGCTCAGCTCCACTTTCGGAGTTCCTGACTTGGTAAATAGGGCTCGAGATTCAAGGGTGAAGCCTGACATTTTAACAAGAGTCAGGTGATGTGGATGCTGCTTGTTCAGAGCCCTTACTTGGAGAGCCACTGGAATAGAGTAAAAGGAAAAGGAGGCTGGGAAAAACGTGAAGAGATCCACGTAAAATGGAATGAGCCAGGGAAGTTTACTGAGAATAAGCACATAGTGAGGGTGCAGTGTCACAAAAGCCAAAAGGAGGGAGTGTTCAGAGAGAGGTCAATGGCGGGGAGGAGTTCTTTCCAGGTTAATTCCATTACCCAAACTTCATTTTCTTTCTTTCTTCCTATCTTTCTGAGAGTTTCTAATTTAATTCACATCAGAAGATAGGATTTGCTTTTACTTTATTTTGACCTGAATTCTATATGTAGACCCTTCTGGTGGCAGGCACATTTCAAAGTCAAATTTATTTGAATCAGATATATAAATCAAATAATATGTCATAGGTACAGGGATTGAAAGCTTCTAATTTTCTAATTTTACAAAGGGTGGTAATAATCCATTATTACAGGGGATCAAAGATCAATTGTATTTTACATGACATGACATTACCCTCACACTTAAATCTGAGTACAACTCACTCTCTGGGAATCTACATGTAAAATAAAATACTGAAGTCTAACTAATATTCTGACTAAAAACTAACCAAAGAATTTTCTGGTTTTCTTACTCTGTATCCACCCTTCTTTGCTCACCACATCGTCTCTCCAAGTTCAGTATGAGACATAAATAGAGTCTAGTCTAAGCAAAAGAAATATTTCTAGACAAAACTGTTGGAATTACACCTTCGTGGAGGGACTGGAGAGAAGGCTGTTACAATTTTGTGGCAAGTGTTTCATTTGACATTGAAAGTCTCCTGTTGGGTTAAAAATGGAAGAGAAAATAAAGAGCTCGTGATGACATCAATAAGATACTTGAAGTAAACAAATGTCCTTGCAAATCCCTCTACCTCAAGGTGAAGAATTTACATTGTTCTACGGAAAAGGAACTCCCACAACCAGTTAACATACCACAGTTACATACTTTGCACTCTGACACAGTTTCTAAATTTTCTTGCGGTGTTAACTATTATTTTATTTGATGTTAAAAGTTTCACATACATTTCAATAAGAAAGCTCATATGTATCCTGTCATGTCTGCTTTTGTGTCTACCTACAATTCCAGAGAAAGGTCAAGACGGAATAAGAGACATATTACAGTGTCTAAAGTGAAGGCTTTATCCCCCACTACAATATTATAATAATATTCTTTAATAATGCCCTTGTGTAGATCCACTTTTAAATTAATTTATATTTTATTTTAGTGAGAAAACCCAGCCCCACTCCTCACAAGTCAGAGCGTGCTTAGAGGCAACACTGCGTGCTAAGGCTGAAGACCACAGGAAGACTTTCTACTGAATGGACTGTCCCTTGGCGGTCAACCAGGCCGACTAAGTCCATCCCCCTAGCCCCCGGCAGGGTACAGAGGAGAAATGAGGCCCCCGATCCTCAGCCTGCCCACCTCCAGATTGACTCAGGGGCTTACAAAGGGCAGGGCATTCATAAGGTAGAGGTTAATCATTGCCAGCCATGGACGGGGAGTGGGGGGAGTGGGGAGAGAGGGTGGCAGGAGGTGGAGACGCGCCATGGTGGGGCAGCAGACCAGACAGGCCCCTACAGCTCCGTAAGAGCATCGAGATGGATGTAGAATCGCTGAGCTAGAAGACTGAAAATGAGCGTTCCTTACATGTTAATAAATACCAAGATTAAAAGGAGAATTAGCTATCTATGTGCATGATAAAAAAGGAAAAGAAAAGCAAAGGCTTTTGCAAAAGACAAACAAAAGGGGGGGGGGAATTACTGAAGAACTTTGATAAGATTATTTCCAAGTTAAGCTGATCTGTACTCTTATTTTCTTTCAGCCACTCAATTATTTTTACCTCTTTTTAAAAATAGTATGGCATTATAGTTGTCGGTTGTTCCCATCGGTCACACACAAGGCTGAAAAACTTGAATTTTCCCGTGTCCCTCAGTGGCAGGGCAAGCACTGTCGAGCCAGCCAAAGATGCCTGCTATGCAGTTTTCTCTTCTCACCCTGCATTCGCACAATTACTCAATTCTTACAAGCAGGCAAGGAACAGATAAACAAGTAGCTATGACTCTCAAGAGGAAGAAAGACATCAGGATCGTCTTAATGTTCCCAAGTACAACAGAAAAAAGTTTTCAGACTCCCAGACCATTTCATCCACTTTGTAAAAGCAATAAGGTAGACAAAGATATGCTCATTTCTATTTCAATAATAATACGTGTCAGGATCATTTTGCATGAAGGTTAGCAGGACCATCCATCGTTTCAGCCGAACTGCGTATTTTCTTGTTCAGCATTGATAGATTTTTATTTTAACCTTAGAAGTTCCTCTCAAGGGACTCTATTAGGGACACTGTCATTTTTTATTCTGCTCTGTTACTTCTCCTTTGTAAACTCTGATCTATGCAGACAACACATTGGGCTAGGGAAATTTAATTAGGTAAGTCTACAAATTAATTGTTGCAATTAGACTGCTTCTAACTGCCTGGTGTTATGAATTTATTTATGCGGTAATTATTATCAGATGTCTGGGATAAAAGCCTGCAGAGCAAAAGGTGCTACCTTTCAGATGTATACACAGTACTCCACATTAATTAGTCACAAAAAAATAAGAGCAGGTACTAAAAAAAAAATGAAGAAAAAGACTTGCCTCCATAGTCCTGCACACATACAGATTTTGACAAGCAACTTGTTAACAAAACCTAAAGAGGATTGTTTTCTTTGCATATCGGCAAACTTCAAAATGTGAGGCATTACATAAATTATCATGAAACAATTTGCTACTGTATAAACTAGATGAAAATACAAACCTCAAGTCTATCCTATAAAAGGCATCTGGTTTTTGTCTGTTAATGGCAATAATTACAAAGGCATATTTGAAGAAATTGTTGATTTTCAGTAAATTTTGTGTTGTGTTTTTAAGATCACTGACCAGGACACATTTTGTAGGGAGCTCTTAAGGAAAGGACAATTGCACCTCAAGTTGTAGCCTCCAATCTTTTCTTCTGCAACGAGGGAAAAGGCAGATCTAATACCATCATTTGAAAGCAAGCAAGCAGGGCGAGGCCGCATCGACAGAAGCCGATGCCCAGAAGTTTGAAAGCCCAACAGGAGACTGAGAATGAATCACCAGTACAAATGTAAACTGTATAAACTGGTCTAATCTTCCCGAAGGGCAATTTTGGAGCGGATTCCTTAGTCATTTTAGAAGAGTTATTATCTTTGACCCAGAAATTTAAAAAATGGGAACTGATCTTAAACAAACAATACCAAATTTTAAAATAACAAAAATACTTATCTCGGTGTCAATACTAATAACCCCCAAATGATAGCAATTTATGTGATCATTGTTATTATCATTACTAATTATTATCTATTCAAAGATTGGAATATGCAGCTCTTCATTTATTACCACATTCATTTAACAGTTTTTTTTTTTTTAAAGATTTTATTTATTCGACAGAGATAGAGACAGCCAGCGAGAGAGGGGGAACACAAGCAGGGGGAGTGGGAGAGGAAGAAGCAGGCTCATAGCAGAGGACCCTGATGTGGGGCTCGATCCCATAACGCCGGGACCACGCCCTGAGCCGAAGGCAGACGCTCAACCGCTGTGCCACCCAGGCGCCCCTAACAGTTTTCTTTTTAAACAAGTATTTTCTAATCTCCTACTGTGTGCAACACACTTTTCTATGCGATCAAGCCACAAACAGAAAACTTCCTTCTCTCGGCTTATATGCCTTCGAGGGAAGATGCATAATATGCAGGTAAAGAGTAATAATAATATGATTTCAGAACAATATCTAAGCAGCAGGAAAATGAAGCAGTGTGAGGTAGTGAGAGGGTCTGGTGTGGGAGCATGCTCTGCTCTGGAGGCATGGACCACTCCCAATATGAACACGGGCTTTTCTCCTTTTCGTATACATTAAACAATTGAATTTTTATCTTGATTTCAAAACACCAAATAATTCCAATGTTCGGTTATTTTTATGGTACAATGACAGTGTGATACTAACAAAAATACCAGAATTTCACTTCGCGAGAATAGCAGATATGCTGTAATCCTGGGGCACAGAAAATCAAGTGTTAAAGCTCTGAGGTGGGAACTACCAAGGACACAAACGTCCCTAAAGTGTCATTAAAAAAAAGAGAAGGGTTGGGTCTTTCACTGGATCTGCAAGCAGGAGACAAGACAGAGGGCGGCATGGGTTTATGGCAGTAGTTTGGATTTTATTCTAACTATCCGTTTGCATAAGTTTATAATCTCACTGAAACCTGATGATACGTTGGAAAGTTGCAATAAAATACAGTTATTACACAGCATGATTTTTACTACAACTTTTTATAATGACAAATAGGAATTAAAAAAAATAGAATAAAAATTCAACTAAAATGCAAACAACTTTCCTATAGGTGGGGGATTATAGATGTTCATGTTCGTTTCTATTCTCACACTGAAATCTTTTTCTGATCAGTATGTGTTCTCTTTTAATGACAACCACCTTTTAAGAAAATCCATGACACTCGAATTACACGGGGAACTTTTAAACAGATAAACTACCACCTGGTGGAGTTCTTTCACTCACCATTAGAGAGCTAAGTGGGAACCGAGGGAGAAAAAAAAAAAAAAAAAAAGATGAGGCAACAGAAAGACCCCAGATCAGAAGCTGGTTGGATCATGCCCTGCAGCTCATTCCCCGAGTGTGTCCCGTAGAGCTGCAGCTCCGGGAGATGCCATGTGCTCTCTGAAACAGGGTCCTTACGATCAATTCTCTTTGGGAAACACTACATCATTAATAATTTTAAAGTAACCTCTATGACCCAACATGGGGCTCAAACTCATGACCCCGGGATCAAGAGTCACATGCTCTCCTGAATGAGCCAACTAGGCACCCCTTAACTCAGGCTTTCCTGTACCTTTTTTTAAGCCAGGAGAAACTTACTTAACTGTGTTCCTTTCATAACACTTTGGGGACTGATTCTGAGGAACGGAAGTTGGAGGAACACTGCCCTGGAGAAAGGCCACACCCTCTTGAATCCATCCTTCTCAGCCTGTGTCGTGTAACTAAATGAGATAAAGAGGTTTCTCTCATGCATTAGCCTGGATCAGTAATGGAGGCCAGTCTGCACTAAACTAGGACTTTATCCTTAGGCCTCTAAAAGACTAAGAGGCATCTAAATTCAAGCTGATGAAAATATTTGAGTTGGATCCCTGTTTTTCAATATCAAAAACCCAATACACTATTAGAAATGAGATTGGGATGTGGACTTAGTCAAGAAAATGGAAATGGGAAATGAAAGAGAAATCAGATCAGTGTGTGCTTTAGTCATCCTACCCTAACAACTACTTTTCCTTTTCTCTTAATTTCCCCAAAGTCATAACCCTCCCCTCCCCATCCAACCAATTTTGGTTAAGCTTCACAGGTTGCGGTGATGTTTATGCCCTTTGTAGTGTAAACTGAATTACCGCCAACCCTTCATTGTCTGCTGGTCTTTGCCATCTTGTTTTCTCTACCTCGAGCTGTGCTCGATCCCACATATGCCCCCACCCAGCGTCCACACATATTCTTTCATTTTAATATGCACAGAGATATTCATCTCTGGCAACTTTGGGGACAGAGCTGGCCATATAACATTTGCTCATCCTTTACCAGCTTTACGTGTGTCAAAATTCCTGGCTAAAGATAAAATACATGGCAGCAATTGAGGTCAGAGCAAAATATATAATCATTCACAGTACAGAACAGTCAGTTCTGAATAGCACTTTAGAATGGTTACTGGCCGAGAGAATTTGCACTAAAACTCACTGGCCAAGAATGTGCAAAGCAGTCTGCTGCTGGTCTCACTTCTTTGGCTCAGAGCATGCGCTAGCACTCAAAGCATGGGGGAGGATGGATGGATGTATCTATGTATTCTGAGTGTACTGAAATGGACTGCTTTATCTGTATATACCAGAAAATCATTCAGAGAGCAAGAGATTTATTCTGAATGGGCACTATGCAAGGATGATGTAAAATGGGGTTGACCTGTCCTCCAAAGTGGCTTTTATGGTGAAATTCTTTCAAGGCTGATTTTGTTCTCCCTGTGCCCTCATAGAATGATACGTACTGAAATGCAGCTCTTGATCAGAAGGGCACAATTAGGAAGAAATTACATTATACTCTTCCAGCCTCACTTGGACACTAATCCCAGGAATTAAAACATGCTATGAGTTGGGGCTCCTGGGTGGCATCTGCCTCTGGCTCAGATCATGATCCCAGGGTCCTGGGATCGAGCCCCTCATCGGGCTCCTTGCTCAGTGGGGAGCCTGCTTCTCCCTCTCCCTGCAGCTCCCCCTGCTTGTACACTCTCGCACGCGGTGTCAAATAAATAATAAAAAAAAATCTTAAAAAAAAAATGCTACCAGCCAAAACATAAGTAGAACATAATCAGTTCAAAGAATATTGCATTGTCAGGTGGACCAGCTCTACCATGTACCTGCTCTTTGATCTTGGACCTGTCAATAATTGCTCAGGGACTTACTTTTCTCATCTGCAAAATAAGGATAATTATAGTAACTGCCTCACTTCACAGCGCTGTATCAGGATCAAATGTATTTGTCAGTTTTTTTAAAGCTATCCAGCAATACCATGCATGAAACACTTGAAATACATAAAGACAAGTAATTAAATGTTATTCAACCTCATTTTCAATAATAATGTAAAAGTCCATATCAAAAAAACTTATTTTCGCTCAGTTTGGTTCAACTCTAATTTTCAGAATCATCAACAGTGTTTGGATTTATATTTCTATTTTGGCAGACATCTTCGTGATAAATTTATGGACAGGGAAGGGCTGTGCCATGGAGTTATGCACCCATTTAAGGCTTTTGGTGCATATCAACAAGCGCTCACTAGTGCCTGAAAATACACAATTTTCACACTCACACTGACAATCTTCTTTGGACATTTTTTTTGCCAGTTTTTATGAAAACATTTATGCTTTAAATTGAATTATTAGTAATATTTTAATTGGTTTCTGTTGGTCATTTCATTTCCCTTTTACAAATTGTCCAATTTGAAAGATGTTTGTCTTACTTCCATTGGTTTACAAGTCCTATTTATAGTCCTATTGTGTGTTGCTAATTTTCAATATTTCCCAGGTTTTTTTTTAAATGGCTTTTGAATGCCCAGAAATGGTTGTGTGCGTGTGTGTATGCACCTGTCTACTTAAGGTACTTACACACATTATTCTTTGTCATTAAGATTTCTCCCTTTTGTGTGTGCTTATAATGAACTTCCCACATAGAACCACATAAATAAGCACCCACATCTTCTTTTAGGAAATGGTTTTGCAATTTCATTTCTTAATATTTAAATGTCAAATCCATGTGGAACTCATGTTGATTATGACATGAGTCAGGAAGGGGACTTTACTCACTCCTGAATGGTCTTGGCTGTCATTTAATTCCCACATTTTACTGGAGGAGGCACGGAGTCAGTATTTTCTCTCTCTTCTGATTTAATGGTGGATGAAGGATGCTGAGAGAAGTGTGCTCGGTCAAGTGGATAGCAGGCAACCTCTCCCGGGTGATTTCCACATGTTGCTTGTAGCCAGTAGACTTGTATGGGCTGAGGCTCCGAACATAATACTTTCAAGAACAGCTGGCTTTTGTTAGGTTTGTTTTAATCGAAAAGGAAATTTTATTTTTCAGATGCAGTTTATGGCGGGGCTTAATAAAAACTGTCATCACCTTCAAATTCAGATGGAGAATAATGAAATGCTCTTCTCTGAGAGCATGTAAGGAAAGGCTTGCAGTACTTTCTAATATGTCATAGCTACAATTATGAAAAATGTGCCTTCTATTCAAGCCTACTCTGAGGATATGCTATCAAGTATGCATGGCAAACACATTTACCTACACTCTTCGTAGATGTGTTTGCAAGGTGACAATATATCCAGATAACAATTTATTTTATCAATCTTAATGTTTATTTCTATTTGTCTAAACATAATGATTAGACTGCTGTACTCTTTGATTTAAAAACCAAAATAAAGATAATTTATCAGGACTTGTTAGAGACCCACATCTGGTTAAATTATTTTTTTAAAATTTCAGTATATTTAACATATCGTATATAACATATCGTAACAATATAGTGATTCAGCAATTCTATACATTACTCACTGCTCATCACAGTTAACTGTACTTTTAATCCCCTTCACCTATTTCACCCATCCCCCTCCTACCTCTCCTCTGGTAACCATCAGTTTGTTCTCTATAGTCAAGAGTCTGGGGTTTTTTTTGTTGTTGTTGTTAGTGCGTCTCTCTCTCTCTCTTTTTTTTTTTTTCACTGTCAGTTGTTTTGTTAAATTCCACACATGAATGAAATCACATGGTATTTGTCTTTCTCTGATTTACTTCACTTAGCATTATACCCTCTAGATCCATCCATATTGTCACAGATGGCAAGATTTTTTTATAGCTGAATTATATTCCACTGTGTGTGTGTGTGTGTGTGTACACACACACATTTTTTTATCCATTCATCTATGAATGCACACTTGAGTTGCTTCCATATCCTGTTATTGTAAACAGTGCTGTAATAAACATAGGGGTGCAAATTCTTTTCAAATCAGTGTTTTTGTATTCTTTGGTTAAATACCCAGTAGTGGAATTACTGGATCATACGGTAATTCTCTTTTGAGAAACCTCCATACTGTTCTCCACAGTGGCTGCACCAGCTTGCATTCCCACCAACAGTGCAAAACGGTTCTTTTTTCTCCACATCCTTGCCAACACTTGTTTTTTCTTGTATTTTTGATTTTAGCCCTTCTGACAGCTGTGAGGGGACATTCCATTGTGGTTTTGTTTTGCATCTCCCTGATGATGAGTTACACTGAACACCTTTTCATGTGGCTGTTGGCCATCTGTAGGTCTTCTTTGGAGAAATGTCTGTTCACGTCTTCTGTCCATTTTTAAATTGGATTGCTTTGTGTGTTGACTTGTATGGGTACTTCATATATTTTGGATATTAACCTCTTACTGAATATATGATTTGCAAGTATCTTCTCCCATTCAGTAGGTGTGCAAAAGCTTTTTATTCTGCTATAGTCCCAAGAGATTATTTTTCCTTTTGTTTCCCTTACCTTGGGAGACCTATCTCTAAAGTTGTTGCTATCGCCAGTGTCAGAGAAATTACTGGGCTCTCCTCTAGGACTTTTACAGTATCAGGTCTCACATTTAGGTCTTTAACCCATTTTGAATTTATTTTTGTATATGGTGTAAAAAAGTGGTTCGGTTTCATTCTTTTGCACGTAGCTGTCCAGTTTTCCCAACACCATTTGTCAAAGAGACGGTCTTTTTCCCATTGCATATTCTTGTCTCTCTTGTTGTAGATTAACTGACTATATAATAATGGATTTGTTTCTGGGCTCTCTATTCTGTTCCACTATAGCTCTGTAATATATCTTGAAATCTGGGATTGTGATACCTCCAGTTTTGTTCTTCTTTTTCACGATTGCTTTGGCTATTTGGAGTCTTTTGTGGTCCCATACAAATTTTAGCATTATTTGTTACAGTTCTGTGAAAAATGCTATCAGTATTGTGATAGGAATTGCATTAAATCTGTAGATGGCTTTGGGTAGTATGGACATTTTAACAATATATGTTCTCCTAATCCATGAGCATGAAATATCTGTCCATTTTTTGTGTGTCATCTTCAATTTCCTTTATCAATGTTTTATAGTTTTCAGAGTATAGGTCTTTCACCTCCTTGTTTATTTCTAGGTATCTTATTCTTTCGGAGCAATTATAAATGGGATTTTCTTAAGCTCTATTTCTGCGACTTCATTATTAGTGTATAGAAATGCAAAGGTTTCTATGTATTAATTTTGCATCCTGTGACTTCACTGAATACATTTATCGGTTCTAATAGTTTTTTTGGTGTAGTCTTTAGGGTTTTCTATATAGCATAGCATGTCATCTGCAACTAGTAAAAGTTTTATTTCTTCCTTACAAATTTGGATACCTTTTATTTCCCTTTGTTTGTCTGCTGTGGCTAAAACTTCTAGTACTATGTTGAATAAAAGTGATGAGAGTGGTCATTCTTGTCTTGCTCCTGATCTTAGGGTACAAACCCTCAGTTTTTCCCCATTGAGTATGATGTTAGCTGTGGGTTTTTCATATATGGCCTTTATTATGTTGAGGTATGTTTCCTCTAAACTTATTTTGTTGAGGGTTTTTATCATGAGTGGATGTTGTACTTTGTCAAACGCTGCATCTATTTAAATGATCATATGATTTTTATCCTTTCTCTTGTTGATGTGATGTATCACATTGATAGATTTGCACATATCGAGCTACCCTTGCATCCCCAGGAATAATCCCACTTGATCACGGTGATGATTTTCTTAATATATTGTTGGATTCTGTTTGCTAATATTTTGTTGAGCGGTTTTGCATCTATGTTTCATCAGAAACACTGGCCTCAAAGTGGTGTCTTTCTCTGGTTTTGGTACCACAGTAATGCTGGCCTCATGGAATGAATTTGAAAGCTCTCTTTCCTCTTCTATTTTTTGAAATAGTTTAAGAAGAATAGTTATTAACTCTTCCTCAAATGTTTGGTAGAACTCACAAGTGAGGCCGTCTGGTCCTGGACTTTCGTTTGTTGGGCGTTTTTTGATTACTGATTCAATTTCGTTGCTGGTAATTGGTTTAGATTTTCTATTTCTTCCAGATTCAGTTTTTGGAAGGTTCTGTGTTTCTAGGGATTTATCTATTTCTTCTATATTTCCAATTCATTGGCATATAATTTTTCATAAAATTCTCTTACAATCCTTTGTATTTCTGTGGTGTTGGTTATTTCTCCTCTTTCATTTCCAATTTTGCTTGTGAGTCTTCTCTGGTTTTTTATTTTTTTATGAGTTTGGCTAATGTTTTATCAGTTTTGTTGATCTTTTCAAATAACCAGCTCTTGTTTTCATTGATCTGTTCTATTGTGGGTTTTGTTTCTTTGTTTCTATTTAATTTATTTCTGCTCTAATCTTTATTATTTCCTTCCTTCTACTGGTTTTGGGTTTTATTCTTTTTTTTATCTCCTTTAGGTGTAAGGTTAGGTTTTTTTTTTTTTTTTTAAGATTTTATTTATTTATTTGACAGAGTCAGAGAGGGAACACAACCAGAGGGAGAAACAGGCTCCCCACAGAGCAAGGAGCCCGACACGGGGCTAGAGCCCAGGACCCTGGGATCATGACCTGAGTAGAAGGCATACGCTTAACAACTGAGCTATCCAGGTGCCCCAGGTTAGGTTGAGATTTTTCTTGCTTCTTGAGGTAGGCCTGTATTGCTATAAACTTCCCTCTTAGAAGAGCTTTTGCTGTAGCCAAAAGATTTTTGGACATTGCATTTTCATTTGTCTCATGTATTTTTTTATTTCTTTTTTTATTTCTCAGTTGACCCTTCATTGTTTGGTAGCATGTTAGTTAACCTCCATGTATTTCTGTTCTCTCCAGATTTTTTCCTGTGGTTGATTCCTAATTTCATAGCATTGTCGTTGGAAAAGATGTCTGAGAGGACTTCAATCTTCTTGAATTTGTTGAAACTTGTTTTGTGGTCTAATACATGATTTCTTCTGAAGACTGTTCCATGTACACTTGAAAAGAATGTATATTCTGTTGTTTTAGGATAGAATGCTCTGAATATATCTGTTAGATCCATCTGGTCCAATGTGTCAAAGTTGATTTTCTGTTTGGATGATCTATCCATTGATGTAAGTGGGGTGTTAAAGTTCCCTACTATTATTGTATTACTACTATTGACTACTTCATGTTTGTTAATAGCTACTTTATGTATTCGGGTGCTCCCCTGTTGGATGCATAAATATTTATAATTGTTGTATCTTTTTGTTGGATTGCTCCCTTTATGATTATGTAGTGACCTCCTTTATCTCTTACTACAGCCTTTGTTTTAAAGCCTATTTTTTCCAATGTAAGTATTGCTCCCCCAGCTTTCTTTTCACTTCCATTTGCATGATAACTGCTTTTCCACCCCTTCACTTCAATCTGCATTTGTCTTTAGGTCCAGACAACAATTTTTAAAGTTTGGTTAAATACCTTGACTGGAATTACACTGTGAAGGCATCAGGATATTTAGCCAAAGTTTAAAAATTTTTGCCTGGATATTTCTTCATCTTGTGATGATGATGTGAGATGATAAAATGCTGGCATGAAGGCATGAAGTGAGGTGAATTGTGTAAGCATTGTGACATAGCATTAGGCTACTATTGGCCTGATGATCTCTCAGAAGGATCATCTGCTTCCAGACTGTGATTGGTCTCAGATAACTGAAACCACAGAAAACAAAAACTGAAGGTAAAGGGGGGTGGGGGAGATAACGTACTTGGGGACTGAAAGTGAATGAGTTCCTCAAATAAGATAGAAGAGCCCAAAATAGTATGTTGAGGACTGAGCCTTGGAAACACCATATTTTCATACAGAGAGAGATTACATCATGGTTGGGAGAAAGGTGGATTTTTGTTGTTGTTGTTGTTACTTCTGTTACTTTTGCCTACTCTTCCCCACCATTCCGTGTACTTTCATTGAAGTTAATGCCCACTCCACCCTCAGCTTAGGGAGAAGTGATCCAGATCTTGCCAATCAGACCTCTACATTCTTGATGTTACCCAATTAGAGCCACCAAGTCACAGTAGTATTTTTACTGGGTGTTCTGGGAGAGGTTTGTCTTCTTTACCTCTGGATCTAAATCTATAATCATGTGGTTTCAGAACTACTGGCAAGCCTTTTTGAACCATGAGCCAACCAAAAAAGCATCACCTATAAACAAAGAAGAAGCTAGTCCTGATTACATCCTGTGAACTGTGAGCCTTGGACAGAGCTTCGTCCATAGTTCTGTTTACATCTAGAATTTTCAGTTCTAGAAAAACTACTGAATTGCTCTTACCCCAGTAAATGAATTTGGGATTTGGGCTGTTACTTGAGAACAGCTATAATTGGTAAAGAACGTATGTAAGCTTTCTTTTTATTTTGTGGAATTGGATGTGAAAAGTGATAAGCAGGACATTGTTTGCTTTCCTTAAATCACTTTCTCAAATTTTAATATCTTATGGTGGACATCGGGGGCCAGTTACACCTGCTTCAAATGGTTAATTGCTTATCAACAGGATTAACTCTTTTCATAATATACATTTTCATATTGTATGTATGCGTGTATGGTATATACATATGTCTATGTACACATGTATATATGTATTAACCTGATCTTTTTCTGAAATAACCCAAATAAATAATTTGTTATTAACTTTTTAATTATAAAATTAACATTTTAGACTGAGTTTTAAAAAATATAAATTTTTAAGTGTAATTTAGTACTTTTTTGCTTATATAGGATTTGCTCAAACAACTTTTCTGCGTATTACCATGAAGAATGAGACAAGTAATTCACAATGTTTTCCTCTTATAATTATAAGCCACTCATTCCTCAGCCAAGTGCTTCAAAATATCAGAGGAATAGGATATCAAAAGCCATTTGAAAACTTTCATTTGTGCTTTCCTCATTTTATGAGTGACATAGATGATCAAATATCTGATAATCCCCATCTTGCAATTGTACTCCACTTACTTTTCTCATTTGCTTCACTTTTCTCATTGGGGGCAGGAATGAACAGACACTGCTAGTCATGCAATATACAAGTTGACACTGCATGATATTCTTTTTGGAATGTAAGCTTTTACAGTCTTAGGCTGGACAAGATGATGAAACAAAGTATTCACTAAGTTGAAATTTACAAGACTATAACTCTAGCTATTAAGATGGTAAGCCTGAGAATGACGTCTCTGAGAAATGGGAAAAGATAACATATGTAAGAACATTAGTGAAATGATGACTCCAACATATTGTCTCCTGACATGTTTAAATGCTTTAAATATATAAATACACTGCTAGGCAAAGCCAAAAGGTCTCAGTTTGGGTTCTGGTAAGTTCACTGATTTTCCCATTGACGATAAACATTTAGGATATTTCAAATTTCTACTTGGGAAAAGAAGAAAAGTTTTGCTATTAGGGAGAGATAGCCACAGAGTCTTTGGAAATGCAAATAAGAAATCTATTCTCACATTTTGTTGTCACAGATGATTAAAATATATTTTATTAGTAACACTACATCTCAGCTACTAATATATTCTGTCCACAGATTAAGGTCCCCAACAGTGGAGCAGAAGTCTCTAGAAAAGAGCCCCAGATGAAAAACCAAATGATCTTAGAGGTGGAAGAGGCCTTAGAGATCATCTGACCCAATCCTCTAATTTTACAGTTGAAGAAACTGGAGCCAAAAGAGGTTAAGTAACTTACTCAAGGTCACACCACTAATTATTAGCAGAGTTAGGAGCCAATAGGTCTCTATTTTATTTTTAAAATAAAGCTTCGGATGAGCTTCATGACATAAACAAAATACCAAATGTCTTAATACTTTAGCTTCTTCCGTTTAAAATGGAGTTAATACCCCCTGGTTTCTCCATATTCTAGAAGCATATTGTTAGAGTTTGTGTGAATCACGAGCAAAGTATGTCAGCTTCTGGGAAAGAAAATTATTCATTACCAATCTATCAGTTAGGATTCTTTGATGACAAGCAACAGAAAACACATACAGCTGACCCAAGCAAAAGTGACTTGACCAGAATGATTATGAGGGGCTCAGAGACTGAAAAGGGATGTTGAATAACTGGCTCGGCACAGATGAGAATGAGTGAGTTAGAGAAGGTGTTGGAAGTGGGAATAGCTCTTACCTAACACCGATGCTGAAATTATTCTTTCGCAGCTGTCCTTTCCACCAGTGTGGGCCTCTCCTGGGATCCAAAACTCTGGAAGGGAGAATTGATTAGCTCAGATTAGATCACAAATGTACCTCCTTTCCCCCCAACAAAGCCGTGAGAGAAATCTACCACAAAGGGCCTCCAAAGCCCTGTTAGCTTCCTTAGCAAGAGGAAAGGGTGCCCCAGTTACAAGCCTTTCAAGATGACACATAAGGAGAGAAAGGTAAATTCCTCAAGGAAAATGGAGATGCCGTTAGGAAGAGAAAATTATGTACTGACTAACCGAAAACATAACAAATGTCTACTGTGACCACCACATTTAAGTTGACGGATGAATTTTGTATTTGATGAGATAGTGCTAGAAATCAAAACTATAAACTTAAGCCACGTGTACGTGATAAAAGAGCAGCTTGGTTTGTTCTGATGGCCAATTCAGAACACTCAACAAGTCAATCAAGTGTGCTACGTAAGAAAGCCAAAATCACTGAATGAACTTTCAAATGGTCAATTTGCTGATTATGTAGGCATGACCTGCTTCCATGATTCTTTTAATACAATTATCAATGAATGTTAGCTAAGATTTAAGGGATAAAGAAAAATGTTTCCATTTGAATTAGTTCTAGATACTAAACTCAGCACCTGTTGATCAAGAAGCCAGTACAACCTGATCTTCTACCAACGTGACTGAATTTAGTATGTAAGTTGAGGTACCAAGGTGCCTCCTAGACCTGAAAGACATAGGATAGTGAATCAATTACTCCACATCAGGTTCAAAGAGCTCCTTTCTCCCGGGCTGCAGCAGGAATCATTTTATTAGTAAGACTGAGGATCGTGGGGCACCAGGCTGGCTCAGTCGGTAGAGCATGCAACTCTTGATCTCAGGGTTGTAGGTTCAAGCCCCACATTGGGTGTAGAGGTTACTTAAAATAAAATCTTCAAAAAGAAAAAAAAAAAAGATGAAGGATCTTAAACAAAATCTTCTTTCCCATCTCTGGCTTAAATTTATTCTTTTCTAGGGAAAAAAAGATATTTCTAAAAATATTAATGAGAGTGTGAATATATTTTTCTTAAAAATATGTATGTACAAATTTGAAGATCCTAAGCTAAATAATGGATAAAAGAAGAGTCAAAAGTATCTTTCTCTTTAAATGCCATGTAAGATTTTCCCCACTATTTGTCCCCAGCTCACCCCAAATTCCACTACATTTGGGTCACAGTTCATTTCAAGGGCAGTGTGATCTTTTAAAATGACCAAGCTCGTGTTACTCCTCCAAATAAAATTCTTCATTGGCTCCTCATAACCTTCAGCTTGGCATGCAACTTCCTTCGCACCAAGGCATCCAGAACCCGTCAGGGTCAGCTCTCTGCTGGCCTCTCGTCCTCGGCTGTCCTTACTTGCCACTGCAGTGCACTCTATAATCACATGTGCATGGCTCTTTGGCATCTCCCAAATTTGTCACTTAATCTCTTGCTTCGGCTTCCTCCACTAGAACTGCTTTCTTCCTTCTTTACTAATCCATCCCTCCTTCTAGTCTCCACTCCATATAACACTCCCTGATCCAGATCTCTTCTTTGATTAACATTGCTCACTATGGAATTTTCAACTCAGTTGTCTTTCCCTCCAGAAACTTTTTTGGCAGGAGACCCCATCTATGTCCTTCCAATAACACTGTCTGCGTGGGTACCATCATCAAAGCTCCCATAACCCTGCACCGTCTTATGTATTAATGAATCTAGCTCTTTTACTAAAACTGTGAACTCCTTACACAACAGGAAGTGTTTCCTATTCGTCTCTATACTTCCAATGTCTGACACAGTACCTGGCACAAACTGTGTGAGAAATACATGCTTACTGAAGACAACAGAAGCACTATTTTATGGCTGAGGAGGCATCATTATCATGCCCATCCTCATCTTCCACCATGACTGGAAGGTAGGTATTATCATCTGTCTATTATCCCCATGCTGAGGAAAGGATAAGTACATCTTCTCTGCCTAAAGGAAAATTGCAAGGGGATGCTCTACCATCACTGCCTACAGAACTAGGCTTGGGAACAGTTACCCAGTCATCTGGCCTCCTACCTGGAATGGGTGATGACTCTAAGCTTTTCATTCAGCATGAAAACCTCAGAAGACTTATCTCACAGGCAGTCAGGGGATGATCTGAAAAGCAATGTCTTGAATTCTTATAGAGTCTATGATAGAAGGACTAGAGGGTGCAAAAACAGACAGCTTGGCCTGCTCTCATGGTGATGTGATGTGATGGTTTCTCAGTGGAAAGCAAAGGACAGGTACGAGGACAGGCTGTGCCTGGTAATTTTTAGCAGCCTAGAGGCTGTAGGCCCTGGGCACAAGGGCTCCAAAAAACAAAACGAAACAACAACAACAAAGGAACACCTCTCCTGCCGAAGGTGCAAATGAATGAGAAGAAGGCCCCTGGAAAGGAAAGAGCTATATTGTGATGTTAAAGGCTACTAAACTCTCAATCTATTTTCCCTTTTTCAGATTTACTGACTAGCACTGGTGAGGTGGAAGAAAGATGAGGTTAGCTAAGTAATCAAGTTCCTGGGTCTCGGTGGGTATGACCACCAGCATTCCTGCGCTTTGGTTTGCATCTTCCCCAGGAGCCCTTCTCCATGCTAATTCACCAGCTGCCGGTCCAGAGCCTCACACGACACAACATAGTTTTAAAGGCTGGCATCATTTGGATTTTCTACTCATAGCAAATTTGAAACATTGGCATTTACATTCCCTGAAGTATCTACCTCTAATGAAAACAATGTCAGAGCCGTAAGCACTTTGGCATTTTCTGGACACACTATAAATATACAGGATATATTTTACCATGTACTGTATGTTAGCGAATGGGGACAAAGAATGAGCACCAGGGAAAATGGTTTGAGGCAATCCTTTCAACATATTTTCCAAGGCCATTTCAAATGACTCCCTAGTCCTTGAACTCCCTGGTGATCATTTTAATAGCAACAAGATCCATTTGGTAACTGGCCTGGACAGCAGGTTGCATTTGGCTCTAGCTGATATAAAGTCTACTGTCTTTTGTTACTAAGGAGACAGTATTCTAGCCTATTACAAAGGTGTTTAAAGCTGTTCTAGTATCATATCCCTAAAACTTCAGAATGTTGCTAAGTATGTCTGCGTAGGCTTTTTTTTTTTTTCTTTTTTTTTTAACCACCTATCATTGAACTTCTCATACTCTTTCCATTTAACTACCTTTGACTGTTGACTTGATCACACTTATCCTGTGCTGAAATCTTGGTCAACAAAAGGCATCTGCCAGGACGAGGAAAATACAGAGGGCACTCCGGCTGAACGTGGCTTCATCTCCTCATGGAGTAAGCTCCATCTGACTGCAACTCACTTCATTATCTGGTTGGGTGATTTCTGGAACCAGAGAAAACAGGGCAAGACTCCTGGGGGCAGACACACTTATGAAAATAATTTTAGTCTTCCTTCTGATCTTTTCCCCCTTTTTGAAACTTCAAAGAGAGCTGAGCAGGCTGGTGATATTCCAGGCTGGATGGCTGCCATTCGTGAATGGCATTATAAGAACACTACCCCGAGTTCTTCTGATTTGCCAGAATCTATCAATTGGATACAATTATCAGACAGATAATGGAGTTGCCACTTGGAGGATGTCCCTTTATATAGCAGAGGAGGCTCCATTTGTCCAGGATGTATTCACTGGCTGAGCGACAGCTGTGCGTGCACGGGATCAAGGTATCGCACCGCTGGTGGATGGTATGAAGAACCCAGCGGAAACACTGTCACGTTGTGTGTCGCCATGGAAGCGGCATCTTGACAGAGCGGTACCTATAAAAGTGAAATGTTTAACGATGAATAATTGTGTTTGAAGCCTTCTTACTCCACATTTCCATGGAAAATGAAACCACAGGAGGCATGAAAATCTCTAAAGGGCCTTTATACATAGATTAATGTGGTAATTCTCTCATTACCATGTTCTGAAGAAGAGCTCCTAACACCAGGCTCTGTGTTTTGCCTTCAGTTATAACATGGCTTTGCATTAAGTGTTTTAATAAAATGTGAAATTAAATGATCATCCCTGGTGATATTCAGCTTTGGTTGAGGTAAGGAAAAATGTAACTTCCACAGTACACGAAAGCCAAAGAGATTACTTCGTCCCCAATGAAGAGATCATTGGTCAAATGACATGGTTTCCCATGAGTCTGCACCTCTCCATTAATTGGGAATTTGTTATTACTCTCTCCTGCACCTTTGAGAATTATATGTAATGTAACCAATTTATAGCTGTGGAATACATAGGCTGTCAGAAGCTAACCAATGTAATTTATTCTTTTTTGCAGGTATAACCAGGTAGTATTGGGGAAGGCAATTTTTAATAGGGATAGTTTATGCTATTTTTTATAAACTATCTGTGCTTCTTTCTGTTGTAACAGTTAATAGGAGACAAAAAGAAGTTTCCTGAGCAGCAGTGATCTATTGACTGTGGACACATTAGTAATAAGAGACATGAACAATAAAGGGAGACGGGATATGATTCTTTCGTAGGGAAAATGATGAAACATCTTTTTATGTGACTCATCCCATAATAATGAAACAGTCCTTCAAAACTGTTGAGATTTTTGTTTGTTTTAAAGTAAGTGGTATTGACTAAAGAGTAGAAAGCCTTCCCACTATGGATCTCGGGAAAGCAGGAAGAGTTTTTACAGATTGGTGGTTCTCATACAGTGGTAGTACTCTAATTTTTCCCTTTTCCCCAAGACAAAGCAATGCTGAGGCTGACACACCTGAAAGACAACGGCTCTATTGATCCCATTCATTCTCCACAAAGTCCCATCATTGTTTCTCCCTGATACTACACGGCGGAAGACTGAGCTCTGAGACCAGTTACCTGAAGTGATGGTTTAGAACATGTTCCCGGAACTGAGACTTCCTGGATTGGAATCCTGGTTCTGCCACTTAGTACCAAGACAAGTCTCTTAACTTTCCTACAGCTTAGTGTCCTTGTCTATAAATTGATCATACAAAATTCACATTCCCACGTGAAGATTAAATGAGATACTATTGAGGAAGCACTTAGGACAGATCGTGGCATATGGTAGATGCTCAGTAAATGTCAGTTATGGTCAGATGTAGAATTCTAAACTCCCCTAAATTCAAACTCCTATCACACCTCATTGCATGACAGGTCGTAACCGTGATTTAACTGGACAATGGTGTCATTCCCCTAACGAACACATATTTCTAACCAAGGAAGATCTGAAAGTTGCCACATTGAGCTGTTTTTGAGAATGTCTGGGGTCCAATCTGTGGGACACACTGAACAGGTTAAATCTTATCAGTGACTCTCTGGGCCTCAAGGACATTCTCTGTTTTAGCAAAATTGAAAGTGCTTGCTCTCTGTGGAGCCTAAGCCAAGACCTTAATGACTAGAGTGGAATTGCTCCCCGTGGTAGATTTCATGTACAGGTGCTTGATTTGCATTTCGCAAGCGAGAATAAAGAAAATAATGACAAAAATGCAAATAATCCTCTGTGGTTATAACAAAATCTCTTGTTATTGTCCCCTTGTCCTTCATCTCGCTACAACATTATACAGTGACTTGCACAAACAACATTCTCAAGAGCTATTTGTAAAGTAAATTACTACAGTGTAGTCCCACACAAGAAGACTTATGGCTATGTTGCTTTTGCTGCGAGTTTAAAACCAGGTTCAATCCTTTAGCATGCGCATACACACACACACACGCAAGTTCTTCGCATTATGTGCCAAATACATATATTAACTGGTCGGTCACTGGGCAAAAAAAAAAAAAAAAAATCTGTTGATTATCAAGCCAGGTGAGAATAAAGAATTCATCTATGCAACATGTACACTTTACATATTTAAAAATGAACATTTGACATTTAGGATTGTTATATTATTGACTCAAGCTCACAAAATAAATTAGAGACAGAACCAGAACTCAAACTCAGACTCTGTCCAGACCTCCATCCACCCCATCATCCTGCTTTTATTGGTAACATTCCTCTGAACTTGCTTTCAATTATTCAGATAAATGCTGAGTAAAGCCTTGGGAGAATCTAACAACGTACGCTATTTTTATTTCTTGCCCCCACATGCCCGACTAAGGTCAGATTTTTAGTCTTGTGCTATTTCTTGATTCAAAAATTGACACACAATTTAGTTATTTCCAGAAGGATTAATGGGTTTCCCTTGTGTTAAAAGATATTTACACCAGAGTCTTAAAAATACTGAATAGCAATACAGAAAATAAATCAACAAAAATTCAAGTTACCTTTCAAATATCAATCATATGTTGACACATCTGTCCCTTTCAAATTACAAATTGCTAAGAACTGTCTAGCTGGTAGCAATTGCTAATGTTTTAAATGCAAGTCTTCTGTGAAACCACTACTCCTAAAGGAATAGTTTGTTTCCCGCAAGAGATTTATTTTCATTTTTTAAGAAGTTTTATGTGTGCTATATTCAATTTTCCCACACTATAATCACACCACTCCTAGTACCCTCTTGTATGGCAAATTTGCTTTCTCACTCTCTGATAATATTTGGACATATTTTTTGTTTAAAAACATGCTAAAAGGAAACTCATGTCTTCATTTGTGATCAAAATCATTGTTCATCAATTAACTGGCCAGTTTTTAATCATGGTAACTTCGGCCCATTGGAAAAAGGAGCATTTTGGCTAAAAACCCACTGCTGCCACCTAGTGTTACTGGACAAGCACTGCCTCAGCTTGATCCCCTGCCTGTGTGTGTCACAGACACCATCCTTTGCATTGAGAGACAGAAAGAGATCAGTTACTTTAGCAATGATCTTAGTAATTAATTATTTAAGAAACTTTTGTCTCCTTCTATTGACTCTTTTATATTTGAATAGTCTGGGTTCCAGACATGCTTCTTTAATATGCTTGGCATTTGAATTCTTTGAAGGCTTTAAATTGATGAATCCTAAAGACAATGTGGTAGCTTAAGGCAATCATTCATATTGATGAAGTTCACTATAAATAGATGTATGCTGCAATAACCCATGTGTAATAGCAATGTGTCCTTTTTATTCTACCCCTATTGATTCCAAACCCCCAAGGATGATGTTGTCAATAGCTGAGCCAATAGCCTCAGAAGAAACTCACAGACCACCAAGTCATTTTGCATTACAGGGCAAAGACAAGCCCAAGAAAGAATCTCACTACCGTATTCCAACTGAATTGACCAAAGTACAATAATTTTCCTGTGTGAGAAATTATTTCATTGAATAGGAATTACCTTTCAAAGGGTCTAAAATGATTAGATTTAAATGACTTTAAAGATTCATATCCATTTTATGCGGGTGATTATATGCCATTCAATAGAAGCTATTCATGGACGGTTGTTAGAAATGTAAAGGGTTGGAATTCCATGGTAAAGAGCAAGCTGGAGTGGCCAGTGTGTGATGACATGAGAAGCAGTTACCGAGAGAGGGAGGGTGCTGGGATTACCTCTAGTTTTGCGGAGGTGGAGATGTGTGTCCAGAGATGGGGGAAGTCGGTCTGAGAAGGACCCTAATAGAGAGGAAAGCTCTCTCAGAAATGGTTTGGAGGAACCATAAAGTAGTAACAGGGCACAGGACTGATGGTCTCTAGATGTGGATTTTTCCATTAATCCAATGTGTTCTTTGAGCCGCAATCTAACTCTGTCGGGTCTTTCTACTCTCGCCTAGTCCCACAGACCATACCTGCACAAAATAAAATTGGGAAGGTTTTATTGATGAGGTGATTTAAATCTCTGGAACATTCTCTTCTGAAAATACAAATAGCAGGAGCTACTTCTTGGTACCTTCAGCTGTAAGATACAAAGAAATGCGCTCCCAAATCTCAGTGGCTAAAGCCCCAATAGAAGTTTCTTTCTCATTCATATGGCAGTTAAACACAAGTGTTCTGTAGGCAGTCTTCCGTGCTGAGATGTGGGGACCAAGGGCCCCTCTATTTTGTGCGACTTCCATCCAGTAGGACCTTGGACCCTTTCACTCCAGTCAGGGGATGGAGAATCAGTGAGTGTGGAGAATCGCAGGAGATATTTGTATAATCAGACCTGGATTGCTTTATGTCACTTTCACCCTCACTCCTCTGGGCAGAACTCACACACATGGCCACACACATGCTTCATAGGCTGAGGAAATATTGTTTGGCCAAGACTTGTGCTCAGGAAGTAGAGGAAATAGGTTTTGATGAATATACAGCAAGACAACGAATGTATTACATACACATCTTTCAGATACCACATTTATCAGATGCAGAGGTCAGCGAGCTACAGCATGTGTGTCAAAGCCAGCATACTCCTTGTTTTGTATAACCCATGAGCTAAGAATGGCTATTACATTTTCAGATAGTCGGGGGAATATGAGAGAGAAGATATACAATGATGATAATTTATGGCTTACAAAGCTTATTTATTATCTGGGGCCCACAGAAAATAATGGCTGACTCTTGGTCAACCTGTAGCATTTAGTGTCCTGGACAGAAACACACGTCACCCTCAAAAGGGCATCTAATGGGAGTGCCTGGGTGGCTCAGCTGGTTAAGTGTCTGCCTTCAGCTCAGGTCATGATCTCCAAGTGCTGGGATCAAGCCCCATGTAGGGCTTTCTGCTCACTGGGGAGCCTGCTTCTCCCTCTCCCTCTGCTGCTTCCCCTGCTTGTGCTCTCTTGCTCTGTCATATAAATAAATAAAATCTTAAAAAAGAAGAGCACCTTATGAAGGGACTTATATTCGTTTGCTACTGCTGCTGAACAAATTACCATAAATTCGGTGGCTTAAAACAACACACGTGTATTATCTTGTAGTTTCTGTGGATCAGGAGTCTGGGCACAGCTATGGTCCTCTGCTCAAGGTCTCACTAGTTCACAATCCAGGTGTCGGTGGGAACTATGGTCTCATCATGGGCTTGAACTGAGGAAAGATTCCTTTCTAATCACCCTCCTGTCGCTGGCAGAATTCATCCCCTTATAGTTGTAGGACTGAGGTCCTCATTTTTCTGCTAACCAGAGGTTGCCATCTGGTCCTAGAGGACACCCATAGTTCTCTGCCGTGAACCCTCTCCATGGGCAGTTCACCACAGGACTGCTTTCTCAAGGCCAGCAGAGCCTCACGAAATACAACCTAATTAAGGGGTGACATTCCATCACCTTTGTGATGTTGTATTGGTGAGAAACAAATGAGATTCCACCTGTGCTCAACAGAAGAGATTACATATGGACATGACCCATTTGTGTATGGGGGGTGGGGAACCTGTCACCTGAGGGGCCGTCTGCCACAGGACTATTTACAAAGGCTTAGCAGAGTTGAAGGAAACCTAAAAGGGACAGGGAAACTTTAGATTGTGGGAAGCTTCTGCCACTGCCAGGCATGAAGGGAAAAGGGGAGACAGTGACCAGACCTGGGTGAGACCTCTAGCCCCAGGAAGAGACCACCCCTCAGGACCCACTGCCAACAGGAGGAGGCCGAGGAGGAGGATCGGGGGAATAAAAGCCAGGTCTTCTCTTTCAGTTCTCCATCTGTCGTCTGCCCCACGCTGCCGCCAATCCAACGAAAAGGCAGAGGAGCAATGGAGACTGACTGAGGCAACCCACAGAAATCAGCCTCAGCCTTGGAGGGCAGAGAACAGGATGGAAACAGGTAGAGAATGGATTTGGAGGGGTGAATAAAAGGAATCCCAAACATAAGGCTTTTTTCTTTCTCAAGTTTCAAGGAAAACAGCACATCCCCAATGATAAGTCTAGTATTTATCTACACAAAACCAAGAATGACCAGGGTCTGCAACCATTCAGAGGCCCACCAAGGCTACTCAACATCGGCTGAGGAGACAACACGACTTGGCTCACCTCCGAGGTGGGGTGATCTCAGACAACACTAGTGCTTACCCAGCTCCTGGAAAGAAAACTGCAGCAGCAAGTATTACTCTTATCAAGTGATGCAGCTGGAGAATGTTCCTTATGGAAAAATGAAGACAGCTCCACCCGACACCGGGAACAGGTGACACCTGCTAGTACTTCCCATTTGAATGTCTAGCTTAGTGTCTGTTTTTCGATGAGTTATGAGCCTCTTCCTATGGACTCAGGCCTGCTTTAGAAACAGAGGCCTAGAGAAATCTGGGCAAAGGTGGTACTGAAGAGACTAGCCTCTCAGGAAGCCAGTTTCTAAATGGTAGAGCCACCTGACTACTAGGTCGGCTTCCCCAGCCAGCTGCTCAGCGGCATCCACTGTAGCTAGGAGACCATGCCCACAAAAAGCAAGAGCACACTGGATCTGGAATTGCTACTGGATAATGAGAGACAAAAGCAAAAGAATTAAGGCACATCATTCTTGGCATGTTTCTGGCTGTTTTTGTTTTGTTTCCGGCGTATAAGAGAAGAGACGGTGATGATTTAAAAGTGAGTTTGGAATTCACATCATTCTTAAATAGTTCATTCATGGAATGTGAGAAAGTCTTGTATATAATAATACCAAAAGTCCTAGAGATGCAGAAAGTGAGAACAGGTTTTAGAAACAAGGATTTGAACAGGAATCTACTGCTAACAAAATGTCAGTAAATCCTTTGGTTAATACAGGAGGCTTTCCTTCATATCACTTTCTCCCACACCCTAGCACCCAATGAGATATTGCTGCCTAATTGAAAAGTTTTCTAATAAGAGTTTAGGTAAAACTAATTTAAAAGAACTCATTAGCTAAATATAATAACACGGCAGACTTTCTACGGCAACTTTAGTGGTTCCCTATAAATAGAAAATTAATTAATGGTGAAGAAAATAAAGCAGTAACCACACCAGACTGTGAAAAGTAGCATTGTTTTAAACTTGTATTAACTTTTTAGTTCATTACAATAAATTACCATGGCCCTGAAAAGTTTGTCTGGATACCAAATTTACTTAAGATTGGTGCTGCTGGAATCAGATGCCATATGAGCTCATAGTGATGAGATCTTTTAAAGTCTTACCATAAAACATGCAGCATGGAAAACTATTAACAGCAAAGTTTTGCTAACTACCTGGGTGATACAAATACATATGTACTTAAAAAATGAGAATCTTAAGAATTAGGTATAAAGGAATATTTTTAACTACTTTTCTTTTTTGAATCTTTTATATCAAATACTGCTTTTATACTATAGAAGTAAAATTAGTTTTTTAAAAATCAGACTGATATAAAGTAGATAAAGTGTAGCCAGAAACTGGTTTTATACTAACAAAATATAATGGAGAATTTCATGACTTCTGAAGGGGAGGGAATGGTGGATTACTTATCTTTTTATCCGAGGAACACTTGCAAAATGCCTTACACTCAAATTCACTTTAATTTAGTAAAGCCAGTATACAGTGACATAATAGAGTGTGAAGCAGAATTCAGTAGTTATCCATTTAATTCGGACATTGGTAAGATTTCGGAAAACATCACCTAGGGCATGCATTTTCTCGAGTGAAATGGGTATTTACGTTGACCAATTTCCCTTGCAGTAGTCAGTTTTTCACTTAATACTGAACAAGATGGAACCAGCACAAACATCCTGGATTTAAAATAGCATCCCTCCACAGCTTCCCGCCCCCCTTCTCTCTGCATATATAATACACACAACACCTAGTCAGGACTCCTCATGCAAAGTTAGCCCCTCTGTAACTCTGTCTGCCTTCACGTCCCAGACTGTCACCCTCCCTGAGTACTCCCCATGATCAACACAGGGAACTGGGTGCTCTGACTTTGCCTTCTATATTTCTCTAGCTTCACATCATTGCCCATGAGAATTCCTTAATTGGACAGCATGTCCCTTTTTTTTTTTAGTCACGTAAATGCTTTCTCATCTTTCAGCGTGAGCCCACCCTCCTCTGTCAAACCTCCTCATCACACTCATGCAAAAATTATTCATTCTTTCTGAGATCCCCTAGCACTTTGTAAATATCATAGTATTATTTAAACCGCACTGCAATTATTTGTTCACATGCCCGTCTACACCACTGAATCGGAGACAGGAGATAGCTTATTCTTACTTATACGTACCCACCACTAGCATGGTGGCACAAAACAGACTTTAATGAGTCTTTGTTTAATGAAGGAATAATTAAAGGAATGGTTGAATATTAAAGTCGCCCTACTGAGAATCAATAGTCTGTTTTATATTGCACGTGAAAGAATAATGGATTCAAAAGTTTACATATTGGTCACCTGTAATTTAGGGCCATATTAAGAGCAAATAACAGGGACTAATGCATCCTTAACCCTAGCACATATGCCGGTTTTTAATCTGGATTTATGTATATGCAAATATAGCTTTAGTTTTTCTAGATGCCTGTGCTAAACCTTGAACACATTAATAGGAATGGCGTGGCCTTGTGAGATCAGCGAAGAACGGAACTGAGGTTCATAAGTTTATTCTGGGAGAAAATGCAATAGAAAGAAGCGAGGTGCACTGAAAATCTCTAATATTGAGCAGAATATTAGAAACTTTACAATCCAGGTTTTTAGAAACCATGCAGAGCCAACACAAAGCATGGGCTGTAGTGTTTTCTCTATGCCAGTAGAGGGCAGCACATACTTCATTAACTAGAGAAGCAGGTTGTGCTGAATTCCTACTTCAGCAGCCAGGAATTGGAGTACGTGCTCTAGCGACGGGCATCTCAGGATTCTTCCACCTCACCAAAAGTCTCCTCGAGAAATTGTATTCTTTAAACATTTTCTGTGTTAACATCACTTCATCAAATTCTATCACAGATTTCAAACTGTGCATTTACGCTTTGATGGAGAGTGTGGCAAAGTGGAAAGGATGCAGCCTATGGGGCTGGACAGAGCAGATTTGTACATCTGGAATCCAACACTGACTAGCTGTGTGATTTGGTCAAGTTACTTAATCTTTCCAATCCTTGTTTTCATCTTTTAACACAGACTCTAAGATTTGCCTCCTGGGGTTAATGTAAGATCAAATAAAAATACAGGTAACAGTTTGATTGTTGTAGTTCTTTCCCCACTTCTGTTTCTTTCCCTTGTAGAAAATTAAATATCTACAAATGTATATCATACATAAGTGTCTTGCAAAATGCATGGCAGAACCAAAAATTGCCTACCCAGACCAGCCTTGAATAAATGGGCCAAGTGAGCCAAATTCCTCTGCCAGCAGTTCAAGCAGAGAGTACTAAAACACTAGGAATACTACTACTAATAATGTAAAGTTTCTTGAAAATAGTAAACACATCACATACTGTGGAATTATGGAAATACAAAAGACAAAGTCATTTAATAATGTATAATACAGCTCTGCTGCAGTTCCCAGGATCTGGCAGGAATTTAAGACATGTTAGTCCTTGTTGACAACAGGCAAGACACGCAAACAACCTAAGTGTTAATTGTCAGATGAATAAACAAAGGAAAAGTGGCATTATATATACAATGGAATCTCATTCAGTCATAAAATAGAAGGAAATCTTGCCCTTTGCAACCATATGGATGAAACTGGCAGGTACTGTGCTAAATGAAATAAGTCAGAGAAAGACGAATGCTGCAAGATCTCACTTCCATGAGGAATCTTAAAAAGCTGAACTTGTCCAAACAGGGAGGAGACTGGTGGTTGCGTGTTGAAGGGGAATGAGGGTGGGGGGTTGGCAGAGAATGACTAAAGTTGGTCAAAAGGTACCAACTTCCAGTTATTAGATGAGTAAGTTCTGGGGATGTAATGTCCAGCATAGTGACTACTGATGACAATACTGTATTGTATACTTGAAACTTGCTAAAAGAGTCAGTCTTAAAAGTTCTTACTACATACACACACACACAAACAGTAACTATGAGGTGGTGAATGTGTTAATTTATTGTAGTAACCATTTGCAGTATATGTATATATCAAATCATCATATGGTACACCTTAAACTTACACAATATATGCCATTTATATTTCAATAAAGCTAGGAATAATGATGTTAGTTCTTAGCTTTCACACATACATACACGTGTCCCTCAAGATGCTGTTTAATATTATTTACCTTAGTCTGTTTTTTAATATTTGATCACCATATTTAACATAGTAATTTTATATATGTGAAATTAAATAAAAGCACACTTTAATTTCTCAGTCTTGTCCAAGTCTCATAGATTTTATGACTCAAAATGTTTACCATTGATTTTTATGTTGTTTTTAAGTTTAAAGCTAAAGCCTAAGTTCACCAAGGATGCCAAACAAGTGAGAGCCAATAACAAACCTGGGTACCAAACTGAGAATAAATAGCTGAGAGATTCAAGGTGAAGACGGCAGAGTCCAGACCAATTGTTCACTTACCATGTCAGTGCAGACCCGGCAAGCTGGGGGCAGCTCAGCACAAGGGCCTCGTGTCTTCTCTAGTAGGAGTCAAAGGATGGGGTCCGCAGCCATGGCGGTGCATACCATATGTATCTCAACGCCCATGAGAGCTGTGGAAATAAGTGAAGCCCACTCACATGAGAACAAGAAGAGATTACTTATTCAAAACTTTCCCTAAGCAAGGGAGTCAGCCACCATCACTTGTGTTTGGCAACAACTCACAAGCAGACAGAAGAGTGGGAGAGCTTTCTGGTGGAAGAAGGGTTGGCTTCAGGTGTGCCCTGATTAGAGGCTCTCGGTATGGAGGCACTGCAGGTGGGCTACACGGGAGTAGAGCATCTCATGGCATTAGTTAGGGGTGCATACTTGACTTTCTCTGGTTGGTTCTAAGTTGGAAGAAAGGGCAAAAAGTAGTTATTGTGTCCTAGCCATTTTGGATCAATTGTCCCGTGATTGTTTGGCCTCCTCTTGTAGATAGCAGGTTGGCCTCCTAGGCTGGTTGTGGCGGGCTGTGGGCCAGAGTTGTAGTTTTACATTTGGTTTGGCCATTGCCCCTCTGTGTATTTAGTCTCCCATCGTGAGAGAAACAAATGCCGGGCTTGTAAGACGTCTCTCTCAATCCCTTAGATCTCCTAGTCTCTGTCTTCTGAGGTAATTTCCTATCTCCGTAATCTTGGGTGAGTCACTTATTCTCTAGTGGCCTCAGATTTCTTCTCTGAAAAATGACAGGTTTCATCTAGAAACCATTCCCAGCCTGTTGTGAATATGTAAATGGAGGTGAGAAATGGCTCTGGGGAAGGGGCATGCAGGTAGTGCCCGGAACTTACATGGAGCCCGTAGGCTCTAGTACCAGCACAACAAAGTGACGTGAGCGATGTGAGGACGTAGCGCAGGTAAGTGGTACCTGGCAGGTATCTTGTTAGGGGGGAAAATGGTCGAAAACCACTGACCCAGTTAATCTGTCAGGTTCATTCCACTTTAATCGCTATAAGAACTGATTCCCAGCTATAAACTACCCACCTCTCTGTGTATGATTATGGCTAACCTCGAGGGAAGTGAGAGTAAAAGTAAATGCTGTCCTTGTGATTGCCATGGGGTCAACTGGCAGGTACGTGCTGATCGGAGGCCAAGATCAAACAGTGATATTGATTTAATCATTAAGTTCCTCTTGGTTTTCTGGTCTCACTGATGTTAATCCTCTTCTTTTTCAAGTGTTTAATTGTCCTTGTGGAGCCACAGTCTTTGCTAAAAA
Source organism: Ursus maritimus (assembly GCF_017311325.1). NCBI lineage: Eukaryota > Metazoa > Chordata > Mammalia > Carnivora > Ursidae > Ursus > Ursus maritimus. The sequence goes on along the minus strand of NW_024424230.1, from coordinate 42,651,526 downwards.
TTAAATTACTATTAATGTTAATTTCTGAATAAAATGTTAGGTAAAATGCCATGTGCTGCCCTCTTCAGATTATTGAAATAACAGACCACCCTCAGTCATTTTGAGTAGTTTTGCCAGAAATTGTGATGACTTTCCTGTTTTTAAATTTTTCATCTCACTCACATAGTTCTATGTACACAATGTTAACCATTTGTCTATTTTGTTTATATTTATCATTTCTAGTAGATATGAGGCATTTATCTAGGTCCAAAAAAAACTATTGATTAATAAAAATGGTTAAGTCCTAGTCCTCACTGGGGCTCCCAGTCTAATGCCATAAATTGTACTTAAATACTTAATATTTCTAAAGTGATAAGCATAGGAGGTAAGATAAGGAGATACAAAATGATCAAGGGTGTTACTTCCATGAACTCGCAGTAGATGGCTTCTATGATAAATTGATATTTAAACTGAGACCTGAAGAAAGTGAAGGGAAAAGCAATTTAGATATGAGGAAAAAGCTTCTGGGCAAAGAAAAAAGATACAGAGGCCCTGAGAAAACAGCCTACTTGGCATGTTCTAGGCACAGGATGAAGGCCAGTATAGTCAGAGCTGAGAGAATAAGGGAAGGGGGTAGCAGGTGATCACAGTGTGAGAAGCGTAGAGAAGCAAGGTCATGGAAGGTTTTGGCCCCATGGTAAGAATTTGGGGGCTTGCTCTGAGTAAAACAAGAAGGCATTAAGGGTTTTGAACAGAGGAATGGTATGATCTCTTTATATTTTAAAGGATCACTCTGGCTGTTATGCTGAGAAAGGACCAGAGGAGGACAGATGGAAGAAGAGGGACAAGCTGGGAGGCCACTCCAATGCTGCAAATGTGGGCATCACCTGGCTCAGAGAGGAAACTAACAGAGAGGAAGGTGAGAAGTCGTCTCACTGGACATGGGATGTGAGCAGAAAGTCAAAGAAGGTTCCATGCTTTTTGGCCTCAACAATGGACAATGGAGTTGACAATCAGTGAGATGGGAAGACTCGAGGCTGGGCAGATTTGACAGGGATGAAGAGGCAGACCTCAAGTTTGAACACGCAAGAGGCCTGTTAGAAATCCAAGTGAAATCCCAAGTAGGCAACTACACACGCGTCTGAAGTTCAGGACTTAGGTCAGGGCCAGAGGTACAGATCTGGGAGTCAGCTTACATACCAATTCATTGCAATGAGAATGGAGGCAATCAACTATCAAGTGAGTGGAGGCAGAGAAGGCTTAGAGGCTTGAGCCCTCACCCACTCAAATATTTGGGATCCAGAAGATAAGGTGGAACCAGTAAAGAATCTTGGGAAGGAAAGGAGGCGATGCAAGAGAGAACAGTGACCCAGAGTCCAAGTAAAGAAAGTGTTTCAAAACACAGAGATTACCTGTGTTCAATGATGTTAACAGAGCAAGACGAAAACCAACACGACCTTGAATGGCGACACAGAAGTCATACTTGATGCTGACCAGAGAGGTTTTAGTGGATTGCTGGAGATGAGAAACTGATTAGAGTAAAGTCAAGACAGAAGCAGAGGTGGGGCACCTGGGGGCTGGTTGGTTGAGTGTCTGACTCTTGGTTTTGGCTCAGGTCATGGTCTCAAGCCCTGCGTTGGGCTCCGTGTTCATCAGGGAGTCTGCTTGAAGACTGTCTCCCTCTGCCTCTTACCCCACTCACGCTTTCATGCTCTCTCTCCAAAATAAATAAATAAATCTTTAAAAAGAAAAAAGAGAGAGAAAAGCAAAGGACCTGGAGGTCCTGAGTATAACAGATTATCTGAAAGAGTTCTGCTAAATTTAAAAATGGAGTATTACCTCAGAAGGATGTGGAAAAAGTAGTTTTTATTTAGTGTTTTGACAAATTTTTAAGCAGAGAAGGAATGACACAGTTGGCTTTGGTTTAGATAGACCAGTTAGGTGGCTGTGTGGAAGGTGGGGGAAGGAAGAAGAGATCAGTGAGGTGTTAGATATAATAGGTACGAGGCTGATGAGGACCCAGTGGTGGTGGAAGGAATGGACAGATTAAAACCACACTTCTGAACGGGCAATACATGGCATGCTGACTGATGGTTATCCAGAATAAAGGCGCATAAAGGAGGCAAAGATTTTCCTAAGTTTTAAGCCTTCCCAGATTGGGTGAAAAGGGATATAACAAACAAATTACAGGAGAGATGGCAAGTTTCTTTTCTTTCCTTCTTACTTTTTTTCCGGGGCGCGTGGATAGGGAAAGATAATGAGTCCTGAATTTTAGCCTTATGTTGGATTTGTAGGTGTCTGTTGGACAGTGAAATACATTGCAGTGCTCTGGAGACAAGTATTTGGAAGTTATGGTTGTTTTAAGGGTCAGTTAAAGCCTTGGGAGATGATCTCACTGAGTGTTTCCATCTGCAAAGAGAAAAGACGATTGAGGGCTGACCCTGAGAGGAAATACTACTCATCAGGATGAGCCTGTGAAAGAAAGGTGTGACCAACTTATCCAGTGCTCCAAGGTCACCCGGCGTCAGGGGCTAAGCCCTAGGCCAGCCTGCCGTGCCTTCAGCAAATACAGCTTCAGATAACTCAGCCACGTGGGAAAGAATGGAGATCCCACAGCAGGGTGGAGATCATACATGTGTCAAAAAGGGAGAGCATTCCTATTCTGTGACCCCAGGCATGTGAGCAATGATTAGGAAGTAGATGTAGAGAAGAGATGTGGAGTCCGATGGAGAGAACACAGTGCATGGGACTGGAGTATTTATGCTCTAGTTCCGAACAGCTATCCAGATCAGGTCTCGGTTATACACCAGGGAGATGTTCTGCTTGTGGGGAAATAAGATGGGAGAGGAGGGAACAGAATGAAGGCCAATGATAAATAACTCAGTTAGGAGGTCCTGGTCACTTGGTTAAGAATATATTCTGAAATAGAAAAAGCACCCCATAACTTCTACCCAAGTCCCCTCTTGGAAACCTAACAGATAAAACCCAAATGTACTGTTTTCCCTGCGCCCTGAATTAGGCACATCTAAGGAGACACATGTACAAGAGGGGACATCTCTATTCCTCTGTGGCTGTTTCTAAATTGCTCTGTGATAAGGCCATATGAACAACTTATAGAAGAAGCCATTTGGGATATAATTATTCAAACTCATTATATCGCTTTGTTCTCCGAACTGCACACTTAAAAAAAAAAAAACCCTCAAAGACAATAAGAACAGTATTTGTATGTCACTTTTCCATACAACTGATTTTTTTCATGCAGTATCTCACTCAACTTCCCAATAATTCTAAGGACTTAATATTATCATCATTATTAAAATGTGGAACGGAGGCCTCAGGACAGGGTAATAAATTTAGCTTCAGGTTGCCTGGATAGGAAAAGGCAGAGCCAGTATTTAATTGAATCCAGGTAATCTGACCCCTGTACTCTCTCCTGTGTCAACTCACTTATTCAGATGATGATGCCTGGACCCAGAGAGATTTCCTTTAATTCCACAAAAAGCAAACTGCTGTTTTAACTGGGCTAATTCCTCTATAATTTGACCAAAGTTGAGAAAGACCATCTTATTTTGCAGGTGGATAGTGTTCAAAATTTAAACTAAACAAGAAGCCTTTACTATTTCACATTCTAAGGTCTATAATAAATATATAATAAAAGTATTGAGACAGAAGAGAAAGTGGCGTTTTAAACAGTATAGGAAGCTCCCCTTGAAATACCACTCAAGCAAGCGGGTACTACAAGCCACAAACGGAATCAAGCTTTACATAGTTATTTTGCATGAGTGTGACAAGAGAAAGGACTATGGGAATGATTTTAAGCGTCTTTCTGATCATTTACAAAGATGCCCAGGCAACGTGGGTGATGACGGTGTCTTTAAATCCTGGAGAAAAGTATTCAATAATTAGCCGAGGGCCATAGAGAAACGCTGACTCATAGAAAGCTTGAAAACATCTGCAGGTTATAAGTATAAAATCAAGTGTGTTGCCCTGTTCTTCATCAACTATTCAAAGGATTGAAGAATATTCTGACAAGACTTGAGTTTTTTTAATTTTTAGGTAGACCCTGAACATAGCACTTGGGAAAAGTTGTAGACTGTTAACATTTCAAACTGGAGTTTTTGAAATTGGGACCGAAGGACATGTAGGCTTCTGGAAGATATGGTATGATTTAAGAAAGAATGGTTAGGAGGACAAAATGTAAACAAGTGATGTACACATCCCATAAAACCAAGACAAAGGATTTGTGTCAAATAGCGCATTGTGGGGGAAAGTCCCTTCCTGGTGGCTTATCTCTAAGTGGTAGGAACTCAAGTCTGGTGACTTTATTTCCATTCCTATGAATTCCATCCAGCTACCCATGCATATATCTTGCAACATACTCATGCAGATACCTGGACTAATCCCTGATTTCCGCAAAGCTACCATTTTCTTTATACCAGGCATTACAACTTGGGCTGGGCTCTTCGGAAATATTTGGAAACAGGTATATCTTTTCATATGTATATTTTTCCTGGGAAACTTTCACCAAATATGGAAAAGGATCTCTTTAGCGTGGAGCCTACTTTCCATATATGGGAAAGTAATTAAGGTACTGGATATTGGTAATGTCTTCTTTTGTTGTTCTTTTGTCCTTACTGGATGACATTGGATTGCTATTCCCTAAGGATAAAACAAGGTGACTCTGAACTTCACCCAGAATAAATCACCTCTGAAAGTACAAACTTCATTTTTTCATTGTAATCGTTGACTAAAATGGTGGCCAAGGGTAAACCAGAGACTGAGAATTTCTGTCACCCACAGAACCGAGACCATGTTACTTGAATAAATGACATGTTAAGCCATGCTTAGCCATTATATTTCCTGCTGAGAGTTTTGACAAATCATAGACTTCAAAATGCCATCATGGGGGAAAAATGAGTTCTTTAGGAAAGAACAGTATTTGTCTTCCTCAAGTATAACTCATCATTAAGAACAAGTGTCTGGAAAAGAAAACAGTTCTTCAATTGACATTGTAACTTTGCCCCTTTTATTAACATTACAACAGAATTTTTAAAAGAAATCTGCATGCCCTTATTAGTTCTCTTGATCACTTGCCAATTTGTAATTAGTGAAGCAGCAACTTGTATAAAAGATTTTTAAAATGCATAATGCAAACAGGAGGGAATCATGCCTCTTAAAAAGTAATCAATGTCTTTTTAAAAATCTAAATACATTTTTAAACTATGCTATCCAAGAATATTTGTGTGTTTATGTGTATCCTTAGTAGACACAAGTAAAAGATGTAAATATCCAGCTTACTAAAGATTCATATTCTACATAGATTTTGATTATCAAGTACATATTAAGTAATAATTACCCTTATCATTATCTAAAAGGGTGTATTTTAGCTGTGTGTTTTTTCAATGAAAACAAAATAAAGGTAAAGTAAAAACAAAGTATAGTTAATATATTTCAAACTATCAAATGGAATGTGTATCCGCTTTATGACATTGAGTCTTATACTCTTTCTCTATTCTAGCCAAAAATCATCTTGCATCTTATAAAGGACTTGCTGTTTAATGTCGACTTTTTTTAATGGTGCTAATCTGCTTCATTAACAATAAGATCAGGTAAAAATTGACATACACAGTACTTAGCCTTTAGATGAGTTTGTTGTTTTTTTCTTCTCTTGGAACGATCAATTTCATTTTACATATATTACCTCATTGATCTCTAACATTGTTCAAGAACAGTGTATTACATTTTGCAGAAAAGCTCTCTCTCGTAAAAAGCAAAACACACACACACACAACCTTGAGTCCATCTTAAGATTCAACTATTAATGTGTACATCTACTATATGTTAATTACTTGAGCAAAATTGGAATTTCGCACCTCCTAAATTCCTAAAAGGATTATTCTGTGTGGCTGCTGGCTGAGGTAGCATGACCCATTCCATCAGTTTCCCCTTGTTGTTCTAATTTAGCTGTCGTCAAGGTGCCACATGTAAATAGCCTCAGTTATGCCTTACCTAGGACTCAGGGATAACTTTGATCTTCTGGCTGGGTACCCAGAACTTCATTCCTGAATAGAAAGCATGGTTGATGGATACAACAGACTTTCATTTTTTTTTTTTGTAAAAGCTAATCTTCAGAAAGATTTCTCAGTGAAGGTAACAGCCTGCCTTGACAACCTGGTGAGCACAGTATCATCATTTCACACAAAATATATGGCAGGCATTAATTTTCAGTGTCAGATCAATTCATTGACCACAACTATCAAGAGCACAAAGGGACTGGACAATTAATTCCTTTTTGACATGAAATTACTATATAATAGAACTGCAACCTTCACTCTTTCTCCAACCAATTGTCTGATACTATGCTTTCAGAGGTCATTGAAAGCATGGGGCATAAAATCTTTGACCAAAACTCTTGTTTCATTTCTATACTTGTTTACTCATTTATATCAAATCATTGTTTTCTTTTCATTCTTTTAAAGATTTTATTTATTTGAGAGAGAGTGAGAGCCAGAGAGATCACAGAGGGAGAGGGAGAAGCAGACTCGCTGCTGACCAGAGAGCACAGTGCAGCATTCAGTCCCATAATGACCTGAGCTGAAGGCAGACGCTTAACTGACTGAGCCACCCAGGCGCCCTACTGTTTCTTTTCAAATGCCATGCCCCCCCCCCCCACCGCATTCTTCCAAAGGTGCTTTGCTAAGGTAGAAATATCAGAAAGGGATACATTTTAACATTTTCCACCCCTCCCCTGTAATTCAGTTGATCTTTTAAAAAAATTTTTTTTAAAGATTTTTTATTTACTCTTTTGGGAGAGAGAGAGACAGAGCACAAGCAGGGGAAGAGGCAGAGGGAAAGGGAGGAGGAGACTCCTCGCTGAGCCGGGAGCCTGATTTTGGGCCGGGGGGGGGGTGTTCGATCTAGGACCCTGGAATCATAACCTGAGCTGAAGGCAGACCCTCAACCACCTTAGCCACCTGGGCACCCCTGATTTTTCTTATAAGTATATATGAGTTATTTGTATACTATATCTAAATTGATATTTATATTTTTATTTTTGTTTTGCTGGTTCCTATCAGAAGTAGGGAGTCCCCTGATGCCTGGAATTTGGTACTCTAAAGTTTATCTCTAGGATAGATTAGACACTTGATAATTCAGAATACTTCAATGGAAGCTGTATTTCCAGAATTGTCACCAAAGAGTCAGATGAGGCTATTGAATGGCCTTTATCACACCACATACTCCTTTACATCCCGCTTAATGCCTGCCATGTAGTGGGCATTCAATGAGTACTTGTTAAGTTAATGAATGAGTTCCTTCTAAAGACATTGTGGTAATGTCTAATTTACATAAATTGATTCCAGCAAGTTGAGAGCAGATTGTATTTATCAATGTTAGTCATGTTCACTTCTGGTTAACAAAGGTGTTTTTACTTTTCCCTAGGAATGCTGATGATGCAAGGCATCATGGCGACCTTCTTAGAAACTAGGTAGCATTGAGAATGAAGATGACATAAGCAGAAGGAGCTTAGCACAGGGGTTAAGAATTTAGAGTCCAGAGCTGAAGTGTCTGGATTTGAGTCCTGGTTTTGTTTTGGGACCCCGGACAAATTATTTAAACTGTGTAATGGAAGTGTTCATAATAATACCACCTTCGTAGGCTTAAGGTGAGAACATTTGATGAGTTAAAGCCAGTAAAACAGTCCCTGACACAAAGTTTGTGAACCAGAAAACCTCTACCACTGGTCTCAAATGTTAAAAATTCATTTTTTGTTTGTTGTTTTTATAATTGCTCCCCTTCCCTCTTTGAGCTCATTGAGCATAAGTCTGTGGGGGCCAAGGGTGGGCCACCCCAAGATGGGTCACTTTGGCATGAAGATTATTTTGAGCTGAAGGCAATCGAGACCCTATGGGCTCAAGAGAAACTTTTTGCCCTTCCCTTAGCTACAGAAGAATCTAATGGTTATTAGCAGAGATAAATTTTATCTGAGTGACCTATCTGTATGGTAGGATAAACATCTAATTACCGAACATCTGCTCTTCTTCCTATTGCCTGTGAATTACATTCCTTTCCTTTGAAGTCCCAGACCCCAACACCTTTCTCCTTAGTTCAGAATGATATATACCTTATCATGCCCAATTGTCTTTGGAATTTCCATGTCTGCATAGGTTGACCCTATATATGCTATTATAAATTTGATTTTCTCCTGTTAATCTGTCCCATGTCAATTTGATTCTTAGTTCAGTTAGAAGGAACTCTTAAAGGGGACAGGAATTCTTGCTCCCTGACAAATGTAAATATTAAATCAAAATATCTTTAAGTATATTTGCCCTCTCATCTTATATTTAAAAGAAAATGACAGTTGGTTTGCCACTATTACAGATCCTTCTCCTGGGAAACCCCTTAGGGCACCATGCATGTAGCACTCAGCACTGAGCTCTTCATGACCTCACAGGATGCCCAGACACGAGTGCTCGAAAGCTTGGTGGCTTTCTTGATCTTGAAGTCTCTCCAATTATATTTGTCCTAAGAATAATAAGAGTCCCTGAATTTGTATTATGTGATAGACACTGTGCTACCCGTTTTGTGCACATGATGCCACCACCTACCCTATCCAAGATGGAGCAGTGTTGCCTGACAGGACCCAGGACCCAGTAAAATCTCACAGTCCTGGAACATCCAATCACTCTGCCTATAGCAAAACATCTGAGGCCATTAAGGGGTTGGAGGACAGCAAGGTAAACCATCTTTAAATAGAGCACAACGGGCAGGTAATAATCCAGGCTATGCCATTTCCCACAGGTCTCATGATTTCTTTGGATGCGGGCCTCTCAAGAGAGCCCTTTGGCCCTTAGTGCCTCAAAAATTCTGCCTTTCCAAATCTCAACTTTCACAGACTGAGACCCAGCCTTCTCTTCTGAATTAACCTTTAGCTCCAATTCTCTGACTGATGTATCAACCACCCTTGGTCTGAGTACATCAGCCACTGAGCTTCTAGACTCCTTACCTAGAAACAGATGATACTTATAGCCCACACTAACAAAAATTACTGATTCACATAGACAGCATTTAGACTAGAATTCAAATCTGGAATATTTAACCCCAACCAGTATGTTTTGAGTAACAGTGGACAGGTCTCCTAAAAAAGTATCTTCCTTATTGCCCATCTGCCACAGTCCCCAAATTTCACCATTTAAGATTTAATCACTTCAGTCTTGAAAATGCTCTACCTACTATCTAAAGAACTCTTAGTTTCTTGAAAATTCTTGATCCCTCAGACTATTTGTACAGGCCTCAATACCATTTTCCTAGATCACCAACAATGTCCATGTGAAACTCGAGGACTTTGTTATAGTTCATCTGATTATTTTATTATATTTAATCTTTAAGTTAAATCTGCAGGTCATGCTCATTATAACAATCTCAAGGTGAAGAAACTGAGGTTCAGGGCAGACCACATGGCTTTTGGGTAGCCAAGAAGTAGATGTGACTGATCCAAAAGTTATTCCCATTTTATTTCCATACTGCCTGCTCAAATTTGGTTGACTTAAATTCACCGATTTTAAAAGTGTGAATTCACCCAGGTAACCTTTTATACTCACTTTTCCTTTCTCCATAGTTGCTTCGATTCTGTATAAACATCGACCCCACTCACCAGTTAATTTCAAAGGCTTTTTAAATGTCAGGAGCTGAGATTTCATGAGTCTCCAGTCTCTGAACAGGTCATTAGTCCAAAGCACTTTTTAGGCCAACCCATCCGCCCCTAGTGACTCCAAATGCCAGTTAAACAGATGCCCACCCTTGATAATATCTACTTAAAACCCAAAGAGTAAATCTTATAAGTAGCTCTGCAGATTTGACTATTGAAGGACTAATGGGTCCATATAAAATAATCTTCTTCCAACTTCTGGGTTTAGGAAAGCCCTAAAAACAAATTAACTTTAATGTTTTTCCAAGGTTTGTTAACCTTGCTCGCTCAACAGCTGCTCCGCTTTCATAATGAAAGAGAAACGAAGCCATAATGGCCCTAAGGTTGCCAAAATTGGGGGGTGAACAAGCTTCCTGTGCTCTTCAGAACAGTCCCTCTCCATGAAGTATGATTCTCAGATTCCAACAGTCTCAGGACATTTACATCTCAGCGGTGATGAATGCCAGAGAGAGACAGCAAATAGGACTGCAGTGAAATTTAATGCTCACTTTAGATGCTCCAGTTCTTATTAGAAAAGGTCACCTATTGTCCCACTCAGATGATTAATGCAGACTCTTACATCTTTATGGGATATTTCCGCAATATGTGCTGTCTAAGTGACTGTTTGTTCCTCATTTCAGACTCTACCAGTGCTTAATACTCAACATGAATTTAGATGGGTGGAAAAATGCCACTTTGCAGCTTCAGGTTTTTGTAGATTGCCCTGTTAAAAGGAAGCTTAAATCATGGTGTCCAAAGAAAGCTTGAAGCCCATTTTCATCAAATTTCCCATAGCAGTTTCTTTAAATGTATGCTGATAGCATAATTACTATAATAAACAAGCCCCTTTTCAGTGGTACTTGGAAAATTCAAACCAGAACGATTTTCTTTCAGATGCTGATTAGTTAAATCCTGCCAGACCAGTGGTAGTAGCAATAATCCCTTATTTCCTATGTTGGAAAAAGCCAAATTTCTTAAAGTATAAATCCTCTATCTTACCTGCTAATGAGTTATAACATGGACACACAACACTGCTTGTGATATTTTTTAGGTTAGGAAACTTATTTTCTGGGGTCAAAGAAAATAACAGTTTTTAGATTCTCTCCCTACACCTGTCCAAAGGATCCTTAGAGGACAGAACTTTTCAGTCTTGATCACACAAATTTAGACACCAGAATTTTGATTTCTCTTGTTTTTGTTATCCTCACCTCTATTTTTGGTTTTACTTCTTATTTCCCCAAACTTGGGCATCCTGGACAGACTAAGTGCTTAAAGCCCATTGTGACAAAACTTTCACTCACAGAACATTCACCTGGCTATGCAAATTCATTATCAAGTTTCTACTGTTGCCCTGGGAAGTTTCATGGAACCCTGGATTTTAGGAGGAGGAAGAATATTTTCCAGATGGAGTTGACCTGGAAGAATTCGCCCTATCACTCAAATGGCTTTTTCTCTGTGTCATTTTCCTTCCTCAGCCTACTAATGGTTTTGTTGTTGAATTGTTATATGGCTGCTTGATGGGAGTTACATTTCATAGCACCACCAAGTTCAATATTTGTAGGCCAAATTGTTTTGGGTTCTGTCACTAATGTTGGACACAAAAAACCAATCAAATTGTCAACAGTCGATGTGAAAGAATCAATTATATAGATCTAGCCCAGAGCTGGAGAAATGTAGGTAGTAAAATAAGATTTTCTTTTCTTTTTCCAAGTCAGTCCTGCTGGCCAAAGAGGTTAAATCAGTTTACTTTCAATGTCATTGCCTGAAATTTGGACCTGGTCATGTGGATGAGCCAACAGCAGGGACTACTGAGTACTTAATATAATTTGTCCTTTTGTTGAAAATACACAGGAAATATCAGAGTCCCTCTTCTCACAATTATGCATAAGATTTTAAGCATAACTTCAAAACAGAATGGTTATGTGAACAATCATTCCATTTTTACCACAAAATAACTTTGGCTTAAAAATGAAAATTTAGGTATCCAAATTGGAAAAGTAAAATCATCTCTGTTTGCAGATAACACCATCTTATATATAGAAAATTCTAAAAATTACACACACACACACACCTATAAGAATAAATGAATTCAACAAAGGTGCAGGAAACATTAAAATTAAACACAAAAAATCAGTTGCATTCCTACACAACAGCAAACAATTCAAAAAGGAAATTAAGAAAGCAATAGCGCCGTTGTTCAGAGTGGTATCTCTCTTATTTTGGGGTGCTATAACAGAAATACCATAGAGTGGGTGGCTGAAACAACAAACATTTAGTTCTCCTGGTTCTGAAGGCTTGGGAAATCTGAGATCAGGGTGTTGGCATGGTTGGGTTCTGCTGAGAGCCCTCTTCCTCTTTCACAGGTAGCTAGCTGTCTTCTTGCTCTGTCCTCACATGGTGGGGATCGGAGAAACAGGACGGAAGCTCTCTCGTTTCTTCTTATAAATGAACTTCATCACGAAAGGCTCCACCCTCATGACCTCATTACCCCCCAAAGGCCCCATCTCCAAATACCACTGCACTGGGGAGCAGAGTTTCAGCATATGAAATTTGGGGGAACACATTCAATCCATAGTAAGACCAAAGAGATTCCTAGGAACACAACCAAGAAAGCAAAAGACTTATACACTTAAAACTATAAAATGTTGCTTAAAGATATTAAAGGAAAGCTATCCCATGTTTGTGAATTGGAAGACTTACACTATTAAGATACCAATACTACCTAGAGCAATCTACAGATTCGATGCAATCCCTACCAAACCCCCAATGACTTTTTCAAAAATTGGAAAATCCATGGATGAAGCTAGAGAGTATTATGCTAAGTGAAATAAGTCAGAGAAAGGCAAATACAATGATTTCACTCATATGCGGAATTTAATTTATGGTATGTGAAAGTAGACAGAAAAGGCCACACGTCATGTGGTCCTAGCTGTATATTATGTCCAGAATAAGCAAATCCACAGAGACAGAAAAAGTAGATTACATATGCCAGAAGCAGGAGGCCATGTGGAAAGGGGTCGACTACTAATAGGTAGTTTTTAAGATTTTGTTTATTTGAGAGCGAGCACGAGAGCGAGCGAGCGAGTGAGGCAGGCTCCCCGCTGAGTAGGGAGCCCAATGCAGGGCTTAATCATGACCTGAGCCGAAGGCAGACGCTTAACCCACTGAGCCCCAGGAGCCCCTGGAATACTAATAGGTAGTTTCTCTTTGGGGTGATGGAGATGTTCTGAAATTAGTGGTGATGCTTGCATGACTTGATAAATGTGAGAAGAATCACCTTAAAATTGTATACTTCATGAGTACACTGTATGCTGTGTCAATGACACATTCATTTAAAAAATGTAGACAGCTTAACAAAACCCAAATTTGACAGACTTAGCTTAATTCAAAGGACATGTACATGCCAGCTGTACTGGTGTTTGAGCTTACTTGACCACACTCCCAAAAAGGTAAGAGTCATAAATTTAAAATAATTTTAAAAATAAATTCAATTTTTTTTTTTTTAAAAGGTAAGATTCAAGACTGTTGCTGATAACCAGGTAACTGGCTGATAACTGTTGCTGATAACAAGCAGGTGAAAGCCTGGATACAAAACAGGAAAGTACCCTCATCCCACCAATGGTGGACAGGCTAGAATTTTCACCTGGGATTTGCATTCATTTGCAATATGATGGTCCCAGACCACCAAACCCAGGAATTTGTATTCACTTTTCCATTTTTGTTGGCTCTGCTGGCAGCTTCGTAAGGAGATAAAGGACCAAATCAAGAGAATAATATACTCGTAAAGAGTATTCTAGAAAGCTGAAACTTCTATTTTATGTATTCTTATATAGCTCTTGTCCAAGTGGACCTCACTTCAGTCCCAATGAATGTACAAGAGTAGAGCTCAGGAATTTACATTTTTAATAAATACCTCTGGTGATTTTTATTCAAACTTAGGTTTGACCACCACGGAGTCTTTTTTCTACCAACTTTTTGACAAATGCTAAGTCTATAGAGTTGAAAAATATATAGTACAATAAATGTCCATATACAGTATGTATTTTAGATCAGATTCAATAATTGTTAACACTTTCCTAATTTTCTATCTATTCTCTCATCAATCACTTTGAGAGTAAATTACAGTCTTAATGACACTTCAAATATTTCACCTTAAAGACATGTTCGCTTATAACCATAATTTAATTGTTACACCTGGGATATTTAACACTGATCCACATATATTATCAGATGTACAATCCATGGTCCTATTTCTTCAGTAGTCCCAATAATGTCCTTTATAGCTTTCTGGGGTTTTGTATCCAGGACCCAGTCAAAGATCACACATTGCAATTAGTTGTCACATCTCTTTGTTCCCCTTCGATCTGGAAGAGCTCTCTCATCTTTTTGTCTTTCATGAAACTGACATCTTTGAAGAGTATAGAATAATCATTTTGAAGAACGTCCTTCAACATGGATTCACTTCATTGCTTGCTGATGACTAGACTTAGGTTAAAGGGTTTTGTTAAGATAATGTGTATCCATTTGTCCATTATTGGTAAAGTTTGGTTTTATCACTTACTGTGCCATCCACCAGATTTCTCCACTGTGAAGATGTTTTCCTTTGTAATTAATAATCTGAGGGTGATACTTTAAAACTAACCACTTATTCTTATGCATAAGAGTTTTTAACCAGCTCGTGTACTACGACTGCCTCAGCAATCATAGATCTCTGCGTAATTTCTGTAGTTATAACAGAAATCAAACTCGTAGCTTAACTGTAATATTTCCCTCAATATTTCCTTTGTATCTTGAACTCAAAGTCTAATATAGCCATCCTTCCTTAATATGATTGTTTCTACATAGTCAGAATTTGACATAGATACAAACACTTTTATCTCCTAAATAATCTCAGGTTTTCAAAAATTAGTGTTTGGCTAGAAACACCTTCTACCTCACAGTTCTCTAAATCACCTTAATTTATTAAGTGTGATAAATGATGGGCTAGCTAACATGTTTATCTTGGTATTCTTAGTCCTCTTATAACTAGAAAGGTGGTTTTGTTCTGCTTCATAAATCCTGTAGATGTTGAACAATTTTATAGGATGACTGATTTTTTTTTTCGGCAAAGGAAAAGATAACGCATTAAGCTATCTTTTAAGCATAGCTGAAATCCAATTGTTGCTGTGGTAGGGACTCAGATTTTAAATACACTAAGGAACATAATGTGACAAAGGCAATATCCAGCATTAACTTTGAATATACCTTGTCCCATCCCTTTTTCATATATGTAGATATTTGAATATTCAATTGTACATGTTCTATTTGGCTAGAATGGGTATGTTTTGTCATTAAAAAAAAACCCACCCTCTAAGTTTCTCTTATTCAACCCTACCTCACTTGTCAGTGCGAGGTCCCCCTGAGAAATCTCAACTCCGAATGAAAGTCTATTATTTAAGGGGTATTGGGATTTATTTTCCTCCAGAAAGTGTTAGCTTAGAAAGCACCTGATTCTCTCTGTAGGTCCTTCCCGTTTGAGTTTCTCTCAGTGCCATGTTGATCTTATGACTGGCTGGCAGTTGGGATACACATTAGCTCAGTCATTACCAGTCTTTGCCAAGCAGAAGGCCCGGGCCATTGCACTTGGCTGTACCAGAGCCCCCGAGGAGTGTGCTGTTTCAAGGAGACATCACTTGGCAGTGATTAGCACCATTCATTGGTCCCACTTCCACCACTACATCAAAGTCCATTAACATTTTGTGGCCCCTTTTAAGTGGTAGTTGCTGATGAAGTTCAATATGACCAATATCTATTAATTGTTACCTAAAGCAAAGCACAGTGTTAAGCACTGTTGAAGGTAATAAGTGCAATTCCTTTCAAGTAAATTACAAACCAGTAAGGAAACAGGATGGTTTTTTAAAATAGCACTATTACATCTCAGATTCTTGGAAATGCCAGAAAGGAAAAAAAAGGGGGGGGGCAGGAAGGGGGTACTAAAGGCTATGAAAATCTGAAGAAAGGAGAAAATTATCCACTAAATTGAGAGGTAGGCGCTAGCCCTCTAGGTGTTCTGAGAATATGGGATTTTCCAAGGACACAAGATGACAGAAAGGCTTCTGCTGTAAACTGAGAGAATCATGACCTTTACGTAGCAGAAAACTCATCACAGTGGGGAGTTAGCCCCTCACCCTACTAGGCAGATTATTTTTGTAACTTTCCAAACCCAAGATTTGGGCACATTTGGGCACATTCATGCATTTCACTATTCAATACATTTTTTTCAACAGTGGCTAGAAACCAGAGCGCGCTCTAGGACCAAGTGTTGTAACAGCTAAGTAGACCGTCTAGTTGGGTGGTGTAGACAAAGCAAGGCAGCAATTTCACTGCAGTTGTCTGTGAGCGCAGGTGAGATGTGAGTTCAGAGGAGGAACACCTCAGCCACTCTGGAGGGTTCAAAGAGAAAGTCCCAGAAGGAGACATTTCCAGACTTAAAGCTAAAGCAGTATTCGAGCCCAGAAAGCAAGAGAAGCCAAAGCCCTTTTTGTCCCAAACACTGCACTCCTATGTCCCAAGACCCTCCAATTGCAGATACCTACCTGGAGAAAAAACTGTGTACTCTCTAGTGGGCACAATATAATCTTCACTTCGTATTATAATCTTATGGATCCACGAGAATACAACATGCTGCTCAATTTAGAAGGTATTTATTTACCACGATCTACAGACATGAAATATTCATGCAAATCAGATCAGCCCTTGGTTAAATACTGTGCACTAGTGATGGCCAACTGGTCACACTATTATGGATTTTATTTTAAAGAGAACAAAATTATTTATGATCATCCAAATTTGGAGGGCATTTGTTTAGGAATGAGTTATGGACTATTGGTAAGAGAAAAAGATCAGAGAGGTCTGAGCACTTAATAAATACAGCAGTGGTGACCCGATTTTCAGT
Source organism: Ursus maritimus (assembly GCF_017311325.1). NCBI lineage: Eukaryota > Metazoa > Chordata > Mammalia > Carnivora > Ursidae > Ursus > Ursus maritimus. Next base: position 42,634,928 of record NW_024424230.1, on the reverse strand, counting down.
CTGATTTAGGAACTGTAAAGACAGTCTGGGCTGTGCTCGAGATGCAGCGGAAGCTCATTTTGGATGATCAGTGAAGTGAGGGAGGTTGAACATTCTCAGTGCAGCAGTTAAGTGATCTTGGCAGTACCAGAGAGAACCAAAGAGATTTGTTCTAGTTAAAGAAATGAATATTTGGAACTACTTCTGTGGCACTCAGGGGAACATTTTTCTTATTTGCTAACGTGAACTAAAAAATAAATTCATCACGTTTGCTGAGGTCTCTACACAAGATGTAATTGAAAAGGGCTAGGCAGATTTCATAGGGGCATCTGTGATGCTTGGCGTTGGAGAGCTCCTGTGTATCCATATGAATTGCTCCCTTGCCCAGCCCCATGTGTGAAATGGGGAGCATGATAGAATCTTTTCCTGTTGCTCTGGGACCTTGCTCTATTAGCAGCTCTTCCTTCTCCCTCGTGTATCTTCAATCCCTCTTCCACTCCAGCGAAGCCTCCTCAACACATAAACATTCTCACATCTTTGAAAATTTTTAAATATAACAGGGTATTTTTTAGCCGTGCTTCTCCTGGCTTCTCTTTTGTTGCTCTTCTTCCATTCACAAACATGATTCGTGACAAATAAGCTGTACTCACCATCTCAAATGCCTTACCTTGCATTGGTTCCCAGACTGGCTTCTGGTCCCACATTCTGCTCTATCTGCTCAGAGACACTAGTCACCAATGGCTAAAACTGACAGGCTCCTCTTGATGCTTTGTCATTGACCTCTTGCTGGCATTGGACTGGTGACCACTCTTTTCTTCATAAATATCCTTCTTTGGCTTCTGAAATAGCTTCCCCATCTCAAGCTCTTCCTGAGAGCTATTTCTCTCCTCTAATATCCCTTAAATATTGCTGCCATTAATCTATCAGTTTTTGCACCGCCTCAGGTATCTTCTTTCCCCTAGGGAATCCCAAATCTATGTTATCACGAGGATCACCTCCTGAGTACCACGCTTATAATGCCATCTACCTGTGTACCAGCTCTACCTGAATGTCACATAAGCACTTCAAACCCTCTATAGATGAAACCGAAGCTATCATTCTTTCATTCCTGATTCTCTCGTCTGCTTAAAATTGATCAGCTTGCCTTGGGGGAATATTTTTTGTCTATCACTGACCTTTCTGCGTGCATTTTTAAAAACTTATCTATTCTACTTACTAAACTGTAAGTCCTCTAGGGAAAAAGAGCTCTGTCCTCTTTGTTTTCGTATCCTCAGCAACAGTAATGCCATAATTATTTGGGAACTATAAGTGAATGAGCGGAGTGTGGTGAGGTCCACTATGTAGCTGGGTTTTTTTGCACTAAAAAGCAGTATATCAGATCAGAGCCCCAACACATGGTTGCGGGTGCTCCCTGGCATAACTGCTCAGTGAAGGCTCTCTTTTATTTCTCCTGGCAGCTCTCAAAACACTGCCATGTGCCACCGTGTTCTCTTTCCCAGGCAGGTACAGAATGCAATCCCAGGAGAAAATATAAGGAAAGAAAATTGCCCATATGAGTACAGCTATGAGGAATGAGTGAGTACATTTACAAAGGAAATGCAGAGCCATGCTCCAGGGAGAAGTACTAGGTCTTTCTTCTATTTTGATGTTTAACATTCAGCAGACTGAAAGCATTCAGTCTGTAGTAATGGAAAACAGCCTTGAAAAATGTGAGAAGATTTTTATCATTAAACCTGACAAATCATAAAAATCTCAAAGGAAATAAATTTAGCTGGAGAGCTAAAATTGCTATAGGGTAACATCAGGACTTTCAGCCTTCAAAAGTACATATATGTCAGTATCCAAGGACCCTTTGGAGTTTCTAGCCCATATTAAAATAAAGAATTATGCAGAAGATTCTATGAAAACACAGGAGGGGCACCTCACTTTGTCTAAAGGAGTCAAGAGAGTTCTTCCTGAGGAACTAAAACCTCAGAAGAGTTTTAAAAGTTAACTTTTGTACTGGATATTCAAGCAGAAGGAAGAGCCTGTACTAAGGCACAGGAGGGTAAACATGACATCTCATCTGGGGACCATGCCAAGTTTGGCAAGACTTAAATGTGAGTGTATGGGAGGTGAGAGATGGCTGTGGAAATGTAGCAAGGAACAAAGCACAAATCCCCTTGTATGCTGTGTTTGTAGTTTGACAAACATGGTAGATGGGGAGCCATGGAAGTATTTTGAGCAGGTAAGTGGCATGAAGAGATTTATATTTTAGAACAATTCTGAAGCCAACATATGTGATGAATTCAAGAAGAATATGCCTAGAGACAGCAAGACAAGAAGACCATTACAATAATTAGACAAGAAATCACATTAGAGGAAGTCAAAGGAACTGATTCAATAGTAATCCAGGAAGTTGAATTCTAGGACCTAGTGCATTGTGGAATAAAGAAGGGGTCTAGGATAACTCCCAGGGTTCTAGTTTCAGTCATTCAAGATACACATCTAATACTATATATAGTTCTATGTCCCAGGCTCTGTCAAGACAAACAAAACATAGCCCTAAACCTCAAGGAACTCACGGTCTCGGGAGATTATGGACAGGTAAAAGAGTCAAGTGAAGTATTTGGTAGGAACTTCTAGCACAAACTTGGGATTCAATAAAAGATTTCTGAAAGGAATAGCATTTCAGCTGAGCTCTCAATGACAAAAAGTGCTAAGTAAAATGGGCTAGGGAAATATTCTTTGAAGATGGACTAGTGTGCGCAAAAGCACAAAGGTAAGAAAGCATCTCTTATTTAGGAAGCTGCAAGAAAGACTGGGTAACATCATACATCGAGAGGGGATATAGGAAGATAAGGGCTTAGTGGTGATAAGCCTAAATTTGTGCATGTTGAGGTAGAGATGTCCATGGGATGTGCAAATGGAAAGACTGGGTCCTGGAGTCATCACCATTGTCTGGGCTGGACAGAGAAACAAATTTGAAAGACAAGGCAGGAGATAAAGCTGTGAGGGTGGTTAAGATTTCCCAGGGAGAGGGCAGGGAATGAGAAGAAAGAGTGCAAAGGACACAGTCCCAGGTAACACAACTGTATTTAAGGGAGAGATAGAGGAAAAGTGTCAAAAGACACCAAATCAGGAGAAGAGGGACCAAGGGATATCTAGAAATCAAGAGGGTTTTGAGGAAAAGGGATTCAACATTACTAGATGAAGCTGAGAGCTCTAGTAAAATAATGACAGAAAACTACCTATTGGACTTAGTGTTTACGAGATCATCAGTAACCTTGTCAAGAGCACTTTCAGGGGAGTGGGAGCCATAGAAGCCAGGTTAGGTAGAGTGGCTGATAGGTGAGCAATTGAAATGGTGAGTATAGATTACACTTTCAAGTAGCTTGATTGTGAAGAGCCAAAGAGATGGTAGCCACAAGATCACTGTCTGAAGTTGGGGAAAAAAACTGGTCGAGGTCTTGTACTGAAGGGAGAGGCATAAGCCAAGAGAGAGAAAAGGTAAAGAGATGCCATAATGACCTGGAGGAGACAAGGAGGGATGAGATATACATTATGTGGTGGATTAACCTTGAATTTCAAAACAGCTGATCCTCCAGAGCTGGAAAGGAGAGGTAAGGATAGGTGAAAGAAACAGATAAAGTGGTAGATGGAGTTCTGAAAAGTTGAGGGAATAGTGTGACGATAAGGTCATCTTCTCAGGGAGAGGACGGGATGTGAAGCCAGAGGAGTGTCCTTACCCCAGAGTCTCCCCGTTTCACGTTTCTCTCTCACCTTTGTAACTCTAGCCATCGCCAGACTGAACACCTCTGTTTTGTCAAGATTCCAAAAGGTCACTTAGTAATCTGGGAATGGTCAAATGTCAACTCATCTGGAACACTACAAATAAACATAAAATAATCCCTGAGGCCTCCAGAAGCTTGTTTCTGATATGCAGCATTTAATAGAGAAATAAATATTTACACAGAAAAGACACAGTGAATTTTTTTCTTCTCTAGATATATTTGTACTTTCTACATAATAATTATATTCCAAAACTATAGAAGTTATCATGATTATGTGCAAATGATGGTCTTTAGCCCCAAAACTTCAAGGATTTAAGAGTCTGATAATTGGTCTCCTCCAGAATGAAATAATGGTACAATTTTAAGTTATTGTGGGTTTAAATATATAATAGTTAATGGATAGTCTATCAAGCACTCAATAAAATGCCTTATAACTTGTATGAATCATAATACACGCTAATTTTTTAAACCTAATGATCTGAGGACAAACTGTCCAAAGAACTGGGTTTTATTTTTCTGTGTTTGTTTTCAAGGTGCCCGCATTTGTTGCCCCCAAATGAGCAATCTCTTGGTCAGTCTCCAACTGGCTGGAAATTCAAATGGTTCTCCTGAAGATCTGACATAGCCTCTAGTATCATTTAATATTTTTTATGAACATCTTAACTACAAAACTGAGAGAATTAGCAATGAATGACACCAGGGTGGCCAGACTGCTAACATCCCAGAAGAATGAACTAATATTACAAGTGACCGAGGCCAATTACAGAAATGATCTCCCCAAAACACAGAGAAGTTCAAGAGAAACCTAAATTAAAATTATACATTCTTACCTTCTTTATTGCATCTCCTCTTTGTGAAGGAGAATCATCATCATTTTTATGACTTATTGCCCGTGGATTTATTTGCTGATATTACTCACAGTCATAGTGGATAATAGTGTACTTCCATGTAAAGCACAGAACAAATATTCTGGTCAAAAATTTGAAGGGCACTCATTTATAGCAAAGCAAATCAGTAGGAAGGTGGTTAAAATAGGATTAAATTTGGGGCGCCTTGGTGGATCAGTTGGTTAAGCAGCCAACTCTTGATTTCAGTTCAGGTCATGATCTCAGGGTCCAGCCCTGTGATGGGCTGCACGCTCAGCGAGGAGTCGGCTTGAGGATTCCATCTCCCTCTCCCCCTTCCCCAGCATGCTCTCCCTCTAATAATCTTTTTTAAAATAGGATTAAATTCAGGAAGAGTAACCGAAAAATACTAGTGGATCAAACAAGATAGAGTTTATTTCTCGAACAAAATCGACAAGTGAGTTGCCCAGTACTAGAATGGCAACTCAGTGACGATCAGAAACCCAGACTCCTTGTGTCCTGTGGCTCCACCACCTTCAACACATGGCTTCTACTTAGAGTTCCAGATATCTGCTCAACTTCCACCAAGTCTATATTCCAGCCAAAGAAAGAGAAAGGAACGGAAGCACAGACCTCCTACGTTTTTTTTTTTGACGCATTTGTGTGATAAAATATACATAACAAAATTTACCATTCTAACCATTTTGTGTGTACAGTTCAGTGGCATTAAGTACCTTCACATTGTTCTGCGACCATCATCGCCATCCATTACTGCAACTTTTTCACCATCCCAAACATTTCTACCCATTCACTAATCAATAGCTCCCTATATCCCCTTCTCCCCTCAGCCCTTGGTAACCTCTACTCTACTTTGTCTCTGTGAATTGGACTACTTCAGGTAACTCATGCGAGTGGACTCATACAGTATCTGTCCTTTTGTGACTGGCTTATTTCACTTAATGTCTTCAAGGTTCATCCATGTTGTAGAATGTGTTAGAATTTTCTTCCTCTTTAAAGGTGAATAATATTCCATTTTTATGCATATGCCACAATTTGTTTACCTGTTCATTTAGCAAAGAACAATTGGGTTGCTTCAATCTTTTGGCTATTGTTTAATGCTGCTATAAACGTGTGTACAAATATGTGTTTGAGTCCTTGCTTTCAATTTTTTTGGGAATATATTAGTTATGTATTATATTATGCTATTATATATATGAGAATATACATATTATGTAATATCTAGAAGTGGAATTGGAATTGTTAGGTCATAATTCTATATTTAATTTTTTGAGAAATTTGTATACTGTTTTTCATGGTGGCTGCACCATTTTACATTCCCATCAGTGACGCACAAGATTTCCAATATGTGCACATCCTTGATAACACTTATTTCCCGTTTTGTTTTTTAATATTACCCATGATAATGGGTATGTTCTGGTATGTTATTGTGGCTTTAATTTGCATTTCCCTGATGACTAGTGATGTTAAACATCTTTTCATGTGTTTATTGGCCATTTATATGTCCTCTTTGGAGAAATACCTATTTTAGTCCTTTGCCTATTTTTTTAAATCAGGTTTTTTGTTTTTGTTAGTTGTAGGGGTTCTTTATATATTCTGGGTATTAATCACCCTCTCTTTTAAATGTTCCTTTCTGGAAATCACATATGACTTTTCTGTTTCTATTTCTAGGGATATAACTAGCTTCAAGTGAGGCTGGTAAATGTAGCCTATTTCAGGAGGCTGTGTACCTAGCTAAAAATCAGGGGTTTTATCATTCTGAAAGAAGATAAGAACAGATGTGGTGAGTAGTCTCTGCTGAAAAATTTACATTCAGGGTTTCTTGTTAACTAGGGGCTTTGTCTAGAGAGCTATTTGCTAAAAGGGGAGTGCTAGTGTCTTTCTTATAACCCATGTTTCAGTCAGGTTTCCTCTAACTTTGCAATTGCCATATTTTTCTTCTGAATTTTGTCCTCTATTTTAAAAAGTAACAAAGCATATGGGCTTTGTTTATATATTGTTATGTTTTATATATTATATAGACACAATGTTATATATTTGTTATATATGAATGTATGTATTTTTACATTCTTTTTATATTTTAAAACACAGTTGCATAAAGAAATAAAGTCACCTAGTTTAGGTCTCTTCTGCATTAATAACCTATTTGTTATTACTCTCAGGCTAATATATAGCTGATCTTACTCTAGGCTTTAGCTGAATTTTCTTTCAATTCCATCTGCATCCCTAAATGTCCAGAACTTTTAAAAAATTGTATTGAGGTGTAACTGACATATAACATTGTATTATTTTCAAGTATACGATATGATTTGGTTATTTGTATACACTGCAAAATCATCACCACAATAAGTGTAGTTAACATCTATCACCATAGTTACAAATTTTTTTCTTGTAATGAGGACTTTTAAGATTTACTTTTAGCAAATTTCATATATGCACTACAGAACTTTTTTCCGATGGTGTCAGAGTTCCAAAGAATTTAGCCATGCAGTGTTCAAAATTTTGCAAAGTGTTTTTTCTCATGAGCCTATATCCTCCCTACATTGCAATGACAAGGTATTCATGCAGGTCGGCCATTTGAGTTAACAAGTAGCATGTTTACAAATAATACACAAAGATGTATATTTTTGAATATGAGCACTAGATCAGCATTCAGGAGAGTGAAAAAAAGATGCTTAAATTAAGAATCTAGCAACAGTAACAATTATTGTTCATAAAGATTTTTAAAATTTTTATTATCTTTAACCCATCAGTGAAGGAGTAATGCTAAGGGATCAGGGATACCCGTGACAAGGAATCTATGTTCACTCTATTCTGGCATGTTGAAGATATGTTTGGAAGACCTGATCTCTCCTGGGAAAGAACTCATCCTAAGGGAATGTAAGTCTCCAAGAGTGATTCTTATTAGAGTTGTCTGTTTTCTCATGGACTAATTGAAATCTGGGAAGATGAATTTAACAGTGATAAAAATTTAAAGAGCCATGAGCTAAAGTACTATGTTGGGTCAGAATGGCCTTATTGCCCACCTACATCAGATCTTGGCCAGAAGCTCTATTTGGGGTGACTGTTGAACCCACTGAGGCAAAGAAGTCACACAGGGCCAGAGGAGCAGGTAGGAGCAGCCCACATGTATGACAGAGAAGGTACAGAAAAGAAAACCACAGGAAGGGAGGAAAACGTTGACAGTCACATATGAGTTGATGGCTAGCTCATCAGTGATCTTATGACACTGAAAATGCCCAAAAGGAGAAGGGGAAACTGATGGGGCTTGGATCCTAGAATTACAGGTGTGGGGGCCAGAGATGTGCCCTTATAGTAGTCTCACTGTGGTACATGGATATCTCAAGCTGCGTGGCCCAGGAAGTCAGAGGTTCATAAGCATGTGATCCATAGGAGAGTGAGCTGGAGAAGAGAAATGAGTAACTTGCATTTAAATAAAGATATTTTAAAGACTAAGATATTAACCCCATTTATTTTCAATATTCAAATGTTTTACCATGTGAAAACAGGACTTCACTTGAGGATCTTCTTTCACAAATCTGAGATGTCTTGCTAGAAAGGAATACGTGAGCCATTTTCCATCTCACCGACCACAGGTATAGGTCATTTATCAAAAACAAAATATCTTGTAAAAAAAATTAAAGCAGCAAAAACATATAAGCTGTCTTAAAATAGAGAACCTGGTGGCAGAAGTACCCTCGATTTCTTTGGCACAATGAAGCTAGACGCAGCATCTGTACAGTCTGTTCATACACCCTTTCCATAGATGGCTTGTGAAACCAACACTCAGGCTCACATGACAGCCTTGGGGGAAGCCAGATTTCACACCTCCACCCTTAAAAGTTCCAACATAAGGAAGAAAATCTGATGTCATGTCATCTTTAAGAGACTTCGTGTAGAGAGAGGAGATGCTGGCCCTGGAATGTTCAATGCCTGCCAAGGGGCTCTGCCTGGTGACGTGTGTGTTCGTGAAGGAAAATGCCCAGTGATGACAGTCTTCAGCCCTTTCCATAATGTATCCAAAGGCAACAATAGAGAGGAAAGACAATCCCTCTGGCTCTGTAATTAAAGAACTTGCATCCCCAGAGACTCATCCTACTTCATAAACACTGTAAGGAGGCCATGTGGAAGAGGAAGAGGACAATGGGAGTAGAGTCCCTGACACCGTTGTGCTGCCATATGTCTGGCACAGGGGATCATAAAACTGAATGAGCACAGTGCAAACCAGTAAGCAGAGCCCTCCTTTGGATTTATGACCAACCCGCTCTTCATTTTCATCCAGTAAAGGCATTCACATTCTTAATACTTTGAAATCCTGACATAAGAAACACAAAATGTTATCATTGCTAAAATCCATAAAGTTCTCGGTGCTTCACCAGAGATGTCAGCTAAATCACAGAAGAGAAAAAGCATCAGACTCCCCCACCTTATTCAAAAATAATCACATAAAAATATCGGGCCTCCGAAAAAATGGCCTCTTTTGTAAACAGGTTTTCTGGTCATAGCACAGACCTCACCTGTGGTTACCTACATGCAACATGTTTCCCTGTGAGCGAGCACCTAAGCCCAGACAAGGTCAAGCACCCTCCATCTCAGGAGGCATTAGCTCGTGACTCCTTTTTAACAGCAACACTTTAGAAGTGACTGATGCGCACACCCGGAGGTTCTTAATGGACCAGTTGCAATCACCACGATAGATGCTGTTTAAGGAACTGTCTTTCATATTTGCTGTGCAAATCATTTCTGTAAATGTGTGGGTTTATTGATCTGAATAAACCATCCCTTGATGTAAAGAAGGTAAGATCTGTGTTAGTCATCGAATATTTCAATACCAATAAAGCCACACTGGAAAGTTTGTTCCTTTTCAGACCTATTACTTCTTGTTTGGTTGGTTGGTTTTGTTTTTGCTCTGAGTCCTTAAAACTTCTAACTATACAGTTAATACCATTTAGGGAAAAGGTCTCAACATTTATCTCTTTTTATCTTCATAGTCTCTATTAAAATGCTTGGTATAGGGACGCCTGGGTGGCTCAGTTGGTTAAGCATCCAACTCTTGATTTCGCCTCAGGTCATGATCTCAGGACCCTGAGATCGAGCCCTGCGTGGGTTCCGAGCTAAGCATGGTACCTAAGATTCTCTCTCCCCCCTCTCCTCCACCCTCTCAATAACAGAAACAAACAACGTTTGGTATCTAGCAGGTAGGTTAAACGAAGATTATGTTCCTGCATCCAACAGTTGACTAACCTACGAAAAACAGAAATTAAGAAGGAATAGAAAGGATCTGTATCAGTTTAAAAGTTCATTTCAAGCTGGTTGAAGTTAAATAGTGCAGTTTCCACTATGGCATAATAATTACAGGAAAATATTAAAGCGAGCACTGTGTAGATGATCTCTGCTTATTCATCTTTTCAGTGTCTTCATGTGTAACAGTTAATTTCTGGATGGATTTTGTCACACACACTCCACATATAAATTCCAAATTCTAGGAACTTCTTTTCCATTATGAAACACTGTATGTGGGGCAAACTTCATGCGCCTCCGCCTTATCAAGGGAAATCAGAGGCATCCAGCATGAAAGAAATGTCTTTCCACCCCCTCCCTTTTTTTTTTTTTATGGCTGCTCTTCCTCTTCTTCTTTTCTCTGATTGCTCATCAGCAAAACTATCCATTTAATTAGGCACTTATATGTAATTTTTAAACATTATGTATTCATCCTAGTTGGTACCTCATGGGGGTGGTGGGGTGGTCTTAGGTGGCTGGGCAGGAAAAGATTAGTGTTTAAAACTTGGGCAGTAATAGTAATGGGCTAGTAAGCAATTCTGCGTAATTATAGTGCTTATTACATATTTGTTATTTTTATTATATAATTTCATATGAATAATCTGAGATGCACCGGAATAACCTCACTACTAGGCATATATTCCTCACATGTGAATGTTATAAGCTTCTGAATAAAATTTGAAGTGACATGAAGTATGTGGTGAATTTTCTGGCTACATAAAAGGCACATGATGAAACAAATTTAAGGTTCTCTGAATATAATATGAAAGGAGTTAACTTAGTGACAAATGGTTTCCTATAGTGAAGAGGGGTTGAGACCATGGTTACTTATGAATTTTAGCTGCTAGTTAACCAGCTAATTAATCAAAAAAGGGAAAGCTCCAAATGAATACTTGCTCCCTATAGGTTTAATGAGAAGTTTCCAGTAATGTGTCACAAATAACATAATAAAACTGAATTGATTTGCTTTCCAACACAATATTCCTTTACCTGATGTACCAAATTTCAATTATATTTACGCTTTTGGTCTAGGAATAGGCATTATACTTTATATTAAGTCTGTAAACTTAAGTACCAAGTTAGCAACATTGAAAGTTCAACTTATTTAGGTAAAAAAAAAAAAAAATCCTAATCAATTTTTATTTTTAATTTTTATTTTTTTTAAAGATTTTATTTATTTGACAGAGATAGAGACAGCCAGCGAGAGAGGGAACACAAGCAGGGGGAGTGGGAGAGGAAGAAGCAGGCTCATAGCGGAGGAGCCTGATGTGGGGCTCGATCCCATAACACCAGGATCACGCCCTGAGCCGAAGGCAGACGCTTAACCGCCGTGCCACCCAGGCGCCCCAATTTTTATTTTTTAAAATCACCTACCAGCAAAAATTAGAATCATAGAGATGTAAATACCTAGCTTTTAAAAGCAATTCCTTGAATTGTTTTAAACTCATGTGCAATTTCCAACTTCTTCATATATCAGAAAGAACATATGCAAATATATCCAGTTTGGCATTTGCGGGAGAAAATCCCTTAGATGCAGAATTTCATTGGCTGCTCAGATAGGAAAGTCATTTTGGTTTTGCTTAAAAATTAACACATCCTCTTGCTGACATTTAAGACCAGTAATTGGCTGCAAAGTGCTCAGTGATGCTTTTAGATGAACTGTGGTACATACCTATACCAATCTATATATATGCATAGATACATATATATAGATAATATATATAAATAATACATGGAGATGATATATATACACACACACATACATATATAGAGAGAGAGGGAGAGGGGAAAAAGAGAATATAATTCTCTACTACATTGTCTTGTTGCTGCATACCTTATGCCACCTTAGTATTACAGTGTATGTCATAATATACTATTGTAAATGACTGCCTTTTTTCTCTCTTAAAAACTTTCTGAGATGGTAAAATTTGAACCAAACACCTTCTCCAAATCCTAATAAAACTAGTCCCTGGGGAGCAAAAGGAAAGAAGGCCCAAGGAAGTTTTCTCACACAGATTTCACTATCTTTTCATTATTGTAGATCATATCAAATTTTTATAACAGCTGTATGATAGATCCAGCTTAATTTCAGCTATAAATTATAAATATGAAAAGAACAAAAAGGAAAGAGAAAGGTTGAGAGGAAAACACAGAATCTTAAAATACCTAAAATATATATACTACTGTGCAAGATGTTTTCTATTTTTATTAATAAATTAAATTCAGATTGTGAAGCAGTTAAGGGCAAACATCCAGATAAAAGGAGAAGCAGGCAGTAATTGGAGAACATAGCATATTCTTTTTTTTCTCTTATCAAATTTTACCCTTATTATTCATTTAGAAACATTTAGAAAGGATACAATGAACAACTGCAATCCATCATCAGACCTTCGTACTTCTATCCCAGAAACATGCTCCAGTTAAGAACATCCAGCTTTAGTGGTAATGTAGCTGTAGAGCAAATACTCACTGAGCACCTGCTCTGTGTCAATTTCTTAAACATTCCACTTGCACATTACACTTACCATGTTCCTTCTTGCCCAAACATAAGGAACAGTGCTACCTGGAATCTCTAATCATGAGAAACAGGTAATAGTGGCGATTACTGGAAATTATTCCATTAACTCTCGGAGAGAGCTGACTACTTGTCAGAGTTGTAAGAAATTTTTACCGGATACAAAACAAAACAATACAAAAGCAAAACCCAAAAAGAATGACACAGCGATATTTGATTGCTGTATTTATAATTCTGAAACTGAAAACTTATACGTACTAAAAATATCTTTCAGTCCATGTTAATATTTGGGTTCGAGAATCTAAGGAAAATCATATGCTTGCTTGCTTCTTTATTATTTATTTATACCAAAGGCTACTTTGAAACACTTTTGTTCGATACAATACATTGTGTTGACTATGCATTTAGATAAACACAAAACCTGATTATTTGTAATGCCTATTTTTCAATAAAGAATGTTTTAAAAACGTGTGTTTCAATGAGAGCTGAACTTAAGGACCCCATTTATTTTTAAATATATTCAGTGGAGCTATGATAATCCTAACCTGCAAACTATTACCTTATAAATAGCATTCCTGATTGTCACGTAGTGGCGGTTTCACTTTTCGACAAAGAAGTGGAGAAAGTTAATGAGAACCTCTCACTTTTTTCTGACCAGAGTATAATAGAAGTACTCTGGAAAACAAGTTATTGGGTCTATCCAAATTACAGTATTAGCACTTAAAATATATTAATATTTAAATTATAAAACAAAATAGCTAATCTCTAGCATTTTACCGTGGACAAAGCTATGTAGATGTTTTCAAAGCATTTCTCTTAAAGAACGCTATCACCCATAGTTCTGAAAGCACAGCACAAGAAAACCATATACATCGTCCACTCATTTTACTTATGCTTTGAATATTAAAAATCTACCTAAACAATGAAGAAACACACCATACTACCTTCAGCCAAAGAATGCAATCACCCATTCAGCAAGTCAAACAAGAAACTGTGTTAACTGTTGTTTGAAATATGAATTATCATAATTTTGGGAAAGCATTATGGCAATACATACCAACAGTCCTAAAATATTTATATCCATTTTTCTCTTGTACTTGCGTAGCTATAAAACAATTTGAAATTTTCTGAAAATCTTAATACATTAATATTAGGATTTTAATAACAGAATACACTACTACTCATTAGAAACATGAAATTAAGGTCATGGTTGAGTAAACTATATTATGTGCATAGAGATAATATTACTAAGTCATTATAAGCATGTTTTTGATGTTTTCTTTAAAATTTTATTGATGTATAAAATTCATATAAAAATTCATAGAGCTGGATGAATTTTTACAAAATAAACACATGCATGTCCATGCCCTAATCAGAAAATTACTTTCACTCCAATGTGTAGAGAGTTTAAAAATCTACGTTCTATTTATCCTCAGAGAAGCAGCATCAACCTCACATGGGAATGTTAGATCCTCTAATTCGCAAATACTAAGATTTCCTCCTAGACCTACGCAATTCAAAGGCCCAGAGATAATGAAGTCCAGCAATGTGTGTTTTATCAAAGCCTGTAGGTGGTTCTGAGGCATACTAAAATTTAAGAAGTACTAATCTAGGGAAGTGCATTTTGTTGTAGAATGAGAAAGGTGCCTATACATACTATTTTAATGATGTAAAAATGGGCATAAAAAAGAATGTAAATAAACATGACAATTGATGGTAGTGGTTATTGCTGGAGAGTAAAATAGGTGTTTTATTTTTTTCTATACATGGTTTTGTATCATCCAGATTTCCTGAAATGATTGTAATACTTTGGGTATATTATTAAACACATTTTGGGTTTCTTTTTTAATTTTTATTTTTTAAAAAACGATTTACTTATCTGAGAGAGAAAGAGATTGGGGGTAGGAGTAGGGAGAGGGAGAGAGAGTTACAAGCAGACTCTGCACTGAGCACAGAGCCCAACACAGGGCTTGATCTCATGGCCTCTCTAGACCACGACATGAACTGAAACCAAGAGTCCAACGCTTAACGGACTGCACCACCCAGGTGCCCCACGTTTTATTTTTTTAATGTATGTTATCAGCTAAACCAGAGCAGCTTCTTACGATAGCACTGTACAAATAGCTTGAACTCACTATCATTTCGATTTCCACTCTGCATAGCAACATCTACATGTGGGGTACGTGAGAGAGAAAACCCTCCCCTATTATTCTTTAAATATTTGAGAATAAAGGTAGACCATTACCCACTGAACACACTGATGGTTGCACAGATGGAAATAAATATTGCCTTGCATGAACATAGGAGGCAATCTTGAAATTGGAAGGCAAGTTAAATCCTCAAAGATTTCAAATTTACTAAGCTTTTTATTTTAAGGAACATGACCTTTTCTAAAAGAAGCTTTTCAATTCCATCTCTCCCTAAAAGGCTAAAATAAATAGTTCTTTAACATAGCAAAATGGATCTTCGGCAGGAATAGTTTAAAAGAGCAATTCAAGAACTGCAGAACAGGGAACCTAACTCCAACGGTAATGAAGTAATTAGAGCAGTTGCTGCCAGCGTCCAGCCCATATCCCTCAGTCTCTATCCCTTCAGAAAGCTGGACTTCCACACACCAGCACTGGGTTCTCTATGCCCGAAAGCTTTTCCAGAAGGCTGCTCTGTTCTGGGGCCCACAGATTCACAGCCAAGGAATTAAGATTCTGAGGAGCAGCCCTCAATCAGTGACTGGTATGTGAGTGTATAAAGACCTCAACTTCCTTGGCCCACCAGTGGGGTAATTCTGAAGCACACATCTCAACAATTCTGAGATTTCCTACGGGATTCAGCCTCTCTCACACTGTGCTAACACCGATACCTCCATGGGCTGCCTCCCTCCTTGTTTCACTTTCCTGTTTCCTTGCTGGTGCTCCTTGTACCTTCCAAATAAAAAACGTATCTTGAACCCTGGTCTCAATGTCTACTTCCCGGACAAAGCACACCGGTAATGTGTTAATCTGCTGAATAATGTAGGAGATAGGGTATTATTTACAATATTTATTAAAATGCATTTTTATAAGTCTTAGGGATTATATTCATTGCCATGATTGTAATTATCAACCTAAATGAACCTTACTAATTAGCTCTTGCTTCTTGAAGATTTGAGCAGTCCTCGGTTTTCTTCTGAAGATTTAAACCATTATTAGTATTTGAGGGGATAGTCAAAATTATTTGACAATAGGTATGATAGGGTTGTTGTTATCATGACTGTAATAACAGACATTGCTATAGAGCTAGACCGAACCCTGTTTGCCATACAGTAACCGTTTGGTGGCAGGTCTTGGGGAGAGTCTGGAACAATGGAGGGGTATTTGAGAGTCTCCGGCAAGAAGATATTTATCAACCAGTTTAGAAGAATTCCAATACTTTAATAATCAGTAACCCCCTACCGATGCATACCAACGGAATACTGACATATTCAAAGAAAGATCTTGAACACTGTATATATGTCTTTTTTTTTTTTTTTTTTT
>NW_024424230.1:42583141-42618999 GCF_017311325.1 Ursus maritimus | reverse complement strand
TTTTTTTTTTTTTTTTTTTGGTAATACAAACAATCTAGTTTCCGATGGGATCAACATAGTTAGCATACAAAATAACTGCCAAGAGGCACTCTTTCCTTGGGAATCAAGTTTTCAAGGAAAACAAACATGAAGAATATGGATAATTTTAAAATATAACATAGAAATGCTTTCAATCTAGCAAAATGACTATCAATAAAGAATAAGTCTCCAGGTGATGTGAGTGCCACTCCTCAACATAAATGAATATAACATGCCTATTGAAATACAAAAGCCTTCTGATTGGAATGCCTCCTTATTTATACTCTGCTATAAACACACAAGGAATTCACCTTGTGTTGAGTACTGAATAAAAAGGTGAACATACCCAGTTGCTAAAAAAAGCTTGTAATCTCCAAGTACCACAAGGGAATTCAGAGGCCAGCAGCTAGTTAAGGCTGAAATATAGGGTGAGTGGCCACTGTTATCAAAATAATTTCCTACAAACTTGGGCAATTAACTCAAGTGAGAAAGAGGACACCACATGAAAAATATGGTTCCTACCACAGCTGTACAGGAAAGAAGGGGAGAAAAAGAAAACTAGCAAGCAAACTCTGGCTTGAAAGATTCACAATTTACAGTTTTCAACAATATTTTATGAGCCTCAAGAACACCTTCTTATCTAGAGAAAGAAAAATCAAATTGAAATGAACTCTTCTTGAACTCAAGCAAACAGATAATGAAGCAAATGATTTCTGTATTAGATCTCAGCAAACTATTTAAAATAAAATAGTTCTGCATCCAACAGAGGTTAACATTTCTGAACAAGAGGTTGTTGTCCCAGTCTCTGACCATATACCCTGAGAGTATGTTTCAGCTAAAACATGGTACTATTTAATAATCACAACAGAGCGCAATTAGCAACTTATCTTTTAGGCTTCAATTGTAAACTATTCATTTAAACAATTTTTCCCCATTCAACCTCAGATATACAGTATCAGATGAATTCCATCTCTGTACTGTGACATTAACATCATTGATCCATACATGCCTTGCTTTATTGGTTATTCATGTTTTTTCAATAATGTAACAAGCACCTGTTAACTCACCACCTCAAAACAAAAGTTACTATGTTGGGCATAACTTAAACCTAATAACATGGTTCCTCCATCAGCACATCCCTCTTGGCTCTACTATGCAAGGTGGTCATCATCCAAAATTCTCTGTTCATCATTTCCTGGTTTTCCTCTAAAAATAATTTGTTGCATCTGCATTTGTTTAGTTCTTTTTGAGGTTATACAAAGGATAGTGTGCTACATGTAATCTTTCGGGACTCATTTTCTTCCTGTATTATACTGCTATGATTTTCTATGTTGTTGCTTGCTGCTATAATCCATTCACTTTGTTGATGATATTCTGTGTGAATATGCACTTTATTTATCCATTCTCTCAAAAACGGACATCAGTTTTTACCATTAGAAATAGTACGGAGTACTGCACATGTTTCCTTTGTAAAATGCAAAATTCTCTCTTCAATGGAGATTTCCCCTAACGTGGAATATTGCTGAGTCATGGTAAAATGAATGCTCGACTTCAGGAGGTAATGCCCAAATTACACTCCCACCAACAATGTATAAGAAACACCATGGAACTCTATCATCCTTGAAAAGTATTACTGTGTGGAAATCCTGGCTAAACTTGGTTTCCTAGTGTGAAATACAAAACATGTGAGATTTAAAAGGCAGTACTAGTGAGATAGAAAAATTTGAATTTGTGATAAGCCACATTAACTTACAGACCACAAAGTTATAACGTACATATAATAATGTCTAATTTTTAGATTGTTCTCTACCCATTTCATTTAACCAAGTAACTTATGAATATGAATTGCATAAACTATAAATTATCATACAAATAATATAGCCAACATTTTAAAAAACAAGATTTGTAAAAGTTCTCAATTTATCAAGAGAAAACAGAAGAAAACAAATATTCAAGAAGAAATTCATAGTTATAGAACAAGAGAGTTGAGGTTTTGATAGAGGACAAAATTCAGAGCCCAATTAGGAATGTAAATGGTTGACGGCTCACAAGCCACCATGTAGCCTTCCTTAACTTGTAACATTTTTGTAAAGAGTTAAAAAAAAAAATACACACAAATGAAAATTATCTCTAAAAACCTATCACTGCCTGTCATCCTACAGATAAATCGAGGCTCACTTCAAGCTGTACTGAGTGGCCACTCATGCTATTCCTGCCTGAGGGTATGTAAGGAGGACATTCAGGCCCTCCCCACAGTCTGCTGCCTTTCAGAATACATGAAAACCACTCCCACTGCCCTCCCCCTTGCCATTACCACTGGAACTTCTCTTACTGTGTCCCATTAATACAACTTTCGGAAAACCACCAAGGTGGGAAGTAGGAAGTCAATGCCAGCATTCTACATCCTTAACATAAAGAACTCTAGGTGATTTCTGTTGACACTGCTTAATGGTCACCACAGTTTATCCTACATTTAATGATCCCAAATATCAGGGATGTACTGGTGAGGACGAGGAACACGCTATTTTTGACTTAGCAGGGCTATAAAAGATAAAGGCTATCTAGACCACAGAAATGATGTAGCCATTGATTACCTGTTCAGCTGCAGGCCTGAGAAGGGATTTGGACAGGCATTCAAGTAGACAAGGAAAACACAGACATTCAGTCTGTCGACAAATGATGATTCTGGAGAGATGGCTTCTTGTTAGGAAACAAAATGAAAGAAGAACACAAAAAACATTAATAAGGTTTGAGGGGGAAATGTCACTGAACAAGGAAAGTAAATCACCTTGTCTCTGAAATACTCAAACACTATGAAAAGTATTACAGATAACAAAACATTAGATAATTTTTGGCAGTCTCAACTGAATTCATGAATCACAAAATGAAAAAGCAAACTGATTAAAAGTAAAACAGGGCAAACAGAATGACATGCAAAGGGAGAGTGAAAGACTGCAGTTAAATTAATATTAAACATCAGATTAAAGATGCATTGGAGGATTTAACATGTGTTGTACACCTGATGAGACCTCCTAGAACACAAGGGACCTACTACAAGGAAAATGCCTGGGTACAAGTACTGAATGAAAAATAAGAACATAGAGAAGTTAAATAATAAATTAAATAATTCTATCAAACTTGTTTTAAAATTAAAAGTATTAAACTTTCATAAAATCAAGGAAAGGTGGCAGATAGAAGATCCCAATGAGTGAAAGAGTTTTCAAATACTAGAAAAATTTGTCATTGGCTGAAAGACAAGAAAGGCCATCATTAATGGGAGAGAAAAGTAATAAAGAACTTCCTAATTTACAAGACAAAAAATTAAATTGAAATGTAATCAAAGTGACAAAAATAAAGTTAAAAAGATGGAAAATGTAAGATGAATAGGAAAGTAAGATGTAAGGTATTATTACAGCAAGAGTATCAGTCATTACACTAAATGTGAACTGACTGAATTTGCTTATGAGAAGACAGATCACTAGGTAGGTCAGAATCAAAGCACAGCTATGTTATTTACCAGAAACTACTTAAAATGAATAAGGGAAGGTTGAGTATAAAGGGTGAATTAAGACATAACAAGCAAATACAAACAAAAAGAGAAAACATAATAATACCATACCAGGTAACATTTTAGATTAAAGGTACATATAGGATAAAGAGGAACACTGTAATGATACGAAGTCATATATAAAGGAAACATCACAGATCTAAGTGCATGTATACCACATATCATCACAACTAAAGCAAGAACTATTAGAAATGCAAGGCAGACTTTATGAAATTGCAATGTAATATAATGTGAGGTTTCCATTAGTCAAATGTTATAGTCAAATGTTATAAATAAAAAATCATTGTACATTGAATTAGACATATATTGTAAATAAAAAATATAAAGACGTAGAATTCACTAATACAATCGGTAAACTTGATTAATAGCTACATAGAACTTCACACCTAACAGAGAACTTACAGTTTTTGGTTGTCCATGAAACATTTACAGAACAGTCTATAATCTGGTCACAGAGAAAACCATGATAATTGCTCAAAAGTTGATACTTCCCAGGTTTCTATGTCTGATCATAGTTCGGTGAAATTAAAAAGTAGTAGTAAAAGTTTATTTGGAAAGATCCAGAAGTATATCCTATTATTCATATATTTGTTAGGTTTAATATAGGAAATAAGTGGTATTTCCATTACATACAAAAGGAATTATTTAGTAAATGGCACAACTGGCTATCTACCTAGAAAAAAATAAAACTGGAAACAAATGTTTTAGTGCAAATTATAAAATAGAATCCATACAAAAAAGTATGAAGAGATTCTGATTCAGTTGGAGGATCCAGAAAAATAAAAGACAACACAGATACAGAGCGAAAATATCAAAAGCAAAGTCAATAAATGATGTATTTTGAAAAAAAAAAAAAACTGGTAAAGCAAATAGTCATAGGACTTATATTTAAATTTACATAAGCATTATTTCTCACATTGACAAGAAAGCAAACCAATGGAATACTGAAAACAATTCACAAACAAGCAGTCTTGATGGCCAAAAATATATGAAAAGCATCTCAGTCACTAATAGGAAAATACAAACTAAAGGAATTAGGTATCCTCTTATAGCCATCAGAGAGGCAAAACCTGAAAGACTAAGAACATGTATTGTAGGTGAGAATGTGAGAAAATAATAAAGTGGGAATATGAAGTGCTGGCCCTTTCTGGAAATCCATCTAGCATTTCATAAAATTAATAACTGGTATACCTTTTGAGCCAGCAGTCTCATTCTGGGCAATGAATCTCCTATAAAGAAAATCCTACAGACTACAAGACGATTCAAAGGAGAATGGTTGAATAATGCTGGCTTGTCTGTAGGGAGTAATATTCAGCTATTAAAAAGAGTGAAAGTGAGCTATAGTAATTGGTCTTTGAGGAATTTCCAGGAAGTATTTTCAAAAAAGAAAAACAACACACAAGATAAAGAAAAGTGTAAAACATACCATTTTTTTCCCCAAGAAAATGAACAATAACAATGGAAACCCTGTATGTGGAGGAAAGAATGGAAGGATGCATTCCAGGTGTTCACATGTGTCACTGGGTAGAGGCAGGGCTGATGGATTAAATGCACTGAACCTTCCTTCTTTCATAGCCGGTGAACATAACAAAACAATGGGTCAGTGATTGGATTCAATCACATTTTTTTAAACTGTCAAAATGTAGGCCATACACCGGCATATGTTTAAAACAAGCTACTCAAAACCAGTCATAGTTTCATTTATAAAAGAGTATTTCAACCTCATGAGAAGACATTTCTTAAAAGACATAAGGATTTACTTGCAAAAGTCCTAGCATACCCTCTATTGGTCTGGAAAATTAAGTGGGCAGGGAATTTTTTGTTCTAGAGACCCCAAAGTCCTGCAATCCTTTGTTGTTTATTTTTTTTTTTTTCCCTCTCTTTGTCCTTTACTCTCCCTCAGGATGAAATTAATGGTCAGCTGCACCTGTCCATCCCACCCACTTGGTTAATTTACAATTAAAATTCACTGATTCAGCAACACCGTGACTCCCGCAGTTCTAGAATGATAGCAATAATTCCAATTAAAAATCTACCTATTCCTGGATGTATTTTCTAAGCTATAAACCCCTTTTAAAAATATAATTAATGCTTCTTGTTGTCTCTGGGTTTTCACTATCTCTGTGTTGATAATAGCTTTACTTTTAATCATTTATTCCTATTAAAAAGCAGAAATAGGCAGAAGAAAAAAAAGTCATGTCATTTGTGTCTCTATAGAGAAATTGCTTGGAAAGCTGTCAAAGTCTCTTTAGATTATTTAGATTAGGGAGGGTAGGTTGTCCAGAAAATGAATGTGAAGCAACAGATGAGGTTGGGAAATTCACTGTGAATAATTTTTTTTTTTTTTTTACATTAGGGTGCCCAGTGAATTGAGGATATGTATGTGTATGTAGGCCTGCAAATCCTTTTGCATTTGTAGAATCCGAAAATGCATATGCTTCAAGTATAAAAATCTCCAGAATGAGATCAAACTGATTTTTAGGAGCTCATAGCAGTGCTAGGCTCCCTTGAGTGACCATACCACGCAAAAGAGTATATGTTCATTTACAAGTATAATCAGACAGTAAACAGTATCTCAAGCATTCTTACAAAGGAAACAGTCTTCTCATGCTTCAGATATATCCACACCTAAGAATTAGGTTGTCCCTATTAGGGAGAGATTCTTGGTTACCTTCTTGAAGGTAATTATTTTTTATCTAGACTGAAACCAACCAATCAACAAGCTAGTTTTCTTTCATATTTACTAATAAATCTTTGTCTTTTTTTTTTTTTTTTTTTAAAGATTTTGAGATAGAGAACGAGAGAGCATGCACGCGCACAAACGCACAGGAGCAGGTGAGAGCTACAGAGGGACAGGGAGAAGCAGCGCCCCCGCTGAGCAGGAAGCCCAATGTGGGGCTCCATTCCAGAACTCTGGGATCATGACCTGAGTTGAAGGCAGACACTTAACCGACTGACCCACCCAGATGCTCCAATCTTTGTCTATTTTTATATTGTTAATGTTCTGTGTTATTTAGGTTTATTTCTCTCACAAGAAACTATGGTTAGAGTTTATTTTCTTATCCTATTCTTTGTCTATTATGGAACTTTAAGCTATTTATTTTTATAGTGTCTGATACGCCTAAACTTAATTCTGAAATCTTATTTCTTGCTTACAGTTTTACTATTCTTTCAAGTTTTCTTTACATTTTGTCTTTTGTTATGTGGGCTGTGGTTTTTGGTTATAGAGATTTGCATTACTATCTAAGAGTTTTGAAATATGCCTACTCTTGGTTTTTTAGAACCTCTATGGGCCATTGTAAATTCATTAGAAGTATCCATTTATTGTTCTCAAAGTATGAAACATTTTTTTGATACTGCCAATATAAATCTAGGTATTTGGGAAATATTTATATTCCTTTATAATAGCCTCTTGTTCTTTTATTATAATCAGGAATTTTTAGCATTTACAAGGACTGTTTTTGGTATTCAACCTATTTTTAACTGATTTAAATGTCATTTCCAAATCATTTTTTCTAGGACTCTGAATTTTTGCTTTGATCTTCTATCCTTGGCTACAGTATGTTTTAGAGTAATTTTCCTGGGAAATTTCATGAAAGAATCCATACCTAAAGCTTCTGGGTAGACTTCTTGTGCCATAATTCTTTCTCTCCCAGTCCTGTGGTTGTAGAGTTCTATTTTCCATTGATATCTCAAACTTCAGGGAAATATTAAACTGATCTGGTTTTTGTTCCCTTGTAGGAACATTTCCAGATGCTCTTACTACAAGATTTGCTTTTCCTCATAATTGAAAGAAAAAATCATAGTGTTTGTGTTGAGGCATGGTTCTCTTTTTCCACCATTGTTCCCAGCTATAATATGAGCATTTTTGAATGTGTATTTTAGGTCTCTTTTATTCAGAAATATTTTTCTTTCATTATATCTATTATTATTTCTTCTTTATTTCTCCTACTTTCTCAGTGGTTTCAAACATTCCTAAAGAACACAAACTAAACACAGACAGACCAGTAGGGATACTCAGTTTAATCACAGAAGTTCATTTAGAATAATTTAATGTACAAATCTTAATATTAACATATCTGATTGAATACCGGGTTGTAAACTGCAGGTATAATGTTGATGTTTTTTATAGGTGATAAGTCAAAAAAAATTACACACACACACACACACACAAAATCTTTCCAACTTTGTCTCGTAATCATGAAGTGATAAAAAGTTGAAGCTATGTTGACAATCGTCTCCTCCTTCAGACAACAAAAGAGTACCTGCAAACTTTGGAACTGGATGAAATATACCTTGCTCAATATCCTACCCTTAATCTACAGGCAGTTCCATCAAAGTTCCAGGAGCTGTGGTGAGATACTAAGTAATACCACTCACTCACTGCTATAGCTCCCCATTTCAACCATGCTGCACCTGAAAACAACAGTCAGCCTATTCTAGGGACTCTTTGTTTCCCCAAATACTTTCACCTTCAAGTTGTTAATTTTGTAAACTTCTTAAGGATGGATGGGCACTTTGTCTTCAGTATCTTCAATACAGCATTTGCTCAATAGAAAGCAAATGATGAAAGAAAAAAAAAGCAAAGGGAAAAGGAAAGGAAGAGGAAGAAGGGAGGGGAGGGAGGGAGGGAGAGAAGAAGAAACAGTTGTTGATTCAGATTCACACCCATCTTCATTCTATACCCATCTTCACTATATCAAAAGTGAAATCCTTGGGTGAAGTGAATTGAAGTGGAAACTGGAGTGCAAAATTCTTCTCAAAACCATGTCTACAGCAGGTGCATACTCTCTTTGTAACTTTGCTTGGTTCCCTGGAGAAATCGCTCTTAAGAACATACTTCTCTCAGGTGTATGAATAGACTTGGCGCCTCTTCCCTGAGCCAAGCAGAGGAGGCCCTGACTATTCTAGTTGCTGTCATCGCCCTCAAGACAATTGCTGCTCTATTTTAACCTCAGTCCTTTCAAACACTTTGGAATCTGAGATAACCACAGAGTTCCCTGATGTACTGAAAACTGCCCAAATTCTTTCCTTTTTGTTCCTACTCCTTGGCTGACTGAGAATATTGTATCCAGCCCGTCTTCCTGTTTCCCCCCAGAGATTTGAGATGGCTTGTCAAACAAAAGCAACAGTGAAGAGAATAATTAATGATCCTTTGATGCCTGCCAGCTCTGAAGAGGTACTTACCTATGGGCTTTCAAGTGTTCCATAATTACCTGACAGTACCAACTGCTTGTTCATCTTGCCAAGTTTCCACATTTCCTTCAGATTACTATAGATGGTGTAAATACCTGCTAGGTCCCCACTGCACTATAGTTCAATCTATTCAGGTAATTCCTCTCCATTAAAATGAGCACAGTACATGCACGGTATGCTTCAGAAATCTGTAGTTATGGTGGTATGCCAAATAATTTCTCTGAGAGGTTGGAGATAACCATGGACATCCTGTGAGATGTTTTTCTTTCTTCCACTTCGACACACAAAGGAATTTAGAAAGCCTGTCCTTTGAATAGACCAGCTTTTCTTTCAGATAAATTCAGAACTCTTTCATCTCATTTTGCTAAGGCCCGGGTCATTGAGGAGGAAATAAGTCAGTCTGTGTTCTACTAAACTTGGCTACTACTTTCTGAAAGACGACGACAAAAAAATATAAGAAAATAAATGGGGGCTCAATGGGGGCTAAGTATGAATTGGTATAAAGTATGTATGTCAAGGCCTTCTTGATCTCTTAGAAGCTCTCGATATGCCCTATGCTTTGCTCTATCCCTGACTTATGAGCACAGGTTAACATCAATATAAACAGAGGTAAAGTGTAGGGATGGGGAGGCAGACTGAAAGAATAGAATTTCTAATCTCAAGCGATTATTTATTTGGGAAACTTGAAAGGCCAAAGAAAATCACTATGAAATTGTGTTTCATTTTACTTGAAAAAAATGATAAATTTCTTCCATAAATGTAATCATTTTCTCAGCTTTCATATCTAAAGACAGATGTTGCTAAGTATCTTTTTCTTCTTGCAATACTATTTCTGTGAGCATAGAAGTTTTTAGCAGCAGCTCTGTTTTGAGAAATTTCGGAAGCTTCAGGGATACATTTTCCAATATGAGTGGACCAAACATCTCATCTTATAAAATCACAGAACAGGATGGGTAAATAAGACATTAAAGGGTTTGTCTTGAGATAAGTCACCCTAGGAAGATGTTTTCTAATTTCCAAAACCCTTTGAGAAAATTATGCCCCAGAGTCCCACCACTTCTTTAGGGTTGTCACGTATTAGTGTGCAGCTCTGTGCTCCACAGCTCTGAGAAATATCTGCCATTTAGTCTACAAGGCGATGTCGACACTGTGGCCCCAAATCCATCTTTATCATTTTGTAAACCTGAAAGAAATAGTTTTCATTCTAGGAGAATTAAATTTTTTGAGAAACTTGCTCAGAATGCCAATACATAAAATAAATAAAAGTATAACTGCTCTGTTGGAAGGGAAGGTGAGGAATCCCTTAGGCCCACCCCGTCTTGGCTTCCAAGAAGGGTTTTTATGTCACTGTGAGAAATAGTTCAAAAGTGGTGCTTTAAGGCAAAAGGTTTGTATAAGAAAATGGCAAATTTTCCAAGATTAGTTGAAGCCAGGGAAGGTGGTGCAATAGAAAGCACTAACATGGACTTTAATAAACTACTTCAAATGTGGCTATGGTGACAGACAAGGTCCTGGGTAAGTCACAGGTGTTCTAGGAAGTTGGACTAATAAACGAGACGTATATGAGCCTCGTTGGAGCCACAGGCTCTCCAGGAGTCAGAAAAAAGGTATAGGTCATTTCACTCTACCCTGTCAAAGCCACACAGATCTACAATTAAACTTCCAATGTTCAAGGATCACTGACCCCTCGGATCTCTGAGTGCTCCATGAGCACTACCCTCAAGCATAAAGTCACTCCAGATTTCACTATTTTACATTTTTTAACATCTTAATTCATTTTAAAGTCTAACAAGGAAAGTTACCTCTACATTATGTTTGCTTTCTGAATGGATTAGTTGCTTCTCTCTGATCTTGGATGTAGAATAAGCAGAATAGTCTGTTTATAGATGCAGAAAAAGATTACATCCCCAGCCCTAGATAGCATTATTACAAAGTCTGCTACCTTAAAAAAAAAAAAAAAAAAAAAAAAAAAAAAAAAAAGACTGGTTGTAATGAGTATAGTGCAATACAGCACCTCCCCTCTCCAGGCAATGTGCTTTACAAAAAGCAAGTCCTTGGGAAGGGACACTAGATCACAATATGCATGAAGACAGCACAGCCTGTCAGAAGATACGATCTGCAGGTCTACAGCTGTGTCCAGGAAGCTGGACAGGGAGAATGATGATGGCCACCAGCCTTTAAAAATCAGAAAATCTTAGTACCTGTCTATACTAGGCGCTTACTTCTTGTTGGAAAATCTGTGACCAGGGTGTTGTTAAGATACATCCGCCTTCCATCCCTCTCTCACTTCCAAACTGTAGTACTGTTTATAACTAGATTATTAAAGTGATGGAAATCAGTAACCTCTGACCCCAGAAGTGTCTAAGTTTCTAAAAGTCTGAAACTGTTATTTTTTTTTCCAAATCCTCCTGCTCAACACTTTATTTTTCCCCTTCTGAGACGCTGATGAAATTCTAACTTGCATGCAAATTCTGTATATACACTTGGAAAATGTGCATTTCTCGAGAGCAGAAACTAGATTTCAAATGACAGTTTCTTCTCTTATGTCAACTTCTGTTGATTGGATTGAGTGAAGCTGCCCAGAGTTAAAACAGTTCCAAGGATGGAATTTTGTAATCAAATAACACCTGTCCGAGTGCAGAAGGTCTTTCATGAACCCTAAAATGCATCTTCACCATCCTTTTTCTTAGAACCCCTGACAAAGCCCCTGCTCACTCATAGCACGTGAGAAATACAGAAAGCAATAGTTGACCAGAAAGATGGATAATACAAGGAAGGTAAAACATACCTAAATCTCCACAAAATCTCTACTTCTTCCCTTATTTACATTTAAGAAAATGCAGAATATTTTGTCTATTTTTAAAATATATTATCTAGAATATGTCCGGAATACACAAAAAAACACTTAGTGATTATTTCTTGGGAGTGAGGACCCAACCAGTTGGGAGAAGTCCTTTGCTAGGAACATAACCTCTGAAGGAGGGTCCTCACCACCTACCTACAGTTTTGGTAGAATATGAGTTCTGAGAGAGTTAACGCTGATATCAAGTGTAATCCCTAGACTCTGACTTCCTTGGTAGGAGGGGTCTTTTGTCATTTTAGGGCCCTGGCCACTTTCCAAACTAAAATAAGTACTCAATGTAAGTATGTTGAATGAATCAATCAACCTATTAACAAATCAATGAAAATATCTTCAACATGGTTCCTGAATTGTAACTATGGGCCAATGCCACCCAAATTTCTTTCTTGCTTCATGGCAACCAGGTAGACCAGAATTCATATTTTGTCTCTATTATGTATAAGCTATAGGCTTTGGGCAAATTCCTAAATTTGTTTCAATGTCTCTGTAGTGAAATGGAGATGGATTCTCTTTTGCGCGGTTGTTGAGATTACACAGATCAATATCCACAGAGCGCCTACCTAGCTCAGAGCTGGGTGAATGGCAGGTACCACTATTGTTAATTTCTTAAAGGTGCCGTTTAATTCTTCCAAGGCTTTTTTCCCCCTCTATTTAAATGATGTGATAGGAATTTAACAACAAAATTCTGCAAAATGTTATTATTCAGCTCCTGCTGGGTGATAAACTGTCCCAGACTTGGATCATACACCCTTTGAGCACTTACAGAAGTGGATGACAATAATTTAAAAGACAACACAGCTGAGCTGATTAATCACTTAGTGCCCTACACTGAATCACATGTTTCCTTGGCTTCCCTAAGGTGATTATATATTTCCTAATGCCCTTTGTGTGACACTTAATAATACAACACCATGTTTGCCCTTCAATAGGAAATCTCATTCAATTATAGCATTTTGAGAGGGATGAAAATAATAAAGTGAAGTTTTGGGAATGAATGCCATCCTCATATATATAAAGATCTAATTTCCTATAATCCCTTATTCTTTTAAACACAACATAACCCCTAAGCGAATTTTACTATAAAAGCATTTTTTTTTTACTTTTAAAAATCACCCACATATTTTCTAGAATGACAGCCACTTTCTGTCTTTACATGTTACATGTTTTTTCTAAGTTTCTCCAATTTTTAAGAGAAATACTGAGGAAAAATGGCAACCTTTGGTCTAATCATAACCTTGTTGGTCCAAATATTGAACGTCTTCTGAAGTTGTTTTTAAAACCTAATAGTATGAAGTCTAGACAGACATTTCAGTGATTAAGTAAACCATTCAGTCAATTCCGTTTAAATAAATTAGATATGACTAACCCATTCTGATATCCCCTAACTCAGCTTACTGCCTTGTCCAAACATGGTAGGCACTAATAAATATTGATTTGAGTTGTTGTTCTTTGAAGTGAAATGTACTTAGGCTGAAACTAGAGCAAGTGATTTTGATAATGCATGTGAATTACCTAATAGCTCCTATTAAGCCCTTTTCCAATTCATGTGCACCTTTCTCTGATTAGTGAGTTTCATTTGTTCCTGTTACATTATTGAGCTTGAATTTAGATGCAGATTGGCAAACTGCTTTCTCAATATCTATTATCTATTTTGTGTTAATAACTACTCATTGGGTTTTATTTCCCCTTCATCTTTAAGCACCCCTCTGTTGTGAACCAGTATTACATATTATTTATAAATGACTTTAGAAAAAAAAAAAACACAAAGAAGAAATGCCATGGATGCCAATGAGTGAATGCTTCACACCAGCAGGTGTGATTCATTAATAAGTGAGTTCACTTTGAAAGGGAAATCAATGTTTTCACTCCTATGAGACAATAACTCTAAGAATTAGATTTAATCAAATAATGATTAGACGAACTGTAGAAGGATTCAGATTAACTGTGAAATTATTACTTCTGGGAATCTGATTTAGCACTTTTTAATTTTTAAATATGAGAGCATGATATCTAGGAGATCAATAAGTTTAAGGAAAGAATGAGATTAAGATATCACCCAGTGTGTTCTTCTGTTAGCAAGGAAGGTTTTTTAATACACAATTATGAAGTTTATCGAAATAGCCACATGTTAGATTATCTCTCTTGACCCTTTATATTTGGATTCCAGTAAACCACCAAGAGGCATGTATTTCTATTCTATAATCAACATTTAGTCATTGTAACAAAAACAAAACGTAAAATGTTTTTTTCCATGTGGAATAAATATGAAACTACTGTCCAAAAACTGAAGTTAGAGTTGGCTTTACAAAATTCAGTTCCAAAGTTGGAAAAATGTATCGTTAATGGATAAGAAACTCAAATTTTCTTACCTTCTCTTTCTGAAGAATTATGAAGAACACCACATGTATCCTCATACGATTCTCTGATAACTTTATCATCACATACTAACAATCAACATATCACTGAGACACTGACTCCTATAACTCTCTACAGTACCACACTTAGATCCTGGCAACTAGGGCCCTCCGCAGGGCCCCACGTTTAACCCCTCAGTACCTGGGGTCATCCAGGGCTAACAGTGGTACCCCAAGCACCCACATGGTCCTCAGTCCTGATTTCTAGGATGCTCTCTGGGTGCTCTTCAACTCACTACCTCCACACATGGATTGACCAGATGACCTGAGGAACTGTAAGATTTATGTCTATGGGGTCATTCTTACGGCAGCCCCAGATTCCAGGGAACACCATGGCAAGATCACTTTGGTTCTCTGGCACATTTCTTTCACAGGACCACAAGATCGGCCCTCAGAACAGTGCTGACATACTGATTTGAGGGAATTTCAACCATTTGAGACTTAAGGCAAGGCTTGAGCCATGGATGTAGGCCAATGTGTGACTCTGGCCATCCATATTTGGACCTCAACACTGACTCTGATCTTCCACACCTGGGGATATCATGTGATGCCAGGCATCTCCAGGTGCTCCTGGCACCCAGGGCAGTCCCACCCCATTTACAACCTCCACACCAAGCTGCAGGCTCTCCTGTGGGTGGATGTACCTATTTCCTTCCAGGGCTTTTGAGGCTATTGTTCCACAATTCCAACAAGGCTTTGCCAATCTATATCTTCTCTTGCCTCTGATGCATGTGGTTGCTGCGTTTCTCTAAAGACTGTCTTAAGTGGTACTAGAAAAGGGATGCACATTGCTTGCTCAAATATGTATTTCTTTTATATTATTTTAGATCTTCTTCAATAAATCCCTATACCTCATGAATGCCTATAATACACACATTTAATAATCTTTTTTTTTTTTTTTTTACTGGAACTGTCTCAATAAGCAGGGACCTGGCACAAAAAAAAAAAAAAAAAAAAAAAAAAAAAAAATTGCCCAAGGTCTCACATGCCCTAGCAGTGGCCCTAAGCTCCTAAATTTGGAAAAGATTTTGATCTACATCCTTATGCAATGCAGAAACTGTTAGCCAGTGTTTGTCAAGTCTCATCAGTGTCAAGTACACTGAGAGGAAACTTATCATAATCTTATAAATCAAGTAGTTATATTTTGGGTCAGTGTCTTAGTCAGCTTGGGCTGCTTTGACAAAATACCATAGACTGGGAGGCTTAAACAACAGACATTCACTGCTCACAGTTCTAGGGGCTGGGAAGTCTGAGATCATGGTGACAACATGGTGGGATTCTGGTGAGAACTCTCTTCCTGCCTTGCAGATGGCTCTCTTCTTTCTGTATCCTCACATGGTTAGGGAAAGGGGAGGGGGTGGAGAAAGCGATAGCATGTGTGAGAGCAGTCTCTCTGGTCTCTTCTTATAAGAGCCCCAATCCCATGACAAGGGTCTCACTTATGACTTCATCTAAACTTAATTAGTTCCCAGAGGCTCCATCTCTTATTACCATCATGTCAAGAGTTAGGCCTTCAGCATATAAACGTGGGGGAGGGGGCAAAATTCAGCCCACAGCAGTCAGTTCTCAGGGAGAATTTTGTTCTTAACATTAAATCAAAACCTATCTTTGCATCACATACTTATAATGTTGGGGAAGAACAACCTTCTTCTACCTTCTTAAGGTAAGGTTCTGGGGGCTTGCAAACTAACAGATTAGGCACACAATTCTTATTAATACTTTTGTGCACAGTTCATAGAAAGAAACTGAAACTTGAAGCAGTTAGACTCAAGGGCATATGTATCCTCTTAAAAAAGGAATGGGGAGTTTGGACTTTAATGGATGAAAAACTGTGGGGAAATGACTAGGAAATAGTGGGGAACTAATGGAAGATAAGGGCTGTGTGAGTAAGGTCCATTAATGCAAACTCAGCTGGGTGTCGGCTTCCAGCTGAGTCGCTCTTCTCCCTCTGGGGGGGGTGTGGGGGCGGGGCGGGAGTATCTTTCTCAGGGAATTTTATGTTCTATGTTTAAGCAGATACGTATGGAGAACTCTTCCTGCACCTGTGGATTCTCATTTGTCTCCAGCTCAAAATAATCCTCAGGCCAAAGTGTCATATTTTAGGGTGGCATATTCTGATCCCCTTCACGTACAGTGGTGGCCCTCAGCTCTCACTGCAGGCATCACAGCCTGAGGCTTTTTAAAAGAGTTAGAGGACTAGGTTCCTGCCTCAGGAATTTTGTTTCATTTGGTTTGAGTGGAACCCAGACGTGGGTCTATTAAGAAGGTTCTCCTGGTGATCCTAATATGCTGCAAAGCTCCAGCATTTCCACATAATAAGATCGTAGCAGATGCACAGATCATCTGAAGAACTTTAAAAAATACATCAGGGCTGAGGACCTACCGAAAACTAAATCAGAATTTCAAGAGATGAGGCCTCCAAATCGGTCATTTGAGATTTTATAAAATCTCAGACATCTCTCATTTGCAGTGACTGTTGAGACCTACTGCTCTAAAGCAACTTCAGCTGGAGCTTTTACCTCTAGGTGGTAAAAATGCACAATCTCTTTCATCGAAATTGACAGATTCTCTTAAAATGGTACAGACACAAGCCCAATCATAAATCTCATTAAATGCCAACATCTGTTACATTTGACCTATGAAATGCCATAGTTCTGTTCAACCACAGGTCCACATTGTTTGAATTGTGTTGGTTCACTCTATGAGTGGGCCTGTCCACCATCCCCTGAAAAGCAGGGTCTCTTTCATTTCATGTATTCTCGTGTATCCCTAAATGGACCCTATAAGAGTCTGAGGATGCCTTCAGAATTGTACCACAGGGAGACTCAGGATGATGCCAGCCAAGTTTCTGCAGCCCCTTCCCTGCCTGCCTTTACAAAGCAGGACCAGAACTGCAAAATCACCCTCCAGGAGTCGGGAGGTAAACCAGGCCCGCTGATAAGTGGAAAAAGGGAGCTGGCAGACTTAGAAGGAACATTACCAAATCTCAGGCTTGTGTTTATCCAATCGATAAATGCCATGGCTCTTGAATAACTGTTGTTTGAATTCATTTCTCAGTGGCAGAACAAAAGGAGCATAATGAAAGCGATGCCGTTAGAGAATCATTAGAGTCTGTAAGGAGAAAGCAAGCTTTAAGATCATCACTCTCAGGGAGACAACATCCAGACCATCTTTGGGTTCACAGTAATATAAGGAGGCAGTGCAGTGGTTAGGCAGGGCCATTTGTTTGTCTGTAGAAAGATTAGAGAGAGGAGGACAATCAATAGCTTCATGGCAGAAAATCTCCCTGGTTTGTGCAACCCTTTCGCTGATTCTTTTGTTGCCGATTGGGGTTTTGGTAATAGGAATCTTCTCCAGCGCCTTTCAGTGTTAGCATTCTAGGAGCAGTTAAGCCAAGCGAAAGGCCACAGATCAAGCCTATTGTCTGCCAGCAAAAGCTCCATTGAACCTTAATGAGCAGAGGAATCCAGCAAACAAAGAATCCTTAGTGCTTTGCTCAAATGAATCCTCTACTGGAGGCCAAGGGAGTCGTTTTGATGATCTGAAAAGGAGTGATTAGAAGGTGCATCTATTATGAACCAGAAAGAAAAAGGAAGAAGGAACAGAAGAAGGGAATAAGAATGAAAAAAATGTAGAAAAAAGGATGAAACTTCTCCATCTGCGCTGTTTACTCAAGAGTCTGTTGTCAAAAATTTGAAAGAAAGCCTAGAAACACTCTGTGGAGTGGCCATTGGTGTACTCAGTCTCCATAAATGCAGATTTGCTATTCATCCTAAGAGAGGAGCATTCTTTCTTCAACTAGTCTTCACAGCATTCTTGACAAGTCAGAGAAGGAAGGGAACGTTCCACTTTCTTGTACAAATGGTTATCTTTTGAGTCATGCAAGTTCTAAAAATCAGATTATTTTCTCTCTAAAATCTGAAGCACTCTCCCCCACCCTTTGTTTGAATTTGTAATCTCTATTTTGGTTTTGCCCTTATTTCCTCCTCTAACCCCAGGGACCATGATTGGGACCCTTTGATGACATGTGCCCTTTCACTTTTGGGGTCAGGCTGCAGATAAAAACTGGGTGCTGTGATATTCAAAAATGATGAAATAGAAAGCACTGAACCACAAATTCAGAGAAGCCAATGAAAGCCCAGGTCACCTCAACCTGGAGAAATGGGAGCTGACCATCACCAGGAGGTATCTGTTCAGCCAGCCACAAATAAACCAAAACAAGCAAGCAAACTCAACAACCAGAGAAATCATCATCTACGTAATTCACTGGGTGCTCACCATATGCCAGGGAAGAGAGAAGCTCATTTCACATCCACAGATATCCTGAAGGATAAAGCGCTCTTTATTGTTTTACAAGTGACAAAACAGAGTAAGAGAGCCGAGATGCTTGCTAGAAGTCACACAACTACCAAGCTAAACCTCGACCAGCACTGGGCTGGCTGTAAACTCCATGCTCCACAGAGCCTCCCCTACCTTCCCTCTAGGGTTTTTGCTAGATTAGCCTTTCCTCTCCTCCTTCCTACAGAGATTGCCTCCCAAATTGGTCCCTTCTGAAACTCTGATGGAAGGTCTGCCTTCTTGCTCCCAGATTATGAAAAACTGGGGACTTCACCTAGGGAAAAAAATATCTTATTCAGCTGGAATGTCTGGTTCCTTCTCACCTGATCCATTTAAAAGAACTTCCTATAAAGACCTATGGAAGGAAA
Source organism: Ursus maritimus (assembly GCF_017311325.1). NCBI lineage: Eukaryota > Metazoa > Chordata > Mammalia > Carnivora > Ursidae > Ursus > Ursus maritimus. Next base: position 42,600,237 of record NW_024424230.1, on the reverse strand, counting down.
AGGGCAGCGAGGTAGATTGGCATGGTTATGTTGGAGCTAGCTCCAGCCTTCTCGAGGATAGTGTAAGTGCCTGAGAACTCAGGGAGGAATGCATCACTTTTGACTGAAGTTAGAGGCAGAGGTTGGTCGGCACAAATGGACCTCCTACCCAGCCATGTTGGGGAAAAAAAAGAGAAAAGTGGCAATCAGAAACCAGTCCTCACAATCTGGTCACTTTAGCACTTACTTTTGCTGCCTAATATTTCACATGCATGGAAAATTGGTACGTTAATGTTTCTGATACAAAATTATTTTTAAAAATACAGAATGGCCAGGGCCTGCAGTGACTGTTTGGTGGTCCTTATTTTGCCTGGGTAGTTTTATCTTTAATGTCACGAGCAGTTAGCCTTAAGTACACATTAGTAAGCTTCATGACGTTTCACCATTTTGCCACAGTCAATGAATACTGTTCTCATATTTGGGTGTTAACTTTATACCGAGGTCTCTGTGCCTCACTTGGAAAGCTTATTTTCTCAGGACCTGTTTTTTGTTGTTTTTACTCAATAGAATGTAAAATATATACATGATGACTCCTATCTTCCTACCAGGAATAATGAATGCAGTGTCTGAGAGATGCCTTACCGATGCTGGGGATTCTCAAAAACTGAGAGCTGTTACAGATGAGAGCCCCGCCCAACTGCCTCGCATTCCTCAGACTATTGGTGGTTATGAGGGGCCGTAGGCCAGACATTTTTATTCAAATGAAAGCGCCTTTCCCAACGCATGCAAAACTGCTGTTGTTTGCACTTGAGCTGTGGGTCTTGAAGCTTTGGCTCCTCTTGCTTATTGGGTTTAGTGTGTTAACCAGGGCGGTAGAGAGAAATTGCTGCTGGTGTGTGGATTTCGGCTCCAGCTGAAATCTGGTTTGTTGACTTCTGTACCAGAATCCATTTCCTTCTGCCCTCTTCGATTATTGCCCCTTCTTTTTGTTTACACAGCTCCAAGAGACTCCAAAATACTTCATTAATTCTCCCAACATCCTTCCCTGATAAAGATTATTCTACAATATCAAGAATAGACAGGCAATGCTCAAAAATCTTTGTATCTATCCTTCATGGTAGCCAATCCCAACAAGTTTTAATACAAAACAAATCCCTGGACACTAAGGGGAGAGCTAACAAGCTGACTTTCACAGAAGAGACTTCAGAGGGGTCAACAGCTATTTACTTCAAAATATCATTTCCCTACCAAGATCGAGCCATCTCAGGGGTCAATGGACTTTTACCTGGAAGCCTCTGGGGTACAAATTCAGTTATTCTGATTTCCTTCATGTGACATTTCTCCTTATTGTCCATCAGGAATGAGTCGTAATCACATTTCACTATGACCTCAATTTCAACAAACTGTGTGTGTGTGTGTGTGTGTGTGTGTGTGTGTGTTTGCTTGCTTCGGTGTTATTACAGTTAAAATTTAAGTATTGTGCATGAAGCAACTGTCAGTTTTTGCTTTCCAATTAAGTGATAAAGCCCCTTGGAATTTCACTAACACATGAGAGATGTTGGAGGAAAAACCTTGTTTGGAAGGCAAGTTTCACACGGTTGCTCAGTGACAGTTGGGATTACCTTGTGTTCCAGCACAATTCCAACCGAGGAATCTTTGTCACGTTTAATTGACAGTTTAGTGTTATAATTATGTATTAAGTATATTTACTCCAGCCGAGCATTAAGGTAAGCAAATACTTAGCTTTTTCCCTCGTAAGAGTTAGGAAAACACATGCTAGATATTCCCGTATCTGCGTACAGATAGGTTGTCTGCCTGTCTTCTGGGAATGGCATCAGCAGTCTGTGGAGAGGATTAGTGTCACAGCACTGTGGATTGCCACTTGGGAGCCACCAAAGCAGGAGACTCCAGGCCCTTTCTCTGCTTAACAGAGCCTGATCTTGATCCTAAGGACATGGGTTTAGGATTACTTAATATGTTTAAATGCTCCTGTCCTGGCCTTCCATCTTCTGCATAATCCTATCCAATTCTTATCTCCTAAGGGTGTCACTCTTGCTTACAGAAAGATAGAGTGTCTGCCAAATTGTGAATTCTCCCTTGTAAAAGTTTGGGGTTCCCCCCCCCTCCCGCCGACATTTATACTGTTAGAAACAGGGAAAGGGATGACGTGTCATTTTTCTCCCATTGTCTATCATCTATTTTTAAAACCTGCACTTTTTTCTCCTGGGAAAAGGGAAAGTGCCTTCTTTGCATGGCTGAGTGTGGCTATGTACAGGTCAGGCTTGAGTAGGAAGTTACAGCTTTTATAAAGGAGGTGAAAGTCCCTGCAGTGCGCCAGTTTTTAATATTGCTTTTTCTCTATCAAGATTTAAAAAAAAAAAAGTTTCTTTATATTTGTGAGTGAATAGGATTGCATTCTTATTCATGGACTCCCATCTCAAAAACCTTTCAACTATCAGCACTGGGGTAGATTCTCATCTTTCACTGTTGCTATATAGACATAGTAAATAAAATGAGATAATGATGCTTAAGAACTGTATAAAGTTAAAAATCATTACGGTGCAATTATTACTGTTATCATCACCAAAGGAAAAAACCCACCACATTAAGATGATGAGATTTTTAGTGCCTGAAAACACCACCAATGGGAAAGTCTAAACTTTTAAAGAAGGAGATGAATGTAAAGATGGAGAGATTTGCAAGACACTCTAAATGCCTGTCTCCTTCCCTTCACTGTCTGCTTCTCCACACACACATTCACACCAGTCACTGATGCTTACCGTAATCCTAGGATTTGCTCAGTTGAAGCTCATCAAAATGCAAATACTATTGAGAGGGTAACACTTCGCATAAACCACCATCTATCAACTCAAATTAGTTTACAATATCTGCCTAGAAGAACTGTGAGTAAATGAAGCAGAGGGACTGACCTAATTGACTAGATACTCCAGAGGAAGGATGATGGGGGATCTGCAACCTAAGACACTGGGCAGTGATTCAGATATGACTGGGGGGGCATCTGGAGCCAAAGATAAATTCTGAGCCCAGAGTGATGAAGGGGAACAGAGGCAGGCTCGGTAGGAGAGTACCATGGGAAGGGGGAGGGGGGAGAGGGAGACTCCTATAGAAGCTTCTCTTTATTCATAGGACACACTGGCTGTGTCTGAGTTTCTCAGGATAAGAATCAACAGGCCAGTGGCAAAAAATGTGGGGCCATTTCCCTCACATTTATGAGACCACCTCAGTGAATCAGCTAAGATATAAATCTTTATTTCTGCAAAAATGCACTAAGAAAATATTACTGTATATCATCTGGTGATCTGTTAGATCTGGGAGTTAATCAGTGGGAAACAATCACCTCTGAATGTCTTTGCTGCTGACTAAATAAATGTAAGATAAAATTAGTATAAATGGGTAACAAGAAATGATTTCCATATTTTACTGACAAGTAATGTTAGGAATCATTATCCTAATGGCTTATGAACTTCCTGTATTATCAAATGACATTCTGGAGTAATATTATGATAGGAAAAGAATTTTTCATCCCTGCATGACACAAGCAAAGAGGTTCTGTAGTGTTTTAAGCACGCATGCATACGCATACACACACACACACACACACAGCTTGAAACAATTTCACCCCCTTAGAGAATCACTGTTTTCTTTGTTGGAACAAAGAGAAATTTAAACTTACAATGGACTCTACATACTCAGAACACCCTGAAAAGCCAGAGTCATCACTATAAAGTCTTTTCCCAGTAAATTTTGTTAAGGTGAGAAATTTGCCTTTATGACCTAAAGAACTGTCTGTAACGGATACTCTGAATGATGGCAGGATAAGAGCCTGGAGAGAGGAAGCATGAAATGAACCATTCCCCACCCAGGATGACCTTCCTGGTAACAATGGGGCATAATTCCAGTGTTGTGGATGTTAAGGTTATCAAATAGTTTAGTCCAGCCAATTGTCCGAAGAAAGGGTGTGGCACCACGGCAGAAAGTGGAACTGAGGAAGGGGAGATTAAATGTGGCCTTCTGCCCTCCATCATCAGGACAAATTCTGAATGTGTGTCTCTGGACCTGGAGATTGTGAGTGGGGCCTCTAGCTCCTCCAAAGACTAAGTGGAGAAAACTGGGCCAGAACACGCGCAGTTGGGGGCCAGAAGTAAGCTCTGGATGGCAGTGGATCAAAATGAGTGTGGAGAGAGCTTGGTTGGATGAGATGAGTGGTCTCTGATGAGAGAGATGGGTGGTCTACCTGGCCTCAGAGAGGTGTGCAAGATTGTGTCCCCCCTGCAGCATCTGTGGCTCAGTTAAGTGTCCAACTCTTGATTTCAGCTCAAGTTATGATCTCAAGTGTCAGGAGATCGAGCCCCACGTGGGGCTCTGTGCTCAGCATGGAGTCTGCTTGAGATTTTCTCTCTCCCTCTCCCTCCCTCCCCCACTCACTCTCTCTCAAAATATTTTTAAAGAGTACCCCCAACCCCTGAGCCTGGGAAGGAGTGGCCTGAACAGCAGAGGATGCCTGGGGGCGGGGGGGGGGGGGGGAGTGAGGCTTCCTCCAGAGTCTGCAAACTGATGATGTGGAGGTCCATGCCTCCCATAGTCTACCATGTAGCCACAGTCTGAGGACTACAGCATCTGGACCCAAGGTCCCAGTGAAATAAAACAGCTAGAGGCAATAAATATGCAAAGATGTGACTCCCAAGCTCAGAGAACCTAAAGAGTTTTAGTGAAAGCACGTATGAACTTAAAAATTCAGTAAAGAAACAGAAAACAAAGTCACTGATATAAAGGAATGGAATTATTCAGTTGATAAGCTCAATTTAATACATATATGTGTAATACCCATCAAAGAGAAACTATGTATTTTTATACATCACAGAAATATTAATGAAAAATGATCACATCCTGGTCTACGAAGGAAACTTTAGCCAATGTTTCATAATTGAGATATATTTTTCCCTGTAACCTGTTATCTGATCAAAAAAATTTGGAAATTGATAATTTTTGAATGACTCAAAGCATAGTAACGCCTGAAAATTAGAAGTCTTGCAATTTACACTTAGAATAAAGAAGATACTACAAATGAGAAAAGGGCCTTACATAGCATGTTTAAGTGGGCCCTTTCTCTTGACCCTGCCTGTGAGAGATCAGTGGGTAGCACCCTGTGGAGCCCTGAAAGGCTCAAAAGGTGAACACTTCTCCAAAGGGAAGCAGACTTTGGGCCAATTACCCCAGGAAACGAAAACAGAAGAGCACAAGGCATTCAAGTCTGCAGAACTCTGCGTTTTTGATGGCATCAGAAACTCACATAGATGTTTGATTCATTTCTTATTTTTTATGTGTTCTTCCTTTGAATTAGTATCAGCTTTATATATATATATTCCAGGTATATATATTCCATATATACATATAGTATATACATATATTCCGTATATACATATATTCCGTATACATATATATGGAACTCTGCCATGCCTGTTAGGTACTTTGCGGCGGGGGCGGGGGGTGGGGGGGCAAGGTATTTGAAGCCAGACTACAGACAAAGCATTGAAAGCAGTGGACGGTCCTAACTCTTTGAGATCTCCTTGGCTGTGAAGATGGGAGAGAAAGCCTCTAGCTGAAGAGTCAAGGAGCATGATGCCACAGCCGCACCTCCCCCTGGAAGTTTATTCCCTGGGCCCTAAATCTTGGAGGTTTCATAATGTGCCTAGAAGTCTGTACATGTCTAAAGCTGGACAAGAACCTTTGCAGAAAGTCCTTCAGCTTGGTTCTTTGCAACTTCCCTCACTTTGAGCTTCTGAGATGGCCACTGGCTCTTCTCATGATTTCACTAGTTCTAGCCATCATTTCAAACATTGTTTCTCTGGACCCTTGCATGCTTCACAAAAAGTAACAAAGCATATGGCCACTGTAGAGCTTATGCCCTATTATCTCTGCCCAGTGTTCAGTCACTTACCTCCTATCACAGATTTCCTAGGGAAGGACTGTCCTCCCTATATGCATCACCTGAGTGGCTAAGACTGCAAGCTGGCAGAAGCCAGGGCACCTGGACACCAGAAGGAGCTTCCCTCTACAATATGTCAAGAACAAATCTGAATTAGTAGACAAAACTATTTCAAAAGGAAAATTTTTTCCCCTTGTTCTTACGGAGCTCCATGTTAAGGAATAAGAGAAATGCAGGGTAATGAAAATCTTACTGGCATTATATAGATGGTTACCAAATGTTCACATCACTGTAACCTAGAGAATTATAGCCCTTGAGTCACTGCCATTAAGATCTCAAGTCCGTTTGCACAAATCAGAAAGGAAAAATCATTTTACAGTCTTATTTGGTCAAATCTTATTTTGCACCATTGTGGTGTAGCTGTATGCTATCCTGGATAGTGCTTATGGTTAGCTCAGAACCAAAAGTGCAAGAAAAATGAATGACTTTCCACGTGAAAATTTTTGAAGACTGTTTGCATTAGTTAAGACTATATTCATTAAACTACTGTAACAAACTCCAAAATGCATAAGGGTTCAAACCCAATAAAAACTTATTTCTTATTTAAGTAAAGTCCAAACTGGGTGTTTCTAATCAGTGGGCACTTCTCTTCTAAGTGATGATCCCCAGGGATGGGGGTCGCCTTCCAAACTGTGGCTTCCAAGGCTGGAGGAAGGATGGAAAATTACCCCTTTTCCAGCCAATCAGGAGAAGGCAAAAGCACTGAACATCTCGAGGGAGGTAGCTGGGGGCTTGGCTGGGAGGTGGCACCTGTTACTCATGCTTCTATTTCATTTAGTGGAAGTCAGTCACATGGCTACATATCTAAATGCAAATAAGGTATGATGAGCTCAGGAAAAAAACAAGTAATGGGTTTGGTAAATATCAAGCAGGCTACCCCACCCTGGTCTTCCAAATTCGTTTTGGCTACCATTTTCTTTAGAACTAAAACTATTTGTAAAAATCAGTGCAATCCAACACTAACTTGAAATGTATTCCATAGGCAATACCACCACACTTATCGCTAAGATTGTACTCTATATTAAATTATCTATTCTGAATCTTTTTCATGTATCTTTCTTAATCAGGTATCTCTCTCATATGGCTTTGTCTCTCCTCTTTCTGCCCAAAGATTTAATTCTGGGCTGCACCATCTCTCCCCCAAAGTGCACTCACTATAAATTTATCCGCCTGAGCTGGCCAGGACACGGGATAAGCTCTCTGCAATTTCTCCCTTAGCTAAGGGCTTTCTCTCACCAGATGCTCCATTTCCTCCACTTGCCAGACCAGAATTGCTGTTACCCCTTCAGGAACCCAGGAGAAGGTGACGGATCAGATAGAGAACTCCCCCTTCATCCTCACACGATCCAGATGCTAACACCAAAACCCTGTCTGAGAATAAGCACAAATAGGAGTGGATGCAGTAAGTGTCAGTCTGGCTGCCACTAGGCACCACTTGATGTTTGTGGGGACTGACACAGAGACACGCTCCTGAGAAATCCCCCTATGGCGGTGCTGCAGAAATTTCACATCCACCCTCAAATCACTTGCTGAGCTATTTGCACGCTGCCACAAAAGTTTCCGTCAGCAGAAAGGGCGGCTGGAGTGTGGGGTATGAAAATGCCACCTTAGCCTGCCTGTGTTTGCTAAGACCCACACAAAAAGGGGGACTCACAAGTCTTCCCAGCAGTTCCTGTAAGGATCTTAATGAGGCACGCTGTTTGCAAAGAAAGCAAATCCCAGAAGCAAAGCTTAGATACCCAAGTGAGGGACATGTACTAGAAATATTTAGTTTGGTGTAGAATGATGTCTCCAGGTGTTTCCACGTCCAATGACATGCACCCAGACATTACAGAAGTAACTACAACAGTATGTAGCCTTGGCAGTCTCTGTCACCGTCTGCCAGGTGAAGCCCCCATCCCAGCCCCTGCCCCAGTTCCCCATCTGGGCAGCCTCCAGGAAGTCAGCCACTGAACCCTGCTCCACAGGAAGGGTGCGGAACTTCACAAGCAAGCTCACTCTACCGTCTCCTTCCATCGGTTACTTGTGGTCATTCTGCATTCTAAGTCTCTCCTCGGCTCCACCTTGGCCTTGACCTGCTGGGACAACCCACCTCTTCATTTCCTCACATATCCCAGTCCATCATCCTATGTATCAATTTTTCAGTCCAATCTTCTGTTCCTGTTACATAAAACCCAAACAACTATGCTACAGCCTGAGTAAAACTATTATGACCAACTTCTGTTACTCTGTATTTCATAATTTAAATACTTGTGTCTTTTCTTATTTCATCTCACGGTATACCAGTCTTCTCTCTTACTTTTCCTTAAGACTTAACCTCTCACTTAGGAGGTAGTCTAAATAACCTGACAAAAAAATTGGAAAAATGTTCATTTGGGCTATATGTAAATGTGCCTTATTCCCTAAGGAGTGAGTCTGCATAAAACAGAGATGTTTTGAGTATACTGCTTTAACAAAGCAAGTGAAGCTAGGGGTGGGAACACCTGGCATCTGGTAGATTTATGTAGGGGAGATGTTCGGGAAAAGATAACATTTCTATTGTCCTTTAACACAATAAAGTGACTTGCCTCTGCTTACATCTAGAGCCATCATTGTCTCGTGATGTATATATTTGTACTTTGTTTCAAATAAACTGACAAGATCTATTTTCTACTCAATGTACAGAGTACAAAAAGTCTAGAGAGACATTTAATTTACCCTCTGCGTGATTAAGAAATGCATGTGCACTCCTATGTGTCATGTTCTCAATTCATTTGGCTTACTCCATGGATGTCAGATTAAAATAGTTGATGAATTAATATTAAGTGAAGAAAAAAATCAGTGTAGAGATGAAATTAGCAAAACTTATATCTGCATAAATAAGCAATTAAAAAGAGGTGAACCCTCTACAGGAATTGATAGACTCAGTACAAAAAAAATCAAGGCAAGACCGGGCAGTACAGAATAGTCGTTTTTTCTCCCCCAGGATAGTCAGAAGTATACAAAGGCTAGATAAAATGCTAGCTAACAGTGAGGCCCATTTATTACAAGGATGTAGGCCAATTTGCAGTAAACTCTAATAATCAAAATGCTTTCACACTAGCATACAATGAAACTTGAAATGCATAATAATGACTATAAGTCACTGAAAGATCCTGGATGCCTCTGAATCGCTAAAAATTTGATTGTGTTCAGTATAATTTTAGGGATAAGTGCACTTATTTCTGAATAAAGAGACTTAAAAGATATTTCCTTTCACAAGAAGCTATCTCACTGAGAATCATAAAATTTTAGAGCTAGAAATTGTCCTGTTGCAGTACCAAAGCTGAGTCGTGAATTGGGTAGAAAACACCAAACCAGAGAGCAGAGGGTGGTCAGGAAGTTTGGGAATTTGAGGCTGATACTGCAAAGGTGGGGGCGAAGGGGACTGGAGCCTAGAGGAAGAACGCCCAGCCTGCAACTCAGAATACAGGATTTGCCAAATTCCAAATAGGGCAAATCCATACAGCTAAACCCATGTGGTAAGCATTGACAAATTCACCACCACTAGTGTGGGAACTAGAAATAAAAAGCTGTTCAGCAGTTTGATGTAATATCCTGATACACTGCTTAGAATCTACAAAGGGCCTTTGTGGTCTGGTTAACAAAATCCGCAACATCACTTCTGCCTTCTCCCCCTCACCCCATTTTACCAATGGGGAAAACTAAAGCTTTTCTAGAAGTAAAATGAATCATCCAAGGCCCACAGCTGTTGGAAGTAGCAGAGTTAGGACTTCTATTTCGTGTTCTAGGTTTGCTGTGCCATATTCTTTATCTGAAAAGCAACCTCTGGAGGCAGATGTGGCTGAGGGCTCAATGATTCAGTGATTCACTTAGCTCTTTTCTTCCCTGGACATGTAAGTAATCGGACAGTCAGAGGGAGGAAACTCAAGTTAATCTCAAACTTTTTTAAAAATTTACTCTATAATGCTAGATGTCTCAGACTAAATACTATCCTTGGATGAATCCCCCTTCTGAAAGGAAAAGGGGGAAAGTGCTCAAGGGACTGTAAATAACATCAACCCACTCTCAGCTGCACTCCCACGGCTCACTCAGGCAGAGCGAGTCCGTTAGCCCTAGATTAATTTGAAAAACAGGCATAGCTGAGTTTGTCATCCTAAATTCATTCTTAAACCTGTGATTTAGGGTCTGTTACAAGCCTGGTAATGGAGTACAAGATAAACAAGACATCATCTTGACCTCAAGGAGCTTAAAGTTTACGGACTATTTCTCCTTCAGATGAGTCCAAGTAATGAAATTGTTCTAAATCACATTTGTAAATAATCAACCTTTAAATCAACCGTGTAACAAGAGAAAAAGAATTTGCTGTACTGCAGGGCATGTGGTGATCATACAGTCTTTCTGGCTTTGAAAGTTTCTTCCATTTTGAGCTAAGCCTTGGGTTTTTTTTTTTTTTTCAATTCAAAATAGTTGATTTCCTTGATATATCTGTACTAACTCAAAGTTTTACTAAATACATCATACATATATTTAACCATACCTTATGTCCTATATTATATAACATACGTGGTGTGTTAAAAGCAAAGTGTTCTTGAACTCTTAGCTTTTTGTTAATTATGAGAAAACAATCCTGTGGTTTAAAATGGTTAGTGCAAATATAATTGAGCTGGACTCTCCTTGCAAGTGTCCCTGCTCACTTGGTCTCAAGGTCACGATCTTCTCCCAGGCAACAGAGTCTGGTTGCTCAGCTATCTTTCCCCTCCTTAGCTAACCACCACCACCTGGGGTTTCTCCTTGTGTTCTCTATATTTTTATTCTCCAGTTCATAATTATAAATATGGAGATTGAAAACAACGGGCTCTTCATTTGCATTTTTTTTCCTAAGTGACAAACAAGAATTCACCGTGCCCTTTTTTCCCTCTGTTCAACAGTTACTGTTTATTAGAAAGTGATGCGAGTATGCTTCCTCGACTTTTCCTAACCCAAAAATCATTGGAGACACTTTTGAAATTGTGTTTAACTTTTGGAACAAATACATTCACAAGTACAAATCAACAAGCGCAAAATGGCCTAGTGTGAAGAGTCCTTCTCCCATTCTAGCTGTTCACATCCTCCTACTTCTCGTTTGCTCTAGGGGTAGCTTTGTTCATCCACAGAATCATTTTGCATTATGGGAGAAGATACAAGGACGTAGTCACTTTTTTTTTTTTAAGTACATATCGACAGGTTGTTTCTCTTTTTTTTTCCCCCAATACAAATGTTTTGTGCAGGGGAACTGAAAGAACATTCCGTGCCTGCTCATAATTAAATAGAGAGAAAATAAGCCCCAGACCTCGAGCTCTGTAAAGCACAGTCCACTTGTTCTTCAACACATTACTCGATGCTCAAGGGTTAGGGGACTTATAAGTACACATATACTTGATCAGTGCACTGATATTTTTGCAGCTAATTTAGGTATGTAAAATATCAATGACTGATTCTTCATGAATCCACCAATGATGGGGAGATCCAACTCTATCACTAAAACAGCTAGAATCATTGGACAGTCCTGCCATTAGACTGTTGCTTCCGAGGCATGGACAAAATCAGCAACTGCCTTATAAACACCTAAACTCATCTTAAGATTTGACACTTGTTGATAGCTGTAGAGTGCACCAGACATTGTATTGACCTCTTTAGAAGGACCTCATTTAAAATCCCAAAATACATAAAATTAACATTCTGCTTTTACAGCCAAGAGTGAGGGAAAAGAGTATAAGTAATGGATAACAGTCCACCAAAATTAAGTGATATAATTAGTATTTGCAAACAGAGCCCTAATGCTGAGTGTCTGTGTTATACTGTCATGGGCTCCTTCAATATACTAACCAATGTCTTCCACTCACTCTAAGCCTGGAGTCTCACCTCGTACAGTTTCTGAGCCAAGTGGGCCAAAGCTCACAGTCTACTCCACTGTTTACTGATTCTGTCATCTTGAATGAGGCTCTGAACCTCACCGAGCCACTGGGATAATGAGATTTAAGAATAGTTGAGTCAGACGTTGTGTCCGTTTTCCATGCTGTTCCCCTTGGGGTTGTGCAGTGTACTGTTGCAAGGATCAAATGAGAGAATACACATAAAATTAGATAAGTCCTTGCACAAATGCCAAATAACAGTTTAATGACAGAATTGACATCAGTCAGATTTGACTTCCTAAAGAAACTAAATCAAAACCAAAATTTCAGGACATATACAAGATTGAACGTTCCCAAAACCCCCAGTGTGACGGCCTTAACTTGTGAGTCACTAGGGACACTAAAACACCAGAAGCTAGTATGGTCTCAAAGGGCTAGTTTTGCTTGCAAGACATCAAATGTAAATGCCTAATCTATTGACTCATGGTAAGCATATGCTCTGAAAAAAAAAAAAAAAACCAAAATAAAACAAAATGACAAAGCAGCTAAAACATCTCTACTCCAAATTTGACTAAACTCATATTAATTCTGGGGATGCAGCAGAACCTGGAGTTTTTTCAGATAGTGAAAGTTCAATCTCATTCCTTATCTCTTTTCTGGGAAAAGTAATAGTACCTAGGGAGTAAATCCTTTTAACACAGGGCTGGAGGCTTTCAAAATATTGGAGTCATTTTTTAACAGCTTTATGAGGTATAATTCATATACCACACAATCCACCCATTTAAAGTGTGCAATTTGATGATTTTTAGTGTTTTCAGAGTAGTACAACCATCACCAGACCAACTTTAAAACATTTTCGTCACCCCAAAAAGAAACTACCAATTAGCAGTCACTCCCCCAGCTCCCTTTCTTTCCCCAGCCTCTGTCAATCACTAATTTCTTTTCTGTCCCTATAGATTTGCCTACTTTGGACATTTCCTATAAATGGAATCATCTATGGTCCTTTTGGATTGTTTTCATTTAGCATAACGTTTTCAAGATTCATTCATGTTGAAGCATGTGTCAATACTTCATTTTTTATTACCAATATTCCACTGTATACCTATGTCACTTTATCCATTCATGGTTGATGGACATTTAGGCTGCTTCCCCTTTTGGGCATTATGAATAACGCTATGAACATTCATGTACAAGTTTTTATGTGGGTAGATGTTTTCATTTCTCTTGGGTATATATCTAGGCGTGGAATTGCTGGGTCCTACGGTGACTACGATTAACCTTTTGAAAACCTTCCAGAATGTTGTCCAAAGTGACTGCATCATCTTACACTCCTGTAACTTGAGCCCCTTTTGAAGCCTAATATCTCATGCTTGCTCTTAAAGAATTAGTGGTTTTGCTTCAACCTGTCCTTTTACATCTGCTAGAGGGACTGGCCAAGAAGTCAGGTTAAACAAGAAGTCTACTAAAAGAAAGCCTATATTATCACACACTAAATTGCTGAAACACTAACATCTTCTGCCACTTTTTCTGTTGACAATCCAGTCACACTTGTTGTCTAATCCCTCACTAATAATCCATCCTTTCCTCTGTGCACCTTATCTAACAGAGTGCTTGGTGTGAAGAAACGATTCATGGAACTTGTGCATTAGTTACCCCAGTGCTAGTGGTTTTAGTCTTTGTATCAGCCTAACTGCTTTCCTGCTGCTTTTACAAATGTAACCTCTGGATTCACAGTTACAGTTTGGCAAGAAATTGAATGGAAAAAATAAAATTTTTCTGAAATCATGTCTGACTATGGTATTTATCATCCAAAAAAATAAGAAGTAAACAAAAGCAAAACCTAATCATAAGTATAGCTCTACATGTGCTCTGTGCTTGTAATTTGGAAAACCCATAAAATTGTATCTCCTAATGGTTAGGAAGATAGGCTTTCTATCAATATGGCAGTAAAGTAATAGTTATTTTTTTTAACATGAATTACATTTTAAATATACAATGAGTATCTCCTTCCTACAATTTGTGTTAGCAAACTATATACTTGTTTTACGATTTTATTGCTGGAATTACTCCCTTGGTGTTGTCTTCAAAACTCACGCAGTTCATTTAAAGCAAATCTGCAAATATTTATTGGGTGCCAACCATCTGCAAGGCACTGTGCACAGCATTCTTTTGAAAGAATTTTTAGAAGCTATCACTCTTTTGAATGTGCTCACTGGAGGCAAATATTTCTCCATGGATGGTGGATTTTATTTGGGGAAATGGTCAAAAGTTATTCAAAGTCAATTCTGATGGATGAGATGGGTAAGATCCATCAAGCACAATGACATTCTTAATGGTCAAAATTATGTGTGACTATAAATTTATGAGGCTGATTCTCTGGTGTGGTTCATTAACCAGATCTGAGGAAAATTGCAAAAGAGGAGTTCTAGTAATGTTCAGGGTAGGGGGGACAATGGTGAGGTGTGTGCTGCCAATGTAACTGTTTTGATGGATGGCACTCAGGATGTACTAGTCTTGGCATGTTTTTAAAACACAATCATTGCTTATGGACACATACTATATAGGGCCAAATATTGCTGGGTCCAGTAAAAATTTAGCCACATCTGTAGCCAGGATAATATCATTTTCTAGTGCCTGGGCTTTCATCCCTGACAAGTCGGAGGACCACTGATGACACATGTGACTCATTCTTTGCCACAGCCAGAAAGAAGCTAGGGCTTGAGTGTTACCTGTTCTAATGAAGGAACTGAGCCAGAGAAGAATATTCCACCGACAGGGGCCTTTTTAGTCCTCAACTTATAAACTTTCTCCAGATGGCATGACTTGTGGTCACAGAAAGATCTTGGCTCTTATTTGTTACAAAACAGAACCACCTTAATAGAGCTTTAAAGGAATAAATCACAGTTGAGTGCTACATAGTGACCACTTACTATATTCCACATCTTACCCAACTCCTTTGGACTACGCTCAATCTGAAAGCTTCTTTTTTATGACTTAGCTTAACCAAGAATTGTCGAGAAGAGGAGTTAGTTCCTTCTGGATTCATAACAAATTACCACACAATGGGTAGCTAAACACCCAAACTTATGGTCTTAAAGTTCTGAAGGTCTGAAATCAAGGTGTCAGAGGAGGGTTTGTTCCTATCAGGGCAGAGGAAAAGTGTCCTATGCCTCTTTCTCAGTTTCTGATGCTGCTGGAAATCCTTGGCACTGACTTATAGATGCCACATTTCAATCGCTGCTTCTACCCGCACATGGCTTCCTTTCCCCTGCATCTGTGTTCAAATTTCCCTCTTATAAAAACACCTGTCATTGGTTTAAAGCCAGTGTAGACTTGGCTAAAATAAAAATTCACTGATCCATACCTGCTACTCCATTAAGGTAGGGACTCTATTAATTTGTCTATTTCTACTTCTAGCAGAGGGACTTATACAGAATAGACATTTAATAATTAAGTAATAGAGGACAACTAGCAGTAAGCTCCAAAAATGTTTAAGCTCTATCATGGGAAAACGTGTTATTACAAGTTATCTTTTCATCTCTGAGTATTGAGAATAGAGGTGATAAAGAAGGGGTCACAATTGCTCACAGAATTGACATCGACTCCAGAGAATGAGGAACTACACCTGGGATGCCTCACTTATTTCCCAGACTCGGATGCTATTAAAGGTCTTTAGATGCTTTGTTTCATCCTTCAGTGATAGCTGTGCTGGGGTGATGACATTTCATCTTGAATGTCTAGAGGCTTGTTAGCAGAGACCCTGTCACCGCCAGGGATCACAGCATTTTTGTGCTCAGTCCTTAGGGCACTGATCTTGGCTGTACAGCTCTACTCAGCAGTAGACGCCACGTGGTCTAACATGACAAGCAGCTGGATCTCCAGCCAACAGGCCGAGAGTTATTTCCTGAAATGAATGGCAGTTTGCAAAGCAGAGCAGGGGGTGGTTTTCCCCCCCTATTTCACTAAAATCAGCTCAACTTCGGCAATTGCAGAGACCCAAAAGAGAACAAAAGAGGAAAATGTAGCTTATGTTTGCGGCATAGAGCTACTGTGTTTCGAGCAGGTGAAGATGAGCAGCCCAATCTAATCGATTTCTGCAAAATTGACCTGAGGTGGGATGCAGTATAAAGCAGAGATACTCACAGGAAAAGAAACACCCACTTACATTTTGCGCATTATTTCTGGTACATGCTCTCTAGAAACAGAATTATCAATATAGCGTAACTGTTTTAAGCATCGGTTTTTGTTACGGGATAATCCCTCTGTCCCAAAAGCTGTAAGTCAGGAAGCGGGCAACAGAATGACTGCAGGCTTTCGACCAACGTTCGCTCTGAGACTTGAAACCATCAAAGAAACGGCAACTTCATTTCTGGCTGAAGTAAAATTGTGGGTGCATCTCAATTTGAGTAGTGCCACTGCCAGTAATAGGGACATCGCCCTTATTTCTGAAGAAAATACCTGCTAATTAGAACGGATCTCTTCCATTTTTTGTTAGTCAGTGACTTGTGGGACTTTATCTATCTATCTATCTATAGATAGATATCTTTTTTTTTTTTTTTTTTACGATATTAGAGAGAGAACATGAGCAGGGGACAGAGAAAGAGGGAGAAGTAGACCCCCCACTGAGCAGGGAGCCCTACGAGGGGGCTCAATCCCTGGACTCTGGGATCACAGCCTGAGCTGAAGGAAGATGCTGAACTGACCGAGCCACCCAGGTGCCCCAAGGTCTCTGATATGTAAAATGTCAAACAATACATGTAAGCAAAGTAATTGTAATTCCAACCAAGATGGTACAACCTCAGTGGACAACAGAATATTGGACTTGGGTAATTGTTTAATTATTAAAGGATGGAAAGAAGCAGCAAATAGAGATCTACCAGTAATAAAAATTCTGACTTGGTATCATTGGACTAGGTCTGGCCAGGGATCTCATGCTTGCATTCGTTGAAGAGGGCGTCAAGCCATAGGTATATCTGGGCTTTTATAGACTTTTAAACAGTCTATCTTAAGGTAAATTTAGAAAATAGCTCTCTCACTCGTAACCAGTTTATTGAAACTGTTCCAAGTGGACATGTACAGACAAGGATCACACATCATTTTAGAAAGTACAAAGAATATATGTGAGTGTGTTGTGTAATTAGAAAAAAAAAACCCTTAGACTAGATCATTAAGACAAAAATTCCAGACCACTGAAAAGACAAAACTGTTTAAAAGAAGATAAACTTTGGAAATCTATA
>NW_024424230.1:42503710-42583129 GCF_017311325.1 Ursus maritimus | reverse complement strand
AAAAAAAAAAAAAAATATATATATATATATATATATATATATATATATAAATATAAATGCATATATACACACATATGTGTATATATACACGTGTGTGTGTGTGTGTATATATATATATATCAATAGCATGGTAAGTAGATAGGAATCTAACTGCACATATAAAAAAAACTTAGTGAAATATGCAAATATGCATATGTCAATTTGAAATCCTAGAGAAATCAGTGCTCCCCAATGTACACTACCATAATTGACCCAAGTTCATAAGTCTAAAAATAATCTTAAAAAGGATAGTCAAAGGCAGATAAGATATACTTAAATTTTTTTCCATTAGATATTCAATTTTTTTTTAAGGATTTTATTTTTAAGTAATCTCTACACCCAATGTGAGGTTCCACCTTACAACCCCAAGATCAAATTCCATGCTCCACTGACCAAGCTAGCCAGGCACCCTAGACATGATACATTCCCCTAAGAAAGAATGAGTTCAAATGATTTTGCAGGTAAGATCTTCAAAACCAATGAGAAAAAGATAGTTCTGATATGGAGAACAGAAAAAGAGGGGAAACTTCTCAACTAGCATTATCTTGATCCTAAAACAAGTCAGAAGCACCAGAAGGGTATATAAACACAGATACGAAACACACAGATGAATAACTCCCAAATACAGCACAGAAATACATATAAAGAACATAAGAGTGAAAATATCTTCAACGTTAAGGCATGCAAAAGTATAAAAAATTACATATAAAAATTATGTATAATATGTTAATCACCCAAAGACATCCAGAAAAGAATTCAATCAAGTTCATTACTCATTCTTAATAAAATTTCTTAGAAAAATAGGAATAGGAGAAACTTCCCTAATCTGGAAGAGTAGTTACCAAAACCAAAATACATGATTTTTGATAAAATATTAGAAATCTTATTAAATTGTCAGGCACAAGATATTTCAGTTCTAATATTCATACATGTTAGTGGAGATCCTTGCCAAGGCAATGATAGAAATAAGTGCAGGAAATGAAGAGTTAAAACTAACACTAATTGAGATTCTGAGAGTTTCTACCTAAACATATAATTAAAATCACACATGACCAGCAGAGAAAATAAAGCTCACCTAAAGTTCAGTAATAACCAATTAGAAAATGCGATCAGAAGGGGGGGGGAAGCTCAGAGTGCAATAAAACCATAAAACATCTAGTAATTAACTTCATAAATGGCAAATTACTTGGTGACTATTTAAAAAGCTTACTCTAAAACATGACAAATAGGGTACGTGTAGTCCATTTTTCCAAAGAGGTGGTACAAACTTATCCTGCTCTCCCTCCTCTAGTAGTGCATGAAAAGGCTGATTTCTCTCCAGCGCTCGGTATTGCCCTAATGGTTTTAATTGGCATTTTCTTGATGACAAGGAGGTTGAAACTTTAACTTTCATATTTACATCTATACTTCATCTGGAACCAACTTTTCTACATAGTACTGAGCTAGAAGTCAATATTTTCTACCATTTACCATATCAGTCCAGAAACAAACAAAAAATCTCATTTCCACTATATTGTAGTGTCACCCTACCTGAAAATCGGTTTACCATATATGTGTGAGTCTATTTCTGGACTTTATGTTCTATTGGTCTACTTGTTTATCCTTGAACCAATTTTATACTCTTGTGGCAATCCTATAGTAAGGCTTGAGATTTAATACTGTAAGACTCCCAACTGTATTCAAGACTGTCCTTATTCTTTTGGGACCTTTTAAGTTTTATGTAGATTTGAAATGAGATTGTCCATTTCCAAAAAGAAAAAAGTCTCTGGAATCTTGAGATTACGTTTAATATAATGACAAGTTGTGAGAAATTGTTATCCTTAATATGTAGAATATTTCAATATATTAAAGTCTTAATTTCTATAAAGTTTTACAGGTTTCTGGGGGCACCTGGGTGGCTCAGTTAAGCCTCCGCCTTTGGCTCGGGTTATAATCCCAGGGTCCTGGGACTGAGTCTCCCATCGGGCTCCTTGCTTAGCAGGTGACCTTCTCCCTCTGCCTGAAGCTCCCCCTGCTTGGGCACTTGCATTCTGACACATAATTTTAAAAAAAAAATTCTTTTAAGTATTATAGATTTCCGTGAAGTTCTGTCATTTGGCTGATTTATTCTTAGGTACTTAATATTTTTGATGCTATTATCAATGTTTTCCTAATTTTTTATTGTTTTATATGGAGATCCTAGCCTTGTGTCTAAGGGCTTCGCTAAATTCACTTTTTAATTCTAATAGTCTGTAAGATATTTTGAGTTTTCTACATTAATCAGGGTTTTTTTTTTAAGATTTTTGTCAGAGAGCAAGAGAGCACTTAAGCAATTGTCCCAATAATTATGGGTTTTAAGTCTTTCTTTTCACTTTTTTTTTTTTTTTTTTTGCCCAAATGCACTGGCAAAGAAGTCCCATACAATGCTGAATTGAAGTGATTGGCAATCTGTTTTGTTCCACTCAAGGGGCAGACTTTTGATATTATTTAAGTATGAGGGTAGCTATAGGTTTTTAGCAGATTAGAAAAGTTCTCTTCCATTGATTTTCTGTTTCAAATGCTAGATTTTATTAAACATCTGTTGTGTATCTAATCACCCACATGATTTCTTTATTCAGTAATGAATTATAGTGATTGATTTTTCAAATATTAAGCCCAATTTGTGTTCCTGGAATTAACCCGACTTGGTTATTTTTATATATTAGATTCAACTGTTTTAATATTTTAAGGTTTTTATATCTATCTTCATAAGAAAAACTGCCACGTAATTTTTATTGGCATCAGGTATGCTAACTTCACAAAGTTGGGAGTGTACCCTCTTTTTATTATCTGGATAATCTATATAAGTTTATTTTTAATAATTTGGAAAGAGTAACGGCTTATATCCTTGGGACCTGGAGATCACTATGGGAAAGTCAAGTAATGGATTTTTTTTTTTTTTTTTTTTTTTAAAGATACAGGACTACTAAGATTTTCCATTTCTTTTTGTTTTGGTTTTGTGGAGTTGTAATTTTTAACGAATTTTTCTAATTCTCCTAAATTTTCAAATTCATGGGTCAAATGTTCATATTTATCACAGCATTCTGAGTCATGAGCTGCATGACAAAAATATGACAGCAGTGGCTAAGATCTTAGATTTGGTAACCTAGTACAGACTAATGACCCAAATCCAGCAAATGTTTCTGCCTTAAATAAGTATTCCTGCTGTCTTCTCATATCACCAACAAAATAATGAATCAATGTGATACCACCATCAGAACAGACAAGAATAAGGCAAAATTAGATAAAAAGGTTTATAGGCATATAAACACACATATAGACACAGCTTGTTCACCTAATCCGTCATTATTTATCCTTTTAGACATTTTGGTGCAATAGGATTCTATTCTTTAAGTATTGTACTCTTCCCAGCGTAACAAGGGCTCTGAGTTTCAATGCTACACAGTGAATTCAGAGTCTAGTATCTGCAGATTAAGCTGTTGAAATGGTCAAAGATTTTTATTCAGTATCAATAGAACTGAATTTAAGGAGACAAAATCAATTCACAAGCAATTTTGAGTTTTGATAAGTATCCAAGTGTTCAGCTCTTGGGGAAAGGCAATTGTACTCATATGCATGCCTAAAACCCTTAACCAGGATGAAAATAGTTACATTCAATAACTCATTTTTCTGCAGTAACTATAAATGTAAAAGGTGATCTAGACAGTTTGGCTTATATTTTACATTGCTCTTAAATTTCTCAGCACCCTTTCTCCTCATTTTAACACTATCTTCATAGATGCAAAAGTTAGTTTTAAGTTGATTGTTTGGGATAACAATTAGAGATCTTTTTCAGAGATATAACTTAAAAATGACAGGAAAAATATAAAAGCATTCTTAAAACCAATTTTTATATAAGCATATATGGTAATGGCTCTTTAAAATTGAAGTATGGTAGCCTTATTTTTCCATCAAATTAATATATCTTGATGTGAATTATATCTCAATGAAGCTGTTAGAAAACAAATGTTTTGGCATTTGAATGCCAAATTGAATAATACATCCTAGAGGAAAAAATTTTTCATGACTAAAAACATGTAAATATTTCTAATTCAAATACACTACCCATGTTTTTACCTTTCACTTAAAAGGATTCCAGGGGCGCCTGGGTGGCACAGCAGTTAAGCCTCTGCCTTCGGCTCAGGGCGTGATCCCGGTGTTCTGGGATCGAGCCCCATGTCAGGCTCCTCTGCTATGAGCCTGCTTCTTCCTCCCCCACTCCCCCTGCTTGTGTTCCCTCTCTCGCTGGCTGTCAAATAAATAAATAAAATCTTTTTAAAAAAAAAAAAAAAAAAAAGGATTCCAGCCATTCTGTTCACTTTTTTCTAGTTTCTGAAGCAGTTATAAATATGTAATTACCCCCAAAATTTCTGGAGTAACAGGAATTACCAAGAAGCCTAACAAGCAGGCTTTTCATTCTTTTGTGGCTCATGAGCCATAGTGCCCAACATGGTCTTAGAATCTCTTCAACCTCTGCACTACTTTTTCAAAATCATTTCACCTCTGCCTTCCTGGGGGGGGGGGGGGGGGGAAGGACCTTCCTCTCTGAGGCACATGTTTTATGTCTATGTCACCCTCTGCCTCTTGTCATTGTCATCAGAGGCCCTTCTGATTATAGGTCTACAATCCCACCCCCCTTTTCTTAAATTCATCAAGGAATTGGGGATCCATCTCACTGCCTCATTCCCATATCTTGGAGTTATTTTCTATTGCATTTTCTCTGTAAATGCAGATAATTTGACATTACTATGAGAATTAAAAGCTTATATTTGCATCATCTTTTGAAGGTGCTAAACTTTATTCACATCCATCTACTCTTTCATAATAACCTTTTTTCTCGCACCACCACCATCCCCCTTTAAAAAAAAAAAAAAGAGGAAGAAAAAAGCTCAGAGAAAACTTTTTTCCATGGTTCCATAGCTTAGACTCTGGCCTCAATGCATGTGGACCCAGGTCTGGCTGAGTTCAAGAGGTTTATCTGTTTCATTAACTATCAATTGTTAGCATTCAAAATTCTTCAGAGAATGATGCTGCAGAACTGATTAACGATTTGCTTTTTGGGGCACCTGGGTGGCTCAGTCATTAGGCGTCTGCCTTTGGCTCAGGGCGTGATCCCGGCAGTCTGGGATCGAGCCCCACATCAGGCTCCTCAGCTGGGAGCCTGCTTCTTCGTCTCCCACTCTCCCTGTGTTCCTGCTCTCACTAGCTGGCTGTCAAATAAATTCTTAAAAAAAAAAAATTTGCTTTTATATCTCCTTGGCTCTGGCATTTGATTTGGTTTCTCCTATTATGGTTTTCTCACGACTTGATTTTGTGAATGAGAGAGGGTCAGCTATCCGTGTCTGAAGTGGTGTACCTTTGTGTGTTTCTGGATCTAGTGAGCATCACAGGTTCAAAGATAAAGGTCGGAAATTTAATACAGATAAGCCTTGGACTGCCCATTTATTATGTAAATATTAAGCATTTACAATGTGTCTAAAGAACCTTGAGGCTATACTAGGACTAAAACAATCTTTGCCTTAGAGAAGCTTAATTTGAAGCTTATAGACTGCATTGTCTAAGCAACGAAAGTATCAAAAAGATCAAGTCCTTTAACCACATACCTTTAGTATCTCTTTCAGCACCCAGCCCACAGGAGACATTTGTTATATTGATTAATGAATTAATGCAGCAGTTTCAAAGTATGGTCCAGGGTCTCATTTGAGGTCCCTGAGTCCCTTTCTGGGGGTATATAAGGTAAAACTTCTAGTACTGGAACTTTTTTTGGCCTGGGTCATTCTTATTCTCATACAGGTGTTCAGCAGAGTATTCCAGAAACAACATGATCATGTCATTTCTGATGACTAATGACCTGTATATCTATGCATGCTAGCATTTTAAAAATGGCTCTTGAAATTTTGACACTGAATGTTGATACATATAACCCACATAAAACCTTTTTAGGATCCTGAAAACATCTGAAAATGCAAAGGCACCTGAGACCAAAACGTACAGGGGTTGCTAAATTAAAGATCTTTCAAATCCAAAAAGTGTCACTGCCATACCAGGGTGGGAAGGAGGTGATAGAGAAATCAAGTGTTCACCCTTTTAATTTTTTTTCAAAATATGCTCTGTTAGCACCAGGTGTATAACATGATTTATGTGTATACTGCAAAATGATCACAAGTCTAGTTAACATCCATCACCACACATAGCTACATAACTTTTTTTCCTTGTGATGAGAACTTTTAACATGTACTCTTAGCAACTTCCAAATTGACAATTAGAAAGTGTTTACTTTCAGGCCGCCTGGGTGGTTCAGCCATTAAGCATCTGCCTTGGGCTCAGGTCATGATCCCGGAGTCCTGGGATCGAGCCCCACATCGGGTTCCCTGCTCAGCAGGAAGCCTGCTTCTCCCTCTCACACTCCCCTTGTGTTCCCTCTCTGTCTCCCCCTGTCAAACAAAATCTTTAAAAAAGCAAGTTTACTTTCTAATTGTAATCAGTTAAAAGTCTTACACTGTGGTCTCAAATGTTTAATGATACCTCTTTTCCCTCTTCCCAACTCTTCTTTTATTGGGATAAAGCATTTTATCTAGGTGGTTCTGCTTCTGACGGGGTATGGTATTAGTACTATGTGCCATATTGTGATACCAATAAATATGAATTGCTCTTGCATTTGTGTCTTCCACCCTAGTGTTTGAGGTTAATAAAGTCATTTCTAAGCAGAGGCGTGAACTGCTTGGGTTCCACAGAGCTCTCACCTAACAATATTCTGATAAGCTAAAATTAAATAAACCTCAGCCGGCATTTTCAGGGCCTATATGAAGGCTTTCAAACAGTATGGTTTTGCTCAGCATATTTCCAAAGAGACCTATCAAACTAAATACATTAAAAAAAAAAAAAAACATACCATGAGGTGTTTGTCAAATGCATATGTGCAGTACCTTGATAAAAGTCACTGTCATTTTTTTCCATCTACATAGTTTTTCCTGGTTATTTGCAGGTGAAAAACACATTAAATTCCTCTTAGACGGAGGTGGCTCTCTGCTGTCCAGTGGCAGCAGACTGTAATAGGTTCCTCCTCCAACAGGGATTCTGCTTTCCTTTAAATTTGTTTTTCCCAAATATTACCATACTTTTTTAATGTTTCAGATAAAGACATACCTGGAGATGAAGTATTCATTTGGTTTGTGTAGCTCCAAAATGAGTTTTGTCTCATTCAAGAAGTTTCCAAACTTCTAAAGCAGCATTATACATCTTTTGGTCAATTCTTAAATTTCTACCCTACTCTCTGAGTTTTCAGAAATCTGGAACTTACGCATTATCAATTACATGAGGAAGGGTTTTTAATGTGATCGAATATATGAAAATTGAGCAGATAAATTGGAGATTTCTGATGCCATTCAGCAAATGAGTTGCCAGGTTCATCAAGTTTATGATGAAGAGACTAATAAAATATTTTCTGAAATTCTTTAGGAATGAAAAGGACGATGTATTAGTAAGACCTCAGGAGGATATACAAATAGGTGACACAGCTTTAAAATATTCTTGCACTCAAAACTGAACTAACCCTTGTTCAGGAGGTGAAGATCAAGCAAATAAGAAAGACCATCCAAAAACAAGCTGAAGTTTAACTTTTATATTCTGGAAGCTGGTTGTGCCCCAAGAGTTACCTATAAGTTCAGGACTTGTTAAGGACAAGTCTCACATCAGATTGACCCCTTGGGCCCCCACTCTGGGGTGAACTTGAACTTGCCAAGAATCACTACCAAGAATGTTCACAAAAACATTCATTGGAAAATTGAAACCTTGAGAATCTCCACGTAAAAGAAGCATTTCACATTCAGATGAGTTTGAGAACTACTAGATATTGGGAATTAGTAAGGATACCACATATTAGTTTACCAAGAACTCTGAAAACCCTTCATTGAAGAATTCTGATTTTATTGAACCCAGCATGTTCCTAGGTTTATACTACCACAGAGCCCCCCTTCCATGTAATTTCTGTGAAAGATCCCTGCAATTCATGTTCTGTGGAACACGTTTTCAAAAATATCGACCCAAGATAAGAATCTGCCTCTTGGGCCCACTCCCAACTGGGACGGATGCAGGTGACCTCCCCCAGGTAATACTCTAGACTGAGCAGCTCTGGAAGTACCCTTCATCTCACCCTACTTCTTCCTCTGCCTGCCTTGCTGAGGCCCCACAGCAAGTGCCCTTATAACTCCCTTGATCTCAACAATGTCACTATGTTCATTTCTGCCTTGATTTTTTTTGTACAATTGTAACATTTTATATGAAAGTAATTTGCGTAGTAATTCACTACTTAGATGAAACAGGTAAGAAATCATGTAATTTTAAACCTGGAAAGAACCTAACTCATAAACTAGGAAAGTCAGACCCAGCGCCTTTGTCACTTGCCCAAAGTCGTACAACCAATTAAACATTTTACAGGGAAGCAGAATTTAATAGAAGGCTCTGGCCAGTAATGGGCTGCATTTGGATCAGATTATGCTACCCTTAAAGTAGAAAGCCAATCCCAACCCTGAGTGGTTTTAGTTCCAAAATGGGCAGGAAAAAATGTCATGGTAGAAAACAAAGATGATGTGTAATAGACAAAAAAGCCCATAACCAAAGCTGCCCTGCTGTGTATCATCTTGCGGATGTAGTAGCAAAGAACATCGCTGAAGTCTTCAGGCCAACATTCAACATCTGAGGGTTGACACTGGCATTAGTCAGATGCCAAGTGAATTGCTTGCCATGGGCATTCTGGTACTGCCTCAAGTTTTCTTATGTGACTGATAAAGAATTGCCTGTGAATTCATTAATTCATTTCCTTGTGACCTCAGGGTGAAGAGTTTTCACATCTGCTCGTTGTTACACTAGACGCTCCGTTTTAACGGGTATTCCCCACTTGGAATTTTATCAGTTGTTTTCTATCAAAAATGTCATCACATCCTTCTTTTGGTAAGAACTAATTTTGTTAAGAATTTTAAAACACTCCATTTATTTCAGTGTCATGAAATTCAAAATTTAAACTGAAATGAAGACAGGCCCGCTCTCCAACATTTCCCTGCTTTAGACGTTCCAGTGTTTTTACATTTACACCATCATGACTAACAATAAAATTCCATAAACACTTCTCTCCCCTTCGGCTCCCTTTGGCTGCTTACCATTTGTTCATTCCCGAGGATGATCGTTATTGCGATCATTATATTATCTTCAGCAAATAAGCACTGAGAGCCCACAGGGTGCATGCCACTGGAGGAAGACCGGTTCATTACAACATGGAAATCACGTGGTATAACAGATGAAGCCCAGAGTGGGATTTTGAAAAGCACAAGCTTTGTTTATGGTCCTGCCCATGATGTGTTGCCTGGAATTGCTCCAAACATGTAATTTCTTGAGGCTCTCGTTTCTACTTCTCTGAAATGTAAATAATGCTCATGCCTGCCTCTAGTCTATCCCTATGATTTTATGGGAAATCATACAATGAAGTATAAAGCTTTATAGAAACAGTCACTGGATCAGGAGGAGATATTGTAGCGTTATCTTTTTTGCTATAATCCTCAACGACTATTCACATTTTAACAGCCTTTCTTTCATTTCTATTCCAGGCCACAAGATCTAGGTCTTTCAAAGCCAATATTACAAAAAAAGTGCAAAGTCCAGCCAAACAGCTGGGGCTTGGGGCACGCGTGTTGAAACATTACTCTTCTGAAGGCCTTGTTTTCCTCCTGAAATGACCGGCTGGTTGACTAACTGCTTGTTTTGGCAACAAAAAAGCCTTAAAAACGGCTGAGAATAATAAAAAAGAAAATATATAGATGGGCTCATTTTCCTTTAAAAAAAAAAAAAAAACAAGAACCTGTGGTTGTTTAATACGTCTTATGAGGTACCTAAGTAAACTCAGTCCATCTGACTTTTAAAACATCCAGTCAGTTAAGGTGTTGAAGTGTTAATTATTATAACTAGTTTTAGTCCTTTTCCAGCAATCCCTGTCTGTCCCTTCCAGATTATTTGTGATTACGTCTCTTTCTTTCCCCCTCCTTTACGCAACTTTCCTAAAACCCTGCCTTTACTCCCTCCCCAGGCAATTCTCACCTCCTGGACTGTACCAAGCTACATTAAGGATTGGCCCTGGCAAAGGCGGAGCTGAGGGAAGAAGGGGGCAGGACTCGCAACTCCTCCCCCTCACCTTCCCTAAACGTCTAAGGGTAATTTTGGTCCCTGTAGTTGGCAAACTCCTGCCACACTGCTTTATCCTCTACCATGATCCCATTTTACTCTGCATCTCAGAGCCTGTTCTGCCTGGATTCTCTCACAAAATGTTTATGAGACACACACACGGCATGCTGTCACACTTTTATTTCAGCTCACTGCACACAGAGTCCTACTATCAACACAACTGCCAAAGCTCAATGTTGCCTTCTGAGTCTAGATGTAGAAGGAAACATTTCTCAGCCTTTGTCTCACTTAAATTCTTGAGCAGTTAACACTCCACCTAGACCACTCCTTCCTTGGAACGCTCTCCCAGTTGGCTCTTTGCACAACTTTTCCTCTCTGGCCAATCCTTTTCCACATCCTGTTCTTCTCTTACTCCCCCTTCCACTTCTGTTGGTGTTCCCTAAATATTAGTCACTTCAGAACTTCTAACCCTGCAATCCCACCCTGGGAGAACTTATTCAAGACCTCTATGTTCTGTCCACTTCTTCCTCCCAAGCCCCAGACTTATGTAAGTCAATGCCTTGTCAGATCAACCGTTCATATGCCTAGGAGGAGGAGAAGTCACTGAAGAGACATTTTCCCTACTTCAGGAAGGATGATGAGAGTGCTTCACTTAGTTATATAAATGAAGGACAAGCAGCACTGCTTGCTCTGGGGGAGGTAGCAGGCACCTTTTGGGAGAGTTTCAGCTCTATTTGTTCAGTTTAACAAACTCCTGCCCACTTTAATGTGCATGCTCAAAGGATAGGTTGGTTCATTTGCAAAAGTAGCACAGGGGTTTTCTAGCAGGAAGAACTAAGGCCTCTGACACATTCCCTGCAACGCTACAAATGGACAAGTGTGTTGGGGTGGCCTGGGTCAAGGGTCTGTGTGAAGAGAAAGACACAATTCTCCTAGAATAACATTTTCATTGGTGTCTTAGTTCAGGCTTCTCTAACAAATATCACAGACTGAACGGCTTGAGGTTTAATTTCTCACAGTTCTAGAGACTGGAAATCCAAGATCAGGGTGCTATCAGACCTAGAGGCTGTTGGCTGAACTTCCTGGTTTGCAGATAGCCATCTTCTTCTTGCATCCTCACATGGCAGAGAGCAGAAAAAGGTCCCATATCTCTTAATAAGGGCACTAATCCTATCATGAGGGCACCACTCTCATGACCTACTCTAACCCAAATTGCCTCCCAAAGGCCCCATCTCCAAATACCATCATAGTGAGGGTGAGGATTTCGCTATATGAATTTGGGGTGGGGGGAGGAAACTACCAACAGTCCATAACAGGGCAGTAGGCAGGGAGTAGGCAGGCCCATCCTAAGCAATGCATCTCAAGGGCAGTCCTATTGGCTGTTGGTTTCCTTAAGCTAAAGGCATCCACCTCAGTTATGGTTCTTATCTTACTGAGCCAGGTGTAGTTAAGAGACCTACCCTCCCATTTACCCATACTTAAGTTAAACCTAGACACTAGTAATTAAGAACACAGGGATTACTAGACACTGATGGAGGGAAAGGAGATGCTTTGAGATAAATTTCATTTCCTAACTGAACATGTGAGTTCTAGCATTACTACCCTGAAACTATACTTACAACCTGCACAGTACAATCTGATTGTCCAGATACCATCTGGGTTTATGATATCTACATGTCGAGGTCACCTAGGTGATGGACAGATAGCACTTGTATCTGAAACTCAAAACATCCCTAATGGAATTCATCTTTCCTCCCAAGTATCTTCTCCCCCTCAATATATCAGAAACCACCCTGGATACTCAAATCCAACCTGGACATATCAACATCTCCTCCTTTTATCCTTACCTCCATTTCAGTTTTGCCATCAATCCCTTTCTCTTTAAATTGAGGGTACCCTACATCACCTATGACATTCTTATGTGTTGACCCTGGATGGTTCCCTGATGTTTTCACAATTAAGCATGATAATGTCCTTTTCACCTTCCATCCTGGTCCTTTACTAACTCTCCTGGTCTTCCTTATCTCCACTCTCCTCGTCCTGTAAATACGGAGAGATTTCAGACATAGGGTTTTATACCTCTGAGTCATTGTTCACATGGCTCCCCAAAGCCTAGAATGCTCTCCAAAGACTAATCCCTATTCATTCTTGGAAGTTCCGTTTACCTCGTTCTCCAGCAGTAAGACTGTTCTACCACCCCCTTCCCCTCTAAGGACAGGTGAGGTTGCCTCGCAGACCTTCTCCCATCACGCCCAAAACACTTAGCTTAAAAGAGTAACAGTTTTATTGTCTCTCACTTGACCTCAGTTCATTAAGGACAGGGCCACGTTTTATTCATCTCTGCATTTCCAGCACTGAATAAGTGTCCTATATTTGGCACTTAATTGCTGTTTGCTGAATGAATGAATGAATGAATGGGAAAGGAGAAGGCTGAGGAAGTCCACGCATTGCCAGTCTGGTCCTTATTTACTACTAACGAACCTCAAAAGGCCTGTGCAATTGAGGGATAAGAGAAGCTCGGAGTCTGTGCACAGTTCTGCTTAGAGCAGGAGAGGAAGACTCAATTGAAAATAATCAATGAAACCCACAACTTTGTTGTTCGATCCAAGTGTAATACCCAGGCTACATTAATGTGATTTACCTAGGAGAGCCAGAAGAAATTAGGGAAGGAGGGGAAACAATACAGGTGCTTTTTTAGTTGCTGGGTATTAATTCCCATCCATTAGCTAAAAATTGCAAAATTCATTAAGGCAACTTCAGTGAAGACAGAGTCAAAAAGCAAAAGACACAGACAGATTAAAGAGGAAACAGAGTTTGTATTATATCCATGTTCTCTATGGCTCAGCTCCATTGAAAGTCTTCTACTTACGAGGTCAGGTAGAATAAATAAAAATTCACTAATGATAACCCTATATGAGAACTAATTTAATGGCCACACATTTTCATTTACACATTAACAGTAATAGCAAGTTTTTCACTATACACCTTTTCTATTGCTTTGGCAATATTTATGTTCCTATGTTCCTTATTTCCCATTTATCCTCACAGTTTTAGTCAAATATTTAGTATATGAATTATGAAAAAAGGGCCTACTAGATTTTAATGTATTGTAAAAATTATCAAAGTCACTTCTGTTTACTCATTTGCATTCCTCCTTGCATTTTCTCAGTCCTTCTAAATTGCGTAAATACATACTTTTCATCATTTACTTTTTGTTCTGTGAGATACTCTATTGATTTTTATCAATACTGAAGCTCAATGCCAAGTTAAGGGAAATTGCCAAGGTTGGAAACATTTTTCTTATGAGTTCAGAGGATCTTGAAACTCAAGGTCACTTTGAGATAATCTGAATATTTCTAGGATTTTAAGCTACAAAAAAATAACCTAGACACCTCACCTGTAAGGGAGGATAGGATGGGATGGAATGGCTCATCCTAAGTCCATCTACAATTCATTCTGGGCTCTGGGCAGGTCTCCTTGGGCCCTACTTATGGAATTTTTATCAAGAGATCAGTGGTGTCTTTCCATTCACATACCACAGGGACATCTAAAGCTTCGAGAACTGACCTGCATGATGAGACTGGAATAAATGTTTTAACTTCGCAGAAAGTTGTAATATGTGGGAAGCATTTAGTCTTGTTGAAATTTTAAGTGTGTAAGATACTGTGTCTCAGAAGCCAAGCTATTATAAATCCCCAAAGGGAGTCCCTCTACAGATTTAATCACAGGCATAATAAAAGAAAGTAACCTGCCCTTCAGGTGTCACATAACTATATCTTAAGATAATGAAAGAGGACTTTAGTACGAACAGAGTTGACAGGACACCAAAGGCATCCATCCATGCATTCATTCTGTAAACATTTAATGAACCCCTCTATAAGGCCAGGCTGTTTATTAAGGACTTGGAAATGAAAAATTACCAAGACATGTTTCCTGACCCAAAGAATACAAGATTTCATAAAGGAGAATGAATGAAGTTGAGTGTAAGAGTAGCGTAAAAAATTCAGAACAGTCAAAAAACAAAACTGAGAATCACTGTTTTAGGCATATCAAAGGTTTCCAAAAGACAACTCTGTGCCAGGTTCCATTCTAAGTGGTTTGCAGGCATTGACCCATTTAGTCCTCATTGTTCTCCATGAAGGAGGAACCTGAACCTCTGAGGGGTGAAGGAACTTGAGCAAGGTCACAAAGCTAGTGAACGGGGAGCCAGCGTTTGAACCAAGGCGGTCTGACTTAACATTGTACTAGTAATGGCAACGCAACACTGCTTCTCAATGTTTATAACTGACAAAGAATTCAGATTTGAAATACGTTAGGAATTCCTACAATCCGGCAAGAGGCAGACATTCCAAATGGAAAAACAGGCAAACTGCATGACCAAAAATTTCTCATCAGTTTAACCTGGGATAGCAAGAGAGCAAAGAGATGTTCAATCTGGCAGTGTTGAATAAAATCGAGACCACATATATCCAACTAGTTCATTCTATTTCTATGAAAATAACTACATATGGTCCACAGACATCCATATACAAGTAGAGGTGTGGAGAAGAGTTGAAAGAACATGTTAAATGCACAGAAGATTCAGATAGTTATGACAATCCTAAGTGATAAGGTCTCATTCTTAAATACGATATTATCACAGCTAGCACTAATTAGTACTTATTACTTCCCAGATATTATCTCCAAGGACTTTATTAACTCACAAAAATGAGTTAGGAACTATTGTTACCCTAATTTTACAAATGAGAAAAATTGAGTCACAGAAGGACAAATATGTTTCTTCCAATCATAGAAATTTTAAATGCTGAATATGGGATTTGAATCTACAACTATATACTCAAACCTCTTCATATATTCTTAGTGATTATATTATATCCCCAAACCAGTGATGTGTTAGGAGTCAGAAATAAGATGTATCAGAATCTACATGATGGTTTGGAGTGGGGAGG
Organism: Ursus maritimus; assembly: GCF_017311325.1. NCBI lineage: Eukaryota > Metazoa > Chordata > Mammalia > Carnivora > Ursidae > Ursus > Ursus maritimus. Next base: position 42,567,953 of record NW_024424230.1, on the reverse strand, counting down.
ACATGTCTGAGGCTCAAATAGACATTGCACATCCACAGACATTTGAAAAATCATGACAAACATGTGAATGGCTCATCTGCCTCCAGTGACCTCTTCTGTAGGATAAATTGAATTCAGCTGTGGAACTGGGATTTGAGTAAGACCTAATGGAATAGTAAAGACAGGTCATGTTTCTGAGTTTCTACCATATGCCACTAATGGCTAAATACTTCTATATATGTTATCACACTTCATGTTAAACTTTGAAGTAGGTATTATGAGCCTTGTTTTGGAAATGAAAACTAAGACGCAGGGAAGCTAAGTACCCTCCCACTGTCACACATTGTGGAGCTGTGACAGAAACTCATCTAGTTTCAAGGCCAATGGTCTTCTCACTGCATCATCTCTAAAATGGGTCAGATGGTCCTCCCATCTCATGAACTATTTAAAGATCAGTGTTCCTAGCTCTAGTTAGGCTGAAAAGATTAATGGTACATTACTAACTTATGTGAGTAACAGCCATCAGTGACCACACATACAAGGAATTGCATTCTAAATCTTATAATTTTTACTTTTCGTTTTCCAACACGAAGTATTTTGGATCAACATTTTTTGGTGCCTGTTTGAGGTTGGGAGAGTTTCTAATTTACACATGGAATCTTTCATTCTTTTAAGATATTAAATTTACTTTGTAATAACTGACTTTTTCTTTATACCTGTTTCTACTTTCCAACTGGTCTAAAAATAAGTGGGTTTTTAAATACAGTGGCACATACTCCAATACTTCACCCTTCATTTCTGGGCTCCTTCCTTTCTACCAGAAGCTGTCTTCCAAATCTCAACAAATAAAGACTTTCTTTCTCTATTTCTCCAGCATTACTCTATCTTGACATACAGGGCGAGTACTTATTTTACCTGAGGGAAGAGGGGAAATGGATGGTTGAAACTGCTTCTCCATGTTTATCAAAACCCACCAGAATTTTTGCCAGCTGTGTGAGTGTAATACAGCATAATTAAAAAGGGATTTTGAAATTAGACAAACCTGATTGTGACTCTCAGGTCTGCCATTTATAATCTGTGTGAGTGACAATGGGCAGATAATTCTCCAAACCTGGTTTTTACAACTTTAAAAATAATGTAATTATCCTTACCTTTTTGGGTGATTTTAAGGATTCTAAAAAATATATGTAGCTTGGAGGGCAGTCCAAGATGGTGCCCCAGGAGATCCTGAACTAACTTCCTCCTGTGGACACACGATCTACAACTATAGATGGAAAAATTTCCACTGAAGGAGACCTGAAAGCTAACTGAACAGCTCCTTCAAAATAATGAAAAGGTCACACAGAGATGGATAGAAGAGTCAGAAATACGTTGTTACCAAAACCTCAGCCCCAGTATAGTGAGCCACCAACAAGAAGGATCTCACACAGCAAGAGCTCCCCAAGAAGGGAAGAACTGGTGTTCTACAGCAGGCACTATAACCCTTGGGACCTGCACTAGAGAGACAAGACCCCTAAGACATCCAGCTTTGAAAAACAAGGCTTATGTCCAAGAGATCCAAAAAGCTGTAGGCAATGGAGATTCCACTCTTAAGGCACCTTTAAACTGACTTAAGGCCCAGAACAAAAGCAGTTTAAAAAGTGCCTAGACTACTTGTGATGGAGATCCATTTGCTAATCTTAGAATATCTGCCAGAGGATCAGGAACCTACTGGGACTCTCTAGATGGAGGAAGTGGTGCCATTTCTGTATTCCCACTCTACCTTGCTAGCACTGGCAAAACACACAGTTCCTGCACTCTCCAGCTGCCCTGCTAAAGCCAGCAGGTTCCCAGTTACACAACACCTTACACCTGTCAGAACTGCCATTACCAAAAAGCCAAGAACTAACAAGGATTGGTGAGGATGTGGAAAACGGAACCCCTATGAATTGTTAGTGAGAATATAAATTCATACAGCTACTATGGAAAACAGTATGGAAGTTCCTCAAAAACTTAAAATGGAACTACTGTATGATGCAGCTATTCCACTTCTAGGTTCTTATCTGAAGAAAATGAATATGCTGACTCAAAAAGACATGTATCCCTATGTTTGAAACCTCACTTATAATAACCAAGATATGGAAGCAATCTCAATGTCCATTGATCAATGAATGGATAAAGATGTGGTGTATGTGTGGATACACATAATGGAATGCTAGCCATTAGAAGAATGAAATCTTGCCTTTTGCAAAACATGGATGGACCTAGAGGATATTAGGACGACAACAGGGGATTTTGTTTATATCTTAAAAAACAGAACATTAAAAGGATTATCCATCAAGACCAAGTGGGATTCATCCCTGGGATGCAAGGGTGGTTCAACATTCACAAATCTATCAGTGTCACAGATCATATCAACAAGAAAAGAGTCAAGAACCATATGATCCTCTCAATTGATGCAGAAAAGCATTGACAAATACAGCATCTCTTTCCGATTAAAACCCTTCAGAGTGTAGGGATAGAGGGTACATTCCTCAATTTCATATAAAAACCATCTATGAAAAAGTCCGCTATGAAATCATTCTCAATGGGGAAAGTTGGAGAGCCTTTCCTTAAGATCAGGAACACGACAAGGATGCACACTTATTATTAATATAGGTACTAAAGTTCCTGCAACAGCAATCAAGACAAAAAGGGATATAAGTATCCAAATGCAAAAGAAGAAGTCAAACTCTTTCTTCACAGATGACAGTGAGACTTTCTATAGAAAACCCTAAAAGACTCCAAATCCCAAACTACTAGAACTTCATAGAGGAATCTAGTGCAATGTGGCAGGATACAAAAATCAATGCTCGAAATCAGTTTCATTTCATAGCACGAACAATGAGACGAAGAAAGAAAAAATTAGGAATCCATCCCATTTATAGCACCAAAAATCATATGTTATCTCAGAATTAACTACTAGACTCAAAGGATCTATATATCTAGAAGCACAAATCACTCTTGAAAGAGTGCCACAACACAAAAAGATGGAAAATATTCCATGCTCATGGATCAGAAGAATTAACATAGTTAAAATGTCTATGCTACCCAGAGCAATCTACACTTTCAATGTCATCCAATCAAAATAAATGACATTTTCAAAGAACTGGAACAAACAGCCCTTAAATTTGGTGGGAACCAGAAAAGGCCCAATCGCCATGGAATTGTGAAAAGGAAAAACAAAGTCGGATCACGTGCCAGATTTCAAGCTATACTACAAAGCTGTGATTACAAAGACAGCATGGACTGGCACAAAACAACACAAGACCAATGGAACAGAATAGAGAACCCAGAAATGGATCCCGGCTCTTTGGGCAAATAATCTTTGACAAAGCAGGAAAAATCCAGTGGGAAAAGACAATCTCTTCAATAAATGGTGCTAGGAAAATCGGACAGCTACATGCAAAAGAATGAAACTTGAGCACTCTCTCACACCATACACAAAAATAAACTCCAAATGGATGAAAGACCTCAATGTGAGACAGGAATCACTCAAATTCAGAGGAGAACATAGGCTGCAACCTCTTTGACATCGGCCACAGCAACTTTTTTCTAGACACATTCTCAAAAGCAAGAGAAACAAAAGAAAAAATGAACTTGTGGGATCATTTCAAGATGCTTCTGACAGCCAGAAACAGTCAAAAAACTAAGAGGCAGCCCAACGGAATAGGAGAAGATATTTGCAAATGACACTACAGATAAAAGACTGTATTGAAGATCCAAAAGAATCCTCAAACTCAAACACGGGAAACAAATAATCAAATCAAAAATGGGAAGATATGAACAGACACTTTTCCATAAAGAATACAAATGGCTAACAGACACATGAAAAAATGTCCAAAATCATTAGGCATCAGGGAAATTCAAATCAAAACCACCTTGAGATACCATCTTACACCAGTTAGAATGGCAAAAATGGACAAGGCAGGAAACAAATGAAATGTTGGAGAGGATTTGGAGAAAGGGGATCCCTCCTACATTGTTGGTGGGAATGTAAGTTGGCACAGCCACTCTGGAAAACAGTGTGGAGGTCCCTTAAAAAGTTAAAAAATGAGCTACCCTATGATCCAGCAATTGTACTACTGGGTATTTACCCCAAAGATACAGACATAGTGAAGAGAAGGGCCATATGCACCCCAATGTTCACAGCAGCATTGTCCACAATAGCTAAATCATGGAAGGAGCCGAGATGCCCTTCAACAGATGACTAGATTAAGAAGATGTGGTTCATACATACAATGGAATATTACTCAACCATAAGAACGATTACACAACATTTGCAGCAACATGGATGGGACTTGAGGAGATTATGCTAAGTGAAATAAGTCAAGCAGAGAAAGACAATTATCATATGGTTTCAGTCATTTATGGAACATAAGAAATAGGAAGATCAGGGGGGGTGGGGGAATGGGATAGACCGGTGATGGGTAGTAAGGAGGGCACGTATTGCATGGTGCACTGGGTGTTATACGCAACTAATGAATCATCGAGCCTTACATCGGAAACCGGGGATGTACTGTATGGTGACTAACATAATAAAAAATCATTAAAAAAAAAAAAAGAAATAGGAAGATCAGTAGGAGAAGGAAGGGAAGGATGAAGGGGGGGTAAACAGAAGGGGGAATGAACCATGAGAGACTATGGACTCTAGGAAACAAACTGAGGGCTTCAGAGGGGCAGGGGGTGGGCAACTGGGATAGGCCAGTGATGGGTATTAAGGAGGTCACATATTGCATGGTGCACTGGGTATTATATGCAAATAATGAATCATGGAACATTGCATCAAAAACTGGGGATGTACTTTATGGTGACTAAGATAACAAAATAAAAATGATTAATAAAACAAAACAGACACACACTCATACAGAGGGCCGATGGTCACCAGAGGAGATGCAGGGATGGACGAAGTAGGTGAAGGGAGTTAAGAGATTATGTTCTCATGTCTTATAACTGGAAGATTATGTACAGCATAAGGAATATAATTACTTAACTGGTGACAGATGGTAACTAGACTGTGACCATTTCATAATATACTGAATCACTTCATAGTACACCTGAAAAACAATGCTGAAGGTCAATTATTCTTCAACAAAATTTTTAAATGGATCAAAAAAGGGGGGGGGGTTGGTTTTTTTTTTTTTTTTTTAAGAGTTTACTACTGTGGAAAGACTGCTAATTGACATCCAACATCTGTCTCCTCTTAAAAAAAAAATAATAATAATTGGCTCATGTTGCCCAGGTAGAAAACTAAATTTCCCAACTTTGCATCTCAGTACATCTAGTATGTTCCTGATATTAGGCCGTAAACTGGTGTTATACCTTTCTGATGCTTGGTATCTAGATGTAATGTCTGGAGGTTCAGCAGCCATCCTGAAATGCAAAGTAACCCTGAGGACAGAATCCAGGTGACACAGCATAGAGATGGAAAAATACCAGACCCCTGATGATTTCTTAAAGGCACATACTAGTTAGTCCTGGGCTGCCTACTTCTAAATGTTCTTATTTAAGTTACCTTTTTTGAAAGGGGTAGTCACTCTAGGACACTGTTGCAAGTAACTGAATACAATTTCTAAATGCTACAACTGCTATTAGAACATACAAAGTCATTTTTTAAAAATCCTTATCACTTAAAAATGGTTAACTAGAATTCATACTAACACTCTTAGGTGAAAAATCTCTTGAAAGCCCTTATAATCTCATGACTTGTGTAGTAGGCTACATAATGCCCCCCACCCCACTAAAAGATATTCATGCCCTAATCCCTGGAACCTGTGAAAATTATCTCATGACTGGTGGGGGGTGGGGGGAGCTGTGCTTGGTATATGTGATTAGCTTGAGAATTTCATAAGATATGTAAACAACCGGAGATGGGGAGATTTATTCTCATCTGGGTGGGCCCCAAATGTAGTCACAAATGACTTTATAAAAGGAGAGGCAGAGTGAGATTTGACAAAGAGGAAATGGCCATGTGAGCACATAGGCAGAGATTAGAGTGATGTGGCCCCAAGCCACAGAATGCTGGCAGCCACAGAAGCTGGAAGAGGGGGGCGCCTGGGTGGCTCAGCCGTTAAGCATCTGCCTTCAGCTCTGGTCATGATCCCAGGGTCCTGGGATTGAGCCCCGCATCAGGCTCCCTGCTCCACGGGAAGCCTGCTTCTCCCTCTCACACTCCCCTTGTTTGTGTTCCCTCTCTCGCGGTCTCTGTCAAATAAATAAATAAAATCTTTAAAGAAGCTAGAAGAGGCAAGAAGATATGCTCTCCTGTAGCCTCTGTGGGGAACATGGCCCTGGCAACAACTTGATTTCAGCTCAGTGATACGGATTTCAGGCTTGGCTTCTAGAACTGGGGGGAAAAAGTGTCCTTTTAAGCCACCAATAGAAAACAGACATAGGTGATAAACTCCTTGACATAGTCTTGGTAAGAGTTTTATGGATCTGACTCTAAAAGCAAAGACAGCAAGAGCAAAAAATTAAAGGGAACTACATCAAACTGAAGAGCTTCTGCACAGCAAAAGAAATCATTAACAAAATGAAAAGGCAACATACTGAATAGAAGATATTCACAAATCATATACCTAATAAGGGGTTACTATCAAAAATACATAAGCACTTCATATAACAGAAAAAAAAAAATCCAGTTAAAAAATGGGCAGAGGTTCTGAAAGACATTTTTCCAAAGATGACATCCAGATGGCCAAGACACATGAAAAGATGCTCAGCATCATTCATCACCAGGAAAATGAAAATTAAAACCACAATAAGATACCACTCACACCTGTCAGAATGTCTGGAATCAAAAAGAATGAACAAGTGTTAGCAAGGATGTGGGGAAAAGGGAACCCTCACGCACTGCTGGTGGGAATGTAAACTGGTGCAACCACTGGAGGTTCCTCGAAAAATGAAAATAAAGCTACTGTATGAGCCAGCAATTCCACTTCTTGGTATTTACCCAAAGAAAATAAAAACACTGATTTGAAAAGATTTCTATACCCTCATGTTCACTGCAACATTTATAACAGGCCAAGATGGGGAAACAACCTGTGTTCACTGATGGATGAGTGAATAAAGATGTGGTGTGTACATAAAGGAATACTACTCAGCCATAAAAAAAACCTTGCCATTTGCAACATGGATATATGTATATATACACATAATGTGCCTAACAGTCGGCTAGCATATAAAACCTCAGTGAATGGCCATCATAACCATGGCTGTGTGACCTTGGACAAGTTACTTTGCCCTCCTCTTACAAAATGTCCAGCCAGCTAGCAACTGAGCCAAGCCCGGAACACTTTTTTAAATAAACAAGCATTATTTTTATTTATGTACTTGTTTTTCAGAGAGAACAAGAGTATGTGCAAGCAGGGGGTGGGGGAGGGAGGGAGAAAATCTCAAGCAGGTTCCATGCCCAGGGTGGAGCCCCACAAGGGGCTCAATCTCATGACCTTGAGATCATGACCTGAGCCAAAAATCACAAGTCCGACACTTGACCGACAGAGCCACCCAGGCACCCCTGGAACATAATCTTTTAAATTTGCCTATGCTCCATTCCCTTTGGGTTCTCCCATTCTTTCCTGCTTCTAGCATTTCAAGTCGGTCTTTTTCTGGTTCCTGCCTCTTTACTCACGCAAGTATTTTTTATTCCATCAATGATGAATTTTTTTTTGATAGTGTCCACAACATCTATAGACCCATTTGGAATCTGGAACATATTCTGATAACCCAGAGCAAGGTTAAAAAAAATCTTAGGAGTTTATTTTTAGCTTCACAACCTTGGGTTCTTCACACTTTACATAGTTAGTTTATCATAAGAATGGTAATGTTGAAAGAAATTTCTTTTGAGCAAAGCAGCAGTTGAAAAATTGTTGCAAGAAGTCGCAGCAGTCATAAGACTATTGCTGAGCATGGGTTTATTAGAAAGTAAAATAAACAGCATGCTTCATGCGGACTTCATCTTCATTAAACATTCATACTGGAAATGCTTACCTTGTCTACAGCCAAAGTGTTCCAAGACTTTGGGAAAGCAGTGTTATGTAAAATCTTCAAATATGTTAGCGTAAGCAGTTTGGCCTTCAAATGATTTCCACCTTGGGGCAGGATATGAGGGTGAGGAAGGCATCTCAGAAGAGAGTGAACTGACTTGCATTCTACCATACAGAGAAATGTAAATAAAACTCAAGAGGCCTTTACAACCACTGCCATCATGGTATGTGAGTCACTTGGCTTAATATGTTAAGAGGATTAGCGCTAAAGCTGCGTGAACTTTGAAAGAGCCCAATGAAGCTTCTGTGCTTTCCAGTTTAAATTGGTCCTCAGCAAGACCGCTCTGATCATCAGGAATTTGGCAGCCCGGGTATTCTGCCACATTCTCCAAAGCAAGGTCGAGCCCCCTGGGTGTCAACCCTGTAGCCTCCCGTTTTATTTGAGGTAGAGATAGAGAGAGGAATAGAAGGGGAAAGGGCAGGGATCACCAAGGAGGTCCCAGTGAAAGCCAAGATCCAAATTACTTCTTCATGCTTTCCCAAAGATCACACAGTTTAACCAAATTAAATTAAAAAACCACCACCCAGCTGTTGATCTTGCTTATGGCTTAAAGGGTCAAAAGGAAAGCCCTTTCTCTACTCATTTAAGCTAGAGAGGGCTTCAGGGAGCAATGCATGAATCATCCTCACAGAAATAAAGGCATCGCACCGTGTGGTTCATATGGAAAACATATTTGCGGTGGGGGACTTGCAGTAAAATGGCTCTTTCATTAATAAAACCCCTCAAATGTCTACCTTTGTGCTTCAACTTAGCAAACGTGGAGTTGATCAACTACAGAGGCATGTTGAAGAATCTTCACGTCACAGATGGATTATTACGTGTGACCAATGATGCTGAATGCCCACATACAAAAGCACACGTATGTGTCTGGGCATCCGGCATGCCCACGTGTATTTGTATAGCTGTAGGAGCAGCATAAAACACACTCCCGGCAAACACAGGCTAAAAAAGAAAACCTCCTTTAAGGCATGCCACCTCCAGATAGATTTCACCGGGCCTTTTGCTGGGGATGCCAATGGATTTGGAATGAGTTTAAATGAAATGCATCATTCAGGAAGCAGCTGGGGAACCTGTTCCCCTGACTCTCCAGGGTGTCCTTTGAAGCTCCTGCTTCTGCTTCAAGGATATCAAATAACAGGAACACTGCTTTGTCTCCAGAAGTGGTATTTAAAAAAAAAAAAAAAAAAAGGACTGCTTAAATACTTCAGCCAGTGCTATGTCACCATCACAAAAGGCAGTAGCTGAGAATAGCAGTCAGTCCAGCAAAAGGAATTTTAAAGAACTCAGTACCACTTGCCAGTTGAGAAGGCTTCTAGATTCACAGGTGGATGCCTTCCACAAAGTGAGTATGATCTAGATCATTTTAGGATGCAAAGAGGAATAAAAAAGCAAATGCTACTTGATAGCTTTGCAGCATTAGTCCAGAGACAGCAAGGCTCTGTCTTTATATTTCCTTGTGATTTTTTGCCACAGCAATGGGTTTGAGTAATAACTCTGTCATGTTCTCTCTCTCCCGTCCTATGTCCACTGGTACTAAGTGAATTCGTGAAGAAACCCAGAGTTGTTTTGACATAATAGAAAATTATAGAACCAATGATTTTTTTTTTTAATAGCAGAAAACATTGTATTTTTAACAAGCCATGACTTCTCAGCTGAAAGTGACATAATGCAGGATCAACTGTATGGGCTCACATGCTCACTCATCACAGATGTATTTTGATTTATAATTATGTCATGTGAAGAGCATTGCTGGGGCCCATTCCAGACAGACTGGAACACCCACCACACCATGCAACAGAACTGTAGTAGTTAACTCCTTTAGGGACTTTCCTGCAAAGTTGTTTTTGTTTTGTTTTTTTGTTTTGTTTTTTTTGAAACCAAAACCAACAAAGAGATCAAATGTGTGCAGCATTGCTCAAGGGTTACTGGAAATCTCTGCAAACTCATTAAAATGGAATTCTAAAAAAATGAAAACAAAACTGTCCATTTATGTAGCTATTAAAATTTGCTTTGCACATTTTGCTAGATTTTAATTAGAACTTCAGATCTTAAGAAAGTAGGTTGATTGACCAGGCAATTCTGAGTTTTTGGCAGAAGATGCAATACCAAATCTGTCTTTTGATATCGACTCTCACTCTATGTTGCTTATGATCTGACCTGAAATGCTTAAAAGATCCAAGATGGCTGTCTTATTTAAGCCTGTAGCGTTTGGCTTAGGTCCAACATTCTTGCCCAAGGTTAGCAGGAAAGAGGGTTCCATAAAACCATTAACTCTGAAAGAGGAAATATATAAATGGACAATGGCCAGACCATACATAAAAACAGAACTTTCCCTAAATAGCCAAAGCTATTGAGGGTTTTTTGTTGTTGTTGTTTTGTGTGTGTGTGTGTTTAAGATTTTATTTATTTGAGAGCAACAGAGAGAGAGCTAGCCCACAAGGTGGGGGGGAGAGGGGAAGGAAAGAGGGAGAGGGAGAAGCAGACTCCCAGTGCTGGGCTCAATCCCAGGACCCTGGGATCATGACCTCAGCTGAAGGCAGACACTTAACCACTGACCGAGCCACCCAGACACCCCTGAGAGTTTCTTTTTGAGAAGAACAAAGCTGCAGCTATCATAAACTTCTCATTTCAAGATGTACTACAAAGCTATAATAATCAAAACAACATGGTACTGGCAAAAAACGGTTTGACGGAACGAGAAAGAAACTGGAAATAAATCTATATTTACACAATTTGTGACAAAGGAAGCAAGACTATACAATGGGGGAAAAGAGTCTCTTCAATAAATGGTGCTCAGAAAACTGGACAGCTACATGCAAAAGAATGAAACCGGACTGCTTTCTTATACCACACACAAAAAATAAACTCCAAATGGATTGCACACCTAACTGTAAAACCTGAAACCATAAAACTCTTCAAAGAAAACATAGGCAGTAATCTCTCAGACACAGGCCTTAACATTTTTCTGGATATAGCTCCTTACAGCAAGGGAAACAAAAGCAAAAATAAACTACTGGGACTATATCAAACTAAAAAACTTTTGCACAGTGAAGGAAAACCAACAAAACTAAAAGGCAACCTATGGAATGGAAAAAGACATTTGCGAATGATTATCCAATAAGGGGTTAACATCTAAAATATATACAGAACTCCCACAACAGCGAAGAAAAAATAATCCAATTAAAAAGTGGGCAGATGTGGGGCGCCTGGGTGGCACAGCGGTTAAGCGTCTGCCTTTGGCTCAGGGCGTGATCCCAGCGTTATGGGATCGAGCCCCACGTCAGGCTCCTCCGCTATGAGCCTGCTTCTTTCTCTCCCACTCCCCCTGCTTGTGCTCCCTCTCTCGCTGGCTGTCTCTATCTATCAAATAAATAAATAAAATATTAAAAAAAAAAGTGGGCAGATGACCCAAACAGACTTTTCAAAGATCTACAGATGGCCAAGACACCTGAAAAGATGTTCAACATCACTAATCATCAGGGAAATACAAATCAAAACCACAAGGAGATATCATTCTCATACCTACAAGGATGGCTGGTATTGAAAAGACAAAAAGTTAAGTGTTGGCAAGGATATAGAGAAAAGGGAATCCTCTTAACCTGTTGGTGCAGCCACTGTGGCAAACAATATGGAATGTCCTCAAATCATTAAAAATGGAAATACCATACAATCCAGTATTCCACTTTGTATTCCCCCAAAGAAAATGAAAACAGATTCAAAAAGATATATGCCGTGTGTTTATTACAGAATTATTTACAATAGTCAAGATGTGGAAGCAACCTAAGTGCCTATTGATTGATGAATGGATAAAGATGGTGTGTGTGGGGTTGTGTGCTGGGTGTGTGTGCATGTGTGTATAACAATATTAGTTACAAAACAAAAAAAAATCTTGCCCTTCTTGACACCATGGTTGGACCTAGAGGGTATCATACTAAACAAAAGAAGTCAGAGAAAGAAATACCATATGACTTCACTTTTATGTGAAATTGAAATAAAAAACCGAAACAGAATCTAATACAGAGAACCGGTGGTTACCAGAGAGATTGGGGGGGGGGGGGAAAATTTCCAGTTATGTCAGGGAGACAAAAAGTACATACAGGGAATAGAGTCAATATTGTAATAATGTAGGATGACAGTAACTGCATTTATCATGAGAATTGCACAATATATACAATTGTTGATTCACTATGTCATACGCCTGAAACTAATATAACATCGTATGTCAACCATACCTCAATTAAAAAAATAAAAATAGAACTGTGACCCATGACCAGCAATCTATCCAGGAAATACCCTTTATAATCATCAGTCCAGGAAACCTGTCTATGATAGATCAGACTTGTAGCAAGTCAGACTGCTATTTCTAGTAATAATCCAGGAAAACAGTAACTTTTGTAACCATCAGCCCCAAATGGCCAGGACTTGATGAATACCTGACCACCCCTAACCAGTCACATAGGATACTCACTTCTAGTTAGCCTGTCAACACAAAATTCTCTTTGTGATTCCTTGATTTTAGGAAACGGCCATATTATTATGATTTATACATTTGGAAAAGGGACAAAAACCTATGTTTAGGATCCAAACAGTGAATCTACATCCAGTCAGGNAAAGAGAAACCTCTCCATGTGTTTATAACACAGGAACCTCAAGACAAGACCTTGATTATGGGAGAGTTGAAATTGAGGTTGAAGGGAGGGGTGGTAGAAGAAGCTAAGAGACCATTTGTTAATCTAGGATCAGGAAGGCACCACCTTCCTGGACTCGATCCTCTGAGTCCACACAGACTGATACTTTGATGGAACCATACTACTCCTAAGCAGAAAAATGAGAGCTGTGACCCTATTTTGCTACTAAATTGCCAGCAACAACACTAGAGCCCGTGTCCACGGGTAACCTCAGCAACGGCTGTCCCCACCACAGGCATTCCAATATGGGTTTTCCTCTTCCCAGGAAGCTCTACAATCTCCCACCAGGGCCCTTCACTGGAAGGGCATACCAGGAGGACAGCTGGCAAAGACGGCTTGGAAGATGGAGTTTGCAGTCTTCCAACCCCTAGGGTGAAGGGAGAGCAAGCGTGGAGCTGATAGCACAGGACCACCAATACTGCCCAGCACAGATAAACGGGTTTGGGCCTGGCCTGGATCATAAATCCAAACCAGAATAGTCTAACTTACTAAACTTGCTCTTTAAAAAAATAAAGCTAAGCCCATGATAGTAGGTTGCCATGACCCTGAATGTTCCTAGGAGGAAATGAATGACAGAGGGCTAGGCCCCATCCTCCCCACTTCTAATGTCACCGGCTTGGGGATGAGCCCAGGGTGGAGGGGGGATGGGAGGGCAGGGAGACACCACACTAAAGGAGAACCTTTGCAAAAGTTCTGAACCCTGATTATAGCTGACAGTTACAGGTGGAAGCTATATTCCTCTCATGCACATGAAGTTCTGACACCCCACCCTGTTTTTGACTCACCCTAGATCTGGAAAGAGTCTCTACTGCTCTTTACAAAAGCTATCGACAGCCCATCCATTGGAAGATGCATTCCCCCAAAGAATCAGGGCAAGAATTTGTAGGATTATATTCTGGGGCCATTAGTGGAAGACGGTGAGGATGGACAAACAGATCTCTTTTCAGGTTCCATTTATTTCAGCCATCATTTACTGGGTGTTGCCCATTACGCAGGCACTACTTCAAGCACAGGGAATGCGAGAGAACAAATCCCTGCCCTCATATAGCACACATTCTAGGGGGGCAAAGGGAGACACCTGTATGATTAAAATGTGGTATTAGGGAAGAGCAGGAAGGGGGAGAGACGGTACAGAGGCAGACTTTGCCATCTTAGGTAGAGGGAAGAGCTTCCTTGAAGAGCTAGTTCAGCAAATACATCAAGAAAGTGAGCGAGGAAGTCCCCTGAACACCAACGTAAGATCTGCCTGGCAGAGGAAATTGCAGATTCAAAGCCCCTGAGGCAAGATAGGCTTGGTGTGTTTAGCAAACAGTTTCGTGTGGCTAGAAGAGAGAAGTAGCAGTGGGGTAAGAATGAAGGTCACATCACAGGCAGCTCTGAAGGCCATTTTAAAGTATAGCTCTTCCTTCTGAGCTGGAAGGCACTGAAGGATTTAGCCCAGAAGAATGACAGGATCACCGTGGGAGCTATAGATAAGTGGGTGGAGCGGGTTATGTGGGGATGCAGTTGGTGAGGGTAGAGGCAGGGAGACCAGTTCAGGCCCCAGTGCAATATTCCAAATGAGAGATCCTCCGAAGTGGTGGTAGTAGAGGTGTTAAGTAGCTTGGTCACATAAATAGAAATAGGAAATTACTCAGGCTAGCCAGAATTATATCTGCAACACTCCACTGAAAAATCTATTATAAATATATCCTCTTGTGATGCCAGGTTAGCAGTATCATCTTTAGACCTACATATTATACCAAAATTCACTTATTTGCAGTCTCTATGCCCCAACTGCTTCGTTTTGCCTGAAAATGTGTTACTCTTAGATAATAAGACAAATAACTAAATGCATTTCACATAGAGCACCTATCCTTTTACTCGCTTATGGTGCGTTTTCCAAGTCAGGACTCTTTTAACAGAAAACGACTTTGTGAATACTTACATTCAGCTGCAGTTTTAGCACCCACCAACGAAAATACATAATGACAAAAAGCTACTATAAAATCAGTAATGCTTGAAAATGCCATATTTTATAAGTACAACAGCTTCTCCACTCAACTGAAAAGTAATTGCAGGTGTATGCCCAAAATCAAAGACTTATAATTCACTGACCGCATGTACACAGTGCATAGGGTTTCAGAGACCCTTCGTCATTGTCATGGAAATAGCCTCTGCAGAAAGTGAAATCTCAGCTTTGTGATACTCCAAATCCAATCAGAAGTCATTTGAATATGAAGATCAACTGTCACAGAAGACAGATAGGAAAAGAATTTAGAAGTCACAAATTGATTAACAAAAGCTAGCCACCACGGTTTACATGGGTGGAGGCCGTGGAATTTTTCTTGAAGATGATCAAGGAGTGTGCTATCCTCATACCTAAGGTGGTAGGGTAAGGGGATCAGTCCCTTCAGTAAGCTGTGGGTTCCATGGTGTAATGATTAATGAAAGGAAGCTCACCTTACATATCACCAGTTCTAGGTCACATGGGGAACCAAAATATTTGGTTAATTAACAACATTCTGCAGCAAAAGAGGGAACTTAAATCTTGGCAGGCAAAACCACAGTGGTTTCCTTAGAGGATGAATTCTTTACAAAGAAATTAAGTAAACCGTACCTCCTGGCACTCATTTTTCCTGTTAGATTTAGAAATAACCTATATATACATATATATCTATATAGATATATATAGGAGGTATTTGGGGTATTAATATGTAAGAGGATCTGACATAGTAGGGTTTTCTAATGCAGAAGTCCCAGGATTTTGATGGAAAATCTACTTAAGGGATTTATTTAGACTTAAAATTCAACCTGAATTCTTATAAAGTTACATAGAATACTGAAATGTTTAAAGAAGTGCTTCTCAAACCTTGCCATACTTCAGAATCACCTGGCGAGCTTGCTAAAACACAGGGCTAAAACGAGCCCGAGTCTCTTATTCAATAGACCTAGAGTGGAGCCCGAGAATCTACATTTCCAATCCACATTCTCAGGGGATGCTGATGCCGGCCCAGGCACCACATCTGGAGGAGCGCTAATTTACAGGCTCTTAAGATTCACTTTATAAGGTGTATTAGACATGAAAATGCCTTATGAACTTCGGAACTTAGGAACTTTGTTAAACCAGATTACTTTAAAAAGGAAATATTAAATTTATAAATGCAGCTTAAACTATTTAAAGGTTAATGATCTAAGTTTGTAAATGATACCAACATTAGTAGCCTAAAAAATTTACCAGTGTTCCATACAGAATATGAAGACTTAGAAGTTTGAGAAACTTAGGTTTTGGAATGACCAATTTCATGAAACGGAGTAGTGTATGTAAGATCCAAGTCACCTCCGAAAAATCCTTGTACACAAAACTCACTAGACCAAAAAAAAACAAAAACCAAAAACAAAAAAAAACCCAAAACCCCAGCACTGACAGTTGTTACTCATTTTCCCTGGGCTTCCCAGCCCATGAACTGGAAAACTTTGGCATGAAGGACTAGCTAAATGTGCACCCTTTCTCTAAACCATTTGATGCCTCTTCAAATGGTCCCACTCCTCTGCTCAGAGTCGGGGCCTGGTTGAAAGACAGTGGACTGAACAAAGAGTCCACATCCTGATCGACTTTGTCTGCCACAGGAATGAATCTCCTGCAAACGCTCTGGGAGCTTTTCTCTCCAGCTCCCCTGCTAACTGTCATTGTCTTCATGCACTGTCAGAGGACACCACAGAAAGAAGAATGGCATGTCAAGATCAATCTTCCTCCAGAGACACTCCTTGAAATAATGTTGAATAGCTGTGCTTTTGGAAATCTTTACTTCTGAGACCAATTATCTCCCTGCTACAATGTATTCAGCCTTCACCAGCCTGGCTTCTGGACCCAGCTGTTTTCTGTAAGGCCAGATGTACTTTGAATCACAGATGTGATCATTTAAATTAACTAATTTTCTATGTTTTTAAAAAGGGACATTTATCAGCCTTCAGGGAATACAGTCCTTTGGTTCATTTTGCAGGTTAGGAAGCACCTGAAGCTACCCTCTAGTTCGAGAGAAATTCAAGTTAGTGAAGGTCCTAGACGTCCACAGGATTCCATACTCCATTTGGAAGCCAACTCTATTGAACACGAAATGTCAGCTGCGTGAGGCTAGATCCACCCCTATGATATCCTTAGAATTTAGACATATCTGGGTTACCAAAGCAACCTCATATTTTCTGGGGACCTTAATTTTTGGATCTAATCTTAAGTGAAAATTTACAGAAAGCTGTTGCAGAAAAAAATCTATAGTCAATCCTTTGGGCCTCAAAACACAGTAGTACGTGCAACTAGTCTTAGACAAATGCTTCATATCACAAGTTGTGCCATTATGGTAGACATGGGCTAGAATAACAGATTTTGTAAAGAGATGCTTTGAATTCTGGCTTTGCCTTGCCTAAGCCTGTTTACTTATTTTTAAGAAAGGAAAAATACCTACTTAGTGTCTGGGACAGACACAGAAGGTACCTGATAAATGTTAGCTAGGTTTTTTTGTTTGTCCTTTAACCTAACTACTTATCAGAAAACGGTTAATCCCTTTGATGGAATTATGTATGGTCATTAGAAATTGTTATGTAAAACTATATAATGTTATATGTAAAACTATAAAGCCATTAGATTTTAAACTGTTTTAAGAACTAGGAACAAGACAAAAAGCCACCAAATTATTAGTCAATTTTGTGGAACTATGGGTTTTAAAAAGTTATCCTCCCTACTTTTCTGTATTTGGAGCATATTTTAATTTAATCAGAGGCAAATGAACAAATTCAGCACAAAAAATTTAAAATTGTCCATGAAATTGCACTGGCATATCCAACTGCATTAGAAGCAACCAATTGCTCCCGCTATGGTACACAGTCGTATCTTACACACACACACACACACACACCCATGTATCATAACCACAAGAACTGCATTTAAATCATCCCTTACCTTCAAATATTTTCAATAAACCTCTGTAGATCAGGTGGTTATATTTCTTTCCATTTTACAGGTGAGAAAGACTAGGAACTGACCCCCAATTTATTTCTGGAGCTAATGCAGCTGCCCACAACCTAGTGGGGATTATGGTTACTGGTCACCCTGTTTACCTTGCTCAACTCCATGTAAACCTTCATTGACCCAGCTGTGTGCCCAGGGGGTCAGCTACACAGACCTCTGGTGCATCTCCCATCTACAAAATGGTAATGGACACTTCTGCCTGCCCTACCTCGGAGGCTTATAAGACCAATAACCCAGTGCAGGTGAAACCTTATGTAAATTTAAGACATTTTCTTTTATTCTTTTTAAACAAGACTAAAGTCACAAACACGAACTGTAGATAACTATGTGCTTTACATGTTGTTTGGAAGGCAACTGCCTCTTAGTAGGTGCCCCAAAGCAGGAGCTCCCGCTAAGTTCCTCCTGAAAGTGTTAGTAAGAGTTGTACATCTATACAATCTGAGGTTTGGGGAACCTTAGAGGTCATTTATTCGACCTCTCCAGCTATGTGAGTTTATGCACCCTCTGCTTGAGCACTTCAACTGAAAGAGATTCTTCACCGGGGTGGGGGCGGTGGGGGGGCAGACACCCCAACAATTTTCTTTTGGCCTGTGAAAAAGTGTCATTCCAAGTCTAATGATGTCAATAAGCTCTAATAGAAGAGAAAAAGTAGCAATCTTTTTATCTTCAGAAGCTTATAATCAAATACGGTTTAGAAACGGTTTTCCTTTTCAACCTTCTCCTGTGTTTGGATTGCTCATCTGAATGTCCAATTAGGAAGTCTCATCTTTCCTGGGTTTTCATTGAGCATTGTTCCTCCACAGGCAAGAATTTTCATTTTTAAAGTTTCATGCATCAACATAATCCTGTATCATAAAATAGAGTCCGGGGATGGGGGGGAACTTAGCTACTTGGGGGTTAGTTGTGCATTATGGGTAGTAATTTGCAAATACCTTGCCTTGAACCTCAGAACTGGATCTGTAATGAACAAACCCCTGCAAAGTAATGTTGGCAGTGAGTCCTTTCTGGAACACTCCGTCTGGATACCACGGGCTAAGAGAAAGTGTAAGCCTTAGAAGAATCACCACTTTGTTCAGTGGGAAAATGCTTGCTGACATCGATTTAGACCTAGAAATATGGTGAAATCTAAATATGGAAAACGTGCAATTTCACCCATCTTTGTTCAGTTCCGTTATTTCAAGAACTGTGCCCGCAGTTTAGTCTGCAGTGAACAGCATAGCAAAGATGACAAGCTATGTGGCTCTGCCGGTCAACCACTCCTAGGGTTCCATCTCAGATAATGATAGCCCGGAGGTGGTTCTGAGTATTCATTTGCTCCCCCCCCCCCCCCCCAAGGCACAAGCCTGCAAATATCAGGACTGTCCAGAGACATGTCAAGGTTTCATTCAAAAGAAAGAAGAATTCTTGTGAAGAAACACTGCATAGTTAGGAAACAGTTTAATTAGGCTCAAAATGTTCTTTTGCAGTGGTAATGGTTTTAGAATCCATCAGCTCCTCTCACTTACTCAAGCCTCAGGTTACTCATGATAGGAGGCATCCAGCCTAGAGAGCCTTCCATCTCTCTCCACTGACCCAGAGAGTAAAAGGTGGGCTCTGTTTAGAAAAGCAGCAGTCTCTCCCAGAATGAGGGCTTCTGTGAGTATTTCCCAAGGAAATCTTGGCAGCTAATAGACACAACCATAGCGCAGGGAAGCTCTTTTTAATCAGATCGCCTGGGTATCCTTACCCAGCCATCCCCAAATTCCCCAAGCTCTGCCTCCCACAAACTCCTAAGAATTTCAGGAGGCCATTTACCCTAGGTAAATGGAGCTTCCTGCAGACTTATGAACTGAGTTCTGTGAAGAGTAAAAATCCTGGGTTATACAGTGATTTCCCTGTTCACAGCAGCCCACTGAAACCTGTCACCGTGGAGAAATAAATATTGATATTGTGCTCTGAATAAATAGGAGAAGCCCGAATGCAGTTGGCAGGCTTGATTGTTCTGGTTCCAGAAAGGAGCCTGGAGGGAGGGAGGTGGGGAGGTACGAGTGTGGCCAATACAAGATGTTAACACTTTATTAATTCCATAATTTTACTTAGATATTATATAAATACTAGTTTATTAAACTAATGTCAAAACTTTTTCCTTCACTTTAAGCCCATTTCATACCATACCTCAACAAAATTTTAAAAATATGTTGAAAACTGTGGGTTCATAGTCTGCATTATCTCTAATAAGAAACTAGCTTCAAAATATCCAGCAGTCAAAAGTGCAGAGGTGACCATGGATAAAAGGATATTTAAGTTTAAAATTTCTTCATTCTATGAACCTGAAGGATCTGGACTTAAAGTTTCAGTAAGTGCAACTTTTTTTTTTTTTTTTAAAGATTATTTATTTATTTATTTATTTATTTGACAGAGATAGAGACAGCCAGAGAGAGAGGGAACACAAGCAGGGGGAGTGGGAGAGGAAGAAGCAGGCTCATAGCAGAGGAGCCTGATGTGGGGCTCGATCCCAGAACACCGGGATCACGCCCTGAGCCGAAGGCAGACGCTTAACCGCTGTGCCATCCAGGCGCCCCATCAGTAAGTGCAACTTTCTAATAGGATCTTTCTTTTCAGAATCTCATTTATAGAGACAAAACGGATAACCCAAAAATATGAGTTTGGGAAACAGTCATGATAATTCTTTCATGGAAAGACACGGGTCCAAAGAAGCAGTGAAAACAGTAACTAGCAGAAAGGGCAGACTAAGTGGTAATTATGCCTCATGCGGACACCAAAATGGAGGAAGGTGCAGACACCATGGTCCTTGCTGACAAATGTTATCGGCCACAGAGGCTGCAGAAAGGGAGCGGGAACACATCCTGGAGTGTGTGCAGAGTCTGGGCATCTTTCTTGAATGATGACAAAAATCTGACTCAAAGGTCAGGAGGGCTGTCCTGGGAGCAGTGGGGAGGTCCAGGAAAGGGGAAGAAGCTTACTGGGTTCAGCAAAGCTCCCTGCCAGTTCTGTGCTCAATGTCTTCATTCTCCTGGGCAGGTGAACAGTGTGATGCCAGGACCCTGCCAAAGCCAAGGTGATACAGAAAGATGACCAGGGTGGGGGCAGGGGCACAGGGAGAAGAGGCACTGGAAGAGAGTGGGGTGACACAAAGCAAGAAGGGTGGAGGCAAAGTCACCCTCTCCCCTGTGGAGAGGAGCTCCACTAAATGCACCAATCAGAACACTCCCGCTTGGTGAAATTCTAGTCTTTCTTTGTAGTGAGTGCAGGTGGAGCTGATCTTACATCCTCCCTGAGCCTCACTGCCCTTCTCCCACTGGGTTTCTTCTGCTATGAGGACGGGTGGAAAATCAGTGAGGGGCTCAGGGTCTCAGTGAATTAACTCCAAGGTCCTGATAAGGGGCCCTGATTACCTAGCCACACCCCTTACAGACCAAAATATTGTGAGACCTGCATGCCTGCTCCTCACTGCCTCGTAGTGCTATCACCCAGGCATCTGGCCTTGGAACTACGTTTCCCAGGGTCTCAATTCCCTCATGCATGAGGTGATGGAAATGAGCTTAGGTGGTCTACTGCTCACATCCTCCCCACTCTCTTTTTGGGAATTAGTCACAGAGACAATCCATGTCTTTGTTTGCTGTTGGATTGTGGTTTTTATTGTTGCTTGGTTTTGTATTTATGACGGGTTGATTTAATAAAGACTACAGAATACTTTATGAAACTTTCCTTCTAATATATTAGAATCTGGGTTTTAATGTAAAAAAAGATCATACCTAAAAGTTTTTTAAATAAGCAGTTTTAACACTCTTGATCTGTATGTGCCTAACAACCACAAAATAAGCAAAGCAGAAATCAAGAGAAACATTAGGAAATATTAAGATTTTTAACATACCTCTCTCAAATGGAGCGCAATAGTTTTATAAAAAAATTCAAATATGAACATAAAATTCCAAATGGATCAGATACCCAAATGTAAATATAAAATTCCACAAGCACTAGGAAAAAATAAAAACATGATGGATTCTTTATGTAAAAACTAAGTAAGGAGAGCTTCCTGGACTATGACTCAAAAACCAATTTTCTAGCTAGGGCTCAAAATAAGAAATTTGATTACATAAAAATTATACTTTAAAACTCTGCATGGCCAAGAGAAATCAACACAAACAAGCTAAAATGAACTACTGACAAAAAGTGTTTTGCAACATATCTACATAGGGTTATAAAGAGCTTCTAAACATTAAGAAAAACATTAGCAAGCCAACAGGAAAAAATGGGCAAAGGTTATAAGTAAAATGTGAATGACCTTTAGTCAGAGGAAAATATGCTCAAATTCATTCAGAGAATTGTAAATTAAAGCTAGACTGAGGTACCATTTCTCATATATACTGTCAAATATTCAAAAATACAGCAACTTATTCTGTTGTCAAAGTATCATGAAACAGGTACTTTCATACCTTGCTAATAGGAATTCAAAATGGCATAGCTCTTATAAATGTCTGGCAATATTACATCCATCCATCCCTTCTGATCCAGCAGTCAGTTCTGCTTTTGGAATTCTTTCCCAAAGATACACTGACCAAAAAAAAAAAAAAAAAAAGGTATTTGAAGAAAGAAAGCTAGTAGCTATGCAATCATTTATAACTTCAAAAGGCAACCTCATGTCCAGCAATGAAGAACTGGTTGCATAAACCAAGGTTCATCTATACCCTGGAACACGTGTATCTGTGAAAGGGGATAAAGAAAATCTAATGCCAATATGAAATTATCTTCAGGATATATTTGTAAGAGACAATATCAAATAGAAAACACTGAAATGTTTATGAAAAAGCAGAAATATACATACGAATGTATTTTCTCAAAAACAGAAGGATAAACCAAAAACCTAATAAAATGGCCACTAGACAAATTGCAAGAACATGAAAAGAATGAGAATTTCTCTCTAGTAACATATGTAAGGTAGCCAATCACCCAGGTTTCACCCAGGACTGAGGGGTGTCCTGGGACACAAGACTTTCAGTGTGAAAACTAAGAAAATCTTAGGCAAACCAGGACATCTTTAATCACCTAAATTTTAAGGTAAATAGTGCAAATGCAGTATTTTGAAATTGTAAATATGGCAAGACAGATTATATTAATAAGCCAAAACTTTAGCAACATAAAAGGAAAGACTAGTAATCTATAAAATTGAAGAAATGAAAAAGAATAGATGTGGATTCAACGGAATTTCTGGGATCACAAAGGCAGCAGTGATGGCATTTTTTAATCTTCCAGAATGCCCAGAAAAATGGACAGAGCAGCTAGAAATGCAAAATCAAAACAGCACAGGCAACATTTACAGCAAAATTAAATGACAAAGTATCCCCACGATCCTGAAACTAGAAAGGCATGTAGACAAAACATGGTATCAGTATCTGTGGAGACAGAGGAGGAAAGCAACACAATATCTACTAGACCTGAAAATGGAAGAAGCCCTAAAGGATCAATAGGTATTACTGGAAAGTGTGACAAGTCAAAAGAAAATTGGGAAGGTTTTGAACACTCACAGGTAATTATAAGGTATGCATCTGAAGGAGATGGAGCTCTGGGAATGGGAGCTCACAGAAGTGAACAGATAAAGCCCCCTTTCAGCAAAATCCTCATCCTGAGACTGCGGGTGGTGAGGGTGGGAGACAGCCTCCAAATTTTAAGTCAGAATTCATAGAAATAAAGGATAAATGAAAATAGAAATAAAAGTAAAACAAAGAGATACAGTATCTCAGAAAGCAGAGGGTCGTATTTATTGAATTTTGAATTTGTAAACACTGACATTTTTTTAAAAAGAAGGTTTAGAAATGTGAAGCAAGACTAACCTGACCTACCCTGACCTCCTAAGAGTTCAGTAAATCTAACATCACACGGGTATGAGCAATTAAGAGAATTGTATTAAATTCCACAGGATGAAACAAAACCACAGACCAAGGAGTACAATTCCAATAAGAACAGCCATGACGCAGAAGAAAACTGTAACCAACTATTTCCAACAAGTCAAATGAAATTCTTAAATCTAATTTAAAAATTGAAGACCACCACAAATTAGGATTTAAGAATTCAGATATGGGGTGAGAAGAATTAGATACGATTTCAGAAATAAAACCTGAACTAGAATGTACATGAGAGCAAACAGATAATGATTTAAGTAAAAGGCAAAGAAAATGTACAAAAGAAAACAAAGGGATAACAAGTATTTGAGAGAGCAGCAAATACAGTTGATAGGGTATAAGAGCCGACACATATGTAAAGGGATTGCTAGAGAGGAAACCCAGACAGTGGAACAGAGTACTACAATTCAGAAAATATACCCCCCCCCAAAAAAGACTTTTAACTACCTATTAAAAGGGCACGCTGGGTATCTTGGAAAAACATCTCAGAATAACACACTCTGAAATATTATCTAATAAGGTTAGTGGACTTTAAAGACAAAAATAAAAAAAAAACAAACCTTGGAGTCTGCAGGCAACAAAACCAAGTTGATTAGGGGAAAAGATAGGCAGAAAGTATTGTTGCTATTAATTTTTTAGTAACATTTTATGCCAGAATATAATGGAGTAATAAATTAAGATACTGAAGGAAAAACAATATGATTTCGGGAATTTATATGCAGCCAACTTGGATTTCAAACGACAAAGAACACACTTGTCAATTTATAAGAACTCTGGGAACATTGTTACCCCTTTATGGGCAATCTCCTAGACACAGAGCTTCAGATGACCAAAGTGAACTTTGACATAAGGACTAGTGTCATCTCAGGGCTGCAGTTGGCTTCGACATGCTCGCTTAGAGGTACCAGCAGTAACTCTTCAAGGGTCGGCCCCAAAAACCTGGGGCTCTCTTCTAAAATTCTGAATTCTTAAGCCCCTATCTCATCCATTTCCTCAATCTGTTATTCTCCAGGTAAACTCAGCACCTTGCTTTAGATAATGCATGTGCAACTAATTCCCAGGCTAAAACAAGTTTTAATTAGAAGTATTAGTACAAACACATTTTTAAAAGAAAATATATTTCCTTGGTTTTTTTTTTTCCATTGGAAAAGCCAAGAAGCAATGATATTGCAGAAGCAATGATATTGCAGAAGCAATAAATGCAGACATCACTGAGGCCTCTGAAGTCCATTTGCCGCTACAAAGGACCAGCACTCCCTTGGAAAAGTTCTTTATTCTAGGTCTTGGAAAGGATATATACAAAATAAGCCTGAGATATCTTAATAGGCCAGAAAGTGAGGAAACTATTAAAGACTAAAGGAGATCACATGAGCCTACATGGAAGAGACTTCATTGGCCAAATGCTGGGACAATTTGAGCAAAGGAAAAATGAATGTGTCAAAGCACATCAAATACATTCCTAAAATTCATGTATTTAGAGTGATATTAAAAATCCATGAAATTACAATGATACTGAAATTTTTAAAACACACTGGTCATCCTAGGAAGTTGCTAGAGCACTAGGTTACTCTGAAAACTGATAAAGAAAATCAAGTACTTGTCTTTCTGCGTCAACTATATTTAAAGTAGTTGGTGAGGAAATGCTCTTTAAAAACGCACAAATTATAGACTTAGAAATTCTGTCACTGTTTTGAAACCTATAATGAAGTAACGGACAACAGTCATCAACATTAACACTACCAGGTGAACAGCTGACTGATAATTTGAGGAGTCCCTCCCACACCGTCTCTCTAAAATCCATTTTATTTGTTCTGTTTGGGCTGACGTTCAATGAGAAACTAGGTACAGAAGTCTCAAATACAAGTGATTACCCCACCATCCCTAAGTTCTGGTTTCACCTTGCTTCTGCTTGCTTCTCCAACACTTTAAACCTTTTTCCTCACATCTGTGTGAGAAGAGAGGAATAGGAAATGAAACCAGTATGAGCAGAATTCATCACAACCAGACATTCTTGGCGTCAGAGATCTAAATAAATTGGCCAGCACACTTTTCTCACCCCCTCCCGCAAACAAAGTCTGAAAGGGAATAAGGATCCTACAACCTCTGTCAGGGCTCTCTACAGAACCCTAGCAGGGAAGGAAATCAGCACTCAAAGCAAACAAAAAATGGTAGCTGGATAAATGTGAGAAAGCCCGCAAAGAAAAGAGAAAAATAGGAGGAAGCGCTGCTAATGTTTCTACATCCACCACTGCGCTTTCCTACTGACAGACACTGAAGCAATTAGGAACTCTGGAAACAAGGACAGGGAGAAGCCAGCACTTCCAAGCCATCTCTGTCAACAGTCAAGCAGTGCCAAAATCATCAGTGGGAAGTTCTTAGAAAGGCCGAGAGAAAATACATTAGGGATATTGCCACTTATGATGGGCTGGGGTTGCAGCAAAGAAAGTTGGAATTTTACTTGAATGCAGAGTCAGAGGGCATTGACCATCGTAGAATCTGCAAGAGCTGTTTGACTAAGATGTTTGGGACACAAGTAACGCCTCAAATGGTGTACAAATGGGAAAAAGGTTCTAACCACTCGCAGCGGATGCCAAGGCAGCTCTGCCAATATAAGGGCTCTATTACATCAGCGAAGTCCCCAGTGGAGGTCCCAACTAACCCAGGGAATGGGAGGTCAGAAGGAAATATCCAAAGCTCGGCAGATGAGACTGCTTTCAGAAGACTATAGTATCTGACAACATGAGTTTAGCAATATCTGGCCAGGCAGCTGAAGCATGGACAGACAAGGAGCATGGCTAATGCATGTCCCTTGACCACATTTATAATCCTATATGGGAAACCTCTGGAAGCTCCTAGAAAACTCACAGTAGGGGAACTTCACATAGGGCTAGTATGGTACTGGGTAGGAGCAAGTCTCGATTAAACACGAGTTGTACATAACTGTCACAGTAGCGCCCACCTCACAGGTAGTTTAGGATTTAATGTGAAGTCACGTTGTGAGCTCCGCAGCATCCTTTCAATGCGAGATGTTGCTAGTAACAACGGGTTGCAGTCAGTTACCACCCCAGGTATCTCAGACTGAGGAAAAAGTACTGAGGCTTTCTTTCTGAAACATGGTCTTTGCAATAGAGGCTAATAAATGCATTGAGGTTCCAAAACGCTTTGAAAAATACAAGTTTTGTTCCAACTTTACTTGTAAGGATGGTATTGTTACACCATTGTTGGAAAAGAGTTTCAGATCCTTTCTTGAAAGTCATTGATGGCTGGCCCAGGGAAAAGCAACATTAAATGAACTCAATAGCTTACCCCTCTTTCCAAATTCACTTACTCTCCAGTATGCCACGTATCAGTATCTAGCTAGTAACTGGGCTGTCATCTTTGGCTCCTTTCTCCCTTATCCTTAACATCCAATTAACCGCTTAGACTTCCTATTCTTAGCTCTTCAGTGTTCCTCGAATCCATACACACTCTCCATCCCCAATACTGTTACCCTAATTTAGGCCACTATGCTTTCTTCCTTAGAATACTTCAACAGCAAAAAGGTCAACTGTAAGTGTCATTACACAGCATGTATGGCCTTACATATAAGCTCCGGCTTATCTCCTTCACTTTACTTCACATCCTCACGTTAAATTTTTCAGATCCCTTGAACCCTCTTGCAGAACTACAAAAGTACCATGTTTTCTCACCTTCAAGTCACTGATTATATAGATTTTTGCCTCTAACGTGCCTTTCTCCATTTTCCTAGCGCACTCTAGTTTCTGTCTTCCAGAGTTTGGTTTCCATGTCACCTCAGAGCAGCTTTACCCCATGCCCCTAACTCCTAATTTTACTAAGCCTACCCCAGCTTATTACCTAAACTGGATTGCCCTTGCCTGTTTACTGACCAAACTAGACCAGTGGTTCTTAAAGTGTGATCCACGTACCTGTGGATCCTTTCACAGTGTCCACAAAATACACACTATTTCCGCAGAAATATTCAGATTTTGCTTGCCTTTCTCACTATGTAGACATTTGCACTATGGATAGAGTGCTGGTGTCTTAGCTCAAACCAAACTTTACCAGTAGCCATAGATTCTTCACCACCACATACAGTAAAAGCAATGTTCGTTTCACTTAAGAATTCCCTGATGAAGCAGCAAATTATTTCAATTAAATCTCAACCCTGGAGTACTCATCTTTTTCAGGCTCTGTGATGAAGTGAGAAGCACAAAGCAAGTATCAAAAGATGTGCCAAAAGATGATCGCTGTCTCAAGGAAAAGCACTTGTATGATAGTTTATCAGTGGAACCAGGTTTTTTCATAGTGTTCTTTCACATGAAAAAAAGAAAATTGAAAAACCACTCAGACTTGAGTATTTGGCAGACAGTTCATGGAAAATGAGTAAAGTGAGCCTGTCAGATCAAGGGGAAAAAAATCAAAATATTTGTTAATGATAAAATTCATACTTTCAAATTAAAATTAGAATTTGGAAAACCTATATACATCATGAGCTTGAGAGTTTCCCCAGTAAAGATTTTTTCTGGGGTGCCTGGGTGGCTCAGTCAGTTAAGCAACTGCAGTCGGCTCTAGTCGTGATCCCGGGGTCCTGGGACCTAGCCCCTCCCCAGTCCTCAGCAGGGAGCCTGCTTCGCCCTCTTTCTACTGCTCTCCCTGCTTGTGCTCTCCCCGCCCCCACCGTCGGCCCCTTCTTCGCCAAGTAAATAAAATCTTAAAGATTTTCCAATATGATCAGTGCTGATATTAACAAATGAGTTTTTAAGGTGTGATGCAGTGTATTAACATTTGGGAAATCTGCATAACTAAATAAGCCAATATTTTCCAATTGACCAATGCATACGTATAATATTCATTGAAAGTATAAAATAAACTAATGAAGTTTAATAGAGTATGAAATGTTCATTTATAGGTTTCAATATCCACATTGCAGCTAACATTTAGAAAACTAGTATTTGTTGCATTTTGACATAGCATTAAAGATCTACAACTATCTGAAAAGCAATTAAAATACTCATCCTTTTTCCAGTCACTTATCTTACATTTGAACCTAAATAAGATGACAACAGATTGAATGCAAAAACAGATGAGAGAATTAAACTATATTATATAGATGGGCATTAAAAGCATATGCAAAAACGTTAAACAATGTCATTCTTTTCCACTAAGTTCGTTTTTGTCAAAAAACATTTTCATTAAGATGTTATTTAAGTAAACTTGTGATGAGTTATTAGTGCTTTAAATGAACGTTTTAAAATTTGCTTTACTTCCTAATGTGAAAAATATTGATATAACAGAAAAGTTGGGGGTCTTCAATTTTTGAGACCGTACAGAGTCAAAGCAGATCTAAGATCCACTTCTCTAGACTCTAGTCTCTGTCACCAGCCTGACTACCATATCCCTGGCTCCCAGCCCCAGTATCAAGCTCACAAAAAGCATTAAATAAATATATTTCAAAGAAATGAAATATAGATGGGGCACTGCTCAGGGGAGAAGAGATGTGTGAAATTCAGAGCAAAGCTTGCTACTTCCTGACGGCAGCTCTGCAAGAAGACAGTTACACCTGAATCCACAATGGTCTGCTCATCTCTACCCTGAAGTCAGACCTGCCCAGAGAGACATCCCTGGCTCTGAAATAACTCACTCCGGAGTATCGGCAGATCCTGAAGACGTTATGTAAGAGCCACAAAGATAGATTCAGTGTTAGAACACAACCGAAGTAAAAGTGAGATTATTTTGTTTGTTGGATGGAATGTAAAGAGGAAACCTAGTAACGCTAGTCAGGGAAGGAGTTCTACGAAGTAGCCGGCCAACTACTCTTTGTATTCATGAAGGCAGGAACAATAGAAAGCAACTTAACCTGAAGCCTGGGGGATTTAGAGGCAAAGAGAACTTGGTCTTGAGGGTTATTAAGCATTATAATGGGCTTGTTAGGAATGCTAGGAGGTTTAGATCGACTGAAAGCTCTTTTGCTGAAGGAAGAGAAGCAAAATGATGTTCTCTGATTGCCTCACTTGGTTGTATTAATTCCAAGAAACAGATAAAGCCCCACTATGTAGAAAAAAAATATGCTATTTCAATGTAAGAACTGAAAAAATATAGAAGCCATCAAAAAATTATTTCCATTATACCTCTGTAAATATTATGGTTTACTGTGAACAAATAAAGTAAAAACGGCCAACTTCAAGGCTATATTTAAGTACATTCAGCTCCTTAACTAATCAAACACCTGCCTGTTACGGGTTGAATTGTGTCCCCCACCCCAAATTCCTCTAGTGAAGCCCTAACTCCCAGTACCTCCGAACGTGACCTTATTTGGAAACAGGGTGAGGTCAGACTGGAATAGGGTGGGCCCCTAATTCGACATGCCTGACGTCCTTTAGAAGGGCAGAATATGGTGACAGATAGGTACAGAAGACAATGTGCACAAACAGGGAGAATGCCATGTGAAGCTGAGGCAGAGATCAGGACGATGCTTCTACAACCCCCAAAGATTGCCAACGTGCTACCACTGACACCCTAATCTCCAGCATCTAGCCTCCCAAAAGGGCACTGAAATTTCTAGGTTTAAACCACTCAGTTTGGGGTACCTTGTGAACCAAAATACTGCCTCTGACTACAAGGAGATTTTAGTGTGATGGGCGAGAGGAGAAAGTACGTTCGGGGTTCTAAATGATGCAGTGGGGTGAGATGCCTAGAACTACCCCCCAGTGGGCACCAAGCTGTAGCTTGCTTGGCAAAAAGCCCTAGCAGCATAGATCACAGCAGCATCAATATAGAGAAATGCAAAGATGTAACCTCCTCCAGACTCATCTATGCAACTTAATGGTTATCAACAGTGCTAATTGAGAGGAATATTGAGAATTACAGAAATAAAATTGTAAGTGATGTAGCTGTGCCTATTTTCCACTGGTTGTCAAGCTCCCTAAAGCTCAGTTCAGCCAAAGCTGTTAGTACTTGAGAGAGTCAAAATTAATGTCCAAGTACATAGAAGAACACTGGTCTTGACTGTTAGTTTGGTTGACTGAAAAGCTAATTCAGTGATGTAAGCTTCCATCCAATTTTAGGAACGTGTACTGAACATTTCCTTGACCTTCTATAGTTCCCTTGGTGGTACGTATTCAAGTCTCTGGCACCCAGTGGAACCCCTTCCACCATTTACCTCTCACTCTCACTCTGTAAAAGTGAAAGCATCTATGTTCAGTGTGAGGAAGCTGCCTACGTGCTAATTAGCTGCAACCACCCTCGTTTAACTTGATTCTTTTTTCGTCCTTCTACATTTAAATTTTGCTATTTTCAAATTCAGCATCCCTGAATTGTTGCTGTCAAGCCTTGCCTAAGCAGAAAGCCGATTCTTGGGAGATCAGAGAAAAGAGCAAGCAATCGAGGAAGAGGTTGGCTTTGGTTGTTTAAAGACTGAGCCGATTATCTCATTACCCCAGTTTCCGGCCCACTGGCCTGTGGAACGAGAACGCTCTTGGGTCACTCTCAGTTCTGGGACGCTGGCTGGGCTCCATGCTCCACCCCTTCAGCTGCTGCATTCATACTTAATCCTGAGAATTCTTTCCATCTACTGAGATACTGCACAGGTAGGGAGTGTTTTTAAGTGAATAGCATGCTACCCTCTTTATTTGTCCTGTAACAACTAATTCCTCAGTGAAAAGTTCTTTGATCCCAAAGGATAAAACTTCCCTTAACCAATCAATCTTCATCTACTTCACTGTAATTAGATTTATCCAGATCTCCTCTCCCTGGCAGTTTGCAGCGGAGATGTCCACTGCTAACAAATGAGGTACCGTACAGGTCAATGTGTCATTATTGCAGGTCAGTACTGTGTGTCTTTAAGCCCATCTTTTCCACAATAGCTATCTTTGATATAAATGCTGGGTCTTGGAAGACTTGGGAATTCAGACTATATTACAAGGGAAGTCATCTGTGTTTACTTATGGTTTCTTCAACTACACGTATGCAAGACAAATGATAATGAAAAAACTAAAGCAGAAAAGTGAGCTGTTTGGTTAAGACTGAAAAGGGTATTAAAGGGAGTGTTTTTGATGGAAGGAATTGCAACGACACAAAAGCTAGTGTAGTCCTGGACTGCCGTTTCCCAGATACAGCTTCATTTGTTCCTCTGAATGTCTACCATCAGTCTGTCTGAATGGGGGGGGGGGGTGTGCAAATAAATGGCCACATGGGAGAAAGCACTGCCTTAATCATGGAGACTCCTGCAAGGAAAGTTTGTATCCTTACTCCCGCTGGTTTCCTGCTAAGAAAATGTAGCAGTGTTGCCCTTTAATGGTTGTCACCTTACAGGTTTAAAGTTGCCAGAATAGAGCTGTTGAACCATCATTGTAAGGGTGGTCCTCAGGTGTGCAAGGGGGAAGACAGGCTGTAAACCAAACTCACATCATCTTAAAGAAAAAAAAAATCGCCATTGTTTAAGTCAGTACTAGAATTATCACTTTTCTATGTTTGTGTTTGACTGAAAAATGATGGATCTCTCAGAAGCCGGTATCACATACTGCTTTATGGAAGGAGTCAGGGAACACTAGGGATCCTGCCTTAGATGGTAATATAATGCATCCTCATTGAAAAAAATATTTATTGGGAAGCAAGACTTGGGGTTTGCAGTAGTGACCTTTAAGTATACTGATTATCTGCCACATTCACATCTCTTTCTCTTAAAGGTGTGAATTCTTTAACCCAACTCTTAACCTGTTTTGGTAATTTCCCTCGTCTGATTACTTACTGCCATTCACAGATATGATGTTACTCTATCAAGAGAAATCCAGAATCTTCCTCCAAAGTTCGAAGTGTGAGCTTCACAGACCTCCTACTTTAGACCTAGGTTTTAATGGACTCCGAAGACAAGAAAAGTAGAGAAAGTATAATGGCGTGGATGGGTCTGGCACACTCTAGCCTAGGAGCCTGACCTACTACTACCCCGAAGTTTAGCAAAGCAAAGAACCAGCGTATAATTACAGGCAAGGGAAAACAGGAAGGTTTCTTCCGCACAGCCCAGGGAAGATCTGCATCTCAACTAGCTGATCAAGTCACATAAATATTAATAACACTGTTTAAAGTGACATGTGGTTTTGTTGGCCACGCCTCAAAGCAGCTTCTATAGCCCAGCTGCTAGCTGCTGTCTCTGAGATCCATTTATAAATAATTGAAGTATTTAGTGTGAAATTACCACCCTGTATATAAAAGATCATTGTGTAAGTGCCCATCAGATGGGGAATCCCAAATTAGTGTTAGGCTGGGGAGGATGGGGCAGACCACATTAGCAGGGTGTACGCATGTGCGTGCACCTGCGCACATCAGACCCTCCTGCCTGGGAGGACAGGAGAACGCTGCTCCAATCGTTCCTTCTCCTAGGCAGTGGTCTAGGTTAGAGCACTAGATTTAACCTGAAATTCCTGAATTTTTTTTCTAGCTGGAAAAAAAAAGATTACAGTAAAAAAGAAAATTGAGAAAGAAAAGCAAAACATGAGTGTAATAGCATTGCTACTGCAGCATCACAGAAATGTGTTTTGAATAAAAAACTCAACTTGCCCTGTAAATAGAATTCTCATAACAATATTTAAAATTTTTGAAAGAGAGAACGCATGTGCCTGGGGAAGGGGAGAGGGAGAGAGAGAACCTCAAGTAGCCTCTACACTTGGCACACAGCCCCACAGAAGCTCAATCCCACAACCCCGAGATCATGACCTGAGCTGAAATCAAGAGTTGGGCACTTAACTGACTGACCCACCCAGGCGCCCCTCAGTAACAATATTCTAAGGCACAAAGGAGGGGAAACTGTAGGTAGCAGGAGCAAGAAGTATTAGAATTCTATCTATTCCAGAAATAAGGGTTTGGGGAGGGGAGACGGAATCCGCATGGCAAGCTTAATAGACTTCCTTGCACAGTTTTTAGTAATAATTTCACTCTAGGACATAAGGACAAGTGTGTGTATGGTTGACAAATGCCAAATCCAGACTGAGTTTTCATTTTATGAATTGTAAGATATCTCCCCCTCTTATCTTCCCCAAACAGATAACAGTAATTCCAAAGAGAAATTTAAGCCTAAGTTTTTTTAAAAATAGCTCCTTACAAATATTTTTTTTTTTTAAAGATGCTGACGAAAGTAATTTGAGGCATTTGGTGCAAGAAAAAAAATTTTTTAATGATTTGAGAGCATGCGAGCATGCCAGGGGCGGGGGAGAGAATCTGGGACAGACACCACACTGAGCACAGAGTCCAACTTGGGCTTGATCTCATGACCCTGAGATCATAATCTGAGCTAAAAATTAAGAATCGGAGGCTGAACCAACTGAGCCACCCAGGTGCCCCAAGAAATTTTTTAGTTATATTTCACTCTCCTCAAATGTCCTGAGATAACTCACTCAACCTAAGAAAATACTGCTTTAGAAGTACCTGTTTTACCAGAAATTGAGAACCTTCCCTGTTTAAAGGAGGGTGCTAGAATCTGCAGGGGATTCAAAGATTCATAAGGCAGGGTCTTGGCCCTCGAAGGACTTGTAGCATGTAGAGATGTTCTAGCAGAATAAATCCATGTTCCTATATTGATTTCTGAATCATATCAAATTCAAAAAATTTCTAGACAACTCTCCCCTACAGTCTACTCAATTCCTATTGAATCATAAATATGGGCAATGCAGGAGAGATTTTTTATATAAAATATTCCTATAAAGAGATAAGCCACTAACAATTACTGAACTCCAGCGGCTTTACACCAAGATTATAGGTGATCAACTTGAACGACTTGTCCATAGTTTCACAGAATAAGCAAGAAATTTTGAGGAAGAAATCGAGTTCAATTGTTTCATTGAACGTCCAGAGCCTGTGCTGTCAAAGAGACTTCTACCTGGAAGAGGCCCTAAGAGAAGGGAAAATGAGGACAACAGCCCAGGAGTATTTCTCATAGATTCCAGAGGCCATATTACCTGAAACTTCTGGAAGAGGCTGCTGCGGAGACAGTGTTCTGAGCCCATCTCCTCTGCATCATCAGCTCAACCACTTTGAGCTGTGCTCAGTTATGGAGCTAAACATTTGTGCTACACAGCCTTTCAGTCAGCACATGCGGCCAGGCTGTTTAGCTGACACACTTCTAGGTTTCTGCATGCCCCTGTGTCCCGTAGAAGACCACGGGGGTGGCACACACTCTTCTTTCAAATTCAGCTTCTCTAGGGGATAGGAGCTGCATCTTTGGTGCCATAATGTGGGTGGTGAGGGGGTTCTATCCTCACCAGCAGCTGTTCTGTACTTAGAGAAATGTTATATTTGTCAAGGCTGTTGGCAGTGGGGAAGAGAGAGACCTGGAAAGTGATGGGCAACAAAACTCAGACAATAGTTTTTTCTGTCCATTGCTTCATTTACTTGATCATGGAATGTTGCCCGAAGATCTTCCATTAGTGTCTTCCATCCATTGTCCCATGTATTTCATTCCTTGCTCCTGAAAACTTGCTCTGAGATCCTTTATGGATCTTCTCCCTATATCAACCGATGCTATATGGATCACAACAGATCACAGCGAAAGATACCTTTGACAGAATTGCTGCGAGAGCTGTGATAGACCACTGTGCATTAGTACATGGAATCCAGCTACCCCATCAATCCAACCCCTCCTTCTCTCCATGTACAGCAGCTTGAACCATGGCCTCTCAAAGAATATGAAGCCAGAGAGGAGAATGACAACCCTGCAGAGATCCAAATAGCTCTGCACATGGATTCTCATGGGTCAAGAAAATGCCTTGCGACATAAAAAGGATTTGCAGAATATCATGCTGTAGTTTTAGTCAACATGGCCCATCCTCTTTCTTCCATCTTTATACGAAGCTGCATGCTTCAAGAGGGAAGATTTCCCAAATAAACGGTCATCACCCCGGCCTTGGAGAACCAAGGAGCCAAGACATCAAGGACGCATTCTCATGAGGCCCTTGCAAGTCTCCATGTCCCTCTTAAGTATCCACAGCTTGTGAGGAAGGGATGAGTGAATACCTGGAGAACAATTCTGGAAAGGCTGATGAACCATATGCTGTCAAAACAGGTGTCAGTGTCTCCCTTAAATTTTTTCTGCTCATCTGATATGCACAGGTTTTAATATGTCTGTCTTTCCACTACCCTGTGAGATCTTTGAGAACAGGAAATAGATCTATAGAAAAGGGGAAGACCTAACACCTAGCATAATACCTGGAGCACAGCAGATTCTATCTAAGTGTTTACTGAATTTCCTACATCAGGTGCTTGCACCTAATCAGAGTTATGATAACATATCTAGAAGATTTACACCTTCACTGGTAGCTGAAAAACAGTATTCAAAGTACTATCATAAACGAAAGGGAAGTTTTCACGTATAGATACACGAACTACAATTAGCCAAAAGGACCTGTTTCAGTTGTTAGCGCCTTAAACACTGAGGTAAAAGATTAAGCCCCACATGATAATCAGACCTTAATTTTTATGTTGCATGAAATTTATACCATCTGAATTAGGAACCTTAAGGGTAGTATAGGAGTAGAGAAGAGAATATTTTTATAGTTTGCTTTAATTAGAGTGAAGATCTACAACCTTTGAATTTTTAATAGATTTGAGAGCACAAGCAAGAAGGAGTGGAGAGAATCTCAAGTACAGAAAGAATCTCAAGTAGACTCCCCACTGAGCTCAGACCCTGATGTGGGGCTGGATCCAATACCACAACCCGAGATCACCATCCGAGTTGAAATCAAGAGTCAGACACTTAACTGACCAGGTTATGTTCATTATGATCCATTCTTAACCCCTGACAAAGAGCCTCCCAGGTACCCCTGGAAGTTTTCTTAAAAAGGAAATTTGAATTAGTGGACTTGATTCCACAATGTGTAGTTGCAATGTGCCTCGGCTCTGAAATTCACAAGATAATTATATTACATGAGTGATCTAGGCCCTCAGGAAGAATGCATACCATCTTCATATATATATTATACACACACACACACACGCTCAGCCTCAAGCATCAAGAAGTCAAAATGTAAAGTCTTGAAAAGCTAGACACATGTTTGTTATGAATATAGTGAAAGAATACATGACCCCTCCAAAGACCTTCAACAGTTCATAAAACAAGAGAATTCCATTCAAACTAAGCTATTAACCTTGAAAATATTTTGTTAACTTCGGAGCATTACAAGTCTTTATCATTAGCATATTAATGTTTAAGATCTATAGAGAAACCTCTATCTTTTAAGCTAGCTAACTCTACAAAGTACCCACTATGCAAAAATAAGCAAACTTAAATTTTTGGAACCAGTTTCCTCATCTATAAATGAGAAGTAATAATACCTACATCTCTAAGTATTGACATGTGACTTCGGATTTTATGACCAACATGTCAGGAACATTTAAGTCCTCATTGGAAGTTCTGCTTACTCATTGGTTGTCATTGAAATAGTGATTTATAGAATTTCAAAACTTTTAAAAGAGAAACTCCTATACCTGTTAAAATACAGAGACTCTTACGTAATAGACACTATCAAACAATTTACAACTCTTGTGTTCTCCCTTTACACCTCCTCCATACTGACATTAAGTTAAACGCCACAACGAGCTGGTAGAACCAAGACTGCACGGAAAACAAGAGATCCAAAGGAGTAAGAGATTGAAGAACCAAGAACACTGAACAACCAGGTTCATGCAAAGGTGAAGAGATAGAACATTTTTTCTTTTTATGTATGTGACGTCTGGATGTGTTTCATGGTGGCTAAGATGAAAGCTTTGCTAATTTGTACTGAATGCCTACGAACCCAAGTGTCCCTCTGTCCATTTGAGCAAATTTTCCTCCCTAAAAACACACCTATGGCCAAGATGAAGCAATAAATATGTCAGTTCAATAATCCTAACAAGGGGAAAACCCAAAGGTAATGATGATGCTTCTGGCTTCAGCAGGACTATAGACTTCCCAGGGCCAGCCTGGGAACTCAAAACAATTGAGATAATGCCAGTCCCGGCCTACCAAATCTACCTAAAAGAACTGTGTTGGCGTAGATCAGTTTATTCAACTTCTAAATGCATCAAACAAAAGATAAAGGTTAATATTTGGGGGACAGGGCAGTTGAGTAGATCTAGTTTCCTTGGTCCGACTTGTATTTTGTTTGTAATCTTCAGCCATGTTGAAGTAGGAACATGTAATTCAAGCATTTAATCTCTCTAAAGCACTGCGCTAGTTTAAGACAAGCACACATTATGGAAAAAATTTACTGGTTTTTCAAAATGCTTGTAGTCCATACTAACTCAAAGTCAAATGTGATCCGTCGCTTGAGATTTGGGGGTTAGAAACTCAGTCGATTAAGTCCATATTGAGAAGCAATAGAATTTTAAAACAGCTTCTAACATGCGAAAGAAACAGGTTCTGCAGCCCAGATAATTTAAGGGTAATTATTTTTTTGGTTACATAAAGAGACATTTTCAGACCTCTAATTGCTCCAAATTTATCTGCTAGAGAGTCATTATGATCCATTTTTAACCCCTCTCTGACACAAAGAAGTAATGCTATAATTGAACGGTGTCATCATTGATCTCAATTCACAACCATTAGAAGAGCTGGGTTTTGCCTGGTTTCACTGCAATTGTACCATTTCCCTCCTAATCACCCTCATGCCTGCAGATATGCGCTGTGTAGCCCAGAGTGGTTTAAAGCCCAGCCAGATGCAGTGAATGACATCCATGGCCTAGTAGACTATTACTTGCAATTTTCACACGTGTAGTGTAAGGGGAAAAAAGTGCAGACATCTCTATTTTTAAAACTCATTTTCCCTTTCATTCTTTTTGGCCCCAAAGGTTTTTTATAGTAACTTAATTTAGTTTGCTTGCTCATATTTGTAATAGAAATAAGAGAATCAAAGGATTTTTAGATCTGCCCCACTGCTGGCGCTAAATACGTCCAACTAAGTCTCAGTCTTAAGAGATAGGAAACCCACATAAATTATGTAAAAGAAAATGTATACAGCAATTGTGCTTAAGATTTTGAATTGGAGCTACGCATTAAAACCACTCCAGTACCCTCTAACATTTGCTGTAACCTTCAGTGCTAGCCACAATGTGAACAAAAATATCTAATCTCAGTGGACATTTAGTTCACCAAATTGTTGGATTCCACTGCTTAATTTAGGAAATCACTTTGTTGTTGAGCACGTTGTTATTTATGACGTCTGTAAAATATAAAGTTTTGTTTTGTTCTTTAAAGCTCAGAAGCTGCTAAAGCACCCATACCATCCGTCCCTTCTACCATAAAAATGATTTCGTAGAGAGGAAAACTCTTCTCCAAAACCAGGGACCTAGCAGTGAAAAGAACAGAGGGGAGGGTCAGGAACACTGGCTTCTGATCTCAGCTCCATAGTTACTGGCCCATACTTCCCTCACTCTTTCTACATGTCGAGGTCTTCATTGTAGAACAGCAAGTTGAAATCAATTGGGTTTAAGTTCCTTTTGACTCTAAGATTTTTAAGAACTACATGGAATCATCATTAGTATATTATGAATATAGCAAAGAAAAATAAAGCTGGATACTAATTATAAGTGATAGAGACAGATTTTATTCAGGGGTAACTATTGTAATAGCAGAGAAAACCAGTGTCACCTGAGCTCAAGTCCGCCGAAAAAGAAGGCAGGAGACTTTCTAAAACTGAGTTGTAGTAAAGGAAAGGTAATCAAAGGTGTTAACAGGGGGAGGGGATCATCCCTAGGACTAGACCATCTAGGCTTGCTAATTGGAATTTAGAGGAGAACTAAACTTCTGTGTTTATGCCAGCACATATAATGGTGCAAGCTGGAGCAAGGTGCCACCATAGCTTGTTCCCTGCCCTTCCTCAGGAACTGGGAAACAAGAGAATGAGCACTCTCAACAACAACAACAAAAAAAAAAATGTTTTTTTTTGTTTTGTTTTGTTTTGTTTTTTTTAAATCTCAAAGAGATTGCTCCCAGGTCCTTAAGGAGACAATTTTAGATGGTAGAAGAGTTACATCTCAAAGAACAGAAAAATTTATAGTTGTAGGCATTTTAAGGGGGGGGGGGGACTAGGGACAAGTAGTGACATAGTCTGAAGCTGCTAGAAGCTATGCTAGAGTTTGGACAGACATAGATGGTCAGTAGCAATGGACCAGTTCAGGAAGTCTTAGAGGAGACTAAAGCTCAGTGAGAGTATGGTCTACTGACATGTAGAACCACATTTTTAGAAGGTACAAAATCTGTTCATGTAAGTTTTTGGTTCTGCCATATATACATGGACTCAAAAAAAAAAAAAGTTGGCCCCAAAATATCTCAGTCAATGGCTCCATCTAGCTTTATTATAGCATTGTCTTGAGTCATTTAAATACATATGTATAACTGCATTTCTCTTAAATTCCTTAACAGTTGAATGTTTAGCCCGTTATAATACGATCTGCCCTCCAGAAAAATGGGTCAAGTAGAATACTCAGAAGGGCCACAATGGAGAATGACAAGCCATTTTAATTTGTATCAAGAATCAGAATTCTTATTTTTTACCATGTTTTCTAAAATAAGGGATTTCAAACAAAGATCTTGAGAGGGCATTTCTCTGTAAAGTCTTATTTAGCTTTCATGAAAAATTTAAATGTGAGTTTTTGTAAATGCAAATGAAAATATTAAAGGTGCTCAATATATTCACAGAGCAGGTTGATATTTTTTCATGCAATAATGTTAATGTGCTGTGCCCTCTGCAGCGGTACCATAATTAAACCTGTTGGCATTTCCATTTTAAACTTAGTCATAAAAAATCCCTCTGAGCAATAATGCACCATTTCAAGACTCAAACCAGCAGTTTCTACTGTTTAGGAACAATATTTGAGAAAGTTTTAGCAGGGGGTCAAGTTCTAATAAGGTAAAATATTTAGCAGAATTTTATTTCACCCTAGATGCTTGTTTGCCCTCTGAAAACTAATTTAAATCTAAATGTGTGATGTTTATAAATAGGACACATGCAGCAGGAGAACTACATTCAAGTTCCCATTGAGAGAGAAAATGTAGTTTGTCATATACTGGTGTATCTGGTTCTGTTGGAGCTGGAGTTTAAGTGAATTGAGAGAGTGATGTTCAAGAAAATAAAATTACAGGTAAAAATTAGAGATGAAAGTATTTAGAATGGAAAAATAAATCACAACCAGTAAAGTCTGAAAGGCTGACAAATACTACAAATAGAGGGGCACTCGGGTGGCTCAAATGTCTGACTCTTGATTTTGGCTCAGGTTGTGATCTCAGGAGCTGAGTTTGCTGGAGATTTTCTCCCTCCTCTGCTGCATCCCGCAACTCACGCCTACACACGTGTGCGCTCTTAAATTTTATTTATGGGGGGGGTGGGGGGAGAGAACAAGCAGGGAGGAGCGGCAGACTGCATGCCTAGTAGGGAGTCCAACATGGGGCTTGATCCCAGGACTCTGGGATCATGACCTGAGCTGAAGGCATATGCTTAACGGACTGAGCCACCCAGAAGCCCCATGGGCTTCTGGAGGGAAGATACTACAAATATAAAATCCAGAATCACAAGATGTGCTTATAAATTAGTTTCATTCCCATTAATACTTTTTCTCAACTATTTTGGCTGCATACTCTTTGATCAACTTCATAGCACAGATTTGGTAATATTATGGAGCATATCAGTCTTTTTTCCTACCATCAAAAGTTGGCAAACTTTTATAGAAAAGGCCAGATCGTATTTTAGGCTTTGCAACATGCAGTCTTAGTTCTTCAGTTCTGTTGCTGTAGCACAGAATCAGTGATAGACAACACAGATGAATGAGCACAGCTATGTTCTAATAAAACTTAATTTTTGACTTCTATGTAATTTTCACATGTCATGGAGTAAGATTCCTTTTCACCCCCAATCATCTAAAAATGT
The DNA here is from genome assembly GCF_017311325.1 of Ursus maritimus. NCBI lineage: Eukaryota > Metazoa > Chordata > Mammalia > Carnivora > Ursidae > Ursus > Ursus maritimus. The sequence continues at coordinate 42,526,432 of NW_024424230.1, read as the reverse complement.
AAAAATCATTCTCCGTTCACAGGCCATACAAAAACATGGACCATAGTTTGCTAGTCTTTGTTCTTAGTTGACATAAATCTGTTTATTATTGGTAACTTTTAAAAGCTGCTTTGAGCTTCTCAGATCATTAACGTATATTTTAAGGATAGTTGTTGAATGTGAAAAATATTCCTTTTACATACAAGCATTAAAATTAGTCACAGCAAAAATAAAATTAAGTGTAGCTTGAATTGATATTAACCAGTTTGTCACCGATAACCTCAATGTAAACTTCAAGGTACGAGTTTAAGGATCTTTGTTACAGTATTTTACATTAAGTCACCAAGAAATTTTAATATTTTCATGAAGCGTTTATGCCATTCACTCACAAGATTCAATCGAAGAACCTATTCACCATTTCTATTAAGAATTTATCACCTCCTTTTAATTGCTTTTGCTCTGCTCTGAAAAAATTCTGGTTATAATTATATGCTTAATGTTAGCATAATTTCTTTTGATTTCATCATTCACTTTAATCACTTTAGTTCATATTTCTGCATTTTTTAAAATCCAAAATTTCTTTCGGTTCCTTAAAGAAAAAAATAAATCACTTTAAAGAAGACAAAAGGGACTCATCAAATACATTCCAATCAGTTCTAATCTTTCATGTTTTATGGAAACATTCCAAATCATCTTTTCAAATCACACAATGTCTTTTTGGGCCAAGATGCTAGGTCAGTTGGCACGATAGGCAGTCAGTATTCCAGGAAGCCATGGCTATGCCAGAACAGTTAGCACTCCCTGAACTGGATGTAGAATTGAAAGAAAACCACACCAATAAGTCCCAAACTCAACACAATGTATTTCCAACTCGATTATACCTTGGCCAGATGCCAAGAGTATCTACAGCCTTTCCAATAACCAAACAATGTGAAGGGAAGAGGTAATGGAAGGGAGAGTTTGGAAAAAGACAAAACTTACCAATTATATAATCATGCTAAGATCTGGGTAGAGCCGCTCTCCTGGCTTTGAAAGTTCTTTGTACACTTAAGCTTGCCTTCATTAGTCTCCTGGTCCATCCCCCCGACTGTCCCAGGGTGTCTGTTATGCAGTTAACAAGCAGTCTCCTGCAATACCACCCACCACATTCTCTTGACGGTACCACAAATGGCCAAAGTTGAACATGAACTACGTAGTATTCCAGACAGAGCTGCTAAGAACACCTGTAGCTCAGCTTACAATTAACAAATTTTAAAAAATACCAGAAGTATAATCAATAGCTTTGAAAAACAATTAGAAAAGTCATTTGCTGAGGTCTGTATGTGATGTGTATGCTTGGGACATTTGACAAAGCTCTGTAGAAAATTTATATCACAGTCACACATAATCACTGATTCCAATTATGTGATTTCACGTATTTACTCCAGGAACTCTAACAAATATAGAGTAAATAGCATAACAAAAGGCTAAATTTTCAAAGGAAAACAAACTCACAAAGACTCCCGCATGTAAAAGAACATTAAAAAGGTCAATTACAAGCTTACAAAAGCAGTACTACTCTGATTTAAAAGATAATTACAGTCACCTCATTGCCTTTTTCTACTATACTAGACATTCTTTTCAGGAGAAGTCGTAGAGAATTTCAGGTTTGAGTATCTTCATAGTTTAGGAAGCAACCACCTAATCATGCTCCTAAAGATCTCCATAAAACTCCCTTTGTGTAAATGAAGTCATTTGAGGGTTAATTGATCTGCAGCTTAAACCTCTCTTTGTCCTTTCTCCCATGTTCTTTTAGCCTTGGGGTCCTCATAATACATTTCTAGTCCTAAATCTACAAGCTCTTGAATGTCTTTTGTTTTCCTAATATAAAGCTAATAGCTTTTTTTTTTTTCCAGTATTGTGATTATCCACGTAAAGGATAATTAACTCCAAGAAAAAAAAATTTTTTTTTTTAAAGACCTAGACACTGTGGCAACAGTACAGGTACACTGAAGTGTATTTTCCATCCCATTAAGCTAAATACTATATTTCATTTTAAAACATGTCCACAGGTCTGGCTTTGAAAAATATTACAACAAACACATACACACACCCCCCAGGTTATTTAGAACAGAAATATTACTATTACACAGAAAGTGGTTCACTAATTTTTGGTTTTTCTAAATTAAAAGCTAGCCTGAGGCATTTAAAATATGGTTTACTTTAAAAACCATACACAGAATAATGAAACTCTCTTCCTTCTTCATGCCTTTACCAACCATCTTTATATCGGGGTAAACCTTTACCCTGTAACAGTTAATGTCATTCTGAGGAACAGGACTTAATTGAGAGACCAAAATAATATTCTCATGAATAAGTATGATGGGGAGTTAATTACCTATCATAATTATGTTAAAGAGTTAATTTCTATGTGTAATTCTATTACTAAGTAACAATTTACAAACACTGTAGAGCTTTGGGGGAATATGTTTGAAGAAAATGCTTAATTAGGCAATGGTGTGAATTTTGACATATTTCTTCATGGTTCGTGGAATACCCTTGCTAACACAGCTCAACAGTTTGATGAGAAAAATCTTATTTTCCAATACTAAAAACAGTATTACAGGGTCACAATATGGTGAGAAACACATTTAATAAATATCATCTTACCCAGTAAACCAAAATTAGTATCACTAAAAGATAAAATTCACACTAACCTATGCCACTCACAAAATATGATGGATAAGAACAACTTTGAATCCAAGAAGTTCCCCCACATTAGTTGGGAATAAGCTTGGGGCATAAACATGTTGGTTCAGGGAGTCTGAGGCAATTCACCCGCTGCTTCACTGTCAATACTGGCACTTACTGTGCTGTAACGTTCCAACCAGAGAGTGTACTAAAGCTCTGGACTCATTAGACAGGTCCCACAAAGGCCAAACAGAACTTGCGCTAAAGAGTTTACGTTCGTTTTTTCTGCTCAATTCTAACAACAAAGACAATGCAGATCACTAGCATCACATCGGATTTTTCAAGCTAACTTATAGGAGGTTAAATCCTAAAAGGTTATCAGTTTAGATACTGACTGCTTCAAGTTTAATAGTTTAGTTACTTCCTTATATCTCACTATTTAACAACTTCCTGTTTCCAGGCATAGGCACGCATATGTGTGGTCCATTCCCAGGTTTAATACCACCATAGCAACAGCAACGAAAACTGGTTTGTCTTCTCAGTCACAGACACTGGCCAAGAGACCATGTTGTAATCAGATTCAATCACAGTAGGCTGTAAAAGACGGACTGTCACAGCACATATTCTCAGATTTCTCACTAAAGGGCCATTATGTTTGAAAAGGAAGAGGTATTCAGAAAGTTTCATGATTCAACTTTAATTTGGTCTCAGAATCAGAGCTGTTCAAAAGTGAGTAAATCCCCATGAACTAGAAACCCTGGTTAGTCTTCCCCATGAAACAACTTAATCTCCCAACTTGTTTTTATCAGACTACTGCACCAGAAATGTTACCAAAGGAATAGGTCAAATAATTGCTCTTCTGAGCATCCAAAACTGCCATCAATTTTCAGGGTGTTACCGGCAGGACATTTGTTAATACTGATGAAATGAGGTTACAAGAAACAAAAACAAGATACATGTGCCACATTAAGGAGGAAATCAAAGCATGGCCATGCTTTTGCTTACAAATTCTCTGACCAACCAACGGTACAGGCCATGCTCTAATCCTTCTTCCAGATACCCTCATCCTGCCCCTCCCTTTTCTCCCCACCAACAATAGAACCTGATTCTACTAGAGAACACCAACCATCTGCGTGTCAGTTAACACTTAGTAGAAATCGTTCTGTTTCAGGATTATTCAAGGCTACTGACAGCAATAAATTGTGAGTTTTAAGGCTCTAGCCCTAATAATCTCCATATGTCACCCCCCCCAACACTTGGCAATTGAATTCTTTGATACAGATTGACAGTTGATGTGTCTATTCACATCTTATATAAAACTGAGAAAACCTCTTTGAAAAGCTTCATAAGTAAAAACCATGTACAGATGACCCTTGTACATGGGTTTGAACTGCAGGAGCCCACATGTACACAGGATTCCCCCCCGCCCCGATAAGTATAGTATAGTGCTGCAAATTCTCTTGTGATTTTAATATTTTCTAGCTTACTTTATTGTGATAATACAGCATGTAATACATAAACATACAGAATATGTGTTAATCAACTGTTTATGTTATAGGTAAGGCTTCTGGTCAACAGGTGATTAGTAAAGTTGTTGTGGGGTCAAAAATTATACACTGATTTTTAGGGGTGCCCAGGTGGCTCAGTTAAGTGGCCAACTGTTGATTTCGGCTCAGGTCATGAGCTCAGGGTTGTAGGATCGAGCCCTAAGTTGGGCTCTACACTCAGTGGGGAGTCTGCTTGGGATTCTCGCTCTCCCTCTACTTCTTCCCCTCCCCCTGCTTGTTCGCCCTAAAGTAAATCTTAAAAAAAAAAAAAAAAAAATTATACCTAATTTAACTGGTGAGTGGTCAGTACTCCTAACCCCCAGGTTGCTCAAGGGGCTACTGTAGTAGCTATTCAAATGTAGCTTTACCACAATTCTCTTTTCAAACATATTATCCCTCCTCGGGGTTGTAATTTGTTAATCACTTTGGAAGAAAAGAGATCCACCCAAGTCTGTAGTTCATTCTTTTGTTCAGCTGCCAAACCTCAGTACAGAAGCCCATCCCAGTCAGAACAAATTATTGGAATTCATGCTTAGGGTTCCCAAATACCTTTTAGAATTAGATGGAGACACCCCCCCCCCCAAGTACTGTGACAAATAGGTTTGTCACTATCATATGCAGCTGAGTGAATCCATGATGGAAATAAGTGATGGGCTATATTTTATGAATTCAAAATGTTTTAAGTACATGGTCAAGAGTGCATTTTGAAGCCACAGGACAAGCACGAGGACCTTCATGTAGGTGAATGGGGAGAGCTATGGAAAAAATTACCCTCGCTTAGTGTATTTATTAAAAATGTATAACTAATTCAGTCTTGCACTTCTAAGAGCACTAAGCTTTCAGTCAAAATTGCTCAAGTAAGTCATTTTAAGAAACTTATAAAAGTAACTTGCTTTCAAGAGTCCTGTTTTACATCATCACCAGAGGTTAAAGTCCACAGTGGTTTTGACTAGAAGTCTTGCTTGGGCCTTGTTGGGAAGTCCCCACACCACCTCCCCCAGATTAGGCAGTTCTGACACCTAGTTAGAGGCCTACTGTCCCATCATCTTTCTTTACACCACAAACCATGTTCATCCACCCAACCCTCTTAATTTGCTCAGAGCATAAAAATACCTAACTTCACATCAAGGTGTAGGTTTAGTATTTTTATTCTAGTCTATCCAGTACTGGTATGCTTATTCTATGTATTTTAGATGACTGGGGCAAGGATGGTGTGATTTTTTTTCTTGGTTCAGCACCTGGTCACTTGCGCCACTCCGTGTACTGACACCTTGTGACATGGGATGCTTCTGTTGATGTAAAGGTTCTGAGGGCAATGTCCAAAGCATGCTATAAAGCAGGTCTCAAAGAATCGGGCTTGGGTCCTGGGAATCTAACACCGCACCCCCACCCCCGGGTGATTCTGATGCTGGTGAGTGGCAGCCAGGTGTTCACAAACACTGCTATTAAGTCACATCCAAAGGTTGCCATCATGGCTTTACATGCAAACTTTGTATGTTGTTTTTGCCATAGTGAGATATTTTTTTTCCTTCTAAAAGGGATTTAGCAACTTGTCCTTTGGGAGATTCTCATGAAGCAATGTCCTAGAATTTGAAGTTTGTGTTGCTGAACAGCAAAGAAAATCTCCCTATGATTCAAAATGCATGACAGAAACACAGGAGTACTCTGCTAGGTGATTTACATATATTTTCTGGTTTAATCAGAGGGCTAAATGCTTTCTTAGACATGGATCCTCTCAATGATTTTGTGCCACACTATGCACTAATAGATGAGGATACAGCAGTGAAGACACCACACAAAATCCCTATCACTGACTATCTAGTGGGAGACAGAATAGACCTACATAGTACATGAAATGGGAAAAAGTCCCATAGACAAAATAACTTGGGAGAAGGAAAAAGACAAATGGATAGGTTACGGAGGGGTGGTCAGCACAGGGTGCTCGGAAAAGATGTCCTAGGAACAGAAGTGAGGAACCTGACTGGATTTAGATTCTTGATTTCTGTTGAAAAAATGGCCAATAGGATATACTGATAGCTAGAATGGTGGAAAGAATTGAGGACTCTAGAGCTTTTGTTCTAAACAGAAACAATGAAGTTCCCATTTATTGAACTGGGCGTTAATAAGAGATGGAGTTATTACTTGTTTTAAAGATTAAGAAATGTAGGTTCCCATCGATTATAAGCTTGCCACAGGTAACACAGCTTGTACTATGGTGGGGGTGGCTTTGAACCGAGTCAGTCAGACTCCAGAGCCTGCACAATCTTAAAGGCAGCTGTAGGACCCCCAGTGTCCTGGCTTTGAACATAGCCCAAAAATCTAAGAATGAGGATAGATAAGAGGAGCACTGGAGTCACTGTATGTGTGTGCAGTGTTTTGAGAGCACGGCCATACCAATCTATTGATACCGCTCTGCACACTCCCCAAACAGAGCAAAGGGACCTCCTGTTCCCTTGGTTTGACATTTCAAAGATTCCTGCTGCTCATTTTTAATCTATATATAGGCAGGTCCAGCCCCGGGCAGGTGCAGGATGCAGAACAAATCTCAGTGCCTCTTCACTATACCACCCTCCGGCATATGGTATGTGGGTGGAATTAGGTTAAAAAGAACATCAAGGACAACCTTGGAGGAAAAATGAAATCATCACCAAAAGGAAACATGCAGGAGAATAAAGAGGGAGTGCTAGATGATAAAGACAGTGCTGGAGTGATTATATGTACAAGGAATCTGCAGCTGACCATCTGTCCATTGTTTTTTCAAAGTTTCTACATAGACAATTAAGTTTCAGGCTGGAGAGAGGAGGAAAGGGAAAAAGCATTACTGATTATCTGCTACAAGGCAGACAGTGAAGTAGGTGCTTTGTATACATTTTGTCAGTACGCTTTTTTTTTTTTTTTTAAATAGAGGAGGTCACTGGGGTAGAGACTTGACTTTGTTGTACAAGATCAGTCTGCAAGTTCCATGAGGTCAGGACTGTCCCTGCCAGGTTCACACTGCATCCCCCAATTCCAGGCCTAACAGCCTGGAATTCTGGGGCTGTTGACTCGAGTCAGTGGGGTGGGGTTTTGGTTTTGTTTTTTTAAGTAGGCTCCACCCCCCAGTGTGGAGCCCAATGCAGCTCTTGAACTCAGGACCCTGAGGATCAAGATCTGAGCTGAGATCAAGAGTCCTTTAACTGACTGAGCCACCCAGGCACCCCAGTGCTTCCCTTTTTCCATTTCTAGCTCTGGACTTGGGATCACTTCTCCCCCTCTCACCCATCCCCATCTCCTTCCCTTCTGGCCATGAAAAGAGGAAGGCCTTAGGATTCCCAGGGCTGCTTCTGCTATGCAAGCAGCTGTGGTTGTGGGCTTGGGGTTGCGGAACCAGCCAGCAACACCACCCTCCAGCAGTGATGGTTACCACCACAGCTCAGGATGGAAAAACTGGGAGAGGTGAGCAGGCATTCCTGGATANCTGTAGTTCGCCTACTCTAAGTTTGAACAGGAAAAGGGAGCCTGCCCTTTCAAGCAGATAGCGGTGTCTGCTGCACTGAACACTTCTCAGAAGTCTCATCCCCCAGGGGTTCTGGTTCTGGAGTTCAGCTCTGGATAGCTGCCTCCACCGCCCAGGCTTCTCAGCAGCTGATGAAGCCACTTCCTGTTCTCTGCCACCTGCTTCTCTGAGTCACAAGTCTTTACATTTCTGAAGTACACCCAAGCCCCCAAAGGCCTAAATTCATTTGTTCCAGTACCAATTATTCTTAGCAGAGGCACGGGTTAAGAATACAAAATAGTAGCATAGACAGGACACACGTTAAGGAATTGTGCAGAAGTCTATTCCTGTGAACCCTTCTGTCAATGGAACATTTTTCTGTATTTACATTCCTACCCAAATAATTTGAGATGGAATTTCCCCTATGCTAAAAAATTAAAGACCTGTGTCCACCTATGTTAACATGTAATTGCCGTTTCTCACAGATTCAAAAACTCGGGTAAAATCCAGCAGTTATAGCTAGTTGCTACCAGCTATAGCCAATTCCTACAATTTTTAATGTTAGAACAGTAATTTAAAACACCAAAACTTAGAATCCTCGAAATATTCAAATTAAAGTAATGGACCTCCCATTAGGCAGCAGAGATTCCTTTATATCTAAGAAATGATATATAGTCCAAAATTTTTCATAATTTTTAAGTAGGACTTAAAATTGAAACAAGTTATAGTTGTGAATAATTCGTCCTTGGTATGTTTGTGATGCCACTCCTATTTTTTTTTTTTTTTTTTTTTTTTTTTTTTTTTTTTTTTTCAGGGTTTAGTATTAGCCAGAGAGAAAACAGGACCACTTTTGCTGCTGGTAGTTTTCATCCCACTCTTCCCCTGAAAAGCAACCCCCCCGCCCCAAAGGACACTCCTGTGTCCCTTTTCCATACTTCTTCCTCTCCCATTACAACCTATCCTGGTTTTTAAGTTTTTAATAAGGGAGCAACTTTTTCAAATCCCAAATACTTACAAGAAAGTAGGAGGTGGCAAAGTGTGTGAGAGCGCCCTCAGTAGGCTGTAGGGAAGGGCAAGAGGTGCTTGGAAGGGAGAGAACACCCAATGCCACTTCCTTCTTTTATTCCTTTGTCCTAAAGGAAAATAGGCCTTGTTCTGTTGCACCCTTTACACGCTGAACAGAAAGATAGGATAGTGCCAGCCGTTGCCTCCCAAGACGTAAAAGCAGTGACTTGGTACTAACAAATCACTACCGATCACACCCAAAGCACTTACACTTCACAACGGGCAAATCCATGTAATCTGCTTGCATGCTATTCAGTTTGTTTACCTGTGTGTGTGTGTGTATGTGTGTGTGTGTAGTGAAAACATTTACAAAATTCAAGCCAGGTTAAACCACTATGTCTTCAAGGAGACAACTCTTTAGACTTTTGGTTTTCACTTGATACTGTTTTGGTTTTGGCTTAAAATATTTTCTTGGCATGTGTAAATGCAGAAAGGAAGTCTGGGATTTCACAGAATTATTTCTGAATCTGTTTTTGGTAAATGGCTGATGAAAGATCAGTGAAGGGACCTTACATCAAGCGATGGAGAGGTGAACTGCGGGCTCTCGGGATGACTGCTTTCCCCTCTGTTGTCCCAAATGCCATAGGAGAGATTTTCTTTAACCTTTCTTCCCTTTGGTACCCTGAAGAACTTTTAAACATACAGTTTTCTAAGTATCAACACAGACCTACTGAATAAGCAGCTCAAAGAGTGAGGCTTAGGCCCCTGGTTTTTTTTTTTTTTTTTTTTAAACCCTTTTTGGATGACTTTGATATGGAAGAAGGTTTAGGAACTACTATTCTTGTTTAGGACAATGACCCCACGTTTGCCAGTGAGTTTCCATCTGTCGCATCCCTTACTCCTAAAGCAGATAACTATCATTTATTAATTTATTAATGTATAGGATTTCTTTAGCCAAGGCCAACTAGAAATTCCAGGCTGAGGGGTGTGTGCACGCACACAAGTATACACCACAATTCCTTGCTTTCTTATGCAGATTATTTGGGGTTATTATCTGAGCAAAGTAACATCCTACCGTGGTCAGCCCTTCTTTACTTATTCTGGCATCAATACACTACCAAGATCTGGCATATTACTAATCCAGCATCTCCAGAAGCAACTAGCCCATTTTTCCCCAAACATGGTGATCCTTGTTTCCCCATCCAAAAATGTTTCCGTTTAGTCCTACATATCATTGACAACCCTTACCCACTAAAGAAGTGATGCTTCTGGTGCCACGTTCCCTTCTATGCTATGTAATAAAGCAAGCATTGTGCTACATTTTTATGCCCTTTACAATTACGCATCTTGGAATACATTGTATTTGACCAGAATTGGGCTTTCTGTGATTGTAGGAATTCACGGGAATATGCCATGCTCAGAAGCCTTTTCAGGGAACCCCTTTTATCCACACTACTTTTTATGCCTGTGTGTGTTCTTCCAACTCCCTTTAGAATTTCACAGGCACCAGCACAAATACCAGGAAGTGTGGCACAGCTAGAATATTGGACCCTAGAAATTTCCCACTTTGGCAATGTACCACTCTTGTCATACCACAAAAAGAACGTAACATTGACGCTCCCAATAAATGTAACATCAACTGTTCCTGGACAGAAAGAGCAAAAAAATAACATGTTCAAGAGCACCTGCCTGAATCACATGCTTTCTGGGAGAAAATGTGAAAATGAGATATGGAAAACACCTTGAGATCATTTTTCCCCAACAATTAAATGTGAGATGGTAAAGCAGCAGTGGCAGATCACATAGAACAAAATAGTTTTATTTGATCAGAAAGAAACTTCCCTATTAGAATTACAGTCTGTAGCCACAGAAGGACTGTGGGCCACCCTTCATTTAAATCTCTGCAAACACACGCCATTGAAAGGGCTCCAGGAAAGATACCTTTTGGCAGGACAGGGACTGATGACATGCAAGAAACACTCTTAACTGTTCCTCAACTGCCATGGATTGTCCCTTATTAAACTGGCCAAGTACATCTTTTACTTCTTGGAGAATTAAAAACCACCACCATGTTGTGTTCCTACTCCGCTAAAGAGGAGAAAGTTCAACAACGTGTCTATGTTGTGATAGGAAATGCTGTGGGTCTAATGTTAGGACCCAAACTTTTCTCAGTCTTAAGCATTCCTATTTGCCTTGGAGGAAATGCGGTCATAAAGGACTTTGAGTAGTGGTAGCAATAATGATATGTGCATGAACAAATACAGCTGGAGAAGGGCAGCACTTTTTTTTTTTTTGGTGTTTTTACACTAACATCAAACTTGTGTGTTCACAGTACTGCTTTTTCTTAGAGATGACAGATTTTTTTAAAAATAAGAACAGACAGTGGTCTCCTATTCCTGTCCTTGGGGTGGGAACAAAGATCAGAATCTGAATTCATCCAGATCCAGACTTCCGTGCATTCTAGAACAATTAATGCAGTTAATACATCGATTTAAGTGTATTGAAATAACCTTTATATCCTGTTTCAGTACTGCCTACCAAAAATTAGGTTCTACAGTCAATTTATGAAATACCTGCAAATTACTTTTCAGTATTCAAAGACATTACACTAGAAGTTGATTAGTTGAGACTCAAAAGAAAGCACCCATAAAAATGGGATGAAGATAGTATTTGATAAACAGAAAAGGAAAATAAGTGTTTTCATGGTCTCTTTCTTCCTTCCACCACCCCGCCCCCGCTTTCTGACCCCCTCAAATGAGAATATTGCCTAACACAACCTTCAGCTGCATCTCAAAGGTTTTCTTCAAGCCTTGATAAATTATAAAGACTGAATATTTTCTTTGGGAAATTTAATCCTAATTATTATTTCAGATCAGGAATAGCCTGAGTATGTTTAACCAAATAGCCCATAAAAAATGAGGAGACTGAAGATTAATACTTTTACCTTTACTACCTGGCTTATCTGATACACATTCTAGGACTCCTCCCCGCCCCCCCAGGTTTCTGGATTAAAAGCATATAAAGTTCAACTGGAACTGATGTTGGTAGCTATTTTCCCTCTAGATAAAATGAGGGTATTTCAGCTTAGAAAACCAACATCTGAAAAAGGGGTTGGCACTCTTTTTGCAAAAATGTTCACAAAGTTTTAGAAGGCTTAAGAATCATGCATCTATGTGTCATTTAGTGAAAAATACTATTGCAATAAAATGCATTGTTTATTCAAACTGGGCAACACAGAAGACTGGAGATTTAATAAATACCTTTTTACAGTATTTGGTTGCAAGAAAGCTAAATGTGGGATCACAAAAAAATCTTCCAGTGGGGAAAATGGTTTACAAATGATTGTATGAGTTTGGGTCATTTTTTTTTAACATCCAGCATAATACCTTATATGGCACAGAGAGGATATTAACTGATAAATGAGATGTATTTTAAAAGTTATCTGAAAATTCCAAAGAAAATTGATCCAATTTTCTAGTGTCTTAAGTTATACATGAAATTGTTGAATAAAAAAAAAAAAGTATCACAGTTCTGCAATTTCTGCAAAGAAAAAAATCAAACTTTCTATTCAGGATTTAAAACAATTTTCTTAGAGTATTATAACCGGAAGGAGTCTCTGATTACTTTCCAACCTCTTAATTTTACAGGTGCAAAAACTAAAGGCCAGATAATTTAAGTTACTTGTAGTCATCTTCATTTTTGGCTTTTTAGAGATAGAAAACTTGAATGTCTAACCTAAGCTTTGTATTACAGATTTGTTTCACTCAGATGTCAACCACAAACGTTAGAACCTACAACTGGAAAGTGAACAGTCATAGCCAACTACTTCCAGCTCCCATGGTTACATAGAAGAGGAGTTCAATACACATCACCACCTGCCTTTTGCTCCCAGTTTGGAAAAGGAACTACAATGCCATTTCTCTTACTTTCTCCATATCATGGGCTGCCATTGACAGCAGAAGCAGACAAAGAAAGCAAAACACACTTCACCTGTGTTTTTTCTGAAGACAGATAATCTAGGAATTCAGGTATCTTGTTTGTTCCAACAAAATATCCTCCCCCTCCCCCCAAAAAATGCTAACTGCTATCTTTAAGACGACTTTCGTTTGGTATGTTAGCAATGCTTAAAACAAGGCGAGGGAACATGGCCCTGGTAGCCATGAAGTGAACTACTGGGACACATGAAGTTGCCAGATGGGACTGAGCCAGTTAATTATCCTGCTCCCCTCTTTATTAAGGGAAAGTGCCTCTAGACTTAAAGAATGAACCAGAATTTTGATATACTTACATTGAGATAAAATCTAGCTCCTCTAAATAGAGTGAATTATCTTGCCAAGTATCGAACCATCTTGTAAGTTCAATCAAGAACTATTTGCGGTCATCTTTGTGCAATCAGGGGAGAAAGAAATTTGAATAAACTGAAGATGCAAAAATTCGTGGTTCAAGTTTCAAGTGATGGGTATTAAGGAGGGCACATATTGCATGCTGCACTGGGTGTTATACGCAAATAACGAATCATGGAACATTACATCAAAAACTAAGGATGTACTGTATGGTGACTAACAAATTAAAAAAAACTTTAGACATTATAAACTTCAATTTGACTAATCCCTGATATAATGGATTGAGTTGTTTTAAAGAATTGAGCAAGCTAACAATTCACTAAAAATATTAAAGGGATTTTGTTTACTTGTTTTGAATTATGCATCAGGAAAATCTTTATAGAGTAAACGAGGATTCTTTCCATACATCTGATACTTTCTCATGATGTTCTTGTGACCACCACAGAGAAATGTGGCTTGTATAGTATTGTTAGATTTACTAGTTGGACAGACTTATTCAGAAGTTATTGGCAATCCAGAAAAAGAAAAAAAAAAAAAAGAACCTACACTGCATATTGTGATCTACAATGTCCTACATGGTCCGCCCCACCTACTTCTCTCCTGGTTCACTAAGCTTCAGTCACGGTAGTGACTTTCTATTCTTAACCAAGCTCAATCCTTCCTGTTTGCATCTGTTATTCCCTTCTGCCTGGAATGTTCTTGCAGCTCTTTGAAGAATTGACTCGTTGTCAAACTGAAGGCATCAGTTTAAATGCCACCTATCCAGAAACTCTCTCTAAATTAGAGGGCCACCTACCCAATTCTGTCATGTTCTACCCTATCTTTGTTTCCTAACACACTATTTTCCATCTCCATGAAAATTTCAGCTTCATAAAAGCTAAGACCTTGTTCGTTTATTCACCAAGACTCCACAAGGCTTAGCACACTGCCTAACATGTCCTAGGCTTCCGTGAACACTGAACAAACTAATGAAATACAACTTTCTATTGTGATACCATATCCTCTATCTGGCCTTTCAGAGTGTATTTTTATCAATGTCTTATTTGGAGGTATAGAAAGCCTGGGTCTCCCCCCCCCCCATTACATTATACCAGGTAAATACACTACATGGTGAAATAAGAATTCAAAAAGGCCCTGAGGAAGTAAGGCCAAACCCACACAACAAAAGGACATAACAAGGATACATGGAAAATTTTGCACCTAGAATCAAATTTTGTGTACCAGCATAGGACAGGGCAACTTGGTTTGTCATCAGGATTTGTAGGAAATATTTTGAGTTTTAGTTCATCACAATTTTGTTATGCACCAACAGTGTCCTATTTTACACACACACACACACACACACACACACACACACACACAGGAGCCTTGAAATCAAAAGAGGTTACTTGGAGACTAAATTACATACTTGCTCCATTCTAGGCATTAACATTTAAGAAAACTGGAAAAACACAAGAGGTGGTTGAAAGAGAAAAGTGATTATGAGTGTAGGGGCCAAGGGCAGGCTGCCTCAAGATGGATCATCTTGGCATTAAGATTGTTTTTGACTTAAAAGCAAAACACAGCAGATGCAAAACAAAAACAAAAACAACAACAATCAGCTTTTTACCTCCCCCACAACTGCCTAAGAATTTACATGGAGAACCTGCTCCAAGAAAAGAGCTTTCAGCATAGAGAACTGCATTATGATGTGAGTTACATATGATAGACTGGGAGGAACCTAGCAAGGCCACTGTAATCAAAGTCCTCTTTGTCCTATTGTTTCTGAAAGGCCTAGCAAATATATACCAAAGATTTACTTTTTCATCTTCCTATAAATTGCATTCTTTCAAGTCCCAAACCCTTATAACCCCAATTCTTTTATCCTTTTTTAAAGATTTAAGTGCGCGTGCGCATGCGCGCACATACCCCCCAGAGCGAGCATGGTAGGGGGATGCAGAGGGAGAGATAATCTCAAGCAGATTCCACACCTAGCAGAGCCCCTTGCGGGGCTTGATCCCGCCACCCTGAAATCATGACCTGAGCTGAAATCAAGAGTCAGACGCTCAACTGAGCCACCAAGGTACCCCAGTTTGCATTTTTTAATAAAAAATTACCAAGGTCCTGACCTAATAATCAAAGGATATCTCAAAATTTAAAACCAAGAAACAAGCTAAATCACACATATTTTGACCAAATACTGGACTATTTCTCAAACTAAAAAGTAAACAACTACATTTTCAAAAAGAGACATTAAGGATTCATGCCTTTATTTACAAACATATCTAGTATGAATTCAAGAGTTTGATCCATTTTCCAAAGAGACCACCCCTCTTAAAATGTTCCTTTTCACATCTGTTTAATAAATTAAAACATCCTTATTTCTTCAGCAGTTGGTGTCTCACTATTAAAAAGTGCAGCAAATCTAGATCCAAAGTACACAGTCATAATTAGTAACTGCCACTCGTTTTCCACTGAAAACAGCAAATTTTCCCCCGAGACCTCCTCATAGTGGCTCCTACGGAACAGAGGTTGTAAACTTCTAGATGCTCTGTCCCAACATAGCACTACTCGAAGGTCTGTGAGAGGCACAAAGACCTAAGACAGTAGAAAATCCTACTCTCCTTAAAGTGACATACCTCATTTTGCCTATCTTTTGGAATGTCCATTTCATTGTGGAGTCCACATACAAAATTGATTTCCTACTGTTAGTCTATGTCAATGATTCTTAGTCCAGCTAGAGGAATCTTGAAAGGCAGAGGAATATTCTCTCTCCTACAAGAGTCGTGGAAAACTACCCTCATTTATAAATGAATCTAAAGCTTTTACCAATAACCTCAATAAGAAATGATTTTCTAACACTTTAGAGCCTCAAGATGTTAGATTATTCCATAAAACAGTGAATCCCTTGTCAGATTTCTATTGCATAATTAGCAGTTGGGATACAGTGGAGGAATTTCCACAAGTTTATTTGGTTAATGACTAAGGATCTACAGAATTACAGCTGAGCTTCTATAGTCTCCAGTTTCACTACTATTGAGTATTTGCATCAAATACCTTCATTTTTCTATTTTATAAAACACTAAAGTTGGTTAGAAAGCATAGGTGTTTTGTCAACCTGCAAATAATTTAGTATTTAATTATATGTTGGTGGACCATGGAGACATCAAGATCAGCCACCCACCTGGGAACTGAATAAGTCTATAAACAATAGACAAGATCAGCCTTTTCAGTAGTACCTACCCAGGAGGTTCTCTAAATTTGTATCTCAAGAAACTAGAGACCTGAATACAATAGGAAGGAAAGCAAATTTGGAAGAGGTTTAGGATTTTTAAGGCAGTAATACAACTGTATCCCACCTGGAGGAAAAAAATGAACAAGAGGAGGACAATCAGCTTCAAGAATAGGGAAGGAGGATGAAGAGCCTAAAGTTGACTTTATCCAATCCCATAAAAGCCCTACTTTTTGGTTCTCATAGCAATCTATAATGATGGATGGTTCAACAGGTTTAGAATAGCTTTGTTGAAATATGCCTCAAGGCTGCCTCTTCACTCACTAGGCAACTCTAGTTAGGTCCACTTCTCAGGGAAGCTGGTAGATGTATGCCTCTCCATCATGAGAAAAGCATATCCCTGTTCTAAATGTTCCTTATGGTTTATATACTTCAGTGTCATGAAATTTTGATTAGCATGAGTCAGCCTTTCCAAATCTATGAAGTGCTGAAAATAGGAGAGTAGATCATGAACTATAGTAATAACACAACATAATGGCACCTTGGGTAGAGAGCCATGTGGCCCTCATCTGACCACACTGTTACTCCCTCTTGAAGTTACATCATTCTGTATTGACTATATGCTTTAGCTACTTAGCTAAGGCAGAATATAGAGAGATGTTTGATTTCTGGGTATGAACAACCACCACTGACTAAGGATAATTAAGAAACCTACAGGTTAGAAGGTAATTCAGAGTGTTATAGAGCACATGAGATAATCTGGAAAGATGATGTTCCAAGATCAAAGAAAAGGATAGCTTTTAACAACTGGGTTGTTTTGAACCTTGAAAGCAAGCAAAGGAGCAGGACTCTTTCACAGGGGTATGACTAAGAATGAATAAAGTTAGTCTGAAGTTTGGTATTTGGAGAAAACCTATGCAATGATCTGTAGACCTGAAATAAGTCTACCTTCACTAAAGATTCAGTGGGAAGGACTTCAGATGAAAAATCCAAAATGACAGATTCAAGATAAAGCTGACTCTGGTTCATGAATTTAACTAGGAAGAGGACAATGAAGCAGTATTCGTCTATGCACATTTTTAGAAATATTAAAAACTTGTCTTTTCTTCCAAAAGAGTGGAAAGAGAAACTATTCTGAGGGTGGCTTGAGTTAGAACTGTGAAATGCATCAACTGAACAATGGAACATTAAAAACTGAACTGAGTCTTCTGCTCCTTGGCTGTGAAGGGGCACTTGAATCATTCTACCTAAGTACCATGTGACCCAGGGTATCAGCAGTCCACAAGAAAGTGAGCGTGTGTCCTTGCATTTCTTTATGCTTAATCTGTGTTTGGGAATGACACATAGCACAAACTTTATAAATGATACATAAAATAGTTTTGACCAGTGCACAAAGAATATCATGATGGACTGCTCTGATTCTTGTCACTCTACATTTGACTCACAGCTGTGAAAAACATACTCTCAGAGCTCCCAGCCAATAATTGCCCCCCCAACCTACCTAAATCATTTACTCATATTCTAAAATATATTGTCTATGTTGCCTCCTTTCATTCCTTAGATATCCACCCCAAGATGAGCCAAGACCTGAGAGGTTATGCCCATATACACAAATATTCTTGATTTCATTAAGGAAATATTTCATTTCTTGCAATAAAAGTTTTTGAAATCTAGATAGGAAAAGAATGAGGCAAAGAGAAAGAGCAAAGTAATGCCATTTGGCTTTCTGGTTGGTCTATTTGGTGGGTAAATTGAAGTTCTTACTTGCCTAATGACTTCAGGACAAGCATCCAGCTACTTCCTCAGGCTTAATTAAATCTGCAGCTGACCTGCAGAGAAAAGGATATGTGCTTGCCATCCAGAGATAAAGGAGGCACATAAGATTTGTGACCAATATCAGCTATTCCAGCAAGTCAATGCTAGAGGCAGAAATTAAAAACTGTTCTATCAAGTTCTTTCTCCCAGCCACTAGATTTTAGCCTTCAGATGATATAGCAGCTGACCAATGAGGATCAGGGATACTTTTCCCGCTCATGTATATATGTTCCAGGGAACAAAAAAACATGGATTTTTAAATATTTAACAAATAAGCACATTTTGTATGGTTCAAAACATTTAAGGATATGGAAATACCTAGAAGCATGGCTTTGTATCATGAATAAAAACTATGAAGTCTTATTACAGGATCTGAGCTTTCTGTTAGTGCTAGAACAGAAGAATCAAGAATAGCCTACTCAAATGAGGATGCATGAATTTTCTTACAACTTTTGAAAACAGCCATTTGTGAGACATCTGGGACCTAAGTATTTAAACAAGGGTGGCCATTCGCCCCCCCCCCCCCAAAAAAAATCCATTCACTCAGTGGCTACACCACTTCACTTATACCTTTTTCTAGTAGTTTGGATACAGCCTGGCTATGACAAGGAGCTGGAACTGAGGGCCAACGAAATAGAATCCATTTTCAATCCCACAAATGAACCCACAACAAAGTTTAAGACATGTAATACAACCTGTGTGAAAAAGACTAATTCCCAGACAGAAGTAATGAGAAATGGAAATGGAAGCTAAGCATCTGGTTTACAGAAAATCCCATTCACCTCTTTCTGAAAAGGTACCCACTGAGCAGTCATGGGCATCACTCTCCAGCCTACCAAAAAAAGGATTGGGCAACCTTTCTGTATCTGAAAGGATCCTAACTGAAACATTGCTTGGTAATGGTTTCAAAGACCATGAATGCTGGCTGTAGCCACATCGCTACACATGGCAGTAGGTCCCCATCCAGGCTATATACCTTGAGATTCATGGACTTCGTACCGACGGTTTAGAATTCTGCTCAGTGATGGAATGCACAGCTTGGGATGGTTCTGAGTGGTCATTAACCCACCAAAATAGCTAAACTCATGTGTTAGATTCTGCCATCTTCAGTTTAAGGAAATCTAGCATGTGCCAGATGTTTAAAGCATGAAAATCATAGATGGATTTAAGAGAACTTAATTTTGATGTTTAAAAAAATAATCTTGGGGGGAAGCTCTGAGATACCTGCAGAAACATGTTTGTTCTCTTTGGATCACTTTGACAAATGAGAGATTTATGGCAATTTGGTAAACCTAACACACATGGCTGGAGTTAAAATACATTCCTCCCTTAATTCAGAGTAGGCTACAAACCCTAAAATTTTTATTTTAGGCCTTCTATGATTGGGTGTTTTTATATGGTATGGGAATCAAGAAGGATCAAGAATTTTTCCTTAGCATAGAGACTCATTTTGCCCTGAATACAAAAACATTCTCATTTTCCTTAGGTAGATTTGCAATGGTGTTTTAACATCAGAAACTGCCATCCATGAATTTGAATTTCTGCATCATTAAATGGGCAACAAGCTAGTGCTGGTGGATGAAAATACGAGCTGGAACATACCACCACCATATGGAATGATGATCGCATAATGAACCAGCAAACCCAAAAACCGAATAAGTCAGGCTGCTTAGAAACACAAAACAAGGTTATAGCACTCTTTTGAAATTACTACACTCACAAATGCTAAAGAATATTACCTTCCAAACTTGATATTATCACCTCAGCTAAGTCTTATAATGTCCCCAAATTGTTCCTAAGGATGTAGGCAGTTCTCATAAACTTCAGAGAAAACAGAATATTTAAACCCTGCCTTTTCGATAAAACATGAGGCTATATTTTAACTATTACTTTTCCACCCACAGTGGAAAGCACAAAGATACACTTTACTTTTTTAAAAATTGTATAATTGATATACAATATCCTATTAGTTTCAGGTGACAATTTTGAATATTTTTGGTTTTTAAGAGCTCGTGCATGTGTACATGGGTGGGGGAGGAGCAAGGGAGAAGAGAATCAAGTAGGCTCCACACCCAGTGCAGAGACCAACAAGGGGCTTCATCTCACAACCTTGAGATCATGACCCGAGCTGAAATCAAGAGTCAGCTGTTTAACCATCTGAGCCACCCAGGAACCCCAGGTGACAATACTTAAAAGCTCTAACGTTGCGAAAGTCATGGCTCAGGTTTACATAACCAGATTGTTATTTTTAATTTTTTTTTTTTAAGATTTTATTTGACAGACATAGAGAGAGGGAACATAAGCAGGGAGAGTGGAAGAGGGAGAAGCAGGCTCCCAGTGGGGAAGTCCAATGTGGGGCTCGATCCCAGAACCCTGGAATCATGACCTGAGCCAAAGGCAGACACTTAAGAACTAAGCCACCCAGGCGACCCACAGATTGTTATTTTATTAACAGCAAGTGGTTTCCTTAAGCCACGAGTCTTAGAATGAGGACATTGAAGGTGTCTCCTACCTGATCTTTACTCGAGATTTTGATACTTTTTGGTCTGATGAACTACTGATTATGGCTTGAATTTTAAGTGGTTGGATATACTCCAATACTACATATATATGTGATATATTGCAGTAATAACAACATGTGAAACTAGCAGTAATGATTTAGATTGTCCACAGTATCTAAACAACTCCCAGGGAACAATGGGTTTTAAGAGTCTTTGAAGGCCTATTAATCAGATTTTGGTCACCAGAAGGTCTTGAATAAAACCCTCAGAGTATATAGATAGTCCAACATAGCCTAAAGCAGTAAGCTATATGGCACATGGGATTTCTACATAAAATATCTAATTTAATCCTCATGAAGAGCTTGTGACTTAGGTTTTATTATTTACATTTTACATAAGTTTAAAGGATTTGCCGTAGATCACATAGCTAATACAGGAGCAAAGCCAGCCTGGAAGAATAGTTAAGACCCAAGTAACATTCACTATGTATCAAGCATTGCTCTGAGAACTTGACGGATTCCTTTAATTTAATCCTCAGGAGGGTACACAGAGGCCCAAGGTCACATGATTAGCAGCTGGCAGTAGGGCTTCAGAGTCTATGCTCCCAACCACCACCCTGTCCTTCTATTAGCTCCAGGAGTTTCTGGATGAATAAAATACTGAGGCCCAATATTTTGGGACTCTGGCCTAGTGTTGGACAGTATAAATAGCCAAATACAAATAGAGCAGCAATAGTTAAACATTGAATTTCCAAATATTCTGCAAGTAAAAAAAATCTTAAGATGCTAAAATTCTTATTTCTAGGTCATTCTCTCAACTTTATCTTTAAAACATAACTGTCTTGCTTCAGGTCACCTAAAAATTTTTCAGAAATGGCAATATCTTTATCTCCAAGAAACTCCTGAAGATTGTAATGCACTGGGATATTCTATTACCATACAGAAGTTTGGTCAAAATCAATGAGAGGAGAAAGTGGTCATATGATTGGTTTGATATAAAATGCCCTACACATCTGCTTCTGATGATTCTGCTGTAAGGACAGGAATACACATTAAGAACCAGATAATTAGCTATTTTAGAGTCACTCCATTAAAAAAGTTTTAAAGATTTCATATTTTATCATATTCACACCTTAGATTTTCTGTCAAAAATATTATCAGATAGGGGCGCCTGGGTGGCACAGCGGTTAAGCGTCTGCCTTCGGCTCAGGGCGTGATCCCGGCGTTGTGGGATTGAGCCCCACATCAGGCTCCTCCACTATGAGTCTGCTTCTTCCTCTCCCACTCCCCCTGCTTGTGTTCCCTCTCTCGCTGTCTCTATCTCTGTCAAATAAATTTAAAAAATCTTTAAAAAAAAAAAATGTTATCAGATAGGCTTTTAACGCACTCGAGCATATTCTTTACCAACATCGTTAGAAAAGACTTGTTGCTAATTTTTACAAAAATGGGAATTGATACTTAGGCACTGTCGGGGTAAAATGCATAGTTGTATTAAATATTTATTGAGATGGACAGGTAAGACAGGTGTATTAGGCATGATCCTGGTCCAGGGAGTTGGAATTTCAAAGTCAACCTGGCAGTAAGTCACATGGGATAGTTTACAAGATGTGTTTTTAGGGGAAAGCTGAATTTAAGAAGGCAATAACCAATTAACTTTGCTATAGAGCAAATGTCCATACCAATTTATAAAAACGGTTTTTAAAACAGCATTGTGTCTACAGATAAAGGACTGGTATCCAAGATCTACAAAGAACTTCTCAAACTCAATACACGAGAAACAAATAAACAAATCAAAAAATGGGCAGAAGATATGAACAGACACTTTTCCAATGAAGACATACAAATGGCTAACAGACACATGAAAAAATGTTCAAAATCATTAGCCATCAAGGAAATTCAAATCAAAACCACACTGAGATACCACCTTACGCCAGTTAGAATGGCAAAAATAGACAAGGCAAGAAACAACAATTGTTGGAGAGGATGTGGAGAAAGGGGATCCCTCCTACATTGTTGGTGGGAATGCAAGTTGGTACAGCCACTCTGGAAAACAGTGTGGAGGTCCCTTAAAAAGTTAAAAATTGAGCTACCCTATGATCCAGCCATTGCACTCCTGGGTATTTACCCCAAAGATACAGACGTAGTGAAGAGAAGGGCCATATGCACCCCAATGTTCA
>NW_024424230.1:42446012-42503700 GCF_017311325.1 Ursus maritimus | reverse complement strand
AGTTCTCAACATTTGCTACAACATGGACAGCACTGGAGGAGATAATGCTAAGTGAAATAAGTCAAGCAGAGAAAGACAACTATCATATGATTTCTCTCATCTATGGAACATAAGAACTAGGATGATCAGTAGGGGAAGAAAGGGATAAAGAAAGGGGGGGGGTAATCAGAAGGGGGAATGAAACATGAGAGACTATGGACTATGAGAAACAAACTGAGGACTTCAGAGGGGAGGGGGGTGGGGGAATGGGATAGACCGGTGATGGGTAGTAAGGAGGGCACGTATTGCATGGTGCACTGGGTGTTATACACAACTAATGAGTCATCGAGCCTTACATCGGAAACCGGGGATGTACTGTATGGTGACTAACATAATATAATAAAAAATCATTTAAAAAAAAATAAAATAAAACAGCATTGTGTCATTGAAGAAAATGAATTAAAATCTCAATGACAGTCATTGAGATAGGTGATCAAAAGTCCCCATTTGAGTCTTCTCCACTCTTTTCACAGAAAATTTAGAAAATGCTAAGTTCCTTCAATATGTTGTAAAAATGGAATAGCAGCCACAACTTATTGACATTTTGAGCTTGACAGAACAAGAGTCAGAAAGCATGTGCTCAAAAAGGGGTTTCTCTGAAAATAAGATTAGACAAAGTATAGACATCTAAACGATGAAATCTGAAAACTACAAAGTTTAACCTAACTTCACACTGCCGTGCAGGGGACTATTCGGGGGGCATGGATTTTCCAATTCAACCATTTTCTCAATTATGAAGTTTGTACTAGAATATGAGCATTATAATTCCTACTGGGGCTCTTATGGAAAAGCATTTTTTCAAATTACTTTAAAATAAAATGCTTTAGAGAGTGAGGCAGCCAAATCTGACAGTTAAAAAAAAAAACTGGGAGGGTAAGGAAAGTTACTTCCACCATGTGATTGTCTAAATGTCCAATATGAACCCCAATACAGGCATTATGTGTGAATCACATCCCCTTGAGGTGTCACATCCCCCAGCATCTCAAAACGTTAATTTTATTTGAAAATAGGGTCACTGCTGATGTAAATGGTTAAGTGCTGTCATACTGGAGTAGAGTGGGTCCTTAATCCAGTCTGAGTGTCACCCCCATGAACTGGCCATATGAAGACCGACACAAGGAAAATGCCATGTGACAAGCAAGACAGATTAGAGTTCTACAGCTGCCAATCAAGGAATACCAAAGACTGGCAGCAAACCATCAGAAGCCAGGAAGAGGGATGAAAGGATTCCCTGCCAATACCTTGATTTTGGGCTTGAAGCTTCCAGAACTGTAAAACAGTTTTTTAGGCCACCCAACTTGTGGTGTTTTATTACAGGAGCCTTAGAAAGCGAATACGAACATCATATAAATTGGATACCTCTCCCTTCCTAGATCCCTTTGTTTTTGCAGAGGGCATGGTAGAAGGAGTTTGAATCCTAATGCACTACTTCCTAGCTCATTTAATCTCTCAGCTGCAGGTTACTCCTGTTGAACATGAGAATCCTCTTCCATAAAGTTACTAAGATTAAATACGATGATACGTCTGAAGTGCCTGGCATAGTAGCCTGTCAATTCCAGTCTATCCCTCCTCCATATAAAGTTGTAGTAAAGATTAAATGAAACTAAAGTGCTTTTACTGTAGGCACTATAATCCATTTTATTACTCTAAAATCACCCACAACTTGGAAATACCCTGGGAAGTCCAGAAGAGACTCATCTGAGAGAAAGTGGAGACTTCAGGAGCCTAGGAAGAGACCCTGGAATGGTTTGGAATGGAGTTCTGTGAGATTAGAATCCTTGTCTTAAGCTACAAGTTCTCCATGAAATATGTAAATCCCTTCGGAGTTCTAAGACTCCCCAAACATCAGAACGGGCAGCTTCACATGTGGTCTACAGTCCCTCTAGAACTTGCCCCGAGACCCTGAACAAGGGAAGCATTAAACTGGAGTGTGCAAAAATCATATCCTACTAGAAAGAAAGCTGCAGGGGCACCTGGGTGGCTCAGTCCATTAAGGCAGCTGCCTTCGGCTCCTGTCATGATCCTAGGGCCCTGGGATCCAGCCCCGAGTTGGGCTCCCTGCTCAGCAGAGAGCCTGCTTCTCCCTCTCCCTGCCACTGTGCGTACTTGTGCTCTGTCAAATGAATAAAATCTTTAGAAGAAAAAAGCTACACAGAGATAAAGGACAAAATTCCCATTGGCTATACTTGCTGCTTCAATGAAGAGAAAGTTCGGGGCTGGAATTAGACAGTAATTATTGCTGAACAAGATCAATACCGAGTTCAGAGGAAAACCAGGATCTAGCCCTAGAGAGAGGAGTCACAGTCCCAAAAGCACCATCAGGAAATTGTTACGCTCAGCAACAAATAGGAACTATTGATACATGCAGCCACTAT
Source organism: Ursus maritimus (assembly GCF_017311325.1). Lineage (NCBI taxonomy): Eukaryota > Metazoa > Chordata > Mammalia > Carnivora > Ursidae > Ursus > Ursus maritimus. The sequence goes on along the minus strand of NW_024424230.1, from coordinate 42,501,286 downwards.
AGAAAACAGTATGGACATCCTCAAAAAATTAAATCGAACTACCGTATGACCCAGCAATCCACTTCTGGGTATTTATCCAAAGAAAAACACTAATGCAAAAAGATAGCTGTACCTCCATGTCCACCACCACAGTATTTACAGTCGCCAAGACATGGAAACAACCTAAATGTTCACTGACGAACGAATGGGATTAATATGGTGGGTATATACAACAGAATACCACTCAGCCATGAGAGAGGACATCCTGTCATTTGTGACGACACGGATGGACCCTGAGGGAATTATGCTCAGTTAAATAAGTCAGACGGGGAAAAAAAAACACCATATGATCTCACTTTTGTGTGGATTCTGAAAAAACAAACTCAAAGGTATTGGGGATTGCCAGAGGCAGGGAGTGGGGAAGGTGAACAAACTGGGTGAAGGTGGTCAAAAGGTACAAGCTGTCAGCTATAAAAGGAGTCCCGGGGATAAAATATACAACATGACTATACTACTGTATGGTATATTTGGAAGTTGCTGAAAGCAAATCTTCAAATTCTCATAACATGTGTAACAGTGTGGTGACAGATGTTAGACTTACTGCGATCATATCAATATATACATATACCAAATCATTATGCTGTATACCTGAAACTAATATTTCAGGTCAATTATATCTCAAAACATATCTACCACTTGGATTCTTCGAGACATTATGCCAAGTGAGAAATACTAGTCTCAAAATGTCACATACCCTATGATTGCACTTGGATCACAGTCTTGAAAAGAAAACTACAGTGACTGATGACATACCAGGGGGTACAAAGGGTTAAGAGTGGGGGGAAGATGTAGTTACAAAGGGATGGCACAGGGAGGGCTTTTGGTTTTTTGGGTTTTTTTTTTTTTTTTTTTTTTGAAGTGGAGAGCTATACTGTATCCTAATCGTGGTGGTAGTTATAGGAATATATACATGTATGAAAATTCATAGAACTGCACATCAGAAAGGACTTTATTAATTTTAAAATAAAATTTTTAAACACTTAAAGCACCACCAGGACTTGAAGGGAGCCTAGAAGGCATAAAGGCTGATTGATTGTACTCTACTGGGACCTTAGCCCACACCTTAAATAAGCTTCGGCCATCTGCAAGAGGAGGAGAAAGAAAAAGATGGTTTCCATGTAAGAAAAAGGCAAGACTAGCTTTTGGGAAGAGAGAATGGAGGAAAGAAAAAAAAAAAAGAATCCAGGAACGTAAGCAAGTGCTCAGGCAACCTGAGGAGGCAGTCATCATGAACCCAGGCCTTGGCTTTCCCTGGAGTGCTTTACAGCAGAAGAAAGCACACTCCTTCCCCCTCACAAAGGAAGAGAGACTCTGCGCCAAGTCATTCCCTTCCCTGGTCCTCTCGGCTAACTTAGCCAAAGAAGAAAGCTAAGCCATCAAATACACTGCTAGCTGCACACCCTAAAATACATCTCCGGGATTTTTTTTTTTTTTTTAAAGATTTTATTTATTTGACAGAGATAGAGACAGCCAGCGAGAGAGGGAACACAAGCAAGGGGAGTGGGAGAGGAAGAAGCAGGCTTCCAGCAGAGGAGCCTGATGTGGGGCTCGATCCCAGAACGCCGGGATCACACCCTGAGCCAAAGGCAGACGCTTAACGACTGAGCCACCCAGGCGCCCCCGGGATCTATTTTTAAGAATTCTTTTCTCTGTTGCTATTCTGAGTGGAAAAGATGACCCAAGAACAGCCCATTCCAACAACATACTTGGATTTCTGCCTGCCAGTGATGGTGTCAGCGACTGGCTTTGGGGTGTGGTCTCTAGGTCTTCATAGAGGCTTAGAAGTCCACGTAAGAGAGGAATCCTTCACACACAATGCACCACCTGGAGGTAGATCTCACCTGCCCTCCTGAGAATTAAACAAGGTAGAGGACCCCCAGAGAATAGGGTGTGAATGATGGCTCATAAATGGGCAGAGAATAGCAACAGCCAGAAAAGGCCCAGCCACAGGCACATCAACCATAGGGAACGTACCTGCAGGCTCCCCAGAGGAGGGCGAAGAGGCGGAGTGACCCAGCAGACCACTCAGCTTCCTGCTGCAGGAGCGGGGGCAGGGGGAATCCCTGAGGCTATGGATCAACCCTGAACTGGTGGAGTTGGGGGGGGGGGAGAAACACTGGGGCTTTAAATTAGATTGGTCCAGATTTTCATAAGATGAATAGACTGCCATTCCCAGATACCAAAGGACAAAAGACCCAGTGAACAGGACACGGTTTAAACCAATGATTGAATAAAAATAAAACCTTTTCGTGTTTGCACCCCCCAGAGTGCAGAGCCCCTTCACTGAACACAAAGGTATAGATCTGGAGCGGAGCTACTGAATAATGCAGCGGCCAATCTCCAGTAATGAGGAGCAGTGTTCTGCAGTCCAGCTGGGCACGGGCGAGTCCAGGTAACTGGCGGGAGATGGGGCAGGCCGAGGCTCAGAGCAGAGACTGGGAAATGGTGCCATTATGCTGAATGTAATGAGCTGCTTCCACAGCTACTGGAGGCAGCGTAGTGACTTGACGTTTTAAGAAGCCACGTCTGACAGTGGCTATAGCACAGACCCAAAGGAAGCGTGGCTAGGGAAGAGCACGAGGCAGGAAGGCAGAATCCAACTGGAGTCACCTAGCCCTTTGCTGCTCCCCAATCTCACCTCTATGGAGACACGCCAAGGACAAAAATGGAATCCAGAAGGAAAACGAATGGGGCTGCCTCGGTAGGGGTGATGAGCAGGTAGGCGGCATACGGGATTTTCAGTAATTTGACTCCTACTTTAGTAATTCTCCTAAGCAATTCTGACTGCTCTACTAGAGTTTCTCCCACTTGGGAGGCAAACGTTCCCCCTGAAAAGCAAAATAGATTCAAGTAAGGAAAAGCTGAACTAGATGGCTTAACTTATATGTTCCCTAGGCTAGAGGAAAAAATGGTCTCAAACTCAGATAAGGCCCAGCTCCCTTCACCGGAACAGAGCGGCCAGTGTTGTCCAATTGAAAGCCTGAGTAGTATTAAGACACCTTGTCTGAGATACCTCCCTCTTCCTCAGCAAATGTTTCTAGAATGTAATATGGTGGCGTGCCATTGCACGAAAGCATAGGGATGGGGTGCTGCCTGTATGTAATTCTTGGACAAATGGCTATGAATACTGAGGAACTAAACAGGAAATTTGGCAATGAGTATCAGGATGAGGGTGGAAGAGAGATGCTGGGGTAAGCTGGCAGGGCTTATAATCAACTCGATGAAAAGCATTAAGAAAGGGGGTTACAGGTTTTGAGAAGGAATGCATAGGGGAAATGGTCATTACATTAACAGAAAGAGGGAGGAGGAGAGAGAAGAGAGCTTGATCTTGAACATGCTGGAACAAGAGTGCCTGCAATACTTGCACAAATCGCAAACTAAGAGGCTGGAGCTCAAGAGAGGGAGGGCACGTCGTCCTCCCCACCTGCCCCCTTACAGCAGCAAGGCTAGGGGTTCTGTGCTCCTGTGCCAAAGAGGAACGGAGCTCCAGCTTTTGCACACACAGTAGCCGCAAGAAAGATGACAGATCTGACTCCCCAAGGCCTGGCAAGGTCTCCACAGACCAGAGCGAAGACCCAGCATTAAGTAAATACTGAACTAATAGCTAAGGACTACAACCGCAGACACTGTGAAGTTTGTGACAAGCAGTAATGAAAATGTCAGATGCCACATGGTTGAGGAACTTGGTGCATAAGAAACACATGTTATTTAACAATCTGCCACTGAGTGAACAAAAACCAGCTGAAATCAAGCTAGAGGCAGCCAAGAACACACCGAGGAAGTCATTACGGAGCAAGACCAAGATTAGCTCCGGAGCAGCAGAGCTGCGATTCTGGTTTTGCCAGAAGGCCAGAGCAGGGCATGGATAGTGTGTGCTGGAAAGTGGTAACTGGGGGGTGGGGGCACTGACAAGTACATTTATGCTAGTTAGATTGAGTAACAAGGCAAAACACAAAAGGGCATCACCCCTCCTCTAAAAAGCATTGGTTTCTGGCCTCGTCTTCGTGATTGTTTTAATTGGTCAGCTAGATTCTTCCATAAATATGGACAATAACCTCCTAAAACAGTGGTTTCCCGAGTGCCCTTAAGAGCGAGTTTCGGCATCTCTTCGAGGAAAATATGCCAACTGCACCAGGGACGGAGCCAAGTGCTCCGAACGTTAAGCAGACACGCCAAGCACCTGAAACCACATGCCGCTTGTATAGGAAGAGCAGGCTTGAGCAGCTGTACAGATTTAAGCTAGGCATGTCACATGAGCACAAGAAAAGGGGCTAATTCAGCAGAAAACTGTACGAAACCGTGTACACCGATCACAAACTATGTTGCGATAAGTTTCAAGTTTAATGACCATTTAAGCTGTTTTCGCAACAAAATGGGGGTAATAACCCCTTGCTCATAGGACTGTTTTAAGAATTGCATGAAAATAAAATTTTGACAAGGCTAATATATTGAATCTAGTATTAAAGAGGGAAGGATGAGGATTTTCAACCACTACCGACTGTATAACCTGAACAATTTAACAGCTCCGGGCTTCACTTTCTCACCAAAAAATGGATCCGAGAAGAGGGACGTTTTAGGTCCATTTAGGATTAAGTTAGGGGATGGGAGTAACATCCTTAATAGTTCCAGGCACACAGTACATGCTTATTAAAGGTTGTCATTTTAATCCAAAGTAGCTGGAAGAAGTTTCCTAAAACTGCCTTACCTACGTTACCAACAGCCTCAGGGGGAAAAACATTGTGACTGGGTCATTTTAGGAGTTACGTACAACCGTGGAACTAAATCTGAACATCAAGCCATCCGACCACCTACATGAGTCTCTTCTGTGATTGAACTCGGGGGCGGGAGCAGCTGGAGTGCCTTCTCCGAGCAGGTAGTGTTGTCAATGAGGAGCTGTAACCAGGGCTACTGTTCGGGCAGCATGCCCAGATGCAGACATACTATTTAAGATGTTGAGGGGATTTTACCAGCTGATTCCTAAGAACTCTATTCAGCTCCCTAGTGACCCCCTCTCCTTGAACCCCCAAGAATGGCTCATTATCCAGCAGAAAGCTTTGCCTGTAGTTAAAGGATAGTTTTTCAAAGCAAGGTGCAATCCTGACTCTCATACAGCTACAATACTAACAAAGATTTAACGAATGAGGGACCTGAGGAAGTGGTCACAAACCCCTGAAAGGTGAATCAAAAGACCAGTAAGGGCAGATATACAAATCCATGAGGGATATTGAAACATCTGCTTAAGGAATACAAAACTGGCTTCCATGATGAGAGGGAATCAGTTGAATCCCCAAGGCCCAAAACTACTTCCATGTCTATAGACAAGAATCATTTGCACTAGAACCAGTTAGCTTCTATGGACTTAACTATATTTAGGAACTGCTATATTTAGTAAATAACTCAAAGAACAAACCTCATAGAATCGTAATTGTGAACATTCTAAATAATGCATAGTTTTCCACTGAAGATCCCTGGTAACTTCTAGGTCCAATTAAGTTCTCACAATTTTTTTGGTAGTCTTCCACCCTTGATCAAGAATAATCCTGAAGAAAAATCATCCTCTTAAGGCTGGTGTAATTGGATTTGGCCTCATTCGCATAGGTGCAGCAGGCTTTCTCAAGTTTGCTTTGGAAATCTAGAGCGCTATGGCATTGAACAGTCACAAGACAAGCTGATGGGAAGTGTTTTGGTTTTGTTTTTTGTTTAAGATTTAGAGAGCCTACACAAGCACAAATGGGGAGAGGGAGGGAGAGCATATTCTCGAGCAGACCTTGCAGAGCAGGGAGCCCAACGTGGGGCTCCATCACAAGATAACGCACGACCTGAGCCACAAAGAGTGTGGTGCTCAACCAAGGCACGCCCTTGGTGGACGTTTTCATGAGGAATTTCAGGCTGGACTTTAACATTTCTAGTATTTACTATGCCAAGGCTAGCATCCAAGTCCAAAAAACTCATCAAGTTTAACCTGCAGTACCTATAAATTTGGGTGACTCCCTATCTCGAGGCCCCTGGCTTCCCTGGAGGGGGTCGGTCTTCCTCCCCGCCTATAAAGACTAGGCCCGCTTACACTAGCTTCCAGACCAATCTTCCCAGAGCAGCTTTCATAGGCATCTACTCATAAGAAAGCCCTAAATAAGTCCACTTTATTTTCCTCAAAAGGGACCATCACACCTGATTAAATGAGAACAATTCTCAATTAAGACGTTCCAGGCCAGACTTTAGCTCTATAGCGATTTTTCCAATCATCTCCCAGTACGAAGTACGTGTTATTATTTGTAAATTATACTGTCAAATAGAAATTTAGTAAGAGTTTCTCATTTCCAGGAGAGGTGAAGAGAAAGGACTTAGTGAAACTCAGACATCGTTTAAAAGTGCTGTGTTTACAATGACGGGGTCTGCTAAGTTGTTATACGGTTACAGATAGCCTAAAGAGAACTTGCTTACATATGTAACATTTAAAAAAAAAAATGTTCCAAACAAATATCCATAATAAAAGTGTCCTCATCAGTTCATTCAGTCCTATGTAATGAAGTCATGTTCCACTAAATCTTGAGTTAGCAGACTCAGGAAGCCGTCTGCTTCTTGACTAAAGAAAGCTTAAAAATCCTGACTCAGCCCACTGGCAAGCAACACCATCTGCACACAAGACTCTACTCTTCGAAGAGTCAATAGTTTTAAGTACCTGGAACACCAAGACAGCTCTGTTAAAGACAGAAACTCCGCTCACACAGGTGAGTCAGCCAGCCAAAATCCGCAGATGAAAGAGGTAACAGGTGGGATTCTTATTTTTCAAAAGATCTGAGAGCTCAGAATAAAGTGACAAGGAAACGGGATTGTGTGCCACAGACACAAAACAGTCACTTCAAACAATGTTTTTAGGCAAGGTGTCTAAGGGTAATGAGTGAGTCTATTTTCAAGTGTTATCCCTGATTTATAAATACATGAATTTCTAGAGAAATCTTGTGTTATAATGTACAATCCTAAGATTACATAAAGAATGTCAAGAAATGCAGTAACTCCAGAGTAGTGCTTAGATATCTGCATTTTTTATAGAACTATGGGTAATTCTGATGAGCATCTCCAATTTAAAATCACTGGCCTAGAAGATGCTACATTCAAACTAAAGCAGATTATCAAAAAGATGAGAGAACAAGTGTTGGAGAAGTGAAGAGAAGGGAATCCTTGTGCATGGTTGGTGGGAATGCCAATCAGTGTGACCACTATGGAAAATATGGAGGTTCCTCAAAAAATTCAAACTACAAGGACTATACAATCCAGGAATTCCACTTCTGGGTATGTATCCAAAGGAAATGAAGTTATAAGCTCAGAAATCTGCACTCCTGTGTTCATTACAGTATTATTCACAACAGCCAAGACATGGAAACAGATGTGTTCATCAATGGATGAATGAACACACAAATGTTCAGCCATAAAAAAAGGAAATCCTTCAGTTTGTGACTACACAGAAGGACCTTGAGAGCATTACACTAAGTGAAATAAGCCTGAGAAAGACAAATAATGATCTCATTTATATGTGTAATTTTAAAAACATCTGAACTCAGAGCATAGACTGGTAGTTGTGTAGGGGCTGAGGAGGTAGGGAAAATAGGGAGATGTGGGTAAAGGGTACAAACTTTCAGTTATAAGGTTCCAGGGCTCTAATGTACAGCAGGAAGACTATAGTTTATATACTTCGAAGTTGCTAGTATTGTAAATCTTAAGTGTTCTCACTATAAAAAAGTGATGTGAGGGATGGATGTGTTAATTTCATTGTGGTAATTGTTGTGTAAGATAGAAGTATCGAATCACACTGTATACCTAAATTCACAATGTATAGGTTAATTATGTCTATAAAGCTGGGGGTGGGGAGGAAGAAGCAAGCTTATTCCAAGCAAACATTTAAGTAACTGAAGTTAACTAACACTGTTTTTGCTTAATATTATCAGGCAAACCACCACCAGACTTCTGATCAATAGGAACCTATTATGGAGCAGAGGGCATTGGACAATCTCTAGGAATTTCCCATGAAAATATACAATTTGAAATATTTATGTTAATACAGGTTATGTATTCAAACGTAACCTAGGGAAATGTGGCATGTCTTCTGATTTGGTAACTCATTATACAAACCTAATTATTTCTAGCATACTTTATAGAAATAAATCATTGTAATTTTCTAGAGATCCTCTGGGAAATCTCAAATATAGCTTCAGGTATAAAAGATACCCTGAAAGGTCTTTTTTCTATATTAGGAATTTGACTTTTTGAAGGCAAAAATGAGTCCGGAAATTTGGACATCTGATTAATATATGACCTTTTATGGATACCTGAGAGTACTTGTTTCCTATTTAATCAAAGTAACAATAGAGCATTTAAAAGTAAACATAAGAATACCACGACTAGAAAGAACCTTAGTTCCTTCATGAGAGGGGAAGCTTTGTTCTTCGTTAGGCATTTTTTCCTTAAATAATCCTAGTGAAAAATCAACAACAACAACAAAAAATAAAGTGACTTCTACGAAACACACGCTTGTCAAAGATATTTAATTAGCGAATGAGGAAATCAGAAAAGGTGTTCTAGCCAGTTCAAAGATCAAATACATAAGCTCATGAGGTTTGTTAAAATTTATTCACCTAATAGGTACAACACTGGCTTCGACGGTGGAGGGAGAGAAGGCAATTGAGCATCCAGATGGTATATTTTGCATGCCTACAGATATTTGCATTACTAGAAGTTTTCTGCAATTCCCCTCTCTAGAGTTGCAGGATAGATCAAAGATAATGAAAGATCCAAACTCGGCAGAATCAGCTAGCCTCGAAGAATGTGCTTTATACAACATACGGTGTTTCACTGAAAGAAACCTACTAATCTTCTGGTCCGTTCAGGAGTCTCTCCTCGTTTCTCCTTCACTCTGAGATAGCAAGGGACCCCTAGGGCCATATCTGATCAGCTGGCCAGTCGTGGTAATAGTTATTACTTGCTCTATGTACACAGATACTTAACAAGACCATTTCTGTCTTTGATAAGCTTAGTGCAATGGTAGAGACAGACCAATAAACAGAACAGAGACAAGCATAGGTATTTGTAAGAGGTGGCACCTAAACTGAACTTCAAGGAAAGAGAAAGCTCTGGATTGATAAGGATTAGCAGAGATGGGCAGTGTGGACAAGAAGGGAACAAGAGACAAGGGGCTCCAGATAAATGGTGAGAGCCATACCTAGACCCAAATTAGACAATGGTGAATTCATGGAACTGCCAGTTCATTCAGGCTTTGGAGAGGGAAAAATAATATTTACCACCATCCTTGACTTGGCACAGGAATAAACCCCTACGTAGCAGTGGTATACTCTCTGCTTTAGAGGATTTTAAGGAAAACACGTAGTGAACATACGACAGGCAAGGTGTGTGAGCAGGATATTGTAAATAATTCTCATCCAATTCTAAAAATGGCTTGCAGCCATTCTAAATATTGCCTAGGAATTATTTATAATGCCTGATATAACATTCTGGGATAACACAAGCACACCATTGAAGGTTTGTTAAAATTTAATCCTAAAAGCTAAGCAGAGAGGACCAAGACCAGAATAGGCAAAGGATTTTCATCAGCAGGATATTATTCAAATTATACAAAACCCTCAAACTCGAAATTAAGATTACCATTTCCCAGGTAGGTAAATGCTTAAGGTGACAGACGTAACTCTCGTGATTAGTTCTGCCATGGTCAACACAGGACTAGATTTCCAGTCTTAGCGAGAAAAGTTATTGGTCTAAGTGCCATTTGTTAACACATAGGTCAGCCTATCCTAACTATAAAATTACACCTGGAAACATAGCCGGAGCTGCAAAATGGCTTCAACAGCGGAAAAGTCTTCATAAAAATGGCAGCTACCATTTATCACGTACCAGGCACTTTAAAAACATTACACATTTAATCTTAACACAACCCTAAGATATACAGGAAGGCATCAGGCCCATTTTACAGATGAATAAACTAAGAATCATGAAGATTAACTTGCACAGATTTTTCACGTTACAACATATGCAATGAAAGAGGAGCTCAGATCCTGATCCACATGGTCAATCCTAAAGCCCAGGGTCTTTAAAATGTAGAGCCCCTAGAGAATAACTGAGCTCCCCCAAGAACTTCTAAACAATGACACGTATGAATAGTATCTGAGTTTACTAAAGAGGATTTTGTGATCTGCCAAGTAAGATTCTGGACCATACCCAGACCTGCCCTTTCACACTGGCAGGGCCCTGAACAAGAACACAAGTCAAAGCCCGTATGCCTTATGTCTAAATGTTAAGAGGAATAAGTCAATCTAACAAGCTATTAAATATGCTCTACACTTCTGTCTTGATAAATATACTCTAGAAAGCCTGGAAGGCCCATCTCTCCTCTCATCTCCCCTGCACATATACTCTTCCAAGTCCCGGCTCTACCCCACACTGCAAGGGGCCTGGCACGCACATTTGTGGTCACCTACCTGACATGTTCAAACACTATTCACAACGACCCTCCCCAACTCCCCATAGTTGTCCCTTGGCTATTTAGTGGTGTGGTCTGCCTCCAGAGTCTAGATTTAGGAAAACGTTCCACACAGATCTTGCAGCAAGCTCAGTTTCCCTCGGGAAGAAGATTCTGGGGACCCATGCATGGTCTAGAACATACTATTTAAAGTACAATCTTTGCAACCCTGCTGGTCCTTGAAATATTAAGGTCTGCACCAAGTCACTGTAGACCGAAAGCAAGCGTTTAGAGCCTTTCACGGCAATTGGCATTGCTGTAACATCCAAGTGTAGGATTTTGTATTTTACAGAAGTATTGGTCATCAATAGGAGAGTTCTTAAAAAGGCAGGGGAGATAGTGCTTATACCTAGATGGATAGAAAAGCTTGGTCTTTCTGTCTAGGAGAAGAGGGCCCCGGTGTACACATTCCTCTGGCCTACAGCCTCACCTTCTACAGAAAGGTGAATAGCCTGGGGGAAGGCTCCAGCAAAGGCCCTCTAGAAGTATAGGCTTCTAAAAAGGGATTTCTCTTCACCTAAGTCTAAGGCAGTTCTGACAACACCACCTCTTCTGTTTTTTTAATCTTATTTTAACAATCTACATATCTTTGGGGCCTGGTGCTCTGAAGAAGCTGCGAGAATGGGGAAAGTAAGCTCCGCTGTGAAGTGTGTGGGCTTTGGGGATCCCAGATGACAACAAGCAGATGCATAGCTAATAAGTGGCTAAGGGAAACTGCTAAGCCTCCAGAACTCCTGCTACCAGCATTCTACTGATTAGCTCCAGCAGGAAAATCAGGTCAAAGCCAATAAAATTCAGCTCCTATTAATTCAGGACTACTTTGACAGTTCAATGGAAAGATTTTAGATCTTGTTTTTTTCTTGCCCCAAACCTCAATTCCTGCTGAAGACACATTCCCTAGCCTGTTTTTCTCTGCCTGTTGATAAAGGGATTTTAAAGTCAAAAGGAATTTGAGGTCTGTTTCAAAGAAAATGCATTTTTCGGAGTAAAATAGATCTCAAAATACTATTTGCAATCATCTTGATATTATTGCCTAAAGGTTCTGGCCAGGAAGAAATTGTTTTTAAAATGACTTGGGATAAGGAATAAGATTCACCACTCTTTTTCACTTCATAATTCTATTTGTTTAACCTTTAATATGTATGTCTTTCCCTCTTTGCCCACCCATTCTGCATTCCCCTCACTGTATAACACACCCACACCAATAAACTGACAGCTGAGGAGAGCTGTGAGAGCTCCGTTTTTAAACATGATGAAGTATTAATTTAGCAAATACTTATTTCTGATACAGACCATAGAATAAGAGATTATACTTTTAGGGCACCTGGGTGGCCCAGTTGGTTAAGTGACTGCCTTTGGCTCAGGTCATGGTCCTGGAGTCCCAGGACTAAGTCGCACAGCGGGCTCCCTGCTCAGCATCTGTTTCGCCCTGACCCTCCCCCGCTCATGTTCTCTCAAATTCTAAAAAACAAAACAAAACAAAACAAAAAAACTTTTAAAATAGATGCCTCACTACAATTAACTTGTTTTTATGAAAATACCCAACTTAACTCTAGTACCACTTCTGGATATTGTCTATTCAAATACAAAATTTGGTGGTTGGGTTTTATGTAGGCAAGGAGCAAAGAAGGTAAAAAAGAAGAAATCTACTAGCATCTTTGTTAAAGATGATTCCACTCAATCTCTCCCACACACACATCTTGTGACAAACCGACCCGCTTTCCTTTGAGGCTGGGGTTTTGTTCCACAGTAAAGATCACTATCAACTTTACATGAAGGTTAAATTAAAGATTGTAAACCAACAAGAGCTTTCAATATCACATTAAAGATTACGTAAATAGCCTTCAGTAACATCAATACCTTAGTGAGATGCTAGGTCCCTTAAGTACATACACGATTTTAACCCTGGAATAGTCTGTCAACAATAACCCTTTTTGCTCAAACAGTGATTTGATCTCTGGAGGCATAAAATGATTTAGGTCTATTTTCGAGCCTTTCTTGGTATTAACTTATTTTAAGGCAAGCCCCTTTTCCTTCTCCTGGACAAGTGATTATAACCTTTAGTGGGCATACGAATCACTTAGAATAATTTTTACAATACATATTCCCAGGCCATGCCCCCTAAAGATGGATTCAGTTGACTTGAGATCTAGCCAGATAACCATTTTTTTAATAAGTATCCCTGGCAATTCCAACATAGTTGTTTCACAGAACAGCCTTTGAGAAACTGTACTCGAATCTTGAATGTGTTAAGTACTGAATGGGTCAAATAGCGCTTCCTGGTAATTTGAGCCCACTTTATTTTGATGACTAAGGTATCATGGGGGGAGGGAGTGAACCTTCACAGATGAATTCACAAACAAGTACTGAATGATATAACCAAAGCTGCCAAAGTAAATTCAAATCCATAAATCAAAGAATCTTGTTAAAGTCGCCAAGTTTGAGAAGTAAAGACCATTTCAAACTTAATAGGCTCACCTAAGGAATAATTATATAAGGGAAAGCAACTGCTATTCAATGTTTAATTAGCACCTAGACATTGTGAAGTTACATGTAAACTTCTAAGTTTCTATCCATAGGAAAGAGAATCCCAAAAGTTAGAGTCCTAATGCCCTATAAGGTATTAACCAGGTTTGCACCTATGAGCAAATCTATTCCAATAGTCTTTTATCTGAGTACATATAAATCTCCACTTCTCAAATTCTCTCGAGCCCGCCTCACCATCTGACGAGTTCCCTCATTAAGCAATAGGCTGAATCAAAATATTGACATGTATTCGTTTGTAGGAGTCAGGTTTTTATTTCAAGAGTTGTGCTACCACAGCTTGAGGTTCTACTGAGAGGCACAAACACACTCACCTGCCAAAGCCAATTAAACCCTGTGGGTCAAGAAATACAATTTCTGGTGCTGCTTCAGCCCAGGCACATCTTTTCTTGGTGCCCAGTGTGAATTTCAAGCAGGAGACTCTTCCGGACTCGGTTTCTCTTTTTAGCCTCCTGCCTGTGTTTTTGTTGTGCTTCTGGTTCTTGGCACATTTGGTTCCAACTGGTCTGAGTGCATAGCCAATACATTTTTTCCCCTTGGTAACCACAGTAGGGATCTGGTTTTAGGCTTTGACAGTGTGGTTATCTCTATCAGGACGATAGACAGCTGCTCTGTCAGAAGAGAAAGAACTTTCTTGTCTCTCCCTTGATGTTCTCATGTCAATTAAAATATTTTGCACACATTAAATAGGAAAACAGCTCTTAGAGGAACTGGTGACTGCGTTTCTGCTTACCTTGATTTGTGGCTCAGAGAACATAAGTATGTATCTGTGTTTACTGTGGAGAAAAAGCTTTAACCCTCACTGTATAAATCCGAAGTATCACCCTACCTCTGAAGGGTATTAATACAGATGACAAAAATCTCAAGAAGCCGGTTTTGTGTTTATAGAGATTAATAACTGCTACATAAATGGAACATTCCTAAGATTTCTCTAGAAAATAAACAATTTTAAATGTGATAGCCTTTTAAGACAAAACAAGCAAAGCGCTTGACCAGAAGCATGGTTATAGAAGAATTCAAGTTCACATAATCAAGATGAACCCTTGGATAAGTAAGACTGGTGTGATAGTCTGGGTTAAGAAAACAGCAATGTTTTTTCTTCTGTGATTATATCCTAGTTCAGTATTATAAAAGAATACATTTTTAAGGATTGGATTTTGTTTTTATGAATTTCCAAGAACTTCTTATACTGGCTCTTCAAGTAAGCTAATACTACTCCTATATTAGGATTATAAAAAAATCTAAGGCAACTCCAGACCAGTCCCTTAACAGCAAAGGAACCAAACCCTGCCCCCAACAGGCAAAGAGCCATTGCAGACAACTGGACTGAAGGCAGATGTGGCTCAGCAACACATCAGAGACATCCTGGAAGTGCCAGGTTCTGGGAACAGGGGACAGTGCACTGCAGGGTGCTACAGGACCTCTTCATAAGACCACTACTTTCAAGATCAGGAGACTAAGCAGATTTTCCAATAAGAGAAAACAAGACTATGTCCCAAATGAAAGAACACTACAAAAATCACAGCAAAAGAGCTAAATGAAAGATAAGCAACACACCTGATCCGGAAGTCCAAGTAACGGTCATAAAGATACTCACTGGACATGAGAAAAGAGTGGAAGATCTTGTGAGACCTTCAACAAAGACAGAAAATATAAAAAAGAACCAATCGGACACAAAGAACTCAAACAAATTTAAGATACGCTAGAGGGCATCAATAACAGAAGCAGAGGAACAGTTAGAGGAAGCAACACAGACCAGCAACTTGGAAGACAGTAATGGAAGGCAACCAAGCTGAAGAGAAAAAATAAATAGGTTAAGGGAATTGAGAGACACCATCGAACATAAGATTCACATCGTAGGTTTCGCAAAGGAAAAGGGGGCAGAAAATTTGAAGAAATAGCTGAAAACTTCCCTGATCTGGGGAAGGAAACACATTCAGATCCAGGAGGTACAGAAAGCATCCCCCCCACACAAAAAGGGAAAAAAAGAAAAAAAAAAAAAATCAACCCAAGGAAGTCCACACCAAGACAAATTACAATGGCAAAAAGTAGTGATAAAGAGAATTTTGAAAGTAGCAACAGTTACATGCAAGAGAAACCCCACAAGGCTATGCTGACTTTTCAGCAGAAACTTTGAATGGATCATGCCACTCCCTTCTCACTGCAAAGTACTGAATGGGGGAAAATCTACAGTCAAGAATGCTCTATCCAGAAAAAGCCATCATTCAGAATAGGAGAGAGTCTTCCAGACAAACAGAAGTTAAAGGAATTCCCTGCTAAACCAGCCTGACAAGGAAGGTTAAAGTTAATTCTTTGAGTGGAAAGGAAAGCCCATAATCAGGAGTAAGAAAATTAGGAAAGAATTTCACGGGTACATACAAACATATTAGAAGTAGACCACTTATAAAGTCAGTACAGAGGTTAAAGCACAAAAACAGTAAAATGAGGTACCTATACAAATCAGTCAAGGGATTCACAAGATAAAAGGATGTACAGTAGGACAGTACAAAAAATTTTTAAAGCTTCTGCAGAGTTTCAGCTTAAACAATTTCCTAGATCCCTCATTAACTAAATCTTAGGTTGATTTTAGACACTTTATTGGATAATCTTCAGATTTCTAAGTGAAACACTGAAACCCAAGCACAAACTTAATATGCCTACCTTTGCTTAAGATGTTCCAGAGTGAGAATTTTGAATTGCTAGAGGTGCTTATTCTTGCCGCTGTAAGGATGCATAAACTGGATATTTGTGGCTACTGGGACTGAGCTTTACTAGTTTGCTAAAGTGATAAACAATTATCAATTAACCACCTTGCTGCAAAAATGGAACTTAATTTTGTAAAAGTTCCGTGGAAACTGAAGTTATACCAGGAGCATGAACATCAGAGAAATATAACTGCGCAAGGTAATGGGATGGGATGGTTTTTCCTGGAAAATGAGAAAAGTAAAGTCCTCCAGAATATGAAGAACATTCGAGTTTGTAGATCAAGTTACAGATGTTTTGAGGGAACTGAAATTTACCTTGGTTTATAATACCTAAGTCTTAAGAATAATGAAATGTTAATTTTGACGAAACTTGCTTGGTTATGATGGGGTCATTCATGTTACTTTGTAAAAGAGCTCGAGAACACTTACTGCCAAATATTGTGTTAATACAAACTAGAACTTGGCCTTTCTCGCTAGGAAAATGGCAAGTAATCTTGAAAAGTTTTGTCTCAATAGGTAGTAAAATAGTTCTTTACCTCTGTATAATCTGTCCAAATAGGATTCTACTCACTGGGATAATTTTCTGTGCTTTGTGCTACTCCATCAAGTCTTCAGAAAAGACATCTGTTCACTCAGGAAATTGCTAAGGTCAGAGATGGAGTTGCACATGAACAGACCGATGCTGAGACTGTTCTCATGTGGGGATCAGTAGCTGTGAAGAGGGCAGGGCAGCAGCAGAGGGCACTAGCAGAAATTGGGGATGCAGGCCCCACAACACTTCGACCAACCCCACAGGGAGCTCTGGAACATGGCTCCTCAGAACATCTAGCCAAACTGGCCAAGCAGTCTACCTGGGATCACTGGATATGGGCCACTCTGGGAAAGAGCTGCTTGGACAAGGCAACAGAGAGCTTAAGGCTGCATGCGGACACAAGGGCAATGCTCCCTCCCTGAACAGCAACCTGGGGGCTCATCCTTGCGTCCACCATGATTCCCTGCAGTCATGTTCCCTCTACTACGCTCATTTTGAAATACAGTATTGTATTCAATAGGTAGCCAAGTACTTTATCTCAGGAAACCATGAAGCCTCTCTTAACGAGGTAAGAAAGCTCTTGGAACAACTCTTGGTTTTACCTTCAAGGGCAGAACCCCTATTTAGGAAGACAAATTTCAAGGTATTTTGTCATCTAAAGCTAACAGAGGCAAAAACTCACAGATGAGGCTTTGGAGCTTATAGATGATGTCACTTAGACAATTCCTAAAAACCATCAGGATTTGCAAAGCTCTATTCTAGAAGCAGACAAGCTCATAAGTTCTATCAGACTAAATGAACCAGTGAGAAACTTCACTGTAGCTATTTTAATATATTTAGTATTTTCAGTATTTTTTAATCCATATAGGAGAAAATCCTTTTAAAGAAGTCTCTCAAATTAGTAGACCATGCTTCTGTGGATTGAAATTGACCATTTGGTAAATCTCTTGTTAACCTCAGAACTCAGATGCTTTTACAGAATCTCCTTACTTTTGATGAAAATATGGTTGTTTGCTTCTCCTTTTAAGGAAGATAGGGTAATTTACTTTTATTCAAGGAGTCTGTCCTTGCTAGGGTATAACTGTACAAGATGTGCAACTAAGACCATATCTAGAGTATCGTAATGGAAAAGGACCCTAATTTGATATGGTATTAACAAGTTTATCAATAAAAATCATACTTGATATATGAAGCCAATGGCTAGCAATCCCTTGTAGGAAAACTGGCATGGAACCTGTTCTATTGCTTAGGTCACAGTGATAAGAAAGGCCACGTCCCAGTAGTCAGCTTATAAAATGTTGGGACTATCTAGGAGATAGCCTTTCATCCCAACCTATAGGCACTGTAGGCAATGTGGGTGAAATTTCACAAAGGGAGATTCTTGACCTTGGTTTCCAAGACTCAAAACAGAAGAGCAAAATAGAGGCTTTTAAAGGTCCAAGCCAAGATTCCTTCAGAAAATTGCAAGAGTTAATTTTTTCATTAGTTTACAAAGACTGCACGTGGCAAAAGATGTAAACACATATAAGGTGACTTGTTAATAAACTTTAGGGATTATTTATGTGGGGACGGGGAAGAAGTGGAGACAAATTCAAAACCTAGAAATAAATTCTTGAGGATAAAGGATATCATTTCAGTGTCATTAAGGATTCTATAAATATCTAGGAGAATGCACCTATAGATGACTTTGTTATTTAATATTTAGTCAGTATGGATATTTTGAAGTTACTTGATAATACGTGGATTTCTGTTGAGTAAAAGTTCTTACCTTTGAAAGCCGTTTTTTTTTTTTTAATCTATTCACAGAAATTTCAGCATTCCTTGGACTGCCTGACCAGAGAAGTCTATTTTTCAAATTCTCCTTTGAACCAGCCTTACTAGATTATCGGTTTCCTTACTGAGTTGAATAGAATCTTTGACATGTGCTCATTTACCATTTAGGAAAAAAAAAAAAATTCAAATTACTTTTGAAAATCCTGCTGTGATACTTGGGATCAGGTAGGTTTTGGAATCCAGAAATTAGATTTTTAGAAAGTGTAGAAATGTATATCTTAGATGTAGTTTTATTAAAGACATAGATAACTCCCCAGCAGCATGTGGGACCGTACCCCGTTAGCAAACATCTTACTGTTTCTTCAGTGAAACATTTGTATTCCATAGGATGAAAGATTATATAATTTTCATTTAACCTTTATAAAGATTATAAAAAAGATTATTTCAAGTTTGGTTTTACCAATGAATGAGCTCAGGACAGGTCAGGATGTTACCAAATGAATTATGAGAGATTGGTCAGTTTTCAGCACTTGCTGGATTTGGTAGGCAATTAAGGGATTGCCTACGATTTTTATTATCATCTCGAACTACATTTATCCAGTTACCGGCTCATGCCAAAGATAAGGAGAGGAAGTGTGACGCCTTAGAAACCATTTATAATTCAATATCCTAGACTGCAATCCGATAGGAGTCATTTCTGTGAGTAATAGTAAAAATGTAACATTCTCAAAATAATGGCTAGCACTTCATGTTCCATGTTGAAAAAGACTTCATAATCAAGAACCCCAGTAATTAAACAGCGAACACCGAAAACATGAGAAGTATAAATCAAGCTTCCTGAAGACAGGTAACTTTTCCTATAGCAATACTTCACAGCAAATATAAACCTCTATATAAAACAAGTATTTTTAAGTGAAATGCTTCAAAGCAACATATTCAAAGAAACTAAATGCCAGTTTCTTAATAGCAAGGTGAAAAGGGCTTTGTCAAGGTGTGAGAAATGTACTCTTCAATGAAGTAGGATCTCTACACTGGGGACTAAAAATTACAGACCAAGTTAAAATATGGATAAGTCTAGAAAAACGAAGAGCACACAAGAGGAAGTTTTACTACAAAATGAGTTTTACTACAAAGAATTCTACTGTACCTTGTATCTCACAATTTGTTCATAATTTATGTAATAGTTTGAATATTGAAGATTTTGATTCAACCTTCAAAATACTAAAGTTCCTTAACTTTCCTTCTAGTAAACGGGGGGTGGGGGGGGTGTGTTTTAAGGAAAGGGTCAAGAGAAAGGCAGAGATTTCTGGCTTTTTAAAGTGATATTTATGATTATCCCTTTATTTCTTCCCTTCTCAGGTCACAAATTTGCCAGAAAAGGGGCACCTGGGTGGCACAGCGGTTAAGCGTCTGCCTTCGGCTCAGGGCGTGATCCCGGCGTTATGGGATCGAGCCCCACATCAGGCTCCTCCGCTATGAGCCTGCTTCTTCCTCTCCCACTCCCCGTGTTCCCTCTCTCGCTGGCTGTCGCTGTCTCTATCTCTGTCGAATAAATAAAAAAAATCTTTAAAAAAAATTTGCCAGAAAAGAGGGGAGGGGAGCTCTGGACAAACTGTAGAGCTGGGGTCAAACCTGATGCTCTTCTGCCACCATCCTAGGGATTTGTAAAAACGAGCTTGTGTATCTGTTTCTGTAGGTCATCTACCCCTCCATCAGTCTAAACGTTCTAACAAATGAGCTCCCACTGTATAATTTTCACACCTAACACAATCCACACTCCAATAGTATTACTAGAACTCCTGAAACAGGATTGGATTTGGAAATGCAAAGGGAGGTGAGAAGGCCTTTGCTGATTCAAAGTTCTCCTTAAATGCCATCACTCCCAAAACTTACCCTATTAAAGATAGGACAGCCCAGATCATTAACACTGAGGAATATTTATCGAATGCTTAAAGATTTTTAAAGCTTATACACTGAACCTTTCAATATAGTGAGAAAATTTTAGAAGCAATAATCCTTTATATCTGGTAATTTAGGAGCTGTTTTTAATAAAGATTTTGACAGAGGGCACCCATGCACAAGCAGGGAGAGCAGCAGGGAGAGGGAGAATCAGGCTCCCTGGCTGAGCAGGGAGCCAGATGTGGGGCTTAATCCCAGCATCCCAGGATCATGACCTGAGCCAAAAGGAGACGCTTAACCAAATGAGCCATCCAGGTATCCTAGGAGTTAGCTGTTCTTTAGGCCTTACAGTTCATCTTTCCTCTAGAAGAAAATCTGTGGTTTACATTTACATTATTTGATACATGCACACACTAAGTAGATTTAATATACATTATTCTTTAAGTTGAGGATTTGTCCATGATACTCTCCCTGCTGTCCCTCTGCCATCTTCAATTTTTCCATACACTGTTCATGTATTAGCTTTCTACAAGGACAACCTCTAGTGATGTCACCTCTACAGGTTTTCCATCAACACAAGGCTTAGTATATATTTTATGTATGTTACTTACCCCAGCTAAATTAGAAGTATAAACCTCCAACTGGCTGATAAGCTACTAGCTAAGAAGGAAAAAAGGGAATGATGTTTGACGAAAATATCAAGGAGTCAGTGATTGAAAGAGGTGGTCAAGACCTATCAATTGGGACTTTCTCTTCAAGTGCCCAAGAATAAGATGAACTCCACAGGACTTCCCATTATAGTAGCGTATACAAGACAGACCAGAGCATGACAACATCATTTCCCCCATAGAAATACAATCTGAGGGAGTACTCATCATAGAATCCAAGCCCTTCAGCTCAAGTCCAAAAAAAACAACAAAAACGTTATGCTTCATCAGAAAAGATCACTGGAATTAGAACGTCAACTTTGTACTTAAAGTATGAATTGCAAAATCTTCAGACTGGAGTCTGAGAAATCTATACAATTGGCATAGTCTGATGCCAAGAAACCAGTCTCCATGCAATTGTAATGGGTGGAGAGAAACCGATTCCTGAGAAGGGTAACAAGCTGGAACCAGGACAACGAGCCAGGAAAATCCAGGTAGGTCCTGGACTTCAGGTGGCTAACTCATTTGAAGACCAGTAGAAGTTTGTAATAGAACCATGCTACATATTTTCTCATTACTAGGTCTCTAAGTGGCAGGTATAAATGTGACACACAGATACTGAAATTGCCCCATCTCCCAGCCATCCAACCCAGCCTCAACACCACCCCGCCTCTGGTACGGTCTCCATTAGATCTAGAGGGGAAAAACAAAAAACAAAAACCCAGGAGTGCTGCACAGCTACTCAAAGTTCACTCCTGTTCTTCCACTGCTCCCACTTTTAACAAATGCCCTACCACAGCCTTAGCTGCCTGCCCTCCCATAGGAATGCTCTGCAGGCACAGATGTCCCTGCCCATATGCTTCACCAAAGCTGACTGTGGGCCATAGCCAAGTGGTCATTTTACCTCCCATACAATCAGAGCTGCTGCCCACACCTCTGAAGTAACTTCATTGCCTGACCTGTCAGATGGCTCTCTGCTCAGTTTTCCGTTGGATATATGTGGCAGATTGCTTGTAAGAAAAAATGCCATCTCTCCACCCTTCCTTCATGACCTTTTCATTAAAAAGTAGAAGCTATTGCTAGGTTTTCTTTATTGTCCCTTGAATATGGGCCAGACTTGCAATTTGCCTTGGCAAATAGAATGTACCGGAGGTAACGTGTACCTTGCCTCCTTTGGCCTCTTAGACCTCTACAACCACCAAGAGAAAAAGCCCAGCGAGCCTGCTCCAGAGTGCCAGACCACATGAAGCAGCCACCGCTTTCAGCCCAGGTGACAGAAAGCCAACTCCCAGAGGCAGCCATGCCTAACTGGCCTGTAGCTCCCCACAGGTGCAGGAGGCAGCCACCCAGCTGGGGCCAGCCTCAAGAGCTGACCCACACAGCATAGGTCACAAACTTGGTTATTCTAAGCTATTAAATTTGGAGGTGGTTTGTTACACGGGAATTAACAGAATAGGCTACCCATAATTTGCCCACATAGCAGGCAGCTCTAGATCGGTTAACTAGATAGCAGACATATCTGAGCCTTCTAGGATAGATCCTGTGGTATTATTTTACTAGTCTATTATATTGAGTTAATTATACATCCTTTTTCAGAATACACATATTCCTGGGGAAGCCACATTCATGGTGGCGATAAAACGGCGAGGACATTACACCTAGGCGCACACGGTTCCTTCTAGCAGCCAGGGCTTGCTGCTCAGTCCATTCCACCTTGCTAAACTTCATCCTCCTTCACGATTTTTCCCAAGTTACTCCTGTCTGGCTTTCACTAAGGCTCCAGTTCTTTCACACGTATCCTTCTATCCTTTTATCACTTAGGAGGCCTACAGATGTAAGCGCCTAAATCAGCTATTGATAGCAAGAAAATTTTTTTATATACCGAGAAAACCAGATGTTGAGTTCCAGGTTTGCTTAGTTCAGCAGCTCTAACATATGACCAGGAATTTCTCTCTCCACACAACTGTTTAAGACATCAGCTTGGTCCTCAGAATAGCTCCTGGGCACCAAAGTGTTGCGACGAACACAGACCTCAGATCCAGACAAGGCGACAGCTCTTACTGTGTCTTTTTAAGAGTCAGGAAGAGTTTCCCAGAAGCCCACCTGGAGAACTCCTCTCAGATCCTATTGGCTAGATTTGTGTCACATGCCTTTTTCTAAACTAGTCATTGGCAAGCAGTATGGTATAATCATGATTAGCTCCAATGAGGATTAACCCCACTAGCAGTGTTTGCTAAGATACTTAACGCCTATGTAAGAATCTCAGATCGTTTCTATGGTGTTCAGAGGCTCTACATAATTTGGCATATTTGGCCTAAGAGCCTGCTTTCAGCTCATTTGAGGACTTTGGAGACAAAATTTTTCCTAAGTCTCCGTATCTGCACAGCCAATACTCTGTATGATGTGTGGTTTTAGAGAAGTGCTGCTGTGTGGAGTCAGAGATCCCCATGGTTTCACTCCCCGGTTCCACTCTTCCAACTCAAATTCAGCTCAAATTTGGTCCCTCGACCAGCAGCACCAGCATCACCTATTTTTTTTTTTTTTAATGGCTCCATCCCAGATCAGTGAATCAGAAAATCTGAGGGTAAGACCCAACTGTGTTTGATTTAACAAATCTTTCAAGTCATTCAGATGCTCCCTAAAGGTGAGAACAACTATTAGCAATGTGGCTTTGGGTAAGACATTCTTAACTTCAGACTGTCCATCTTTAAAATGGGGTAGTAAGATCTCGAAGTGTTACTGCAAAAATTAAGAAACTATATGTAAAATACTTAGTGCAGTGTCTGACATGGACATTAAGTACAGTGCCGGCACACGTAAGAATAGAGGTTAGCATATCTTCGCATAAAGCTATGTCTTAAGATCTATATACAACCATAAAGAAGGTGTGTAAATACATTAAATGAAATATTAAACTATAGGTTTTTAAATATATACATGTTTTGATTTGATTTTTCTAGCTTTTTAGTTTTATTAATACAATACATAGGTCAAAACCAGAAACCTTATAAAATAGCAGCTCCCTGGCTGTGGGACCACCACTTTGCTATTTTTTAGCTAACTTATTTTCATATTAAATACACAGATTTCATTTAATTTCAGACATTGCGATCATGAGGATTTCATTTTCTTACAATATCCCCAGTTCCTATTGTTTCATCTTAGTCTTGTCTCCATATTTAGATAATATTCTTTATACTACGACCCTGTAAATGTATTTTTAAAAAAATTTACCATGATAATGTTTGTTCTATACTTTCTTTTAGAGGCTGTAATTGCTCAATATTCCAACAGCTCAACTGATCCAACAGCTTAGGAAAGGGATTCTCAATAATACTTCCTACACAAATACATCAGATAAACTATCTGTTCCATTTTTCCCTGGAGAACAGTCTCCTGGAGTTCAAATTGGTTGTGGAGATTGCCCCCACGACATTCTTACCGTGTGTTGGAGGAACTCTTTCCTGACCCCCAGCTCGTCACCTATCACTTGGTGCCGTCCATTCTGGTGGGGTAGGTCTTCCAGCAGCTTCCTGAGAAGAGGGACGGCAGAGGTAAAGTTCTTGAGTGTTCAAAAATTTTTCACACTTGAGGTCCACCTGGTTGTGACTAGAATCCCAGGTTAGAAGTCATTTTCTTCATCAGAATTAGAAGGTCTCTAGTACTTACCACCTTCTAGGGTCCAATGCCATGTTTTTTCCCCCAATTCACTATATTTGCCCCCTTTACTTTTCTGTAAGTTTTCATCTTTAGTATGTTACTACTGAACAACAGGTTTTCATAGGAGTCTTGCACTGTAGCAGGCACTGAGGGCCTTTCACTCTTGGGAAGTTTTCTATCATTTGAGAATTTTTTTCTCTGGTTTTTGTTCTCTTTATGGACTATTAGACATCAGATGCTCTGGTGAACACCTAAATTGTCTCATTTCTATTCCATTATTTTTTGTTTCAGCATTTTCCCCTCCTTTTTAAAATTATCAGATCACAAATTTGTCTGATTTTTTTAAAGAGTGTTCTGTATTGCTTCTACCTCCGATTTTCTCCTGTGTTTTAGTTGGTTTTCATGGTGGAGGCTTTTTTCAAATAGCTCATGGTCCTTTGATATCCTTACATAATTTAGAATGAGGCATTAAATATAGTGCTGTTTGACTGTTTTTGGACCAATTTGAGACTTTGGATTTTACTTGTAAGAATCAGAATGAGAACTGGGGAATGCTTTTCAGACCCTCCAAGTGTCAGTATCTGTTCCCTATGGTGTTTCTTAGGTAGGGGGGAAAATTTTTGAGTTTTCTGCCCTGGTGTACAAGTTCAAAAAAAAAAAAAAAAAAAAAAAAAACAGATGAAGGGAACACCTAAAACTAATGTAACATTGTATCCACTCCAATTAAGATGCACCCCCCCCAAAGACAAAAAAAGAAAAAAAAAACTTTAGATGAAGGCAGCTGGAAAAGCTGCCGTTCAATAAATTTATACTTAATCTCCCACCACTCCAAGACAAAGCATCAAGAAAATTGTCCATTGCACATAAATGTGACCAATGTTCTGTATCGATCCACGTTACACAAGCTACTTTATAATCTGGACAAGTCTTTGGTTTCCCTAATGCACCTAATAGCACCTGTTACGTACTGAACAGGTGTTCTCCCAAAATTCAGATGTTGAAGTCCTAACCCCCCAGTACCTCAGAACTGGACAGTAGAGATAGGGCCTTTAAAGAGTTAAAGAGGAGGCCTTTAGGGTGAGCCTGAATCCAATCTGTTTCTAACAAAGGAGATTAGCACAAAGGAGAAACATCAGGTATTCTCCTGCACAGATGAAAAGCCACCCGAGGGCACAGGGAGAAAGTGGCCATCTATAAGCCAAAAGGACAAGCCTCAGGAGAAACCAACCCTGCCACTGCCTTGATCTTGGACTTCCAGCCCCTAAAGCTGTGAGGGTTTTTTGTTCTAATTCACCCAGTCTGTAGTATTTGGTGATGGCAGCCCTGGCAAACTATTACAGTCCCCACCTGCACATAAGTTCCTAATCAGTATTACTGAATAACTGATTTGACTAATTGGTGTCCTGCCCATACGTAACTCATCTACGATGAGATCATCTATAAAGGGCTCCCATACACACTAATAGCTTCCCTCAACCCGGGAGGCCAAGGAGTGTGGAGGGCAGGCCACAGTTCATGCTCCCGAGGCCACTCTCAACAAGGGACTACAGTGGTGGTCCAGCTTCCTTAACCCTAAGTGGATCAATTCAACATGTGTGATTCCCAGCAGAGCTGAGTATCCTTTGCACACTATATTCCCACTGTTGGATCTTAAAGCTGAAGGATTACACGGGGAGAAATCCAAAGGAAACAATGCAACAGCGATTATTTCAAAATACATTATCCTTTATCCCTACATTAATAAAAATTTGATCTGCTCCTGCTTCTTACAGGTGTCAGCTGTAGAGGGCTGCTCTCAAATCACTCAAGTCACATTGAAGGTTTGCATAAGGGCTTGAAAAGAATTAGTATTTTCACTTTTTCTTACAGTAAAATATTGATGTTTCTACTAACTTACATAAGATTTAAAAATCTGAATTTTATCAGCATAAGACATTGTTATACCAGTGACTCATGTCTGTTAAGGTGGTTGTGGAATGCCATTCCTCTAGTAATCTCAGTGGCATTTCATGGTGTTTTCCCATGATCAGCATGGATTTTTGTACAACTACAAATTATAGAGAGGACACTATCAAGAAGGTTTGGCAACGAGAGGACAAAGTTCAAAGAAAAACTATCATGATGATGATTTTAACTCCACTTAGGCTGAATCTACGATCTCCTTCAATCTAGAATTTCTTGCCCCTGGTAATTCACTGTTCTCATACCTAGTGTCTTAGTTTCAGTTGCCTCCAAAGCAAATTGGATTCAAGTAGCTATTTGGGAAGCTAGAAGTATTCCAGAATAAAAAGGATAATCCCAATCTTCCAGAGATGGGATCTTTCCAAAGGAGACCACATTTAGAGAGAGAATTTTAAACCAGGAGAGACCAGGATCTAATAGGTAAGACATTACACAGGTGTACCCACTAGTAGAAAAAACCAAGAACAAAGTTTCTCACACTACTAGCTGTGGTCTGAGAACAGAAGTTTAAAGTGGTGAAGGCAGGAAGAGAATTTGAGCAGTCCAACGGCAGGCTTGGTGCCTTGTATTCGATGCTGTGCACTACATGCCTGCAACAGTGCCTGGGATAAATGAGTCAACAGGAAATATCTGCAGGAGGAGGATTCAATAAAATGAGGGTCTCAGTTCCCAAGAGCCTCATTTCATTAGGAAGTTAAAAATTAAATAGATCTTTCTGAAACTGACAGACGTGACAAGACCAAATTGGCAACATATCCAATAGACGCAGTCCTCATAAAAAGGTCATGGGTAGGTGAATGCATAGAAGATCGAATACAGGGGGTGGGAAAAAAAAGGCGGGAAGATCTCACCACTCTGAAATGCGAAAAATATGCAAATACCAAGTATTACTGGAGAACATTTTTATTAATATTTGGAAGTCTTTTAGTCCACTATGGCCCCACTCACTGATTTTAATTAGAACAGGTTATTACATACGAATTAGTAGCATAAGTAGGCTTGTATAGAAAGGACATAGAAGCCATGTATTTGGATAATTGAGACATTTCTGGAATCTGAACATTCGAGAGGACTGGAGTCTTAGAACCTTAAGGTTCGAGCATTCGAGACTCCTGGAGTCTGAATGCCCAGCTTCAGGAACCCAGGTCCACAACGCATTAACTGAATAACCTCGTGCAAGTTCCTTAACATTCCTAGGGCTCTGTTTTCTTATGCTGTAGAGTGGGGGAAAACAGCCCCTCACCACCAGGTTATCATTAGGAGGAGAGGAGATTCTTGTAAAGCACGTAGTGTCTGACACGTGGAAGTAGGAAACAGGTGTCTCCCATTCAACACTTTCCGTAGTTAAGATCCGACTCTAACAGCTGATCAGCATTTACTCTGGGGCTGGTCATGGCACAAAGTGCTTTGTGCGTGTTAACCAGCTGTAATATATATTACATACCAGAATGCCTAAAATGCCCCTATTTTGACAACTCTATGTTGAAGAGCACAAGCAATATCATTAGTTTTTAGGGTTTTGTTGTTTTAGTAGAAGTTGCTGTTTTCAGGTTACTGAGCGTTTTTGAAAGGGTTATTTTTTAACACATATGCAAATAGATTTAGTTGTGATTAATTTCAGGTTTTTAAGTCTTGAACCATCATTGCAGATAACTTGGGTCTGTTTTCCATGAGAAGTCGGTCTTCCACAATATTAGATACCACTTGCAACTGTGGGTTGAATACTGAAAGCAAAATTGAAACCCACTGGTTTACTATCAATAACCTCCTTCCAGTTAAAAAAAATCGGCTTACAGGCTAAGATTTTATTTATTTGACAGCGAGAGAGGGAACACAAGCAAGGGAACTGGGAGGGAGAAGCAGGCTTCCCGCCCGAGCAGGAAGCTCAATGCGGGGCTCCCTCCCAGGACCTTGGGATCATGACCTGAGCCAAAGGCAGACGCTTAACGGCTGAGCCACCCAGGCGCCCCTGAACCAGTTCTTTTAATACTGTCTTGTAGACTTTAAACTTACCTAGCTGACCAGTCCCTTAAAATCTGTGAGCTTAAAAATTACATTATCTACGAAATGGGTGAAGTCCTACATTATTGTAAGGATTAAGTGAAACTGCGTTAAAAATACGGAGTCCTACACTCTGCGCGTACTAGCCGCTCCAAGGCTAGTTTTCCGCTCCCCCATTCAGTTAAGAGCGATGAGTGTCTGGCCAGCTGGCTGGGGCCCGCTGCCCCCCATGACTTTGTCATGACCCCGTTCCTTCCCCCAAGAGGCTGGGGCCTAAACTTCCCGAAGCCTCTAGGCAAAAGTACAAGCTGGCTAGGCTACACACACCGCCGTGTTAGAAACATTTACCTCCATACTCCCGAGGGGTCCACGTGTCACTCGTGCTGTAGCAACAGTGCCGTGTCCAGAGCGCCGACACGGAGGACGCGCGGAGCTGGCGTGCTTTCCCGGGTCCCCGACGCGCAGCTACCCACGCACGGAAATCCCGCTCCGCCCCCGTGGACCTGGTGACGCAAGCTGTACCCCCTACCCCCCTACCCCCAGGGCCCACTCTCCCGGTTGCTTTGCGTCCCTGTGGTCAGCACTCACCTCCCCCGCAGTGAAAAGGGCCCTCGGCTCCTCGCGCCAGCCCAGGAGTCGCGCTTTCCTCCCGCACGCAGGGCACTCTGAGCACGGGAAGAGCCGCTAGCGCGCTCCCCGCTTCACCCTCGCCTTATAAAGCGACCGGTCTCGGGCTTCTGACTCCGAAGACCCCGAGGGCCCAACAAGCGAGGCCTGGCGCCCAGCCCGAGGCCTGGGGATGAGCTGGTCTCAGGTGCGTGCGGCCTGGGTCGTGGAGTCGTGCTTAGAAGGCGATGGCCGCGCAGCGAGCATGGGGACCCTCGGAGGCCCAAGGGCCTGCTCTGAATTTACCTCTGCGCCTGCAGAGTCGCTCCTCATTCAGAGACGGGCTCCTGCTCCTTCTTCTGCTCCTCTTTCTTTTTCTTTTGCTCACCCCACAGACTCGAGGAACTTGCGGGGTCTCAGGAGTTTCTTATGAGCCTTAATGGGGGCGAGGTGTTCTACCGCGTTCTTTCTGCTTACCAGCCCCTTATGAGCCCCTCTCCTAAACTCGATTCCACGCTGGCGCAAAGCTAAAACAGGTTTGTCTCATAAATTCAGTCAAACAATTCGATTTCACAGAGAGAAAGCAAGATATCAGTCCAGCTGGTTGTGTCCGATACATGTGCAAAAATAGAACCATTTTCTGAATGACTTCTTACAATTGTTAGTTTTGGCAACATGCACATATAATTCCACAAACACCTCAATTTTTTTTTTCTCCAAAACATAACAACTGAAGATATCACTCAAAAATATTTCCTTGGAGGCCAGTTTGAACAGCCAGGCCACATTTTAAAAATATTATTTATGAATCAGTGGATTAAATAACAGTCATAGACATGCTATTCTTTATTCACATTCTCAAAGAACATTATATATGTATGTTTTTCAAGAAATATCTGAGAAATAAAATGAAACGGTACCTTATTTTTTTTTCCAAAGAGAACTGATTTGGTAAACAGTATTATCTTGAAAGCAACTAGTTCTTTTTAATGCTTATCATGCTTTCCTTGTATTCAGTTTAAATGTCACACATCACCATCTATAGGTGGGCTATTGTCAGTGACCTTTATCTTATGTTGAAAAAGCACCAGGAATTTCTTTTTTTTTCACCTGTATTTTCAAAGAAAGGGGGAAAAAAACTTCAGCCCCACTCTTTCACTGCCAGAAATGTGTGTGGAGCCCAGAGTTCCCTGTTGTATGACATCACTATTGTAATCAATAAATATTGACGACGACTTCAACAGAATTGCATGGATCCCTTCAGCTGACATCCAAGTGCAGGAGACGGGGTGGGGGGTGCTCTTCTTAATAGATTTTCTGGGGGCTTCTGCCTTTGCACAAGATGGTAAACTTAACCTAGGCTCCCATGGATTCATAAATAATGAAGGGGAAGGATTTATGCCAGGACATAAACTTAGGTCCTAAAGTACTTTTTAAAAAAACATGTGTGTGTGTTTATATATATATATATATACATTTATTTATATTTATATCAAGAATTTACCCTGCATTGTAAACTAACAATAGAAAATGCTAGACAATTAAACGCTAATGATGCAAGCTGGGTGCTTATGTTTTGGATTACTTGCTTAATAGGGTTAGCATTGAAATGGTCAGTTTTGAAGTTAACAAACAGCCATTAAGATGCATCAGGGGAGTTCTGGGGTGGGGGGAGCAGTTAGCAGCTATTGTTTTAATCTGGCTGGCTACAGACTCACCAAAACGGCAGAAATGGGATTTACATTAGTGCAGGCTATTTTTGTTAGTGGGAGGGACAAAACCTTTTCTTCAAAATAAATAAATAAAAGGAACAGTCGTGAGAGCCTCGCATGTGGGAAAAACTAAATCTTCCATCCGGTCTCCGCCAGCCCAGAGATTTGCATTGTCATTCCCTCTTTGCCCTCGAAGGCTTCCATGCAAATGTTTTAGTTCCCAAGCATTTGCCATGCACGTTGTTCACGGAATCTCGGCCCCTCTCAAAGGATTCCTTGGATACTGAGCCAACTGTCTACGAGATTCATTATTCTGGACTTTCTGGGGTTAATACCCAAATCCTCTCCCGTGGCGGTACAAGTCAGAGGAGGAATGGAGGGGGAAAATTACATGAAAATTCCTAGAAGCATTGTCTGTTGAAAAGAGGGCAATAATTAAGAGATAATGTGAAAGGGGAGAGAACATTCTCACAGGATAATGGTCTCCTGCTGCTAAAAGAATACCAACGCGAAGCCAGCACCATTTATGGAAAATAAATGTCATGGAGAGGGAGGTTAAGACGTTTACTTTCAAATCAGAAGAGCCTGTTCCTTGACAGAGTCTTGTTATTTCAAATTATCAAAGCTGGTTGAATTGTTTTATCCAATAGGTGGTCATGCAGCAGAGGGCTGCTCACTCAGTCATTAGGAGCCTGCAGAAGTAGAGGCCCTCTGATAGATGATTGATAGATGATAGATAGATGATAGATAGATAGATAGATAGATAATAGATAGATGATAGATAGATAGATAGATAGATAGATAGATAGATAAAACACTGGTTGTCTTGAGCTGGTTAAGAGAGGTGCAAGTACAGCATAATTTAATAAGGTCTTTACCAGGCTGTGCTCAGAGTGATTCCAACTGCTTAGCATCAGCATGCGTTCTATAAAAGCTTTCTAAGAGCAATGCCCTTTCCTTTGCTAAACGAGAATAAAATTGCTCCAGAGGTGCAAACTGAGGGACGAAGGTTCTGGGTAAAGGGAGGGAGGAGGCAGTCTTTATAGTGGAAATATTTTAGGGCAAGCAGGGGCATTTCAGTACCCTCAAATCACACTCATAAGACTAATTCCAGCACTGTCGTTCACGGAATGAAATTCAAAGGAATTGCAAGGTTGTTTCAAATGATCGCAGATGAAACTCAGACTGCAACATGGTTAAGTGTTTTTGGCCATCGATGGAATGGCACATCGATGTATTGCTCAAAAAGAACCCCATTAATACAGGCAAATTTTTTCAAATGATGCACAAGTTTTCTTCAGTCATGTCAAAGAACCACAGCCAATATCATTTGTTCTGCACTCGTGTGATAGTCTATGATCAGATTCACCATAAACAAAGTTGAAAAGTTATATAAAGATTATATAGTTAAAGATATAAAGTTATATAAAGCTATAAAGTTGTATAAAATACTTGGTAAATGTCTACTATATACAGAGTTTATGTTGGATATCTCTGGACACATAAATATGAACAAGGTACCCTCAAGGTATTTGTAACCCAGGGAACGGAGAAAGAAAACGGTATCTATTTTTATCAGAAATGAAGGAAGTGTGGTAATCCAAAAGAAAGAAATACTAAGAAAAACCCAGGAGGGATCAGTCAATTCTAGTTAATAAAATTGTGGACAGCTTCATGGAGAGGCATGTGGCTGCCAGGGGGGTGACCAATCAGGACCTCAACACCCTTCAAAACACCAGGTGGCTTCCCACATCACTCAAGGTAAAAGCCTAAGTCCTTCCTGTAACCTAGGAGGGTCTACATTGATATCCTACCATTCTTTTCTTATTCACTCAAGATATGCCGGCCTCCCTGCTCTTGCCTCAGGGTCTTTACACCTGCTGTCCCCTCTGCTTCAAAGACACTTTCCCAGATAGACTCATCTCTATGACTTGCTTCATCACTCTTCAGGTCTTAACTCAAATGTTCCCCTTCTCAGTAGGATCTTTCTTGGCCACCAGTCTTGACTCTGGAATTTCTCTCTGCCCAGCACTCATTCTGTGCTCTTTTCTTCTCTTTACTATTTCCCATATTCTATGCTACTACATATCTTGCTTATTTCCTGCTCCTTCAGTTAGAATGTAAGCGCTAGAAGGACAGAAATGTTTTTACGCTTTGTTCAGTTAGAAGGTCCATAGTAGGTATTCTTAATTGAATTCTTACATGAACAGCTTCATTGTTTTCATATTTCATGTGAGGATTTTATTGTACGAGCTCTAATTCTATACCTGGTGATGTAATGCCATTCCTATAAAATGTCTCCTTGGAACATGATAGAATGTCTTCAAGCAATATGGTTTCTCTGAAATATTCTGTCAGACTAAAATAGAAACTGTCTCACAATATAAACAAATCATTGAATTTTTCCACCTGAAAGGTGTTCAACTAATGATAATCATAATTTGAATAATATCAACCATTTAATCAGCACATACTATGTGCAAGTCACATTAGTCAATCAACAATGAAGCAATTACTTACGGAGTTTTTAATATATGCTAGCTACTGGAAGGATATAGTGAATCAGAAATACAAATTATTTTATTTGGCTCTTAAATCCCTCCATAATCTGGTCCACCTGTGTATTCAGTTACCAAATATCTCTTGAGCACCTACTATGCGTCAGGTATGGTGCAATGTATCTTCCCTTTCCTACAGTATTTTCTTCTACTTGGCAAAGTGAGCCTTCAAAAATTAGCCTTCTCATGTCCTTTTAAGTTTCCGTGATGTATTTATTCCCACAGCTGTTGGTGCTCTTCTTCCTGGCAATTCCTCTTCTCTGTACTTGGTCTTCGCCCCTGCTGGGAGGTGTCCCAGTTTCACACAGTCTGGTCCCCCTTCTTTAGCCACCTTCATCCTGAGTTCACTTTAGACCTTAACACATCCTCCTGCTTGCCGTCTTGCCACTCTTCCTCTGAACTTGACTTCACATCAGAATCACCTGGAAAGGCTTTTTTTAAGTAACAATTAAATTATGACAGGAAGTGACCCAAAAATCACTAATTTAGACCCAAAGTTGAAAACAAATACTCTTATTCAAACAATAAGCCTAAACTGAATAGGGATGTTGGTATCGTTTGCTTTACATTATAATGTTGAGTATAACAGGAGGGGATCATTCAACAAACTGGCAATTCTCATCTTAAACATTTGTTACCCACCAATTTAGACGAAACCCTGGGAATATTATCTACAACTATGTCGAATGTCTGTTGAAGGTCTTCTTTCCCTATTTGTACTACAAGATAATGAACTACACGATATAGGAGTACCAACTCACCCATTTCATTCATAGTTCTGTTATTTTTGGATGGCAAAAATTTTTAAATTAAGTTAAAAGCATATAATAAATAGGGACTTTTAGCTGTAACTTGTTACCTTTCTTCCAGTGAGGCAGGTTTTTCATGAAAATGATCAGAGTTCGGGGAACTTATGACCTTTAAGTCTTAAGTTTCATAGCTGTCCTAAGGATTTCTGGATGAATAGATGTCTTTTCTGTTAAAAATGTTTTTCTCTGTGTCCTCTTCAATTTCTTTCCTAAGTGTTCTATAGTTTTATCAAACTCAACACCCAAAAGCAAATAACCCAGTTAAGAAATGGGCAGAAGATATGAATAGACACTTTTCAAAAAACAAAAAAACAAAACAAAACAAAAACCACCCACCTAGACGACTAACAGACACATAAAAAGATGCTCAACATCACTCATCATTAGGGAAATGCAAATCAAAACCATGATGAGATATTATCACACACCTGTCAGGATGGCTAAAGTTAACAACACAAGAAACTACAGGTGTCAGTGAGGAGGCAGAGAAAGGGGAACCCTCTTGCACTGTTGGTTAGAATGCAAATTGGTGCAACCACTCTGGAGAACGGTATGGAGATTCTCAAAATGTTAAAAATAGGAATACCCTACAACTGCACTAGTAGGTATTTACCCAAAGGATACAAAAATACAGATTTGAAGGAATTCATGCACCCTGGTGTTTATAGCAGCATTATCCACAAGAGCCAAACCCAGAGACAGCCCAAGTGTCCATCAACTGATGAATGGATAAAGAAAATTGTGATACACACACACACACACACACACACACACACACACACACACACAATGGAATGTTATTCAGCCATTAAAAAAAGAATGAAATCTTGTCATTTGCAACGATATGGATGGAGCTAGGGTATATTATGCTAAATGAAACCAGTCAGTCAGAGAAAGACAAATACCAGATTTCACTCATATGTAGAATTTAAGAAAGAAAGCAGATGAATATATGGGAAGGGGTAAAGAAAAAATGGAGAGAGGAAAACAAACCATAAGAGCCTCTTAAAGATAGAGAGCAAACAGGGTTGATGGAGGGAGGTGGGTAGGGGATCGCCAGATGGTTGATGGGTTTTAAGGAGGGCTCCTGTTATGATAAGCACTGGGTTTTGTATATAATAGATGAATCACTGAATTCTATTCCAATATTGCACTGCATGTTAACTACCTAAAATTTAAATTAAAAAAAAAACAATAAAAAAATTAAAGTTGGGAGAGAAAAAAATTAAAAATAAAGCTATTCTTTTTATAGACAAAAAATATTTTTAGACCAATTGGAAGATTTAGGGTATTTTTAAAGTAACCATTACCTTTTAAAAAATAAGTATTTTTCTTTGAACAGAGGAAATTCTAGAATCGCAGGTCCAACTATATTCATATAAACCATCATGTAATGGACTGATTGAGAAGAAGGAAGAGGAAAAGTCAGGGAAGTTGGCAGTTTAAGGGATGGAAATCCCGGATTCTAATCAAAATCCTGAACCTCCCTCACGATCCTATTGTGAAGATTCAAAGAATTTATGAGAATGTACCTGAACTTAAAAGTTACTCAAAATGGTTTATTCTCTCATTTTTTATCCACCCTCTCTCCACTTGACCCACAACTTTTCCCCTTACATTTCCTGCTTATGAACCACAATTGTTACCTATAAAATTTTTTACATATGAGAGACCCTTTGTATTTAGAATATGGTAGGCATTCAGAAATATTATAAAATGATACATTAGTAAAACCAATTTTGATTTTTTAAAAAACTTACTGATTTACTCTGCAGTAACATGAAATGAAATATATTTGTACTTCTTTATCCATCTACTGCACAGAGGGGGGTGTAACTGAAGTGTTCTAATATATAATTTTTGTGCCATGGTTTATTCACGCTCCAGGGGCAGATTGTGAATCCTCGTAAGCTTCCCTGAAAGTTGATACTCACTCTACCATCTCCAAAACAAAAACAATGGGAAATTATATCTAAACTGACATTCCCACTCGGCTATCTATCTTACAGTGCCTTCTATGCATTGATTCTTTTAGCAACAGAAAAATCACAAAACATTTATCTTAGGAAGTCTAACACATGCTCAATTTATTCCTGACATGTAGAAATATGAGGAGATCTGACATTAAAACCTGAAATTTCTCCTATTAAGAAAGAATCTGTGAAAATTATACTCTATGTGTGCATATAATGATGTCTGAATGTTCTATTCAAATCTCTTACTGGAAATGAAAGGATTATGTAACCCCTTCTTAGAAAAAATGGCCTCTGAATCTATACAGCTTTCTGCCCTTTCTGCTAGGTTTTAAACTCTTAACCTAAAAAGTCCAGTTACTCTCAAATACCTACATCACTGTCTTGCCACACTGCCTGACATTTCTGATACCAGCATCATTCCTTAGGGGTTGATCATTTTAATTTGTTTTAGGCATTGTTAAGTTCTTGGGTGCTCTGGTCTGTGAAGCAAGGAGTTTGCTAGAACTCTTTTGTCCGATTAAGCCAATATCACTAACTCTCATAAGAGAAAGCGTGGTTCTGCAGGAACAATGTCCAAAAGTCATATAATTCTATGGGGTGGGGGGAGACAGGGAAAGGGGAAGTTAGGTCATCTATGAGAGGCTCTTTGGGATGGGGTGGGTAGCACACAGCAGGAGAGAAACAGCCCCACAACACTGAAGCAGAAAATAGACTCTTCAAATTTTGCCCAGGCATGAACACCTCTGCTCACCTTACAAACAGTAGTTGGGTACCAATTATATGCTGCGAGCTTCTATTACCTTTGCATTTCGTTTAAAATACTTCAGCTTCCATGAAGGCAAATGTTGACCTAAAAAAAAGCATTCATAAATAAATAAATAAATAAATAAATAAATAAAATAATTTAAAAAGCATTCATAAATTCCAACTTTATGTTGGAAAAACCATCATGTAGATAGTCACTGCTACTCAAGAGCTTCAAAGATTTTTTTTTTATTTTTTAAGCAATATTCTGCCTGCAGCAAGTTGATAAGATGGCATCTCATTATATGAAATTAATTTCTACCTAGAGAGACCTTCTAGTCCTTGTGCCTGTGATCTTTATGGCTGTCCCTCGCAATACCAACCACTGGATGGGACCCTAGAGACATCTCAGACCCACTATCCTGGAGCCTTTACTTGGTCTCTCATGGACCACATCTAAGCTTGTGTCAAGTTCAAATTTTCCTTTCCTCAATTTTTTTTTTCCGTTCACCACTCAAGCAGTATTTCTTCAGTGCTTACAGTGTGCCTATCACTGTTCCAGAACACTGGGATACGGCAGTGAGCAAAATGGACCAAAGCCTTCGCTTACACTCTAACTGGGGGGAAAAGACAAGTTCAGTGTGGTAGTTGGCAGTGATGCACAGGGGGTGGGGGCAAGGGGATTCAGATGAGGGGAATGAGGCATGACATGAGGTTCTCAACTTCCTGTGGCCACCGATGGAAACAGGGATAGGGGACATCATGAGGTGATCATGCTTTCAAAGCAAAAGCTGTTGTAAGGTTGGAAGGGAGAAATGTAATCCAAGCAGTGTGCTACTACAATATAGGGGCCTCTTCTTTACTCCTGCAAACAATGACACAGAGACAAAGGAGGGGACAGGAAAGTGACCTTCTTATCTAAAGTCAGGGAGCTAGAGGGCTTCCCTCCTGCCTCCTTGGTTCATTGACAGACTCTTTCCTAAGTTCCCCTGTGGATTCTTATCCAGATCATTGTCATCTAGAGATATGAAAATAGAAAATTTCTTCTTTCAAATCCCTGAAGAAATTACTAAAAATACACCTGTGACATTTTCACATGAAGTTAAGAAAGCACAAATGCTACAATTCTGATGGCTTGTGTCCTCCTAAGGAAATTAAGTAATATCCATAGCTAACTTTTACTCTTTTTTTTTCATTCATTTCCAAGTGGGAAAGAAGAAAAAGTACTAATTATTTCTGTTCCTGGCACACTTGATTAAACTGTGTGTTTCTAACTAGAAGCTACCTACTCAAATTGAGGGGCAAAAATGTGTTTAGTTTTCAAAACATAACCGACATCACAAAATTATAACTAAGTCCCAGGGAGGAGTGGCAGGAAAGGAACTGACTGGGTACATCAACGAAGGAAAAGTGTCCTTAATAATGTGATTACTGACCGCCACACGCTTCAGCTAGGGGCTTTTCTGCATGGACGCCTCTGTGGACCCTGGGGAGGCAGCATTTGGAGGGAGCTCGGCCTTGGACATTGACTAACTGATTTTCTGGCTGTAAGGAAGAACAGGCATGTATCCTGAAGAGAGTAATGACTGTGGCTGAGCACAGAGGACAAACCAAGTGGAGTGTACACGAATAGCTTTTTCTTTTGTACTTTTTTTCTTTTTCTTAACATTTTATTTATTTATTTGACAGAGAGAGAGAGAGAGCAGCAGGCAGGGAGAGGGGAAAGCAAGCTCCCTGGTGAGCAAGGAGACCAACATGGGACTCGATCCCAGGACCCCAGGATCATGACCTGAGCCGAAGGCAGACGCTTCACCGACTGAGTTACCCAGGCGCCCCACGAACAGCTTCTTCTAAGTGTGCATAGGGCAGGCTGTCTAGATCGAGTTTTGCGGTGTATTTTGTACAGGTTGCGAGTTCATGTGGGGGCTAACACGGAGCCCTCCTTTTTCTATTCACCAAGCCACTCGCTGCAGTGCGGGGTCACATCCTTCATCCACTGGGGAAGACACTTTGTCTCGACATCGTATAGGCTCTTGGAGGATGTGTGTGAATTTGAGTGTGTGTGTGTGTATGTGTGTGTGTGTGTGTGTGTGTGTGTGTGATTCACTTTTCACTCTCCACCATATATTCAAACTCTTCCTTTCTATCGGATATTTTCCCTTAGCCAGGAAGCATTCTGTAAAGTCTACACACATTTAAAACTTAAGCCTTTTCTTACTAATTCCTCAAGCCACTGCTTCTGTCTTTAATTCTTCCTTTACTGACTGCAACACATACCCATTCTTTACAGCCCCCAGTCTGCACCGGACTGCTCACCACGCCACTCTTCTACTGGTTCCGGATCCACCATCACGTCGATTGTATTCTCTTTCTGCCACATCACACTGCTGATCAGCATCCTTCCTCCTGGCACTGTTCATCCTGTTTGTTTTTTCCTAGAATTGCTTCTTCCCTGACCTCACCTCTGCTCTTCCTTCCTGGGTCCGGCCCCAGAGTTCTCTCTGAAGCCTTCATCTTCCCTCTTTGTTTTCCAGGAAAATGTATTGCTCTCATCCCTTCCCATCTCAAAGCAGAGGACTTCCAAATAGCTGTGGAGAGTTCTGACTTTTCTCTTGAGCTCCAACCCCAAATATTTCTTTGCATCCCAGACCAGTTGGCAAAACCAAATGGGTACAGCTTGCAGCTGGGCCTCGCAAAGGCTCTTTTCTCCAACTGGACTGAAAGCACGAGCAGACACAGCCTCACTCCTTTTCTGAGGAGTCTGCAGAAAAGAAAGTGGAAGAGGGAGATGGGAAGGGAGAGCCCAGGGAGGAAAGCGAGAGACAAGGTAGCGCGCGTGGGCTTCCACCTCTGCTTGGCCCTCAAAGGGTGGTTTCCTACTAGCAGCTCAAACAAATCTAGAGGATTGGCGCTCTTCCTTCTCCATCCCATCTTCAAATTCTTCTCTTGGTATCTTGTTTATGTCTATGTCAGTTTGATTTGCCTCAATTCAAAACGTCAACGCTAGTTCCTTTCCATTTTTGCTTTTCCAATATTTTTTAAATTTTGTATCTTTTCTCCATCCTCACTGCCTTCCCCTTGGTTCCAGTTCCTGCTGCATTGTGCCTAGCCTGTGAACATTCCGCTACCCCACAACCCTGCTCCCATATCCCATCCTCCGAGGTCTAACCTTACTCCAAATCGTCCCTGGTTATATGGGTAGATTTTAATAAAAGACACAAATTCCGAAAAGTCTCAAGATGAATAATTAAGACCACAATGGTTGAAAATAATATAATGAAGTTCATAAATTCTGACTGGTAGGCAATTTCGTAGAGTAAGGTCAAGCTCTGTTTCTGCGAGCTGGCACCAACAGGAAAGTATTATAAATATTTTCTTTCTATTGAATAGTGTACTTTTGGCTGTAAACAAGGACCATTTGTTAATATTACACATAATTTATGTTTAAAAATGTAGTTGTGAATATTTGTTTGTGATCTAGGAGAGGAAGATTGGGAGAAAAGCCCACCAGAGGGTAGAAGATTTTATATATTGGGGAAGTAAAAAGTATACCAACTGAAGAAAGTCTCATTAAGCCAAGAGAACATGTTATTCTGTAAAGTTAGGCAAGGCTCGATGTGAGGAAGGAAATACAGGAAAGAGTACATGTGCATGCGTGTGCGTGTGTGTGTCTCCAGCTAAACAGAAAACCTCTGTTTCCTCAAAATGACCAACTTTGAGTGGGAAGAGACCAAACTTAGAGCACTAAACAGGAATTCTGAAATCTAAAAAGTCAATGTTGAGACTAGTTTCCCCAACCAACAATGCTAGACACTATAAATACACTCTTTACTATTCAACGTGGCCCAGGCATGGGGGTTAATGATGAAGAGTGTCCTGAAAGGAAGAGGGTCACGGGGGTCAGTCTTGCAGACGCCTGGACTCTTTCACATTCCCTGAGAGTCACCACAACCCCATTGACATAGAATATTGGGTGAATGGTCCTCCTGGGGTTGTGTAAAGTGACCTATTAATAGGGAGTTGCTATCGTTGGCCACGTCCCCAATTCCATATCCCCTACCCCCAAAAAGAACTAGGAGATACCCCCCAAATAAACCATTATAAAAACGGAAGCTCCCTACTGGTTAGAGATGTGCAGGATGGCACTCTGCACTGTTGTGTGTAGGTGCCATGTTTTGATGACTCCGGTGATCTAATATCATCTTCTTTTTCTCACCATCCCACCTCCTTAGTTTATTGTTTCAGGGCCCATCCTTTATCTCCTACTCTCCACCCCACACCACCATGCTACCCCATCATCTCCTGAAGGCAACGATGTCTTACGTATCTCCGTACCTGCCCTGTGTGTAATCATATGTGAATCAATAAATCAAGAGCAAATGTATCCCGAAGCAACAGTTCTCAAATAACAAGGTTAAAATATGAAAACGTAGCACTTAATTGCATATAAGAAATCCTATTTGTATAAAAAATCTTGCTCTAAACACATTTCTTTTGGGAAATCCCCAAATTATAAGTTTCAGAATTAATTAGGAAAAGACCTACACCTAGCCACATTCATTTCTTTCTACCAGATGATACCTACACGGCTCCTGTCTACACTTAGCCCACTTCTCCGCGATTTCCTTCTTGCTTTTTATTTTTTTATTTTTTTTTTAAAGATTTTATTTATTTATTCGACAGAGATAGAGACAGCCAGCGAGAGAGGGAACACAAGCAGGGGGAGTGGGAGAGGAAGAAGCAGGCTCATAGCGGAAGAGCCTGACGTGGGGCTCGATCCCATAACGCCGGGATCACACCCTGAGCCGAAGGCAGACGCTTAACCGCTGTGCCACCCAGGCGCCCTTATCCTTCTTGCTTTTTAAACTCAGTTGTGTGGTTTTTTTTTTAAGATTTTATTATTTATTTATTTATTTATTTATTTATTTATTTATTTATTGAGAGCGCACACACACAAGTGGGGGGGTGGGGCAGAAGGAGAGAGGATCCCAAGCCGACTCTGTGCTGAGCTCAGAGCCCAACACAGGGCTCAATCTCACGACCCTGAGATTATGACCTGAGCCAAAATCAAGAGTCAGATGCTTAACCAACTGAGCCACACAGATGCCCCCAAACTCAGCCTTTAGACATTGTAGGAGCACACAGCAGGGTGTCCCAAAATGTACCACATGGCGTTTGATTATTTTAAATTAAAACTACTTGGGAGAGAGCCAGTGCAAGGACTTTTAAACCCTCCTCTGTCCCCCTGAAAGCAAGAGATAAACCTCCCTGTGCTAAGAAGTAAAAGACATCCTTATCACCGGAGATAAGGGACTTTAAAGTCAAGAAAACTGTAAAAATTAAAACTTGTCGCTTTTTTACTTGTCTACTACCTCAGCCCGCTTAGAATTCCTTACTAATTAAAGTCCCTGTTTTCTTTGTCCTGTAAATTCCTCACAAATTGAATGTCTTTGTCTAAAATGTGAAAAACTGCCTGCCTTGGTCATTTCTTTGGGTCTCAGTTTCATTATTGGACTTCCATGTGCACATAATAAAACTTTGGGGTTCTTATTCTTGTTAATCTGTTTCTATGTCAATCGAATTCTTAGTCCAGCTGGAAGATCTGGAAGGGTAGAGGAAGAATTCTCCCCTCCAACAACATCTTCCGATTCCTCTAGTGCTCTACGAGCTCACTGGCTTTTGTGATGCCACGTGTGATGCTTACTCTTCCCAGAAATTGGCTGCTTATCACATTCCTATCATTCAGGTCCCTCCTCAGAGGTGATGTCCTTAGGGAGGCCATTTCTGACACTCAGGTTTGGTTAAGTCTCTGTTGTCTTTTTTGTGCAAAGAGGCTACAGGAGTCCCTCCTAATCCACTGGTTTTGCTTTCCCCGGTTTCAGGTAGCCAGAGTCAAACACAGATCCGGAAGCAGATGGTCCCCCTTCTGACATATCATCAGCTCAATAGTAGCCTCACACTAGGTGACAATGCCTATGTCATTCCCCTCACTTCGTCTCATCACATAGGCATTTTATCGCCTCACATCCTCACAAGAAAACGGGTGAGCACAGTACAGTAACATTTTGAGTGAGAGAAACCACATTCATGTCACTTTGTTACCCTATATAGTTATCCTTGCTCTATTTTATTATTAGTTATTCTTAATCTCTTACTGTGCCTAATTTAAAAGTTAAACTTCATCCTAGGCAGGTATGTATAGGAAAAAACATAGCATACATAGGGTTTGGAATCCCCCACGGATAAGGGGGCGGGGGATACTATACTTACATATCCTACATTGTCTAAAGCTATTTAACTACATAACCTCATACAGTGCTTTATGTAGGAGATATGTTTCCAAAAAAAATTGTCTAAAAATGAAATCATATTTTCCAAGTGAAGAGCATTGTCATTTCAAGGATTACATTCTTTTCATTTTTATTGAAACTCAATTGGCAGTAGTTCTTCACACTTTATGTTTCTGTGCTCCAGAATCTTCCTCTCAATTCATTAATTATTCATAAACGAAGCTTAAAAGTATTGGAGGAATATCTATTTAAATAAATATTTAAGTGACTCCTTTTATTTTAGTGAATGACACATTATTTAACCTTTGTGTAATAATTCTTGCTAAACAGCCGACACATATCTGGGATGTAATGTGCCCTTTCACTGAGAATGTTCAATCAACATTTCCTTGCAATGATGACATTCAAATTCAGTTTTCCCTTTTTAATTTTCTTTTTCACTCTTACATTGCCAATATTGGAATTGCCACTAACAGATTTTTCAGGAGTGAGGATGAAATGATGTGTGAGAGGGAAAAAAATATGTGATAGGGAAGTTTGACAAAGTGTTTTAACTAAGCAGAAGCTGAAATTAGAACCTGGTTACATGAGACATAGCTAAGAAGACATGACATTAAATATGCAGTGACACGATGAAACCCTGTTCAAATAATAGATCAGCACAAGTAAAGGTATAGAGGTTGTAGTTAAGTATTTTTACC
This sequence comes from Ursus maritimus, assembly GCF_017311325.1. Classification (NCBI taxonomy): domain Eukaryota; kingdom Metazoa; phylum Chordata; class Mammalia; order Carnivora; family Ursidae; genus Ursus; species Ursus maritimus. The sequence goes on along the minus strand of NW_024424230.1, from coordinate 42,457,603 downwards.
AAGAAAAATAAAATAAAAATTAAAACATTAGAAACTTTCTTAGGTTGAACCAGCATAATACATTCACAGTTGGAAGAAGGGGCAGGTGAATGGGGACTTACACAGCCCCAGCATGCACTCTGTGTATGGAAAAAAAGCAAGATAAACCATGAGGGCATACTTGCATTTTTATACCTACTTCTAAATCCAATGATCAATAGCAGTTTATTACCTATGTTAAGGAAGTTTTGTTCATTCACCTTTAAACTCTACTATTTCCTTGGAGAAATAAAAAGTAGTCATGACACATCTTTGTAGCTATAAGCAAGAGGAGAATATGGCTAAATAATTTATTTGCATGACAAGTGATGAGAAAAATAGGTGTATTTTATTTGGGGGAGGAATAAGCAACCCACCCCAAAATACAGGTAAGGACAGGAGTCATTTTTGTGGGTAAAGAGAAGAACCCATTAAAAGGCAACCTCTTGTCTCCTACTGGGTACTGATTTATTATCAGTGAGAAGGGACAGGTGCTATTTGGATTCTTAGCACAACTTACTGAGTCTCCCCAGGAGATTCTGCATCTACTATCCAGGAACTGGCTTGTTCTGCACTTGCTTTATTTAAGAGATCCAATGAGATTGTTCTTAAACTGATACGACTGCGGGGTTCCTAATTCCCTTGGCACAAAACACTCGGATGTGTCTTTTTCACCAGACATGATCAGCTCATCTGGTGGTTTCTCTCTTTCTGTGTCCATACCCTGGAGGCCAGACTGAGCCCAGGTGATATGATTCTCCAAATACTTTTATAATTTAGTTGGCATTGATAGGATGGCAAAAAACTTAAGACAGAGTCTCACCATAGGCCATGACTTTGTCTCTAGGGTGACATAACTAGCTATGAAGTGGAAAAGTTAGTTGGCTTGTACTGTGGTGTTTCCTCAGCCCATCAGTACAGCTGATCTTTGTCACTAAAATGAATGATTTCTCCAGTGGCCTCAACACAGCACTTGTCTAAATCATGAGGTTTTGAAAGCCTAAGAGTAGCTGCCTGGTTGATGGTTGGTCCTAATGTGCAATGCCTCTATCATGTGGTGAGATGTTTAAGACCTCTAGTTTCAAATCAGTGCTGACTGGCTTACACCTGGGGAAAAAGCTGATGAAACAGTTTCAAAGACCAAAGCAGAAGAAAAACGCTAAGCATCCTCAGAAAGGCAGGGTCAATACCAAGTAACTAAATACGAATGATGCAAGTAATGCTACCTTTTAGAACTCTTAAAATCCATAAATGACAGTTATGCATTATTCTTACCTGAGCCTTTCCACTCTGTTGATCACAGCATAGCTTTGAAAAAGCAGAGATTCTTGTTTCCTACCTGAGCAGGACTTCAATCTACCACATGGGCTGGGAACCATGGCAAATGTGGGCCTGGACTCTCTAACACACACCGGATGCTCTCCAAATGACCTCTATATGGAAAGGCTTTCTTGGTTGTCTTCATATACCAGAAGATAGCCCCTAGTGCAGCCACCCATTTGCTCCTGAGTCACACTATGCATAGGAGAATCGTGGGACACTAGCCTGTTCCCAAGGATATAGCAAAGACCTGTGTGTCTCAGCTCCGAAATCTCTTCTAGAGCAATGCAGAAACCTCCTAGAGTCCGACCTACATAAGCCATATGAATAAGAGAGTCTTTGCTCAAACTAAATACAAACCAGGTTTGAAGGCTCTAGAGGCAGCATACAAAGTTAGCTAATCTAACTCAGATCCACCCCGAATATATGGTTATTGTTGGAAATGTGCCTATTATTTTTCACGTCTTCACAATAAACTTGTGGGGTGGCTCCTACTGTCTCCAGATAAAAGAAGGGGCTGAGAAAAGTTTGTCTCACTCAGTGAGTAAGGTGGAGGCTGCAGAGGTGAGACACCAACCCAGAGCCGTCTGCCCCTAGAGATTTATCTTCCCATTAGGAGCTCTTGTTTCTCTCATGAAGGGGAATTGTAAAGACGACAGGCAGAATAAGGGTGGCCGTGGTGATGGAAGCGCTCATTACCATTCCTGCCTCCATTGCTCAAACTCACTCTCCCCCAACCTCCATGGTAATGGTGCTCAATTTTTTTATTTTTTTAATCAGCATCTGAAGAAAAAAAATTGAGACTCCCCCTCCAAAAAAAACCTCCAAAAACCAAACAAACAGGAAGAAGATCTTCCCGAATCTATGAATAAGTCACTGACAATTTTGTCACTCTGATTCCATCCCTAAATCTCTCCTTCTCTCAATATTCTAATTAGTAAAAGGAGATAAATTATTTTCTCTCCTTCTCTTTCAGTGTCAGGGAAGGAGCGATGAAAGGGACTCAGCATCCTCGTGTCTCTGACTAAATGTTTTATCGACAAAACCATATTATGTTTACATGCTTGAATTAAAACTAGGATTGAAAAAAAATCTCAAGAAGGGCAGGAGGGGAAAAAAAAAAGAAAGAAAGGCAGGAGGGGTGTGGAAAAAGCAACTCACTTTCTGTGTCCTCAAGGAAAAGGAACAATGACATCGATTCATGGGAGGTAAAACTTTGAAAGTCCAAGAACTATGACATTGACTGTTTAACTCTACTCCCTACTCTGATCTGTCTGCCGCTGGCCATTTAGCACAGAGACTGCCCCATAAAACATGAACCGGGATGGAGGGCGGGGGGGCAGGACTATGAGAGAGCCACACAACCCAAAGCATTCAATTACATTCTTTATTTCTGGTTCATGGAAAGGAATTGGGTGGGTGTGCTGATTACCCTGAGATCTGCCGAGCCTGCTGCTGGGAGTGATAGGAACTTATTCCTAATTTACCCTCCTGGACAAATCTGGAAGCTTCCACTTCATTCTTCCTATCCTAGAGGAACTGAGCACATATTGTGCCCATAGCAAAGTCCTTCTAGCAAGTTTCTATCAGTGGGTATAACTAAGCTGTGGGTGTAACAATCTGAAATTTAGGAAACACAGTACCCAGGGATGCCTGAGTGGTTCAGTTGGTTAAGCGTCTGCCTTCGCCTCAGGTCGTGATCTCGGGATCCTGGGACTGAGCCCTATGTTGGGCTCCCTGCTCTGTGGGGAGTCTACCGCTCTCTCTCCTTCTGCCCCTCCCCCATGCTCCTGCACACACTCTGTCTCTCAAATAAATAAATAAAATCTTGAAAAAAAAAAAAGAAATATAGTACCCAAACTAATAATGGATAGACAGCATATGTTTTTTTTTTAAACTCCCAATTTGCTCATCTGTAAATGGGAAATTTAATATTGCTATTATAAAATCCAGAGGAGAAGGGCACCTATGTGGCTCAGTCAGTTAAGTGTCCAACTCTTGGTTTCAGCTCAGGCCATGATCTCAGGGGCGTGGGATCAAGTCCCATGTTGGGCTCCATGCTCAGCATGGAGTCGGCTTGCCTCTCTCCCCTGCTCATGCTTTCTCTTTCTCTCTCTCTCAAATAAATAAATAAATAAACAAAATCTTTAAACAACAACAACAACAAACAATCCTGGGGAGAATCTAATGAAACTACGTATAGATCTCCAACATGAAGTGATTGTCCCTCCTCCTTCTTGACAATCTCTGGCAGCATCCAGAGATTGTACATTCTAGGAAGTTAACATGTGAATTCTCCTGACTTTAATAGATCCCATGACAAGTGGAGCCAGAGGCAACCACAACACCTCATTTTGCACAACTCTGCTCTTAGTGTCTGCCATTCCTGCTCAAGAGACTCATCACTTCCCCTTCTCTCCCAATGCCCGCTATCAAATCTGTTTTCATGCATTTTTTGACCCCTACTTAAATCATAGAATCGGGAAATTTAAAAGCAGAAACAAATCTGAGAATGTAATTGAATTTTTCCCTCCCCTGGCATTTGATTCCCAGTGTGAATCCAAAGAATGACATTCTTGCAAGCAGAATTTTGATATTAGCCACTGGAGTGATAAGACCATTGTGGTTTCATATTTGGAAGGAATGGTGATAAGAAAAGGGTAGGGAGTGAGGGGCCTGGAAATATCTATGTTCATGCATCATTTCCGTAAAGTTGTCAATTGGATTGGTTCCATATTGTAAGTAATAAATTATTTTAACTAAAATACACCAAACCCCTTAACACGATAGATACAGATAGGTCCTAATGGACCCTGTCTCCCCTCCCACTTCTATTAGCCCGTTGAAACAGTTCTTGTTGGGGTTACCAGAGAGTTCCATGTTAGTAAGGGTTGTCATCTTACCTGACTTCTCAGTATTTCCATGATTTTGAACACTGCCTTTTGCCTGAAATTCTCTCTTCTCTAAGTTTTCACGACTCAACAATCTCTGCTCTTCTCATGCCTCTCTGGATGCCACTGTTTCGCCAGCCAATAAATATTATGGTTCTTCAGTGCTTTTTTTTTTTTCTTGATTCTTTCCCCAAGAAGTATCATCCACTTTCTATGACCACTTATATTCAAATAAGTTTAAGTTTATGCCTAGAGCTCAGATCTCTCCTCTGATGCCCAGTCTCACAGATCCAGTTGCCCACCTCCTGTCTCTGCTTGGATATCTTAAAGACCACAACCCCCCAGTGCCCATTTGAATTCACAATCTTCTCTGAGTTGGTCAGGGCTTTCTAGAGAAACAGAACTAACAGAATACACATAGATACATAGAAAGAAATTATTATGAAGGATTGGTTCATGTAAATATGGAGGCTGGGAAGTTCCATGGTCTATTTTCTACAAGCTGGAGGCCCAAGAGACCCAGTGGTGTGATTCCAGTCCAAACCAGAAGGCCTGAGAACCAGGGATGCTCATGTCCCACATCAGGAGAAGATGGATACCCCAGCTCAAGCAGAGAGGGAAAATTTACTCATCCTCTGGGTTTTGTTGTCATTGTTGTTTTCCATTCAGCCCTTCAGTTGGTTAGATGACGCCCATTCACAATAATGAGAGCATTCATTACTCAGTCTACAAATTCAAATGTGATTCTCTTCCAGAAACACCCTCACAGACACACTCAGAAATGTTTTACCAGCTTTCTGGGCATTCCTTAGTCCAGTCAAGTTGATACATAAAAATCATCAATCACATTACCCAAGAAATACAGTGGCTTTATTGTCAGAGGTGTCCCTGTCATTGCTAGAAAGAACATTCTTGATACTTCAGTTTCATTACCTTCACCCACCATATCCTAAGTGTAGCCAAGTCCTATCGATTTTTTTTCCCCAAAGATCTCTTGGATTTCTCCTGGATTTTAATGCCATGACTTTAGAGCAATCAATAGCCTTCTATCCAGTCTCGTAGCTACTCTTGGCTCCCTCCAACTCATTCTCCATGATAAAGCCAAAGTGATGTGCTAGAAGACAAGCATGATCTTGTCATTTCCTACTTAAAACATGTCGTTGGCTCCCCACCGCTCTTAGAATAAAGACCATAGTGTTTTAACAAACCTTCAAAGTTGAGAATTCTCTGCTCCTGTCTACTGCTCTAGCCCCATCTTCACCTGCTCCAGCCACAGTCACCATGCTGTTTCTAAACAACACTGTATTCAGTCCCACCACAGAACTTTTGTTCATACCTCCCTACTCCGCATAGTAAACCCTCATTACCTCCCTGCCCCCTTCACCTCCTCTATTCATTTCTTGGGGCTGACATAACAAATTACCACAAACTTAGTGGCTTACAACAGATGAAACCTATTATCCCACAGTTTGGAGGCTAGAGGTTCAAGGTCAAGGTGATAGCAGGGCCATGTCCCTTCTGAAGCCTCCAGAGGAGAATTCTTGGCCTCTTCCGCTTCTTGTGGCTCCAGGCAATCCTTGGCCATCTTCACCTTGTGGCTGCATAACCCCAAACACTGCCTCTCACTCACATTTTGCCTGGCCTTTCACTTCCATTTTCTGTGTGTTTTCTCTTTCTGTGCCTTCTCCTCTTCCTATAGTGTCAATTTTCACTGGATTCAGGGCCCATCTGGTTAATCCTGGATGGTCTCATTTTATATTCCTTAACATCTGCAAAGACTCTTTCACAATAAGGTTACATTCACAGGTACTAGGGGTTAGGACTTGGACATATCTTTTGGGGGAACACAGTTTGACCTATTATAGCTACCTATAACCGATTTATCTTTCACCTCTCAGCTCAAGAATCATTTGCTCAGAGCAGCACTCCTTCTCTGAGTAAACCCTCGCAGTAACACATACCTCTCCTCTGTGCTCTGCTAGTCAAGTCTTAGAGCAGCGAAACCAAGCTTCCTCCTCCATAATCACACATGGGTACACAGCACCATGTACACGCACACACAAATTCACTGAAACACATATCCTCAGGGAGCTAAACCCAGTCCCAGTAGAATTCTGGGATGTCTGAGTTCCATCTCTCAACCCACACACAAATACCCACAGCTCTAGATCTGTATGATTGCTTGTTTGGGGGCTGGGATGCCTGCTGGGTGAACGTGGCTAGTATCCATAGAGTCTGTGAGTGGGTATGGGTATGCCCCAGCCAGAACAGATACCCACTTGGATTATTAAAAAGTTAGCCTAGATCCCATGCAGCCCCCAAAAGGGTTCTGTTTGTATAATAATATTCTAACTTAAAATTTGTTTTTACTTGAGCAAATGGTGCCTTTTCCTAGTATGCACAAAGGCAGGTATAAGCAAGCTGTCAGAGGCACCCCCCAAATATGCCCACTTTTCTCCATCATTACTGCTACAACCTTGATCCAGATGACATCAGCCCTTGCCTAAATTGCTTTACTACCTGCCTGTCTCTGATTTCCATGCTTGCCTCTTTATAATCATTTCTTCTATATATGACATTTACAATGATCTTTCTTTTTTCAAATCAGGTCACTTGAAACTCATGTCTCCCCCTTGCTTAAAATACTTCAACGGCTTTCCACCAGGCTTAGAATATTTTCTAAGCAGTTTTTACTACTCTAGCCCCTATATTGTCTGACCCCACTACGTCATACTAATACCCCCGTCACTCCTTTCTATTCCGTAAAAATACTAAGTATGCTCCCATTTTAGGGCCTTTCCAGAAACTCTTGTCCTTCCTGGAATACTGCTTCTCTGGGACCTTGTATAGCCAACTCCTTATTATTTAAGTCTAAGATAAAAAGACAGCTCCTGTCTTATCTAAAATAAACTTCCCCGAATCTCTATCACAGCATCTTATTTTATTTTCTTCATAGCAGTTGTCTTAGCTCAGGCTACTATAACAGAATACTGAAACTGGGTGGTTGGTAAACAACAAACATTTATTTGTCACGGTTGCAGTGAGACCTGCTTGCTCACAGACGGCCATATTTTCACTGTAACCTCCCTCATCGGAAGGCAACAAGCATTCTGAGGTCTCTTTTATAAGGCACTGATCCTCTTCAGGAGGGCTGTACTCTTGTGACTGAAGCACCTCTCAAAGGTCTCACTTCCTAATAATGCCAAGCCATTGGGCATTAGACTTCAACATATAAATTCTGAAGGGACACAAATATTCAGTGCATAGCAGCAATTACCACTATCGGAATGTATCTTGCCTCCTTATTATTTGTTTCCTATTCCCCCTCAGGAAAAGGTAAGCTTCATGAGACAGAGTTGGTCCACGGTAAACATTTAGTGAATAAACAAATGCTTGGCTCCGCTCAGTCTGCTGTACACACATCTTGTAGACTTAGACAAACAGTACGCCAGCGGCCAAGATTGACCCATAAGGAGGTTCATCTACCTCTTCTCTCCAAGTTTTTTTCTCTTCCGTTTTTCCTTTTTTTACCCAGAAGAGAAAGCTCTCCCTGAGAACCCAAGTCTTTTGGAGGCTTGGGTTCATGTCTGTACTCCATTCTGTGAGTATGGCCAATGGCCTTGCAGCCATTTTATTATTGTTATTCTAAACAGCTGCCAAAGTCCAGAACAATGAGATCACCTCCACCTTCCCCTATGGCAAAGGCATAAAGAAATTCACCCTACCAGTCCCTCTCTGCTGGAAAAAGTTCTTCTGTGGTCTACTTCAAGCAAGATTCTTACCTTTCAATCCCTTAATGCCAAGCCCATCTATAGATTTAACCTCATGCCCCTTTCCAATGCAGGAAAGAGTATGTCTTACTCATCTTTGTACACTCAAATATACCACAGGAATGAGCATGTGGTAGGTATGCTACAATATTTATTGAAAAAAATGAATATGTTTCAAAAATTACTAAACTAAAGGAGAAAGACTAAAAAGAAAAATGAGTCCCTCTCCCAGGGGGGAAATAACTCTCTTAGATGGAATGAGATTTACTGAATCAAAATATATATAACAAGTTAAACAGAAAACCCCTCCACAAGATCAAAATCATCCCCCAAAGGATGTAATGAATGTTTCCATATTTGAGTCACTTCAAACTATACTGAGCAATCTAAAACATGTAATTATTACGTCCTGTAAAAATAAAAATCTGTGTTCCAAGGAAAGATGCTGAGCTCCTGATTTGAATCTAAGATGGACCAGCGTTCGCTGCATGTTAATCTCCCCTACCCTCAGTTTCTACATCTGATAGCACTTACCCGGCTCCCAAGGCTGTCAGGAAGCTAATGAGCTTGTGTCTGCAATGCACATGAAGACCTTTACATGAAAGGTATTACAGAAGGCCAAGAAATTCATCTTGGCATTCGTTCCAATTGGAAAATTCCTTCAATTATTATAGGAAAAAATTCCACAAATGACTCACCAGGTTTTGACCCAGCGTAAATTTTAAAATCAAAAGATCTTTTAGCTTTAAAATGTAAATCTAATTATAGATAAAGGTTATAGAAAATTCTGCAGCACTGTATAAGGCTAAGGGGCTCTGGTAATGGCCAACCTTAAAACAGACATGTATTGTCTCTAGTTGCTATGAAGGGAGGATCGCCTGTTTATTCTTTGCAATGGTTTGCAGGCAAAGGGACCAATGTTTACATTACAACATAATCATCACCAGCTATCCTACAGAATCCATGAAAGACACTTCGAGAAACACTTAGTCTGAGACTCCAAAGCAGATGCACATGATTAAGTCTGTCATTTATATTATCTGCTTTATTTGACTGATGGGAACCAATCTTATCTTTAAAAGAATATTATTATGAGGAAGTTTTTCCAAGTCTTCTTAGATTTCACATTGGAAAAAAAAATAATGCTGTCATTCTATCTTCTCCTTCTGAGTCTATTTCTCCAGGAAGAACAAGGCCATAAATCATTTAAGCATATGTACAGAGAGTAGAGTTTTGTTACGATCGAAATAAAAAAGGTGTTTTTTTTTTAAATACCTCCTTTTCTGTTTGTATTATATAAAAAGAGATACAAAAATTGTTCTTGAAAAGTTTTCGAAGAGTATATTTTTCTACAGAAGAGTATGCTTGCATAACATTTTTATTAGCGATAAAAACGCAATAGTGAGATAATGGGAAAAGCCAGAATAAAGGCCTGGAATCCAAATACTTGGATTCTATCTCAGCCACACCCCAAATATGGGATTTTGGTCAAGTTACAATGTCCCTTAGTTTTCTCATCATTTTTAAAAGAGAATATGTTTGGGCTGCTCATTTAATAGGGTTGTTATGAAGATTAAATAACGTAACGCAGTCGACAGCATTCGAAAAGTGTAATTTATAATATTTCTAAGCCAAATATTATAGGTAGCATTAATATGGCTAACATCTAGATCACATCGTTGAATAATTATTATTGTCGTAATAGTCAGAAAAATTGTATCCGATCTTTGTCCTCTTTGGGAACATGTTAACTACAATCATCCCATCCTAACTTTTCTTGTTGTTCAACATTTTAATTTTCTTATTATTTTTATGCCCAACTTTGATATTATTATTGTTTTACTTAGTTAATATTGGGTTTAGGTTAACCTAAAGTTTATCAAAGTATTTGACCAAGATTCCATTTTGTGTCTCAGCCCTTCCCTCAGAACGTTTTTCCTCCTACTCCATGTGCTGCCTCCAGACGAGGCTTCTCCAATCGGAGCCACATCTGATCACCAGGAGAGCTCCATGTGCACCTCGGCGTTTCTGACCCAAGGGCTTGGGGCACGGCCCAAACAGCTGCGTTTCTCACATATTCCCAGGCGGTGCTGCTGCTGGTGGTGGTGCCCACACTTTGAGAATCACTAGAAGACCTCTGAGTGAGAGTTGGTCACAAACTCTGTTTCTGCTTATCTGAAAAATGACTTAATTTGTCCTTTCCTCTTGAAGGGTAGTTTAAATGGATGCCTGATAGTTCAGCTGGATGGCTGACAGGATTTTTTTTCTTTCTCTCTCAACATTGGAAAATATTATTCCACATCCATTGGTACTGTTGAGAATTCTAACATCAATTACATTGGTGGGTTTGTTTGTTTGTTTGTTTTGTAGGTAAACATTTTCTTCTCTGGCTGATTTTAAGATCCCTTTCTTTGACAATACAGTTTTCCAAGGTAAGAGTTCTTCTCTCTCTGTGCCTCTCTTCCTTCCTTCCTTCCTTCCTTGGGTATGGTTCCCTTAATCTATGAATTCATGTCTTTCATTAGGTCTGGAACATTCTCTGCCATTATCTTTTCAAATATTGTTTCACCCCTTTTCTTTCTGTTCTTATTCTTGCTACTCAGGGAGATATTTTCCTCTCTTTTTCTTTTTTTTAAGATTTATTTACTTATTTGAGAGAGAGAGTGGGGGATGGGCAAAGGGAGAGGGAAAGAATCTCAAGCAGACTCCCCAGTGAGTGTGGAGCCAAACATGGGGCTTGATGCAGGGCTCAACTCTATGACCCTGAGATCATGACCTGAGCTGAAATCAAGAGTTGGATACTCAACCTACTGAGCCACCCAGGCACCCATCAGAAAGGTATTTTCTATCTCTTTGTCTCACTGGGCCACGTTTTTCAAATCTGTCTTCTAGTCCCTTGATCCTCAAGTATGGGCATCACCTGAGAACTTATTAGAAATTTAGTCTTTTGGTCCCACCCCAGACCTAGAGAATCAGGACCTGAATTTAACAAACTCCCTAGGTCATTGCCTTGTATATTGGAGGCTGAAAACATGGCCCTGATTTACTCAGTCTCTTTCTTCATGTGTGTCTAATGTGCTGATAATATTTATTAATAGTATCATTGTAATGAGTACATTGCTTAATTTATAGACTTCTGTTGGTCTTTTTCTAACTTTTTTGATCATATTTATAGTCTCTTTCTCCTTAGTTCTGCTTTTCACTCCCTTTTAAATCTTTTTTTATATTTTTAAAATTCTATGTGTTTTATAATTATTCTATCATCTAAAGTCCTTGAGGGGCCACGATGGCTCATTTACTTGTGTGTTCAATGACTTTGGACTATGAATTTATATTTGACTGATGTGACTCTGGATTTGGAGGACAGTGGGCTGATAGATTGTTCTTTCAGTATGGATCTGGGTTCCACTAAGTGCCCTTGGACATGACAATGGAAGTCCACTTGAAATTACTTTCTTGTCTTAAGATTTTTCATAGCACCAAAATAGGGTTATTTAATCTCCAAACTTGTGTGAGGAGCTCGTGTCTGATTATAAATCCTTTGGGACAGACAAGTATCTCTGTCATTTGCCTTAGCCAGGAGGTATTTTTT